>NC_139035.1:6533610-7133610 GCF_964662115.1 Mustela nivalis | reverse complement strand
GGTCAGACTGGCCCCAAAGTCAGTTGAACATGGCCCTGTGGCCTAGGAAGAAACTCCTCTGACCGTGTTCAATCCCCACCTGCCTTGTTGCTGTGGTGTCTGGGAATTTACCCAGCCTGACCCTTCATCAGTGTGGGGAGACCATTTTCAGTATGCAGTGCTGGGGACTTCTCTCTTGAACATGCCGAGCCCTCCCTCTGAGTCTGCCCCTTCATCTTCCCAGGTGGTTCTGCAAGGTGGTTCTGAATTCTGTCCCGATGCTTCTTTTAAAATGTTGCTTGGGGTACCTGGGTGGCTCAGTCAGTTAAGATTCTGACTCTCGACTTCTGCTCATGTCATGATCCTGATCAGGGTAGTTAGATCAAGCCCCATGTCTCAGACTTTGAGCTCAGTCTGGAGTCTGCTTGAGATTTTCTCTCCCTGCCCTACCCCCTGCATGTGCCCCTTCTCTCTCCCAAGTAAATAAAAATAAATAAAATCTTTTTTTAAAAAGTTGCTTAATTTTAATCTCATAACTAATACATGAAGACTTACTAGTACAGAGAATTCAGGTCTTTCTGAGGAAATGGAAAACTGAGCAAGTCCTCCTTCCTTTCTTCTCTCCCTCTAGAACTTCTCCCTTCCCCGGGGAAACTTTGCAAATTTTTTATTCTCTTTTCTCTAACTGAGATATTGTCATTTATAATAACTATATATTTTGTCTCTGACCCCCTTCCTGGCACAGACTTGCTAAAACCATCTGAAACTTTTGTACATTGCCGAAGGATGCTAGCAGAACCAACCTATGCGATGAGAGGGTTAGAATTGTCAGTCCCTCCCCCAGGACCTCCAGGCTGGTGAGAAGAGCTGGAGGCCAGTGTTTTCTTCAATCATGGGTATATGTTGAGGCCTCCATAAAATCCTAAAAGGACAAGGTTGAAAAAACTCCCAGGTTGGTGAACACATGGAGATTCAGGGGGAGGGGTGTGCCCAGAGAGAACATGGAAACTCTATACCCCTTCCCCACATCTTGCTCCATGCAACTTATCCTTCTGGGTATTCCTGACTTTGATCCTTTTATTACAAACGAGTGATCTAGTAAGTAAAATGTTGCTTTGAATTCTGTGAGTCACTCTAGCAAACCAACCAGAGTGAACCCAGGGTAAGCCATTCTCCATGTACCATCTTTCCAGAGTTTTCCTGTGGAAAGATGGAGGAGTCATGGATGAGAAATGGTCTCTGTGAGTTTATAAACCTAATGCCCATGCTTCCTAGGAATGGTATCCCATTTATATAGTCAGAACCAAACAGTGAATTTAAAGTGGTTGCAGTGGTTGCAGACTGGAAATGCTGGAATAATTCAGCAAATACAACTGCAACCCTCCGTAGTGGAAAGAGACAATTCTCCTAGGAACATCAACAACTGTTCCAGGGCTATGAGAAGTGAATCATCAAAGAAAAAGTTTATTTTGAATGACAATCAGCTAAAACGACACAGGATATAAACTGACCTCCAATGACTTTAAAAACTGGATGTATAAGGCAAATTATTCTAAAGGATGATTATAATATTTAAATTATAAAACATTCAAAAATATCTGTGAGAAACAGAAGATTATAAATTGGGTCACAGTAAATTTGAAAAAGTAACAAAAAAGAAGCTTCTAAAAAAAAAAGAAACTTCTACAAAGGAAAAAATTCAATAACTGAAATTAAAATTTGAAAGTTGCAAACTTAGGGTGCCTGGGTGGTTCAGTGGGATAAGCCTCTGCCTTCGGCTCAGGTCATGATCTCAGGGTTCTGGGATCGATCCCTGGCATTGGGCTCTCTGCTCAGCAGGGACCCTGATTCCCCCTCTCTCTCTGCCTGCCTCTCTGCCTTCTTGTGATCTCTGACTGTCAAACAAATAAATAGCATCTTAAAAAAAATAAAAAAGAAAGTTGCAGACTTAGAAGATAAGTCAGAAATTAGTATCCCCAATGTCACACAAACAAAAAGATGGAAAAGATGGTAGCAAGTTTAAGACATGCAAGATAGAATTAGATGGTCTAATACAACATTTAATCAAAGTCCCAATAAAAGAGAGAATTAATGAAGAAATAATGGTAGTGAATTCTCCAGAACTTATGAAAGACTCCAGTTACATATTCAAATTGAATAAATTTTTTAAAAAGTCATAGCTAGTACATCATAATAAAACTGGAGAAATTAGGAGGTAATGGGGATACCTTAAAAGAAAGAAAAAAGAGTATCTTCAAAGGAGTAGCAGTGAAATTAGAAGCTGTCTTCTCTGTTTGCATTAAAATACAGTGGAATAAGTCCATTCATAGGCTGGGGGAAAACTGCTAACCTAGAACCTACATTGAATGAAATATCTGTCAAGCATGTGAGAAAAATAAGGGCATTTTCAGAACAAGCAAACATTTGGAGAGTTCTTCACCTGTAGATTCTCATCTGATAAAAATTCTAAAGGAAGTGGTAAATATGTGGGGAAATGTAGACAGATGTTGACTTCATCAAGCAGAAAATGTTGTATAGAGTTTTTTTTTAAAACCGCATGAAATGGAAATAACTTGGAGTGGTAAATGGAGTTAAAGTGTTCTAAAGTTTTTCTTTTTTTTTTTTTTTAAAGATTTTATTTATTTATCAGAGAGAGAAAGGGGGAGAGAGCGACTACAGGCAGACAGAATGGCAGGCAGAGGCAGAGGGAGAAGCAGGCTCCCCGCCGAGCAAGGAGCCCGATGTGGGACTCGATCCCAGGACGCTGGGATCATGACCCGAGCCGAAGGCAGCTGCTCAACCAACTGAGCCACCCAGGCGTCCCTAAATTTTTTCTTATTGAAGGTGAGGTAAATAAATTGAATTTAGACATTAATAAATTAATAAAGCACATTGTAATTTCTTGACCACGACAAAAAGAACAGAAATACATAAAATCTGTTAAAAACAAAACAAAACAAAATTCAACCAAGTAAATTTAAAGAAATTGGCTTTGTTAAATGATTCAAGAATTGAACAGCACCTCAATTAGCAAGTAGAGAGGTACTCCAAGAAGTTGTACAAAGTAGGTTTTCATTGGAAGGAGGGTGTGGCAAGGAAGTTATTAGCAAAAGAAAAGATTGTCCCAGGGAAGGTCACTTTCGTTTGGGGTAAAGGGCCGGAATCTTATCTTAAAGAAAATTTGTCTACCTTTGAGGAATGGAGAGGGCCTAGTGACAGATTAGTTTATTGGTGCTGACCAGAACATTTCTGACTGACCAGGGAGGGCCACATTTTTCGGGGAGGTTGAAACAGCAGTTTGATTTGGTATTAATGCCTCATTTGGGAACTTGGTCTAAGTGATACCATTTTGGGCCTGAGGGTTTTTTCCTTTCCTTTCCTTTCCTTTCTTTTTCTTCCTCTCTTTCTTTCTTTCTACACTTCTAAATTAGTAAATTAGGGAAAGGTAGATTAATAAAATATAATAGATGCCAAGCAAAGAACAGAGAAGACCAGAAAAAAACAAACAAACAAGAAAACAAATAAAAAGCATAGGTTTTATGGTGCAATAAACCCAAATGTGTCATATTTTTATATTAAATGTAAATGGACTGTAACTCAAGGAAAATTTATTAAAATTTATTATCCAATAAAAAGAGATGCATTTAAAGCATACATGTAGGGTACCTGGGTGGGTCAGTTGATTAAGTAACTGCCTTCAGCTCAGGTCATGATCCCACAGTTCTGGGATGGAGTCTCGCATTGGACTCCCAACTCTGCGGAGAATCTGCTTCTCCCTCTGACATTCTCCCCTCTCGTGCTCTCTCAATCCCTTGCTCCCTAAAATAAATAGAATCTTTAAAGAAAAGGGAAAGAAAAAAAATAAAGCATGCATGTAGACTAAGAGTAGAAAGGCAGAAAAATATATACCATGCAAATATTAATTCTCCCCAAATCTGTACAGCTATAGTAACAGACTAAATTGACCTAAAGGCAAAAAGCATTAAAAAAGATAAAGGGGAGGTACCATTATGATAAAATGTTCAGATCACCAGATTTATCTTTGAACAAAAGCAAGGCAGGGTTTATAAAAGCAAATCTGGAATCTATAGAACAGTGACCCCCACGCCCCTTATGTAAATGAATTGACTAATCAGTACTCTCCAGGAACACAGCTGTAGCTGAACAAAGTTGAGTTTATTAACTCTTTACAGCAAAGGAGAACTCATGCCATAGGGAACTGTGGGGTGTCCCAGCTAGAGGGTTAGAAAGGAGTTACAGGATTTAAGGTTGTGTGAGAGATTTGGGGAGTGTTTACGAGGCAGGTCCTTGCTAGGGGGTAGGAGTAGGGCTAATTTTATGATTGGATATCTAGATACTTCATACCTAGAAGGTAGGAAGAATGGATGGTGGCAAAAGCTACAACTGGTCAAGAATCAGCCGTCATTCATTAACCAGGATAAATGATGTCTGGTCAGTTTTGTGGTTTGGATGACATTCCTGCTTTTGTCTGTGTTCACATGATTATGGAGGGGCCTTGATTTGTCCTGTTCTGTCTCTGTCACAAGGCGTTTTCATTCTCTGAAACTCTTTATGTCAACTGGAGACCCCACTGCCTAGATGTGTGTACCAGGCGAGCTCCTGGCTGGGAGGCTTCTCCTCTGTCTCAGGCTGAGAGCTAAGTAAAGGAGCAAAAGGAAGGATAATTTCAGCTATTTGTGGGTTTTCCAAGAAACCCTGTGATTTTGGCTCTGGAGTAGACATGATGTGCTTTCTCTGCTAGTGACCTGTCTTCATCCCTTCCCCTTGGTTAAAGAAGGTCTGCACCATTTCCTCATTATGATTCCTCAGTCTTAATTTTACTTGTTTTTATTTTGCACAATCAATGTGGTTTTTAAAGGTAATTTTCCTTTAATCTCACATTTTTATTTATGAGGTTAGAGAATAGTTTGGTAAAACAGGAGGTTTAATTTTGAGGGCTCAAATGAGTTTGCAAATGTTCAGGACCAGGGCCAATTCCCATGAAAAGTCTTTATTCATACATTCCATGTGATCCATTAGTGTGAATCACTGACACACAGCAACACTCATGAAATAGACACAGCTGCTCCCTGAACAAGGTGCTTGGTGTGAGCGAAGTGTTTTAATATCCTCTGATGGAAGATCTATGCAAGAATAAAATAAACTTAGCGTCTTTTTCCTTCTTTTTCAGCCAAAAGCTGCACAAGATTTTGTGACTGTAGCTTAATAGCTGTGACTAATTTTACTCTTACCAGAAATTCTCTCTTTTTCCCTCCTCTGGTTTCCATTTCCCTTGTGGGGGTTGGAGTCCTCCCTCCTCATCCCTCTTCCCACCAGTCACCTAGGCCACTTGCTGCCTTTGGGATGATGTCATGCAGGCCTCCAGCTGCCATGACAGCACCAGGACTTAGGAGGATGGTGCTTTCCTTTATAGGGTCTTGTTACTATCAAGGTCTGAGCAGCTCTTTTCTTTTCTTTCTTTTTTTGAGCAGTAGTCACCTGGGGAAAAGAGCTGCTCTACTAAAAATAGTTGTTTTAATTCTATTTTTATTTAAAAACTAATAATGAACTATGAAGGTGATTATCTCTTTTAAACTTTTTATTCAGAAATAATTATAAACTATCAGAACAGTGGTCAGTCACCCTGCCTCCTGCCTCCTGCCTCCGTGCTCTAAGCCAGGGCCTTCCTCTACCTTCCCAGTGGTCCCAGAGGAGGAGATGAGATGCTCTGGATGAGAGCTCTCTCTCTCTGGTACTGCCAGTTCAGACCCACAGGCTCAGCCTCCCCTACAACCACTGCCAATTAACCTTCTCCCTCCTGTCCTAACCCCCTTCTCTCAGCTTCAACTGTGCTCAAGTCCCTTCCTATTTTCCTCGTTGGGCAGCTACCTCCTTCCATCCAGCAAGAGCCAGGATCCTGCACCCTCACTGTCTCCTCCTTCTCACTCAGTCTCCCTCTTCTGCTTGCTGAGGCTATTGGGCTCCTACCCCATGGGCTGGTGAACATTTTTGGACAACGCAGCCCATGATCTCCTACTTGCCAAACTTCTCCGTGAGCGTTCCTTTGACCACTTTCCTCCCCAACTCCCCTTCACCTTCCTGTTGTCCCTTCGAGCTCCTCTAGACTCTTTGGCTAACTGGTTAACCAAGACCACTTCTCTCCCTGGGGCCCTTCTCCTTGGCCTATTCTGTAAGCATTGGTGCTCTACAGCCCACCCCCCTAATTGCCTTTGCTGTGATTTTTTTAAAGTCCAAGGCAGAGGTTTCCCTGTGGCTGTATCTACTGCCTTGTTTGGATTTATATAGTAATGAACTTGTTTCCATAAATGGGAATCTAGGAAAAATTTTTTAAAAATCGCTATTATTTTTGTTGACACACAATGATTTTGTATCCTGGATTTCAATCTATATAGAATATAGTTTTTTTTTAATATTCAAAAGTGAAAATACAGTAAAATGCAAAGCCATGACTTGTGATCCCTCTGCATCATCACCAATGAGCTAAGTCTAACCCTACGGCCCGTTCCCACTTCCCCATCCCAGCCCTTTCTCTGCTCTCGTCTTTCCACCCTGACACACAGGTCAAGTTCGCCGGTGAAACCACTCTTCTCCTGGCACATCTTACTATTCCTTGATGTGCCCCCTTTTCCCATTTGCTCACTCTACCGAGTACATCTCTAGACCCATCACGGTCTCCAGTTTCCTACTCTAGAAGACTCAGCTCAGGCTTCACGTCATGCATGAAAAGACATCTACCCTTCCACACCACCTCCACGGCCCAAGTGGAAGGACCGCTCTGCCCTCTGGGTCTCGACTGCTCCGTGTCAGAACCTCCCTGTCATTAGACCAGGACTGATCAGACAGATTCTACTGCAGTTACCTGGTTAGATGTGTGCTGTCCCCACCCAGACGTAAGACCAGGCACAGATACTTGAGCAAGTCTCCTGCTGGAGTTGCTTGTAGTAGGTGCTTAAAACGAGTCTTCTAATAAATGTAGGAATGGGGATCAGCAGTGAGCAATCCACTAGCAGTGCTTTTTGGGTGCTTCCTCTTGCATTTGCTAGCTTGCCTTCTGCCTGACTTCATCTGTTGCTGACGCCTGCATGTTCAGGCCCAGCCATCAGAGGACAGACACAAACGGGCTGCTTGGCGGCATCCACCTCGCTCACCCCCACTCATAAACTACTAGACTTTCACCTCCCACCCAGGGCCTTGTAACTCTTTTCCAAAATAAATGCCGGCCACCCTATCTGGTTGTGTGGACTCTCACTCAGCTTGGGGGAGTGGGTGAGGGGCAAGTTACTAAACAAGGATCATAGATTCTGTGGATTAAGCAGGACCAAGAGGTTGATGGCGTGGGGCTTAGGCTCTGAGCAATGATGGGGAGACAGGAGTCAAACATCCCCAGGCCCATCACTGGTAGCCCTATTAGCCCTATAAGTGTGTTCGTGTCCACGGTACCTGGCTGGGTCTGGCCTCAGTGACAAGAGCTCCATCTGTGTTGCCCCTTCCCTCTGCCTGTGCCAGAGAACACATTTCCTCACATGCAACATACCAGGTACACCCATGAACATGGAAAAGAGACTCGGCTGGATTTCTGAGTGTGACAGTGTGTTGGCCTGACCTAAGTCGTGAATTACAGCTTCACTTCCTTTGCGACCCTCACAGAACATCAGGGCAGTTGCTTGTGGGCCTTAGTGAGAGTCTCTCCACGGCTTTGGGTCTGACTTGGAGGGTCAGAATCTTCTGAGATGCCGCAGAAAGGAAGGACTGGTCTAGAGCAAGGAAGGACCCAGGGGTTTTCAGTCAGGGACATGGCATTTTCTTCAGATTGTACAGAGTTGCCTGACTCAGCACAACATAGGTGAAGAGCAGTCTCTGATTTTAGGACAAAGTTGACTTTATCTCCCCAAGGTGGCTTCTTCTCGAGCTAATCGCTTTCTGACCCTCCTCTTTCTCTAAAGTTCGGTTTCTGTGGAAGAGTGTGCTGGGGAGTGCAGGGCGATGACCGTGTAAGAAGTCGAGGGCTGGGTAATCTCTCCGCAGTGTTAGACCTTGTGGGTTGTCGCCTCAGGTAGCAGAAGGTCCAGAGCAGCTGGGCTGGGGTGGTGCAGCTTGAGCTCTTCCGAGCTTTGACAGGAATGGGCAAGTTAATGTATTCATATGTACTTTTCTAAGAGTCACTGTCAAACTTGAACTTGGGTTATGGAAACAGCCCACTGTGTAACTCACTGGGCTCCTCTGATTCTGGATTTGATGGGTAGGTCTTAGCTGTCTTTTCTCACTTACCGGCATTATTCTATTCCATTTTATTTCTTTTATTCTATTCTAGAACAAAGTGCTTGCTTTGGTTTGTCAGAATGTTAAATAATTTAATTTGCTCTCACTGAAATCTTCCAAATACTACAAATGATTAAAATAGAACAGGGTCACCCTTGGGGTGTGTGAGCCCTGAAAAATTTGTGTGTGTGTGTGTTTTCTGTCTACGAAAACAATTTGGTGACACAATGTCAGAACACAGATAGGTGAGAACTGACGAGTCCATGAGAACTCAAGCCCCAGGCTCCCTGGGGAATCCTCGGTGGTCAAGCCCTGAATTTACCCACTACCTTTTTCTGACGTGAATGACGGTCACATGAAATTAGGGTATCAGCACCAGCTGGTGGCCCATTCCACACTATTCCACAAAAGAAATACCATACCAGCCAATGCAAGCTCTCTGATCTGGAACCAGGACCCAACCAGGGGACCAGGCAGGGAGAGTGCATATATGTGAGTCCTGGAGCTCCTTGGTTACCCCTGAGGGGAGCAGTGGCCAAGGACTGGGGAGCACCTGTGGCACTGTGCTGCAATGGCACTGCAGACCCCAGCTGGTCCCAGCTGACAAGAGGGGTCTCAGAAAAACTTGAGGAAGACTCTTCAACGCACAGGGCTTCCAGAGGCACAAGGCCGACCCAGGACAGGGGTCCCATTTGCCTGGGTCTAAGAGTTATACCCTAATCTGAGTTGTTCTTTCCACTCAAAAATTCTATTTCTGATGACCAAAAACTCAATACCTGTGTGCCATAGAATATTTACAAATTACAAGAAATTTCTTGGAATCCCACTATAAAACATTAACCCTTCATTAATGCATCAGTTGTTATTAAGCAGTTACTCCATTCTGGGCCCTGGGCTGGGGGCTGTGAACAGAACTACATACAAGGTATGTCCCTTACCTCACGAACCTTAGTCCCTTACCTCATGAACCTTACACTCTAGCAGGTTGGTAATATTTTAAATTATTAATTAAATGTTTTTTCAACTGGTAAATTCATTTACACGGATCAAGTTCAAGAGGTACAAAAGAGTGTGTAATGAAAACCTTCCTTTTGAGGGTAATGAAGAGATGTTGTATGATATTATGGCGGTGGGCTTATGTCGTCATACATTTCCCCAAATCCGTACAATGCACACCAAGAGTGAGCCCTAACGTAAACTGTGAAGTTGCCTGGATTGTGATATAGATTCATCCTTGGGGAAAATGTACCTTTGGGTTATTGGTGTTAATGGAGGAGACTGTGTATTGGGGGCAGGGGTATAAGTGAAATCTCTGTATCTTTCTCTCCATTTTGCTGTAAACCTGAAACCTGCTCTGAAAAATTAAGTCTTTGAAAAACAGTTCCCTGTCTCCACTCATTTTCTCTCCCCAAGGGCAACCAGAATTTTATATACGCACTACTCTAAAAAGTATGCATATTCCTTCTCCCCGATTTTATTTAAAGCAAATAGTAGCATAGAAAATCCAAACCATTTTACATACGTATCTAAGTTTTTTCACTTAAAATATATCTTGGAGATGATTCCATATGAGTTCATAGAGTGTTCTCTCTTTCTGTGTTATAGTTGCACAAACTTCAGCTGCATGTCATAATTATTTAACAAGCTCTCTGAGGGATGCTTTGTTCCCAGGCTTTTCTGCACTCTGCTGCATCAGTAAGCACACACATATATTATCTTGCCAACATGAGCATATCACAAACTACCCTTAGAAGTGGAAGTGCTGCATCAGGAGAAATGCGAATTTATAACTGCCAAATTGAGTATGCGCCAAATAATGTTCCAGCCAGCAATGGGGGAGTTCTGATGGCTGGTGACATTTTGACATATTCTCTTCCTGGCTCTGTCTCTGTCTCCCTCCTTCTTCTCTTTCCTTTCCTCCCTTTCCTTTTCTTTCTTTCTAAATATCTTGGGATCCTATGGGACAGTTTTATTTTTGTTTCTTTGTAAAACTATTTTATTCTCCAGGTAGGAAATAAGTGATCTACTCTTCCCATCACACTCTTTTCTGTGTCACACACATAGCTGACCCCACCCAAGGTTACAAAAAGCCGAGCTGTGTTACAGCTTCCTTTTATATTCTAGTTTCATGCATTTAGAACTTGAGTGAGTCCAAATATTTCAGAAGCAGGATTTAGCCGGGTGATCACCTACATTTATGCTCAAACCTGCAGCCCATGTCCACAGTCTAGCCGCCCACCTTGTATTAGACTGAGGGAAATAGCCCACGTTGGCCACAGGGCAAAACAGTGAGAGAGGGCACATCTGTTGGGGTGGGGTAAATCACTCCCCAGGATCATAGCGATCTCAGAGGGAACCGAGAGAAGACAGGCGCTGCAAACCTCAGGTTCTACACTGAATGAAACGTGTGTAAGAATGAAGACAAAGACATTTTCAGGTCAAGAACAAGAAGGCTCATCCCCAGCGAACCTCAATAAATGAAATGATTTTAGAAGTGGTACACCTATGGCCTAGACGATACTTAAAAATGACGGCTGCCAGGTGACGGGGCAGGAAGAATAGAGAATCGTTTACAGGGTCCAGAGCTTCCGTCTGAGAAGATGAGAAACTCCGGGGACAGTGGCATGGTGACTGCATAACAGTGTGAACGTACTTAACGCCACTGAACTCAAAAATGATACACCAAGGGGCGCCTGGCTGGCTCAGCCAATGCAGTGTGGGACTCTTGATCTTGGGGTTTTAAGTTCGAGCCCCACCCTAGGTGTAGAGATTACTTTAAAAAAAAAAAAGAATAAATTTTAAAAAACGATTCATGTAAATGCACATGAATACTGTTTGACATCAAAAATGTAAGTCTGAGGAAGTGGGCAGGTGCAGGTCATCCCCTGCTGTTTTATCTGTGCAGCCCGCTGCTGCCACCCCCGCCCTCTCCAGCTGCTGAGGGGTTGGCGGGGAGGTGACAGACAGCAGGAGGGACTCACAGTCTTCCTGCTTTTGGCTTCTGGGGGTGTTCAGAGCCTAGAGCCGCAGCAGGCGCCCGCTTGAGGTCCGGCCCGCCTTCCGCATCCTCAGGCTCTCTCCTCTGTATCCCCTTGGTCCTCTAGTCCCCTCTTCTCTGTTTTTCTCTCCTGCTTTTAAACACCTTATAGCCAACTTCTTGGCTTGTAATGCCCAGACCCACTCTGTTCTCCGTGCTGCTACTGGCTCTTCCTGTGCCCACCTTCCCTGCCTTGCGCCCTGGCTCCGTCTCCTGCCTGCTCTCAGGGTCACCCCTGTGCCCCCGGGTCCTGAGACAGAACCTGCAGTTCTGCCCACCCTATTCTGAGCCGGAGAGGAGCGTCCAGCCTGTGGAAGCCCCCCCCCTCCCCGGGGCTGTCCGCGCAGTGGGAGAGCCAGGTCTCTCTGGACTGAGAGGATGCAAAAACAGCCCCAGTGTCCTTAGCTTCCCTGAAACTAGTCTCAATCAGGACAGGACTCTGGGGACATTTTGTGAGTGTTGTTCCAAATGCTGGGGAAAGGTCTGGAAAGGGCCCCGTCCTGTGGCCAGGTGGCACCTTCTGGGGCCTGGTCACCTGAGCTGTAGGGGCCAGTGGAAGTGCTGTGTCCTAGGTGAGTCCCAGTCCAGCATCTCTGGGAGCTCGTCCAGTTTCGGGGGCTGCCCAGCCCCTCACTGATGCCACAGCGTTCCTGGTGCCCAGCGCCCCTCCATCCCTAACCTTCCCCACCTCCTCAGTCCCTCATCTTTCTATGCCTCTTAGAACCTTCTACCAAAACATCATACCCCTAGAGCAGGAATCAAATTTTGTCGTTCTTTTCCTTAAAAATCTTTCACTGGCCTATTAACATATTTTAAAATACTATCCTTAGTAACTTCTGGACAGTGGCCTATCAAAGAAGAAAACTGAGAACTTTCTTCAGCAGAGCGATCTGTCTCATGGGGAACCTGGACCGTGGCACTCCCATCTTTAAAAGCACCCACTGTCCCTTCTGGTCTTCTCAGGAGAAAATTCACTCTTCTTCTTCTTCTTCTTCTTCTTTTTTTTTTTTTTTAAAGATTTATTTATTTATTTGGGAGAGAGAGAGCTGACGCGCAAGCAGGGGGAGGAGCACCGGGAGAGGGAGCGACTCTCAAGCAGGCGCCCCGCCGAGTGTGAAGCCGAGGGCGCGGCTCCGTCCTGGGACCCTGAGATCACGACCTGAGCCAAAATCAAGAGTGGGTCGCTCAACTGACTGAGCCATCCAGGCGCCCCAAAAGTTCGCTCTTCTGTCTTCTATTTAATGAAGGCCATTGCCTGTCTCCTGCTTCCTACTGCCCTGCTCCTGTTTGCTCTACTCCCTTCTCAAAGGTCCAGCCATGCCAGAATGGTTCGCGTTCTTCCAATGTTCCATCCTGTTTTCTGTGGCTACAATATTTCCCCCCCGTGGCGTGGTCTGCTAATTCTTTCTCATCACACATCTGCTGTGACATCACTTCCTCCAGGAGTCATTCCCAGAGAACAGATTTGAGCTAACCACTGGAGGTGCCTCCCTAGAACACTGTACCCTTTACCACACTCCGCTGTGATGTGCTGACCCTCAAGCATACAGTAGGAAGCTGTTGAATGAACGAAATCAAGTCTGAAACTATGTATTTCACTATGAGCCTGTGGTATGCCACTTTCTAGTTAACATCAACATGATAGCATCATGCTTTGGAAAGGACCTGCTGTAGGTATTAGGGGCCGAGGGACACAGAGGACTGTGGGAACACAGTGAAGAACGGGGAACGGTGAGGAAATGGGCCCTTCTTGGTGGCTATAATTTGCAGAGAGTACAGGCTCTGGCTGGAGGAGGAAGAGGCCGGTGTGTTTATCAGAAGCATGTGGTGGATGAAATAAGGCCACAGATTCTTTGAAACCACTGCCATCAAGAGGTGAGAGTGATTTCCTCACACCTTAAATGAGACACAATGAGGGTGGCCTATGGCAGCCAGCCGATGGCCAGAGGCGGGGAGAAACCAGCAGAGGAACCGCCACCCAGCCCACAGCATCACGGGACGGCCACTTTCATGGGGAAGAATCAATCCTAGTTTTACATCACTCAAGTTTAAGGTGACTTGTTAGGCAGCAGCAGTCAACAAAACCTGGGGTATACTTTGTTTTATTGCCTATGTTTGCCCTGAGGGTAAAAAGCTTGAAAGGAAAAGAAAGAGGCAGAACCCAACGGAAACCTCAAACCAGGCTTAGAGCAGAGGAGAGAAAATAGGTCTCCGGGGTCTTCTCTGCCTCCTCTGCCCCGTGTGTCTCCCTTCTGTTCCAGTGAGTCCTGTCCCCACTCGGTGCCCCAGGGGGACACTCTTCATGGTTTGATGTCTGACGTGTAATGCCTTAACTGTACTGTGGTCACTTAAGCGAACGGGCTAGTTTAATTTGGTTTATGTAATAGTGTTCATTGTTCAACAAAAATTGGCTCAGATTTCCCCCCTGACCCAGGAGTGGCAAAGAAATGATCAAATGAAGTAACACAAGGAATGGGTACAGACGAAAGAGAGCTCACGAGCCCTAGGGTCTGAAAGAAAGACTAAGTGAAAGAAGATTACCAATGAACATTTGCTGAACTTTTTACCGCATGCCCATCGCAAATAAAGCCACTGCAAACATCTCGCTTCAACCAGAGAGGCCAAAACATGTAGGGAAGCAGCAACAGCGAAACAGAGCAACGCAAAGCAAACCAGAAACCCAAGCACCTCCACTCAGCATCCTGCAGAGGTCCAGGCTGTCCCCAGGATCCACGCAGAACTAGCTCCTTTGTACTGTATGGCCCCATGCAAACGTCACCTCCCCCGAGAGGCCTTCCCTGACCACTGAGGTAAAGTGGCCTCCCATCCCTATCCCAGGACCCATTTGTCTTCAGACACGGAAACGCTTCTCTGTATTTCCCTTCTTCCCTCACTAGACAGAGCGGCAGGAGCCTGGGCCCTCACCTGTCCCGCTCCCTGATGTCGCTCCAGGTCTTAGAAGCGCCTGGCACACAAGGGATGCTTATTCGAACTTTACTCACCAGAAGTGAATTAAAAATGACAAAAGAATTCCTTCCCATCAACATGCTTTTCATTCTTCAAGCATAGGTCAAAGGTGACTCCCTACAAAACTCTCCCAGAGGAAACACTCCAAGCACAGCTGAGCACGCAGCCTTTGGGTGTCCTGCACGCGGACTGGAGTCCTCTCACCCGACCCAGTCCCTCTGCAGTTCCGGGTGCACAGCTCTGTCTCCTGTGCGGACGGGTGAGCAAGGGCGACGCACGACGGGTGAGCAAGGGCGACGCACCTTCTGTGCAAGATGTGACATCCCACCAGAAGTGAGGCACTTTCTGTCTTGGACAGGAAGACTGGCCGGCGGGTCAGAAGTCTGCTGGCTTTGCTGCTCGCTAGCTGGGGGAACTTCAGCAAGTTTCTTGACCTTTCTCTGACCCAATTTCCTTATCTTTAAAATGGGAATAAAAGTACTTAACATATAGAATGATTATGGGGAGTTAATACATGCAGAGTACTTGGAACAAAGTCAGGTCCATAATGAAGATTTAGAGGAAAGCCATTATTTTTAAAATTCTATCCTAAGGAAGACTATTCATTTACATTATTTGGAACTGAGTGGTTGCAACTTTAGCATAAATCCGTACCCCATAAACGGACAGAAACGAATCGAAGAGCTAACGCTGGAAACACAGCGATCATCTCTGTAAGGACAGAGGAAAGCCCCTGCCCCCAGATGAGCCCGTTCACACCGTGGGGGCTCCACAGGGACCCGTCCACCGCCCGATGGTCCCTGTGACCGAGCCCACGTGGGACTCCTCCCCACACGGGGCTGAACTCAAGCTCCCCAAGGGCCAGCCGGCTCCACCACCGAAGTCACTTAAAATCCATCCCCAGCTCATCGCAGAAAACCGTCACACAAGCTCACCGTTTCTTACTCGGAAGAGACTCAGTAGGTACAGAATCCCAGGAGCCCCCCGCTGTCTCAGAGCGCACAAGAGCAAGGAGCCCCACAAAGATACAGGGACGGCCGGACCTCCTGTCGTGGGGCCGCTGCCGATCAGAAAGGTGGCTCTGGGTGTGGAGGAAGGAGAGGGCAGGACGGGAAAACTTTAAAGGGGCAGGGAATGGGCCCCTGACCCAAGGCCAGACCTAACCTCTGTTTGTCCACCGCAAACACGTCTACCCAAGGAGCCCACCTCCCTCAAACTTGATAGTTCCCCATGAGGGCTGTTGAAAGTGCAGATTCCCGGGCCCCAGCCCACAGATTGCGGGTCAGCAGATTCAGGAAGCAGCCTGGAAATCCGCAGGATTGTGAGACAGGCAGACCTCACCTTGAGAAATATTGTTCGAGAAGCCCGTTCCATCCGTCCGCTGCCCCTGCTGCTGCCCGGAGTCTGTCGAAGTGTCACATGTATTTCCCTCCTCTGCCAGTCACTGTCATTACTTAACTTTTTATACAAAACTTCAGTCCTTGTCCCATTTGGTTCCCTGGTAACAGAGAAAGAAACCAAGACACAGAAGTTGAAGGTTTGGGGGGCGCCTGGGTGGCTCAGTGGGTTAAGCCGCTGCCTTCGGCTCAGGTTGTGATCTCAGGGTCCTGGGATCGAGCCCCGCATCCATGGGGCTCTCTGCTCAGCGGGGAGCCTGCTTCCCTTCCTCTCTCTCTGCCTGCTGCTCTGCCTACTTGTGTTCTGTCAAAAAA
Organism: Mustela nivalis; assembly: GCF_964662115.1. NCBI lineage: Eukaryota > Metazoa > Chordata > Mammalia > Carnivora > Mustelidae > Mustela > Mustela nivalis. Next base: position 7,117,635 of record NC_139035.1, on the reverse strand, counting down.
AAAAAAAAAAAAAGTTGAAGGTTTGGGTAGAGGCGACCCAAGTGCCCTCCTACAGGTCCGCGGGATGACCGAAGGTGGACCGTACATCCAGGAAGTCTTAGCCTAAGAACAAGGAAATTCTGGCAAGAAGTTGCTAGAGCACAGATGAACTTTAAGGACTTATGCTAAGTGACGTCAGCCAGCCGGGAAAAGACGTACGATTCCTCTCGTATGAGGACCCAGACTAGCAAAATCGGGGAGACCGTGGAGAATGCTGGCTGCGGGGGGCTCAGAGCCGAGAATGGGGAGTTCGTGCTTCCTGAGAACCAAGTTTCAGCTTGGGAAGATGGAGAAGTCCCGGAGCTCCGCAGTGACGATGGTCGGACGCCCGTGTGGATGGACTTAACGCCTCCACACTGCGCTCTTAAGAACAATTCAGATGATGTTTTTATCACAATTAAAGATACAATAATAGAAGAAATGAAAGGACAGCTGTCTCCGCAGTGTCTCTGGGGCAGCCGGACGGCCATTAGCATCCTGCCGGAGGTCTGCTCGCTGCCCTGCGGATTCAAAACGCCCTGGGACTCCCGATGGGCTCAAACTGCATCAGGAGCCAGAGAACAGAGTCACGGCTCAAAGACGCTAAGCAAAGGTGTCTCTGTCTGCTCTGAATTCAAAGCGAAGAGTTTCCTGTGTGTTTGGACAAGCCATGGAAGCAGCACTGGGGGAGCATTCGGGAAGGAATTACTGCTCGAAAGTCTGAAATTCTTCCTCCCTGGTTAACGCTGCTGAGAAGCAGCCCCGTGGGTTGGAGTCCACAGCGGGGTGAGTCTGTTGGCAACGGGGGAGCCGTGTCTACTCGCAGCCGCCCAAACACTAGGGGCACGGCCAGGCCACTCCTGGGGTACGGTGACGAGGGGCCGAGTTTACACGGTGGGTGGGAAGGGTTTCCGAACCTGGTCCCTGGAAGGTGGATGAGCCGAAGTCCAAGACCTCACCGTCGCACGGCTCTCGCGTGGGGAGCGAGTGGCTGCCGGGCCCTCCGGGAAAGGCGGAGGGGCTGCTGCCCTCTTGTGCCTCAGCACAGGCCCCCAGCTCCTTTCTTCTACAGACTCTCATTTTGGGAAGGTCACGGGGTCCCCGAGAGTGAACTCTGTGGTTTGGAAGATGTTTAGGGCAGGGATTTTCATCTGTTTTGTTCACTGTTCTTTGTGCGGAGCCCAGCACAGTGCCTGGTGCGGAACGGGTCCTTCCTATCAGTATGTTCAGATGCATTAATGCAGAGACTCAGAATTACTGGAAACTGAGGCACAGTTATATGGAAACAAGGGGGAAATGGTGTCCAAACTCACTTTCCAGTAAAGACACTGGTACCCCCGGCATCTGGAACCTGACAGGAGTTGGGACCCAAGGCTGACTTTGGTTTTCCTATGGCTGCCCCCACTTTCCACTGAATTAACCTAACCCTTTGCAGGTCAGAGGAGAATGCAGAGTCTTCTAGGAGAGCTCATTAAAAAGTCATAATCAGCACCCTGAGGCAAGTCTGCATCTGCCAAAACGTTGGAGTGCTGGTTTCCAGATCAGGGAGACTCACACCCCCGCCATATTAACTGAGCCTCCAGTCAAGTATTTTTAGTTTCACGTTATTTTTTATTGAGGCCAGCTGGCGGGGGACAACTTCAATCCCCTCAGCTTTATTTGTAAAGTCAGCAGCATTTGTCTGACTTTGCGTCTCCTTGTTCTGAGTGGGAGGAAGCTGGATATGGGAAGGCCTGGTCCTCTGCTCGGGGATTCCCGCCGGGGGACAGAGAACTTCCTTACCGAAAATTCCTGAGGCAAAAATCTGTCGCGGGGCTTCTAACACACCGGAAACCGGAGGCTTCTTTGGACTCATTTCCAAAGGCTCCTCTGGAAAATTCTTAGAGAATGTGAAGCCAGAAATTAAAACTCAGCTCCCCCAAAACGTGACGAACTTAGAGAGAAAACGCCTGTCATAGCAAACGGAGAGCTCCCTTTCCTTAGAGTTGATGACAAGGTACCTGCCACCTTTTAAAAATCGGTCATTCAGAAGATGGTCCTTTTAAAGGCACAACTGAAGGCAAAAGGTCGAGCAGAAACTCTTCCCCGTCTCCCTCTGCTAGAGCCTCTTTGTTCTAAACATCCTGGGTGCACACAGCACACACCCCCTTGTGCACTGTGTCACCTCCTAGATGACACTGAGGAGCTGGGTCACGGTCAGCTCCCACGGAACCAGGGGCTACGTCTTGTCTGACGGGGACCTTGCCGCCTGCCAACAGTGTCAGTGTGAATCTCTCCAGGGCGGGTGCCAGAGAACACACTCCATTCTCCGTGTCTTCGGAACTTGGAACAAAGATGAGGAGGCCATTGGGTGGGCTTTGGTTTTCACCGAACACTGACGCTCAGGCCCTCGCGGGGAGCACAGTGGAATCTTCGACCGGGATCTTGTGGGGGAACTTCCAGAATCGAGCAACTCCCGCCCTTCTGATTGCTGCGAACAGTGAAGATCCCATTACTACATCAGCATGTAGAAGCCCGTGTCTTCTTCGCTCCCCATCTCAAGGGCCAGAACCCAGACAGCGACTCTGAGAATGTCACCCAAACTCTTCCTCTGCTTGAAGGGTCTGAGGCTTGGGTGTTCTGTGGAGTCTGCGTTTTGGTCAACAGTGTCTGTGTCTCACTTAAAAAGCAAAATCCCCACAACCAGGACCTAACTCATTCCTCAACCGCTTCCAAACCACCCGCAGCAGCCCAGAGGGGCCCCTCGTGTAGGGCTGTGTGACATCAGGCCTCTCCGACCCTCCCCGGGCAGGAGGAGGTCAGTCCTGAGGATGGGGACAGGACAGACGCTGCTCAGAAAAGTCACTTTGCTCAAAACCGGTTCGTAATTTCTTTGCTGAAGAAATTGAGCTTCACAAGGTAGCGCTCTAACATGGCCCTACGGGCCTCAGCTAGTAATGAAGCAAGTTGGTGACGCATTTCACTTCCCCTGTAACGTGCTGCCAGTTTTCACAGTAAGAAACAGACACTCCAGAAAGGTGGACTGACTTGTCCGCATAAGAAGCAGCAGAACTGGGGTTAAATCCCGGTGAGCATTAAAGTAGCATTAGTTGCAGGGTCCTGCCTCCTCCCCCATGGAGACTCAGCTGCCTCGGGGCCCCTCGCTCATCCCTACCTTAGCCTCTTGTCTTCCCTGTCCCCATGGCCATCATTCAACCAATCCGCTGAGCTGTGGGCTTTCTCATACGTTTCTTACGGCTCAACAAGAAAGAGTTCTCCATATTCCATGACCTTTCCTTCCAAAGTTACCTATATTTGCTTGAAGAGAAAAATCATCACTACCATCTATGACTCTGTAGTTATTACAGGCTGTGCTGCTGCGGTAAGACGCACACCCCAGCATTCAACAGTGAAACAGGAGGGGCATCTGGGTGGCTCAGTTGGTTGGGCCTCTGACTCTTGGTTTCAGCTGTGGTGGTGAGATCGATCCCTGCGCTAAGTGTGGGGCCTGCTTGGGGTTCTCTGTCTCTCTCTCTCTCTCTCTCTCTCTCTCCCTCTGCCCCTTCCCCTGGGTCATGTATGTGCAAAAAAAAAAAAAAAAAAAAAAGGCAAGAAAGAAAGAAAGACAAAAGAAAAGAAAAGTGAAAATAACAAAAGCTTACGACATCATAGTCCAAGCCCCACTCCTGTAGGAGGCTTTCCTGTTTGGCTCTCTTCCAGAAGAAATTCATGTTCATGTGTGGCAACTATGTCTTGTCCAAGTCTTTTGCTTCCAAGAGTTCAGGGGAAAAAACAAGGGGCAGCGACACGTGCTCTTAACCTTCTCCGACTCTAAGTGGTAACTGTGGGTGCCTCTCACCTTCCATGGATGGACAGTAACCATCTGACCCTACCTATGCTTGTAAGCATGACTCTTCTCCACCACAGAGATTGTTGGTTACTTTCCCAGCAATTATTATGTTCTTTATTGGTTTTACATTTTCATATTTCACATATAAAAAGAGTGGGGGCTCTGGGAGTTCTACCCCTTGGATTTGGACCCTGGATCTGTCATCTACTAGCTGTGTAGTGCTGGGTCAATTGATATACCCCTCTCTCCACCTCAGTTACCTTGTGTGCAAAACAACATAATAATAATAATATTAACGTGTACCTTGTGTGACGGTGAGCATCAGGTGAATTAGCGGAGACGCGCAGAGAGACTGGAAACACCGGCAGTACCACTCAAGTGTAAGTTACTTAACTGTTTTCACCATTTTGTTGATGAAGAGCCTGAGGTTCAGAGAGGTGACACAGGGTCTATGAAACAGACAAGGTTGGTCTGGACACCAGACGTGGCTTATCAACAGCCCAGACTTCTTCTTCACCATCACTATTATCCCTCACTGGAACAGGAAGGAAGAACACTTGTGAAGTGAGTTTGACACTGTGCTAATCACTACCCATATTTTCTCAGTTATTTCTTCTAAAAAAGAGAATCAGAGTCCAGAGGCTCAAATGGACTGCTCTGGGTTGCACAGCTGGTGAGATGTGAACCTGTGTTTATATCACACAAAACCATGCTCATTTCATTATGATATAATGTGTCCCATTCTTGACTTTTAAGTAGAAAACTTTGGGGTAGGAAATCTTGTGGTTTGTGTAGAAATGTTTTCTGAGGCAGCCCTCTAGTAGTCTCCTTATCCCTGACTTTCTATATCTCACATTGTACAAACCTTCAGCGTTCAGATAAAAATGGAGAATGAATTCATTATCCCTCCAGATGTGAAGACTATTCCTTCCCTAGTCCCCCCAAAGGCATCACAGATGGTCTTTTTAGAAACCATGCATCCCTGAGTGAAGGTGAATAGGCTGCATTTAGGTCCTCTGGGTTCTGAGGTGAGTGACTCAAGGTCTTGTCTGACAGTCCCCATCACCCCTGGCCATAATCCCTGGTCTCCTTTCATGAGTCAGCTTTGTAGGAGTTTGTGTCTTACCCATGGGGATTGAAAAGCATGACCTCAGAACATTCTTTAGACCCAAGAACATAGGAAGGGAGAAATAATCCTAAGACGGATCTGGAAAACAATTTGGAAACCCAGTTGGAGAACGTGGTAGACCTTGATGGGATCAGCCACAGAGGGGGTTCCAAGCCCTTTCTAAGATCCTAAGCAATTTTTTTCCCCTTTTTCAAAGCAAATTCTTTTTTTCTTTTGTTTCTATTACTTCCTTCCTCCCTTCCTTCCTTTCATCCTTCCTTCCGGTCTTCGTTCCTCCCCCGCTTCCTCCCAACAATCTTTCCTTCTTTCCCTCCTCCCCATTTATTTCTTCCTTTACTGGTTAAATGTATTGATCGATTTATACAATAGCTTATTCCAAACCAATTTGGAACTTGTGGGTCACCTAAGCAAATTCTTGCTTTCTGGATCTCTTGCATCTGTTACAATGTACTCCCAAAGACATCTGGCCATTGGCCCTCTGGCCTCCTAAGAAAGCTCCATGTTTAGGGTTGAGGAGGTTGGGAGAAGGATACAGCACCAGTCAATCACCGTGACCTGATGGTCTCATGCCTTAAGAACTTTCCCAGCCTGACCCCAGTCAGGTGGCCTGATTCATAGGAGCTTGGTTATGAGAACTTTGGGAGCTGTATCAGTTAGCTATAGCTGCAGAACAAATTACTCTAAAACTAAGTGGCTCAAAACAATAAGCATTTCTTCTCTCACACAATTTACGTGGGTCAAGAATTCAGGAGCAGCTTAGCTGGGTAGTTGTTTTGGGGTGCCTCACCCCGTTGCAGTCAAGATGCTGGCCAGGGCTTGTGTCACCTAAAGGACTGACGAGATGATGGCTCGCTCATGTCTCTAGAAAACTGATGCCAGCTGTTGGCAGACGTCCTCAGTGCTCTGGCACAGGGACCACAACATCACGGCATTTGTCCTCACAACATGGCCGCTGGCTTCTCTGACCTAGAAGGAAACAAGGTGAGAGTCACAATGTCTAGTTTTCTCACAGCTTTATTGAATTATATATGACATAGGACATTGTAAGTTTAAAACACAAATTTAAGGAGTACAATGTAGTGTTTATTGTGGAGTGATGACCACAGTCAAGTTAACAGGCTCATCGCCTCACACAGTTACCATTTTTTGGGGTGCAGTACCAACTTTCAAGATCTACTCTCTTGCTAATTTTCAATTATATAATACAGTAGTGTTAACTGTAGCCACCGTGCTGTGCGCTAGATCCCCAGAACTTCATCTCATAATTGGGAGCTGGTTCCCTCTGACCAGTCTCTCACCTCTCCCGCCCTGCTGCTCCTGGCAACCGCCAATCTCTGTTCCTCTGAGTTGGGTTTTTTAGATTCCACATGTAAGTCAGGTCATACAGTATTTTATGACCTTACCCTCAGAAGTCACACACCGGCATTCCTGCACTGTTGTGGTTTGCACAGGTGAACCTTTTTCAGTTGGGGAAAAAAATGCAAGACTGTGACTACCAGGAGGCCGGGACCGTCAGGGACCATCTTGAGGCCGGCTACATAGGTCTCACTTTCCCTGAGCTTCTGTTCCTCTTCTATAGTAACAGAAATAATTGGGACGCCTGGCTGGTGCAGTCAGTTGAGCATCAGACTCTTGGTTTCTGCTCAGGTCGTGATCCAAGGGTTGCAAGATCAAACCCCATGTTGGGTTTTGTGCTGAGTGTGGAGTCTGTTTGGCATTCTCTCTCTACCCCCTTCTGTCCCTCCTGCTTGTGCTCTTCTCTCTCTAAAATAAATAAATATATCTTTTTAAAAATAGTGGAAATAATCATCTCAACTCCATAACAGTCTAGTTTCATTCATTCCTTTACTCACTCTGAGAAAATGTCTTGCCCTGTTACAGGCACCGTGCTAGGTGCTGAGAGGGTCCATGAGGAATGGTCACTGGAGTTACCCGGTCCTTCCGTCTTCACAGAGCTCACAGTTTACCGAGGAGACAGGTCACAATGACAAACACACAAATATAGGTAAGAGCCCAAGTGCGACTTGTAGTGAAGAATGTTACCCGGGGGGCTGGCAGTGGGTATCAGACTGCAGCTGGATTTCAGTTACCAGTTCTTGGCCCACGCACCCTTCCCTTTCCTACCCACTCGCACACAGTAACTGCTCACTGGAACTTGAGAACTAGGCATGGAGACAGAACAGAAACTGGCCACTCAGGAAACCTTCACTGACTTTACTGCCCAGAGGTCGAGTCCAAACTCCAATCAAGACCTTTGTAGTCTGAGCCCCTACCAGACCCCCAATCTGCTCCCCGCCGTGCAAGGTCTCTGATCTGGTTCAGCTGGTCTCTTTACTGCAAACATACTCTGGGCGTCCCCTTCCCCTAAGCTTTGCTCACACAAAGTCCCTGCATGGAACACCCCCTCCATACCACTGCCTTTTATCTATCTCCCTCGCATACATCCCATTCAAGCACCATCAGTTTGTACATCTTAAAAAGGTCCCAAAGTGGGGCCAATCCTTTTCTGCAAGAATATTTGTTGTATGCAACTCATTTTATATTAATATTGTCAGGCATGTTTATATTTAACTTTCCTTATGCACCTACAATAGGAATAACACTGGTTCGTTCCCAGCAAACATTTCCTTGACATTGTAGAAGATACAGAAGTAACCAAGACCCAGCTCCCATCTGCACTGTGATGGCCACTAGGCCATTCCTTTCCGGCTTCTGTTCACTGCATCAATGAGGCCATGTGTTGCTTGGGTCTAATCCAGTCTAGGAAAAACAAATACTTACCCAATGCCCTCCTTGACAGGCGTGGCACCCCACGAAGATTTACACTGGGGGATGGAGTAAATCTAATGCTTCCAAGGAAGACCGTTACATGCTTTTCCCTTTTAGTCCCTTTTCTGTAAATGGACTACAAATTTTTGTGGCTAGTAAAACTACTAATAAAGTCCCACTTTTGTTAACAAATTAGTTTTAAAGTCTTGATTACCATGAAATCTTGCGAGTTTCTTCGCTTTTTTCAAAATGCAGTACTTGAAATATTTGAGGAAGTGCTTGAAGACTGAAAAAAAATCTAAAAGTCATTAAGAAACAAGCAAATTATGACCTGGATCTTACAGAGTTGAAGAGGAATTAGAAATAAGTTAATTGATTTTAAACAGGAAAGATATTCAAATCAAGCATAAAATTTAAAAAGTTAGTTGTGTAAATCATGTTTTCAGAAAACACATAAAACAAAACATCATGAAAGATTACCCACCGACCTGGTAACAGGGAGAGGGGGTTAGGATTGGGGGTACTCGTCAAAAGAGACTTGGAGCTAGTCTGTAATGTTAGAATTTTTATAAGTGAGAATATATTTGTGCTCTGTTTGTATAATTAAAAGAAATAAAGATAAAACATTGCACATGAGAATTTTTAAGATAGACTTCATGGTGTTTGCACAGGCTCTTCAGACCTTAAGCCATGTGGAGGGGCTGCCCTCTTGTGGATCAGAATTTAAAAGGTAATTTTTAAATTTAAAAGATTACTCCCAAATCAATTTATTGTTTTGTTCACAGAATTTTGGAGTTGCAATTTCTGACTTAGAGGTCAAGCCCTCATGTGTCTCCCACAAGAAGAAAGAGGACAACATAGGTTCTGTGGTTTACCCCAAGTCACTTACTTTAGGCAGGTCAGAATTACAGATGGGGGTCTTCTGATTCCTAACCGGAATTCTTCAATGATTCTGCCTGCCTTCCCTAAACCGTAAGTCAGCAAGTGTAAAACACCAGAATGTGTTTAGAAAGTCATCCCTGGGGCACCTGGGCTGCTCAGTCGTTAAGCGTCTGACTTCAGGTCACAGACCTGGGGTCCTGGGACGGAGCCCCACATGGGGCTTCCCACTCAGTGGAGAGTCTGCTTCCTCTCTCTCACTCCCCCTGCTTGTGTGTGCGCTCTCTGAAATAAAGAAATAAATCAGATATTAAAAAAGAAAGAAAGTCATCCCTCTACAATGTACAGTGGCTGATAGCTAGAAGTCAGTTAATAAGAGGGATATGGGACACTGACCTTATTGCCAGGATTTTGCTGGGAGTTGAGAAACAAAGGAGGATAATGCTTTTATTGTGCAGTGGATTGTGAAATCTAATAGCATTGTCACATGTAATAAGAGCATTACCCTCAAGTTTGCACCTAGTTATAACAGCACCACTAAGCTGGAGGAGGGTAAGAGTGTGCAGAGAGACCCCATCTGAGCCACAGGTGCATGAGGAAGGCTGACATCCAGCATACAGCGAGAACGCTGATGAAAACAGCAACACAGCCGAGCACCAGAGCACCACCCAACCACAGGTAACATTAGAGGAAAATGAAGTCTCTGATGCATCTACAGTAATCATAGTAACAACAAACCCAATCCTGTTAAACTCCTGACTAGTCTTTACCAACGCCCCACTCTAACCACTAGTAGTAGGAGAGGCATGCCCACTCCCAGGCAGACATTATTTCAGTCATTACATCCTGTATCCACGTAGATGGCATTCAAACGATCACACACACGTGCACACAGGGCAAAAGAAAATGGCCAAACACACCAGATACAGTCAGACTCAGAGATGACCCAGATGTTGGAAATACCAGACAAGAGCATTTAAAAGAACTATGGCTAATATGCGTTCTAGGGGAGAAATGCGTAACACGCATGAGCAGATGGGGGAACGTCACCAGAGAGTCGGATACTGCAACAGGAAAACAGAAATGCTAGAAGCAAAAAACAAAAACACAGTAATGAAGAGCCAAGGAAAGAACTGGTAATCTTGAAGATGGTCTGTAGGAACTACTGAAAATAAAAACAGAGAAAAACAGTGTAGAAAATAAAAACAACAACGTTAAGAGGCGTGGGACAATTTTGAAAGTCTAACACAATACACTTGGGATTCCCAGCAGACGTGAGAAAGGGAGCTAAGCAGGGAGATGGGATGGGGGGGGGGGGTCTACCCATGTCATTCTTTCTTTCCAGAGTAAGCTTCAAGTCTTTGGGAAGTGAGGATAGTCGCTGGATTTTGTGCATGATGGACAAGATCAGTGGTGTCTATTTGCTGCATTTCAACTTTTTAAAGGTTTGCTTTGTAACATTTTTGAAAATAGTGTCTTAAAGTTGATAGCGTCAATGTAATAGATTTTTTTTTAAAGATTTTATTCATTTATTTGACAGACAGAGATCACAAGGAGGCAGAGAGGCAGGCAGAGAGAAAGAGGGGGAAGCAGGCTCCTTGCTGAGCAGAGAGCCCGATGTGGGGCTCGATCCCAGGACCCTGAGATCACGACCTGAGCTGAAGGTAGAGACTTTAACCCACTGAGCCACCCAGGGGATCCTAGATTTTTTCTTTCAATGATAAAACTAAAATAATGTTGGGGCACCTGGGTGGCTCAGTCGGTGTCTGCCTTCAGCACAGGTCATGATCTCAGGATCCTGGGATGGAGCCCCAAGTTGGGCTCCCTGCTCAGTGGGGAGCCTGCTTCTCCTTCTCCTCCCCACCTGTGCTATCTCTGTATTGCTCTCTCAAATAAATAAAATCTTAAAAAAAAAAAAAAACAACAACACTAAAAAAATGGTGCCTCTTACATGTTCAATATGATGTTACTATTTCTAAAAAAATGTCAAACAGAAAACCATGCCAAATAGTTAAATAGCTTGTTATTGTAAGGCTAACACTTTATGATAATGGATAGCTTAATAAGCTATTATGTAATTATAGGACAAAACCTATTATAGACTATACCCAAGTCATCAAATAAAACTGCCAGCCACTTCCAGGATCTCCCCACTGTGCTTTTTCCAAACATCAATGACCTCTTTCGCCCCTAGAGTAACCACCACTTGTCTATCCAGATTTTATCAACAAAGAGTGCTTCCCTCAATCACCTAGTCTAGTTTTGTCCATTTAAAGAAAAAATATGGAATTTCCTTCCTCATCCTTTTCCTTACAATTTATCTGTTAAAAATCCCAGGGTATAAACCTGTGGTTTCCCAGTCTGGATTGTGCTAATTGCACATTCACGTTCCTCCACAAGTTCCTCTGTTCTCTTCGTTCCTGCGTTTCAGCAGCTGGACCCAGAGGCATCCCTTGGCAAGACTATGCAGGATGCTGAGTTCTTTCACTGATAAGAGGCGTTAACACGTTTGGTCATCTCTCTTTGGGATATTAATGGAAGCCCATGTTCAACGTCTAAATCTAGTAATTCACTAGGTGTTGTGAAATGGTGATATGATCACATTTCTTGTTCACTATTGGAACACCAAAAAGGCGTTTCCTCTGCCCCTTCTGCTATTTGGTTATCCAGTGGTACAGTCCAGAGGAAAGACAGGATAATGCTTGATATCTCCATTTCCCTGTTTTTGAGATTGTCTTTAATTTTATGATACATTTCAATAAGTTGCAATTATCATCCTTTTTCAAGATCAAATTTAGCCATGTTTGGACCTGTTCAAGTTGGCTCCTACATTTTATGAAATTACACAGAAGCCTGTGATAACTTGTTTTAACAAGATATTCCAGGCTTTTCTGTATTTCCTGCCAGACTGGTTTTTTTTTGCCAAGATGTTCTGGTTTCCTTTGATTAAAAAAATAGTATTTTAAGACTACAAACTGAGTAATACTTATTGGTACTGGATTTTTTCCTAGGTCTCTTCAACATGTATACATTTAGCATATATGTATAATTAGTATATACATACACACATATTTTATATATGCTTAAATTTCTACAACTTCTTCCAATTCAAATTTGTAACTACAGGGATTAAAAAAAAAATAACCCATATCTGCACCTCCTCTTTCCCACATCAAGAATCCTGGTTCTCAAAAAAACTGGGGATGAATTAAAATATCCTATAAATGTCCATTTATTCTACCCCACATTATATGCCCAACTCTAAACAACACTATTAGACTACCATCAGCTAAGCCAAGTATTTCTGCATTTGCTTTTCTCTTTTCAGTTGTACTGTCATCTGGATGTACAGGCATTGTATACTATACCCTTTCATAACGCTAATTAATTGTACAGGCTATGTTGAATGCTGACCACTGGTCTTTATGGTGTCTTTTCTCTAGTTACTTTGGTTTTTTAATGGAGCTCATTTTCTCGATTCCTCAAAAGTTTAAGGGAACACTATTCCCCCAATCCTTACATTTTCCCTTGAGTATGTTCAAAATGTTACTCCATTTTCTTCAAGCAAAAAAGAACAATTGTGGAATAGTCTCATGATCCTTTTTCCTTGTCACTTGCTGTCCTTGCCTACCCCCAGGACTTCTTCTTTAACTTGGTGTTGCAGGTTTTGGATCAATCATCTTGGATTCAGGAGTGCATTTTAAGGGGTGCCTGGGTGGCTCAGTCAGCTAAGCACCTGACTTTTGATTTCAGCTCAGGTCATGATCTCAGGGTTGGGAGTCCTGCATCAGGCTCCAAACTCAGCACCGAGTTGGTTTGAGATTCTCTTTCCCTCTCTCCCCCTTTGCCCCTTCCCCTGCTTATGCTCGATCTCTTCTCTAAATAAGTAAAATGTTTTTTTTAAAGGTGCAATTTAAGAAAATAAAGTTTCAAAATTTAATTAGTAATGTTTTCTGAAATTATCATTTTCCCTTCAGAGACTATTATCTGTATATCGGACCTCCTATACCTATCAATATTTGTTACTTCCCAATCTTGTCTCCCCGCCTCTTTTGTTCTACTTTTTACCTCCTATCTTTTAAAGCATTATCTGTAGTATTAATTTGCTTGTATTCATTCTGGTTTTACTCTCACTTCTGAAATGCTTCTTCTTTTTTAAATCTTTTTTTTTAGATTTTATTTATCAGAGAGAGAGAGGGGGAGAGAGTGAGCACAGGCAGACAGAATGGCAGGCAGAGGCAGAGGGAGAAGCAGGAGCAAGGAGCAAGAAGCTGAGCAAGGAGCCCAACGTGGGACTCGATCCCAGGACGCTGGGATCATGACCTGAGCCAAAGGCAGCTGCTTAACCAACTGAGTTACCCAGGCGTCCCTGAAATGCTTCTTCTGAGTTTACCTTATTCAAGTTTTCCTAGTTGTTGAGTTCTTTCCTATCCTGTATCATTTTAATAACTTTTACCACATTCTCAAATGGAATGTTTTTCCATTTTCCTCTGTGGGCCTTTCTGGTAGATTTTCATACCTATTAAAGATGTTATTCTGCTCTTTTTAAGTTAACATCTTGATCTAAAAGATTTTTTTAAAAGTAAAATCAGTGTTCTTTGAGAAGGAAGCACAGTTCATGGGAGATTCTTAAACATCTTTTAAAAAAAGATTTTATTTATTTAGAGAGTGAGGGGAGGGGCAGAGGGAGAATCTCAAGCAGACTCCCTGCTGACGGGGGCTCGGATCCCAGGACCCTGAGATCATGACCTGAGGGAAAATCAAGAGTCAGCTGTTAACTGCTGAGCCCCCAGGGGCTGCAAACAGCACTTGTTTTTAGCGCCTAAAGACAGTATTTTGCGGAGATTTCTTGGTCACCTGTTCTTCCTATTTGTATTTCAACCTCTGCTCCTTTTGTCCCTGTCCTGCTCCATTTTGGTCTCCTTCTCACCAGTTTCTCTTCTCTGGGAGACCCCATCCCAGAAGCCTTGGCCAACCCTGCAGATCAGTTCCAACAGCTCACGTGGCCTGGGCCAGCCAGTTCCTTCAGACCCTCCTTGCACTCACCCACCTCGGGAATCAGATTTCCTAGCTCCAGCTGGGTTACTCTAACGGTCTGTTCCCGGGTCCAGCCGATGCCCTGTGGCCTCCCGCTGCTTTTCCATCTTGTGCACTTGTGGCTGTCGGTGGCTCGTCTTCACCCACATATATTCTGCGATTTACGGATAGCGTCACCCAAATTTGCAGTCGTGCTGGTCACAGGTTTTTGACTTTGTTATCCAGCTGCTGTTACGTGGGGATTCAGAGACGCAAACTGTGGCCTTGTTGCCGTCTTCCCGTACTGTTTTGGAGGTTTTCAGCAGCTCCATTTTCAGACTCCGCTCGAGGCCCTGGCTTGCGGGAAGCTGCGTGTCTCCACTTACCAAGCCCGTCTAAACGTCTGCTTCCTGTTGGCTTCTACCACTGCAGAACTGATCATTTCTTTGCTAAACTGCTTACCACTTACCCATCTGCTTCCTTGCCTGCTGTCTCTTCCTCTGTTAACCTTTATGGGTTTATACGGTTTTATTCCTTTTCTGTCATTTAAGTGGCATTTTAAGTGGGTGAAGAGATAAACATTTGTAGACAATGTTTGAATCACATTCTTAATTTGTTCTAGAACAGGAAACATTCATAGAGAGCTCAAATTTGCTTATGTTCTTTGGGTCTTTTTCAGATTGGTTTTTAATTCTTTTACAACTTTTATGCTGTTTCTTGTAACTTGGGTTTTTTGTTCCATTCTGATTCTTTATCCAAGAGTCCTCTATCGTCTTATTTAAAAATTAAAACACTCCGGATCCCTTGACTTTATCCTCCGTATCTCAGGTCACACCTTTGTGTCCGGCCAGACCCATCCTTCCATACCTCCCACTCTCCCCCAGTATTCACTTGCACGGCTGGTTCTCTTTCCAGGTACCCACCTATGTCTTTGCAGAGTGTACACATCACAGACCCTGATGCTTTAGGATCCTACATCAACACGTTAGAGTCTAGTTAAGGGATTTTCAGTCCACACTTTAAAAAAGACATAGTAGATGGGGCGCCTGGGTGGCTCAGTGGGTTAAACCTCTCTCTTCAGCTCAGGTCATGATCTCAGGGTCCTAGGATCGAGCCCCACATCATGCTTTCTGCTCGGCAGGGAACCTGCTTCCCCCCCGCCCCCCCCCCTGCCTGCCTCTCTGCCTACTTGTGATCTCTGTCTCTGTCAAATAAATTAAAAAAAAAAAAAAAAAAAAAAAAAGACATAGTAGAAAAACAAGACTATTTTGAAGTTTAAGAATATTAACAATATAAGTAGTTCTTTTCACAGGATATTGAAAGCAGTTTTCCCTGTCAATCCATAACCCAAGCAAACCTTCAGGGGTCACAGAGCACTGTCCCAGGTGGGCAATGATCTTTAACCCTTCCAGCTACCCCTCCCATGCTGGCAACTTTATTTTCAGTTCAATGCTGAAAGAGACAGGAAAGGCAGGGGGTAAAATTTAAAGCTTGAGAAATACAGTGATACCCTCCAGGATAAAAATGATCATAGAATTGTGGGCTTTTCATTTTCCATCCTTGCACGTGACAACATGACAGAAATCTTTAGAGGAGATTTTTATAAATTCCAGAGGACTTGCCCCCAAATATCAAAACTTCCAAAAACCATCAAAAAAAAAAAAACCTCTACTTAGCTTCTTACGAAAATATAAAAAGCTAAACAAAAGAAATAATTACATAGTTAATATATAAAATGTACTCTATTTAAAAAATGGTGTATGTCTACAAATTAATCTTTCAGTCTGGTAATCGCTGATTCCCAAACAGCACTTCAAATTGATATTCTCTTGCAGGCAACAGCGTCCCAGCTGCCTGCGTTTATTGGAATATTGCTCTCTGAACACGCAGGCATTCAGATTTGTTAAATATATCCTCTTCTGCTTCTGGAGTTAGCTGGATGTTATCTTTGACTGGCGACAAGGGATCTGGCTTCTTACAAGAAGAAAGCTTTTCAGAATCTCTGCAAAATATAATAAAAGGAATTGGTGTTTTTAGGGTACTAATTACTAGAGAATAATCTACCTAGACCGAAGAAAGGTATATGGAGAGCATAAGACCTTTCAGTTTGTCTTAATTTAATATATGACACATTCGGGGTCTCCTCTGAGTATCGTTATAAAATTTGAGTTTTGCTTCTTAGTTCCCCTTCCTGTTCCCTAAATCCCCTTTCAAGGCAGGTGCAAGGCCACTACTAAATGTGTTCTGGCTAAGGCAGAATGATTCCAATAAAGAAACTCAAGTTCCTTTCTCCTTTGCACCCTTCTCAAGTCTGGCTAAGCATGAACCTAAGTGAAACCCAGGGAAGGTTTAAGCCCTATCTGTTACTCCTCCCTCTTCCAACTTATTTTCTTGCCTTGAAAGGAGCTTAAGTCTATAAAAATTCATCCTGTTATGAAGAGAACACAGGTAATTCTATCTCCAGTCAACAAAAATCCAAGTAAGTCTTATTTTCTAAAAGGCATTTAGGAATACAATTTCTCTTCAGTAGCAGCTCTCAAAGTGTGGCCCACAGGCCGCTATAAACTCCCAAGACCCCCTTTCAGGGAGTTTCCAAGATTAAAACTATTCCATAATAATATTTAGACTTTATCTGCCTTTTCCACTGTGCCGACACGAGTACTGATGATCCGAAAGCAAAACTGAATCAAAGCGACCGGCACTCAGCATGGATCAGAACGCCAGCCCCAAACCGCAGAGAAATACTGGCAGCAGCTGTGCTGCCCAGTTCCAGGTACCTGCAGTCCCACTGAAGAACGAGTGGGGTGATGGGTAGTGGGGGGGCACGTGCTGTGATGAGTGCTGGGTGTTACCAGTCGCTAACAAAGCTCTGAACGCTACATCAAACAGTGGCTAACCGACCATACAAAGAAAAAAAGTTCTTGATGAAGTAGTAAAAATCATTAATTTTAATTAAACCTCAAACTTCTTGACTTCTTAGTACTGTCTGACAAAATGGGAAACACAACACGAGGCACTCAAAAAAAACAAAACAAAATAAACCCCACAACAAAAAACCGTGGTTATTCAGTTAGGTATCCGGCAAAGGGCTTCTCTAAAATGAACAAAGAGGGCGCCTGGGTGGCTCAGTAGATGAAGAGTCTGCCTTTGGCTCAGGTCATGATCTCAGGGTTCTGAGATCGAGCCTTGCATCAGGCTCCCTGCCCAGCAGGCAGTCTGCCTCTCCCTCTGCGCCTTCTGCCATGTACACGCTCTCGCTCTCTCGCAAATAAATAAATAAATAAATAATCGTGCCCAGCACTTATCTACAAAGTGTTTCTGCTCATACCATCTTATCTGATTGTGACATTTCTATTAGGTAAGGTTTAATCCCACCACTCATGTAACCTTCCCTTCCTCTATTCTTAGCATATTTATTTGCTCTATGGAGAAGAACGGGAGAATAAATTATAAGTTGTAGCTACTCTGAGATTAATTTTATAATTTAACAGAAGGAAGTGCTGTGTGGCTCAAGGAAGGCAGATACACAGAGGGTCAGCTCTTTTGAAATAGTGTTTGCCCCATACATTAGAAATCTGGCAAAATCATCATATATGCTCAGTAATTTTCCCCATTTCAGATGTGATGATTTAGGGAAAAAAATTGCTTTAAATCAAGAAATAGGATACAGCATCCTCCTACCCTCACATCTAAAACAACTTTATTCTCATTACAATCCTGAGAGCCTCAAAGGGAAGGCAGGCAAGACACTTAGGCCAGGCCAGAAAAAGTCATTTAACTATAGACCCCAAAGACAGATCAAGGACTGAGGATTTTTAGTTTGCCATTTTTTCACTAAATGAAGGCATAGACAATGAAGTTAAATATACTTAAAAAGAGTCAGCTAAAGAGAATAGAGGAAAATAATTCTCTTAGGGTAAGAGAAATCATAATCGATTCCTATGAAAACAGAAAGAATTGGGAAAAAATGAAAGAAATTACAAAAAAACAATAATTTATCCTTAGAACAAGTAACAAGGAAACTCACTTTTTAAATCCAAAATTTTTCCAGAGCTCATTGATTTTTATCTGTAATCCTGGCCTGTTTTCGGCATTATGATGATTTCTCTTCTGGATGCTTGATGGCTTCTTGCTGAGCCCACTGACTCGGGCAGGAACCAGAGGCTTGATCTTGGTTGTAGAAAGACTGTCCATAGAACTAGATTTATACAGCCCAGGAACCTGAAGAGTAAATGCCCCTTTTAATACTGTTCTGTTTAAGGAAGGACCTTTAGTTAACTTCGAATTACTCTCTCCACATTAAAATAGAAAAATAACAAATAAGCAATATATAAAATTTTTTTTCACTTAATATGTGTTGATTCTACTTAACAATGTATCTTGGATAGTTCTCCTTTTCACACGTAGAAGTGAATTTTTTTTGAGTAGGTTGTTCAAACAGATGTCTATCGATATCGCGCTTCCTCTACCCCAGGGTTGATTTTTATCCTGTGGGAAATATAGAGCCCTCAACGTTTTGTTATTGTTCTCTAGGATAGTAAGGGTGAGGCATATACAACAAGACTTTCAAACTGATGAAATTGCCAGGAGAGGGATAAGGAACGGGAAGAGCCACACATCAAAGACGCCATCTTGACTTAGGGTACTGGTGCGGGGGAAAGGAGTGAGCGAGAAATAATACAGAGACAGAAGCATGAGAATTCGGATAGGTACGGACGTGTTTTTCTTTACCCCCTGCAGAAGGATCGAGCTGGCAGTCATAGAGAAAAAGGACCCTAAGATTCTGAAACTAAATGACAAAAAGAATAATATAATCTTAGGTAGCAGATGAAAATAAAAAAGGTTCTGAGAACTGGTTTGAGGTATAACAACAACAACAAAGGTGAGTTTCATTTTAGATATTAAAGATGGATATTAGGGAGCATGAGGGAAGGTCCATCTGGGGAGTTTTCACCAAAACAGAAGTGACAGTTAAAACCCTGACAAAAACTTCTGAGAGCAAGAATAATAATAATGGTAATAATAATGAGATGACAGTTTAAGGCCTAGACATAAACTTCTTTTGGGAAAGTACATTCTACCTATCCGGTCCTGTCACTGCAAGTAATTCTGGTATCTTACTATGATTATATAAACATACACAGTGCACATGAGTACTGTGAATACTTAAGCAAAAACACCTCATCATACATACTGCTTCCTGTTCTGCCTCTTAGAAAAAATATGGATACCTTTCCAAAGCAGTGTAGGTCTGAAAAGGCCTTTTATACTCAAAGATTTAAAAAAGAGTCTTATATTTACATATTCTACATTTGAATCTTTAATATATTTAGGATTTATATTTTTGTAGTATGAGGTGGTGACCTCTTTTCAAATTTTAAAAAAGTGCTTATGCTATTAGAAAAATAATCTGTTCTATTATTATCTATTAGAAAATTATCTATTATCTATTATAAAAATATCTATTATCTATTATCTATTAGAAAAATAATCTGTATGGAAAAATATGAGAAAACAAAGAAAAAAATTCACCTGTATTCCCACCACCCAAGAGCCAAAACCAATTATGTATTTAATAATTCACTCCCTTATTTTTAGATATTTAGGCTCTTTGCAATTTTCCACTATTGTAACCAATGCAGGATTAAGTATTCATGTACTTAAACTCTCATTATTTCCTTAGACTCGAGTTCTAGAATGCACTGACTGGGTTGAATTATTTAAACCTGTTTAAATTGCTTTTCTGAAATGGCAGAGCAATTTATACACAATTAATTTGAGAATATTTTCTCACTTTATACTCATAAAAATGAGTACAATTAAAATTAAGAATATTTTTGAAAATCTGAGAGGTAAGAAATTATATTTCATTATTTTAATTTGCATTAATTGACTAGTTATTAGGGCCACACATGCTTTTATATACTCATCAACCATTTGTACTTGGTCTTTTGTATGGTTTATATCCCTTGTGAATTTTTGAGTTAGAAATGAGCATTTTCATATTAACAGGCAAGAACACTTAACATAACACATAAAATATGCTTTAACTTGTGAGCTTTCACTAAGCAGTCAATGGAAATATTTATATATTTTTTGATTAAAAAAACAACAAAAACCTGGCTTTTTGGATATACAGTTTCTAAAAGGTCTTTGGCAACATATATCAAAGCTTTAAATCGTATGGACCAGTAATACCAGTCCATGGAATTCATCCCTATGAAACCATCAAAAATGGTACACAAATCCTTAGCCACAAGATCTTGGATGCAGTAGTGTCGGCTACAGGAAAACATGTTAGGGTAAATGACAAATGTACGGGAATTTGCTAAATTCATACAATGGCATATTGCTCAGTCATTAGAAGTAATCTGCGGAAGCACATGGAAAAAAGATCTTTATACTGCAAGAGAAGATCAGGGTTTCACAACATTACCACCTCAAATCAGGCATAAACATGGCCCTAACAGGACTGAAAGTAGACGTTATTCCTGTAAATAAAAATGTAGGCATTTTAGTTTTTAATTTTGTTGATATTTCTCAGTTTCTGGTAATAAACATACACTGCTTCTGAGATTAAAAAAAATTAAGTATTTGTTTTACCTTGTTTCTTAGAAGTGTGTCTTTTTTCAAAAGCTGAGATAAACGTAGCTTGGATTTCGGATTGCCTTGATTATCGAGTGACTTCATACTGCAGTCAGATTCCTAGATTCCCCCAGATTAAAAAAAAAAATTAGATTTTGACTGTGGATTCTTTATGACAACGAACCCATTTTCAACAAAACGTGAAACAAGTAAAACAAGAGAATCAGTATAAATAAAAATGCAATTTCTCAGAAAAATATAAAACATTAAGTATGAGGGCACCTGGGTGGCTCAGTGGGTTAAGCCTCTGCCTTCAGCTCAGGTCATGATCTCAGGGTCCTGGGATCGAGCCCCGCATCGGGCTCTCTGCTCAGCAGGGAGCCTGCTTCCTCCTCTCTCTCTCTCTGCCTGCCTCTCTGCCTACTTGTGATCTCCCTCTCTCTCTCTCTGTCAAATAAATAAATAATCTTAAAAAAAAAAAACAAAAAACCAAACAAACAAAAACATGAAGTAAATTAAAATAAAACGAATCTAAGTGGAAATGGTATTTGCCAGCTTACCTCAAGTTTCCTGTAGCTAAAGCAAGATGCTTTTAGCTTTTTAGGAAATTGTATAAAATAAAGGTTCTGTTTAAATTTGAAGGCTTTCCTAACCCTTTCAGGAGCCTCTCCAAATGCTGGCTCAAGTAAGACAAATCTCTTACTGTAATGTTATTGGTTCACCCAAGCCTGGTTGATAATTTTTATAAATTACTAGTGACAAAAAGTTGAGCCAGTATGATCACATCTTTTAATTGTGTAACATGTTTAACATTAAAGAAAAAAAAGGGGGGGTGATCTGTTTTGAAGAAACAGAGTAATACTGTGCCAAATGTAGTTACTTTTCCCAGTGACCTTGAGATCTCACCTCTGGCTATCCCATCATGTAGAGCTTTTCTACAGATAGAATAATCTGGCTTCCCACAAAAGTCACATAAAAAAGGACAATGAAGGAAGATTCAGAAGACTTTACATTCAAGAGGATTTAAAAAAAAAATTATCTTGGGATTCTTTGCAGTATTATACACTTAAAAGTAACCCCAAAGTGAAAAATACTTCATTAACTGGTTTGTAACCAATATTCCTTGCTCATAGCTAACAGTTGTGGTGACTCTGGGATAAATCATTTCTTTTTCTTTCTTCTTTTTAAGTGTAGTCTACCCGTTAGTTTAGGATGTTAAATTCCTTAAAATAAAGGCCATGAGTAAGGTCCTAAGATTAATTCACCTCAAATAGGGTCAATGGACTCAATTCACACAGAATCTACGGTTGTCGCTTTTCATAGTCAACTATCAACGGAAGGCTCCACTAGAGAAATATTTTCTTCAGAGCCATCCAGTAAAAACTATTGTTAAAAATGAAGTCCAATAGTATTGTGGCTTTCTGAAAGGTTTTCTGACTCAGAGAAAGATTTTATAATTTTATGTTACCTGTTAATGTTCTAATTCTTTGAGAATTAACAATTTATTTATCCTAACAGTTTACTACATCTGGTGGTGAGATAGAGAAAAAATGATTATCCAGAAGTCAGAAACGTGGAAGTCCAGCCTGTAGCCTGTGAGCTGGGAAGGCTTCTCGGCAAAACACGGTGAAAATCTTACGAAGTGAAGGAAGAAGGGAGAAAAGGAAAAAGAACAAACAGAAAGAGCTAAGCAGAGCGGAGAATATTCTCGTAAACAGCTGGGGATGTTTTTAGGAAAGACGTTCAAGACACAGCCGCTGTGGGGGCACGCATGGGTGTGAAGCACGAAATGAAAATGATGGTATTAAAATGGGGGCTTATGCGAAAAAGAAACAGGGGCTTCCGGACCAGTACGGCTGAACTGAAGCCAAAGTGAGGGAAAGGAGAAAGAAAAGCCCACGTCTCAAAAGCCGCCCCGACTCTTCAACACTCAAACATCACATGGAATAGATTTTGGATTCCATAATATTAACTGATTTCTGCTTTCCCCAAGTGGAAACAACTGGTTTTAAGTTAGCTTTTTTTCTTCAGTTTGAGTCCAATACAACTCACGTCTCCTTTGGGAACTTGAATAAAATATTTTCCTTTTGATAAACACAAGCTATCCTGATTTATTAGATACTCGTCCCTGTTCGGGATTCTCAAAACTCTGTCAAGTAGTTCCGTGCCTGTGACCGTTCTTACAACTCGGTGATCGGAGCCGGTGAGGACAGACGGAAGGATGGTACACTGCTAAGTCTGCGGGGACTCCGATGAAAAGGAAACTATCATTTTAAAACAGAACATCGCTGGGGCTTATGAGCGGTACTTACTTCAAGTTTTGATTTAGGTCAGACTAAAAGATATTTTTTAAATAAGAAAAAAACGTGCAAGAATAAGAGTAAATGAAAACACACCTCTAATACTCAAGCTTCAGATGAACCCCAGCACATTAAGAAGGCCATTTCCTTATAAGGTTTCAAATGTTATCTGAATTTGAGAGTATATTAAGGAATTAAATACCAAATTTATTATAGTGTGTCACTGTGCTTATGTCTTAACTGCACACAGCTTGAGATAACCTATCGACGGAGCACACACGAGCTCCGGAAATACAGGGTGAGAGAAAACGTGCGAGAGTTTAAAATATGAACATCCAGAGAAGGCCTTAAGATGAACAGAACGCGAACTTTCTACCAGCAAGATCTAGAATAAAACATCTAGACAGCCAATTATTTCTAAAACATAGGCAACACTTTCCCAACGAGCTGATGAACAACCTACTTTCTCTTACACACGGATTTGAAAACGAAGGCTTTATAACATGACTCACCTCTGAATCCGAATCCTTACTAGAAGGCTGAGAAAGTTTTGACGCATTTACACCACGCGGCGAGAATTCTGCGCTTTCCCGAGACTGTGGAGAGCACCCCTCGGGCCGTAAGGGAAGGGCTTCATCACCTGACCCATCGCACTGTAGCTGCAACCCAGGGGACACTTCCCTCTGGCCAGGCGGAGCGGTGGGGGGATCGGTCCGCCTCCGGAACTGCTGCAGCGCTGCGCTTGGAGAGGGGCTTGGAGTTCGTGAAAAGTCCCCAAGACTTCCAGACCAACTGAAACAATTTCTGAGTGTCCCCAGAGTGGGTGGTGAAATGGTCCTGGTGAACCTGCTGGCCTCAGGAGACTGAGACTCCCTGTCCGTCGTCCCAGCGCCACTGTCTGCCGTCGGACCACCTGAGCTAAGGGCTCCGTCTGACCCAGCCAGGGCCGGGCCATCTACACGCTCTGACTCACTTCCTGCCTCCTCCTCCGGGACGGCGCTTTCCTCCAGGTACTCGCGGCTTGCTTCCACGGATACACAGTCGACAGAATCCGGAGAACTGCAAAAAAACCTACCAGAAAAAAAACAACAGAAAGAACCTATAAATATTTTAGAGCTTTCTCACAAAGGTGATTAAGATTCAGAAAATGAAAACTGGCCTAGGTTAAGAAAAAAATCTCAAAAACATAATTTCATAAATAAAGACAAAACAGATCTTGAAAGCTTAAATTTCAGTTATACCAACATTCACACATTTAGGAATTTATTTACACAATGAATTTGTAGAGAGGATTTCCTAAAAAGAGCTCCTCTCTACATATGTGTATGTGGAACTTGCATATTTCTTCTATATCTAATTGTCACATAGGTCTTTCCCCTCAAACTTTTATTTAAAAAACTCCCAAACAGACTAGCAGCTCCCCGAGGACAGGTACCATCCACAGCATCTACACTAGTGGCTAACACGTGGCTGACAGTCAAATATTTGAAGAGTTACAGAAATATGCATCGGAGGGGAACAATTTACAACTACAGTCTCTTACTTTGTAAAAGCAAAATGAAAGAAATTAGCTACTTATTCTGTACCTTAGCTTATTTCCTAGTAGCAAATCATCTGGGAACTTGTAGTGGTATGTACTCTATCAGCTTTTAAAATAAATACTCTATAAATTTACACTAGTGTAAATACGGAGTTATGACTTTCACATCTATCATACAATTCTGTATTAGTAAGAGGTATTACTTAGTGTGGCAGCTTTAAAAAAAAAAACTTATAAACACTCCAATATAAAAGAAAGAACAATATCATTATGGAGAAGATGTACTCAGAGAATTCTGAGGTTAAAAAGTAAATTCTCAGGGGTGCCTGGGTGGGCAGCCAGTTAAGCGACTGCCTTCGGCTCAGGTCATGATCCCACGGTCCTGGGATGGAGACTTGCATTGGCTCCTTGCCCAGAAGGGAGCCTGCTTCTCCCTCTGCCTGCTGCTCCCCATTTATGCTCAGCACCCCTCTTTCTGACAAATAAATAAAATCTTAAAAAAAAGGAAATTCCCATAGTATATGATCAAATATGAAACCTAAAGAGAATTTACCTCCTTATAAGCATTAGTTCAAATCCAAAATGATAAATGATATTTACTACACGCTGGAGAGAAAACAATCCTCTCCATCCTTTATCATATCCCCAGCTGAGGTGTGGGTACAGGCCAGGAAGGAAACGGGCCATGGCTAGTCACACGAAGCATAAAACAGAAGCTTCCAGGTCTGAGCACATAATTCATTTATAAGTAAATCAGAAGCTCTGCGATATCCAGTCTTCCAGATAGGATTTCATGGGTAAGAGAAGTTAGAGAGACAGTGTCCAATGTTATAAAATTACTCAGCTAGAAATTTAAAAATTAAAACCCAGAACCTCTCCCACATCATGGCTACTTCTTCCCAATTAGCCTACAGTGTTGCTTAATGGATATTTCTATTTCTAGGTCTCAAAACGGCATGGTTCTAGGATAAGTATCTATTTCCTAAAGAAGAGTTAAAGTAGAATTCCAAAAAAGCAGATGGGATGGAGACAACCTTTGGCATATTTAATAGCTCCTGTTGCATTACATTAATGTGGCAGGTAATATTAAATATAAATCACATTACAGAGTGGGTGATGATAAATTCTCACATATATATATTAGGGACGGGGCACTATGTCAGGTGCTTGATATATTTCTGCTAGTCTCCAGAAGAGCCTCCAAGAGCTGATCATTCATATTTTATAAAGAAGCTCAGGGTAATTCACACCCCTCAACTAATTCAGTGACACAGTGAGAATTCACATCCGGGCTGACGAGACTGTTTGCTCCTTTTGACCCAACTCGCTGAGGAAGACTAGGAAACTCTCTGTCGCCAGTACTAACTACACCCCCCCGGAAAGTGGTTTAATCTCGCAGAGCCTCAAGGTCATAACCCAAAATAGAGAAAATAATAGTGACCCTGAATATCTCATAATTTTGCCATGAGGAATAAGAGAGTGTATTAAACAACTTCATAAATTAGCCAAAAAACCAATTTAATCATATCTAGTTACTAGATGTTGTTATACCACCAAGTCAGAAACTTCTACATCAGGGGGCGCCTAGAAGGCTCAGTCATTAAGCAGCTGCCTTTGGCTCAGGTCATGATCCCAGAATCCTGAGATCGAGGCCGGCATCAGGCTCCCAGCTCAGCAGGAAGCCTGTTTCTCCCTCCCACTCCCCCTGCTAATGTCCCGTCTCTTGCTGTCTCTGTCAATTAAATAAATAAAAATCTTTGGGGCGCTTGGGTGGCGCAGTCTTTGGGCATCTCCCCTGGGCTCAGGTCATGATCCCAGAATCCTGGGATCGAGCCCCACATCAGGCTCCCTGCTCGGCAGGAGGCCTGTTTCCCTCTCCTAGTCCCCCCTGGTTGTGTATGCTCTGTCACTGTGTCTTTCTGTCAAATAAATAAATAAAATCTTTAAAATAAATAAGTAAAAATCTTAAAAAATAAATAAACATTCTATAAAAAAGACTTACAATTATTATATCACAGGAAACTGATGAAGAGATGCATTTCTCTAAGGATCTCTTCACAATTTATCAGTGACACATCTACCTAAACTGTAGAGTGTGGACACAAGCTGCTTTGCATGGATATCTCAGAGTAAGCTTGTGTGGTGACCAGGCCAGTCATGTGGACATAAGCAAACATGGCCCTCATCAGTTGTCCTCAGAGAACAGCTGGACATCGAGGGACAGAACAGGGAAATTTTATTTTCATCCACATGGAAAAATGAAACGCAAGTTTCAGGGATTTCTGCAAGTGAGGAAAGCCAACTTTCCAGAATGCAGTAACCGGCATGTATCAAGCCGCCTTCTCCATCACTGCAGCCTCCTTTTTCAACATTCCACTGGTAATAAGCACCTTCAACGAGAGGGACTAGAAAAGGCCAACTCAGAAGGATCATTTAGCCGGGATGGGAGAGTTTCCTTGCGAAGGCCCGATGGGAGACGGGTCTGAAACGCCACCTACGGTGAGGTTCAGGGATGACTTTCACAACCGTCTCTCACCGTCACAGTTAGACTGGCCGCTGCCTGGTTGAAGAACACATCCATTCTCGGTCTTTCAGAGGAGTTCAGGGGCTGATCACCTTTCTCTAATGGCCGCTAGGTCAGGCCCCAGTAACTTCTGACACTGCAGTATCCTGTTGCTCGGTGGGGTTCCCATCCTGGCCACAGAGGAAGAGCTATTCCCTGCGTGTTTACCAGCCGTCAGGTACTGTTTTAGGCACATTTATGTAGAGTCAAAATGTAATCCTTTCGATGGCCCTGCGGTTGTCCTAACTGTTGGCCCCATTTTACAAAAAGAGGAAACTGAAGCACCCGGAAATTAACCTGCCCTTGTCAAACATCTCATGAGTGAACAGGACAGGACTCAAATCCAGGTGGTCCAACCCCAGGGTCCCAACTCCTGAGCCCTGCATTACACCGACTCTGACATCTCATCGCCACTCACAGGGACTACAGAACAGCCGAACCGATCTTCCTGCTCCTCTTTAGGCCTTCTAGAAGCCATCCTTCACGGCCCACTTGGAACGGTCTATCACAGACAGGAATCGAATCACACCCCTCCCCGGATTAAAACCCTCCAAACAGCTCCTCTCACCTCTAAAGTCTACAAGTCCTTTGGCCTGGCTTACAAACCTTCCATGAACTGGCTGCCCATTTCGGCTCCGTCAGCATCCTTTGGCAGACTTCCATTCTGGCCGGAGCAGAAACAGGAGTGGCCCCCACGCTCCGTGCCTCTGCCCACGGGGAAGGTAGAGGCTCCAATCTTTGTAGTGGCACCTGACACCTGTCCCTTCCCCCGACCTTTCCAACTACACTATCGACTTCTCAACAAATACTCTCACTTTGTAAGCCAACACCCAGTATAGTATTAGGTTCTCAATTAACATGAGAACTTCAGCGTCTGTATTTGAGTGTATCTGCAGAACTATGCTGGGGGTCCGGGCGGCTCGATCACTGGAGCCTCCTGACTCCAGGTCATGATCTCAGGGTCCCTGCTCAGTGGGGGTCTGCCTGGGAGCCTGGTTTCCCCCTCCCTCTGCCCTTCCCCGCAACTCGCATTTTCTCCCTCTCTCTCTAAAATAAATAAAGCTTAAAAAAAAAAAAAAAGAAAGAAACAAAAAACTACTCTGGCAAATTGTATTTTAGCTTTAAAAAAAAAAAACCAGTAGAAACAAAAAAGCAAAGGACCCTCGAAAACCACAGTTTTTCTCATGCGAACTAGAAGTTACAATTCTTATTATGTTCTTATTATCTTACAATTCTTATTAACTCTTAGTATGAAGAGATGTTTAAGAGACCAGAGGAGCATTTCAGTCTGGACTCGGACGACGCGTGACACAACCAGGACACGGCCGAAGCTGGGCTCCACACACACAACCCAGATTCGGCGTTTCTGTAAGACAACCGGAATCAGGACCGACGGAGCAGGTGACACAACAGACACACAACACCACGTAGACGAACTGCACCTGCTTCGGGTCCCTGGGACCACAACGGCTCCACAGTCTTCATTTTTCCTCCGTAAAAACGCCGCAAATTTATTTCTCGTCGCAGGTGCTGCACTCCCGTTTTTCCTAGCGGTGCTTCCATTCGTCAGGTCGGGCAGGAGCATTTCCGAAGTGTTCGAGGATTTAGGATCTTCACAGGTACTTCTCTTGGTCTTCTTCGTCAAGGAAAGGGAATACTGACTCAACAGGTCGTCTTCTGACAGCTCCTCTAAACAAAAACAAAATGGTCTGTAAATCCTTGTTCCGTGGGGAGACGCAGCCTAAATCCACAAAGGGCTGTCAAATAAAAGAGGGAAAAAGCTTACCGCTTTATTTTGTGTTTGTGTGTGAGCTCAGGGCACAAAAGCCATTGATAGGTGACAGTTAGAACAAAGCAGACTGTGACAGAGAGAACTGAGAGTTAATGAGCTCTCTACATAAAATGAACAGCTTATCCTCGTGGGAACAGAGGGATGAAACAAACGTGCCAGTGTACCCGCTGTGCACCCGGCACTTTGGTATGTCACTGCGCACAGCGTATACGAACATTTGTGGAAGACAAAACAAAGATCCAGAGATATCACCAGGGAAAGATTTATGCTCATAAGGAATCAATACATTTTGACAAAACATGAATAATCTATGCCTAAATTTGAAAAATGAAAGCATGAACCAGAAGATTTGCAAAGGGTTTGTTTTGTTGTTAGACTTTCATTCATTCGTGTCTGAGGGAAAGAAGAGAAAAGGAACCAGATTACATAATCTTTTTACTTCTTCTTCCTTTTTTTTGGTGAGCCCTACATGCGGCTCCAGCCCAGGACCCTGGGATCATAACCTGAGCTGAAGGCAGACGCCTAACGACTGAGCCGCCCAGGCGCCCCTAGTCTTTCTACTTCTACATATCTTCTGTGATAAAAATAAAACACCTTCCCCCAATACTTAGTATTCCACATGCAGAGCTTCTGTTCAACATTGTACTGGAGGGTCCAGAAGACGAGAAGAAATAAGAGGAGGGGAGGAAATGAACAAATACAAAAAGAACAAGCAAATAAGTGGCATCTAGACTGGATAAGGGGAGGCACAACTGTCTCTGTCTGCAGGTGACTTAATTGCAGAATCCTGTGGAGTCTGTGAAGAAAACATGATGAACTAACACGTGGATTTACAAAGCTGCCAAACAGGACATTAAAATACAAAAATCAATCCTACAGTTGACCTTTGAACAACAGGAGAGTTCAGGGCTGACCCCCTCCAGAGTCAGAAGTCTGTGTAACTTTTCGATCTCTAAAAACTTAATGACTCAGGGCACCTGGGTGACTCAGTGGATTAAAGCCTCTGCCCTTGTCTCAGGTCATGATCCCAGGGTCCTGGGATCGAGCCCCACATCCAGCTCTCTGCTCAGCAGGGAGCCTGCTTCCTCCTCTCTCTCTGCCTACTTGTGATCTCTGTCAAATAAATAAATAAAATCTTAAAAAAAAAAAAAGTGGATAAAAACTTAACGACTAATGGCCTACTGCCGACTGCAAGACTTACTGACAACAGAGACAGCCAAGGAACACATATTCTATATGTTATTTGAGTCATACACCATATTCTTATAACAAAGTGATCTAGAGAAAAGAAATCATTAAGAAAATCATACAGAGAAAATGTATTTACTGCCCCATATTTATGAAAAAAATTTCACATATAAGAGGACCTGTGCAGTTCAAACCCTTGTCGTTCAAAAGTCAACTGGGTTTCTAGCAATGAATAATTAGAAATCAAAATTTAAAATATCATTTGCAGTAGCAGCACAAATCTGACACACAGGGATAAATTTGACATTACATTTGGGTAAGACACTAAAAACTGCACAGAAATGCTGAGCAAAATGAGAGAAGACTTCAGCAAACTCATTCTTAGTAAGAAGTCAATTCTCCCCAAACTGAACTATGGATTCAACTAAATTCCAATCAACAACTCAAAAAACTTTTTTTTTCAATTGACAAGCTGATTCTAAAATTTGTATGGAATCATGAAAAACAGAGAGCAGCCAAAACAGCTTTGCAAAAAAAGAACAAACTCATGCTTAGAGTACACTTAGAATTATTTTATTTAATTCCAAGATTTACTATAAAGCTATGATAACTACGACCGTGCTCTGGCATCAAGACAGCAAGAGATCCACGATACAGAACGACAGAGTCCAAAGCAGACTCACACATATATGTGGTCAAGGTCAACTGATTGTTACCAAACGTGCCAAGGCTGTTCAAAGGGGTGAGGACAATCTTTTAACAAATGGTGGAACAAGCAGATTGTCATATACAATAAAAGTGAACCTTGATCCTTACCTCACACCATATAAAAGAAATTAATCCAAAATGAATCAAAGACCTAAATCTAAGAGCTAAAACTATAGAAGTTCTAGGAAAAAAAAAAAAAAAAACAAACCTTAGTGACCTTGGGTTTGGCAAAGATTTCTTAAATGTGAGCAACACTCACTAATATTTCAAAATATGTACAGCAAGCAGAAATACATACCATTTCTTGGTCTCTTCCCAATGGATGACTTCTTTGGAAGATTTAACCCTTTAATACTGATCACTTGTTCAATGCCCACAGTACTTGGATTCTCCTTCAATCTGGTAGCATTTGAAACAACATCCAGCTCCAGTCTAGGGCAATAATTCCTATGCCAAATGCTATTAAAATTAGACGACTTTTGACATGTTTTGTCATTCCAACTCTGACTTCTTGATTGGGCAGGCTAAAATAGTAAAAACAGAAAGGATTACTTGAAGAAGGAAAATAGCCAAATCATTTTCCTATCAACATAAATTATAAGTAAATAATTTACTTTTTTGAGCAATCTCTGATGAAATATCTGTTCTCTAATAACATTTTCTACTTTGATGGTACTACACTTTTCCATTAAATGTGTCTTGTACTCCTGGGTCTGTTTCTTTTCTAATGAAGGTCAAGTGAATTGTTAGCTTATTTCTAAGGAAAAAATGGTGAATCTTCTGAAGATGAACAGTGCAAGAAATGAAAATACACTTGGAGAAAAATAGCCAGAACAAAGTACTTTTAAAATGTGAGTGTTATTTCAAAACACAATAGCTACCAGTTTAATAGGGATCTGGCAATAAGCCTCAAAACAGTCATTCACCCTTTACAAAGCACCTGAAGGTCAAAGCCATACAATTTTTTATTTAAAGCAAGCAACCATCCCATCTCTAAAACCTCGTTGAATTTAAACCAAAGTAATCTAATTTATTTTTATTTTTTTAAAGATTTATTTTTGAGAGAGAGAGAGTGCGCACATGCGTGCTCATAGAGGGAGAGAGAGAGAGGGAGAAGCTGACTCCCTGCTGAGCAGAGAGCCTGATGTGGGGCTCGATCCCAGGACCCAGAGATCATGACCTGAGCAGAAGGCAGACTGACTAAGGCACTCAGGCGCTCCTAAAATGATCTAATTTAAAACTCTAGTTTCTATTTGACCCATATTTGGTGCCATCTTTAGTGGACAACATGAACAAACAGAAAGCTACTTGGGTCGACGCTAAGTCTTGCATAAAACCTCTGAGAATTAGTTATTGCCAATAAGCACTGGTAAGCAATCATTCTTAATGCTAATATATTAGCACATTTATAATTACAACATATTTTGGATGACAATGATCTATTAAGATGATATCAATGATATTCTAATAGGGCAGAGAGGCAATGGGAAAAATTAGCAAAGGTATAAAAAATGTTGGTACTTAGGGCATGATTCCACACGACAAAAATCCCACCTACACTTGGAATCTTTATCGAAGTTAAAACAAGGTGATATTATTCAGGATACACTCTGAGAATTAACAAATAATTTAGGTAATTTAGAATATTTGAGTGAATGGTTATAAAAAAGAGCTTAAGCATAATAGCTCATGGCATTAGATCCCACTGATGGTTTTACTGGAAAAAAGAAATAGTCAAGTAGAAAACCAGTTTGGGAAGACTAAATTTTAGATAAACAAAAAGAATTAATTAGTTTGGTACAATTAATGGTTCCTACAAAAATTTCTCTGTAAAAGGATGGCCATCTTAGTGAGCCATAACATTCTCCTTAATATCTAGACATATTCAACACAACCAACTATTTTAGAGTTTCTGAGACAAAGGGGCTAGCTTAAGAATCATTCTTGATGAAATTATAATCATAGCAATGAGTCAAATGTGTAAAGAAGATTGCAGAGTAAACACTTTTCAGTCCCCTTCCTTTGATTACCATCTCCCAGAAACAATAAGCAGACAAATTTCATCTGCAATACAGTTAGGATATCTGTATGATCCGAACCATGCAAAGACAGGGTACAGAGAGAAATCTTAAGAACTTACCAGGAAATCAAGCCCAAGTGTCTGCAGAAAAGAACCCCTAAGGGGAGTCAATCTCTCCTACACAATCATGAGAAAAGTTCAGGGATTTAAGGCACCAGGTACCAGGGAAGCCCCACATGGGGGAGGGCTAAGACAAGGATTATTTGACCTCAGGGCCCTTATCTTCCATCTGACCTACCCAGAAACAGTAGGCAGCTCAGAAGATGGAAAAATCCATTTGTCTAAAAAGAGAGATCAAATAAAAGGCCCACTCCAACCCGCATTTGCTAACCTCCTCAAAATGTAAACTGCCGCATATACCCGTGCTAAGTAGAAACTGGAGAGTCGCTTTCTGGAAAAATGGAACTGTGCAGAGAAAACAAAATCAAGCCAGCTTGTTGGCAACCAGATCACCCAAGAGTAAAGCCCAAGATTATAAGCCTGGCTTGTTCACACAAATCTCCAGCAGCTCTGACCATCTCTCAAATAGGAACAACCAGACAAGAAGCTTCGGATGTTGAAGAGTCTTCATCATGAAAGAGAAAAGGCCAAAACAAGTTGAAAAAAGCCAATTCAAAGCAAACAGAGAATACAAAAGACAGAACATGTGCAAGAAATCGTAAATGATATTCTTGGAGAAATCCATGACACAGAATCTTTTATAAAGTACAATTAAAGAAAGCACCCTTAGATAAGAAGATGATAGAAGGAAAAAAATTCAACAGAATTTTCAGCAAGACAGAAATGTCCTGAGCTGCCCAATATGGTTAGCCCCTTGTAAGGTGGCCAATGCAACAGAAGAAATAAAATTTAAATATTCAATGTTGTGCTCGCTTCGGCAGCACATATACTAAATATTATTCAAGGTGAATTATTTTAAATAGCCACATGTAGCTACTGGCTACTATGCTAGGGATTACAAAGTTGGAAAACAAACATTTCCCAGAGAAAACACAAGACAGACATGAATAAGACAGAAAAAGCCAAAGACTAGGAAATCTAACGTCTAATTAAGAGAGAAGTTCTAGAAAGAGAAAACAGAAATGAGCAACCTGAGTGTAAGGTTTCCATGATTTGAGTTGACGAACAAGGTTCTTTCCGAGTATCTTTAGGTATTTGTGCTCTCTTGCTAGCCTGGGTTGTTTCAGCTGATGGTAATGATTTCTTTTCAATGTTCAACGGGTCCTGCTTTCTCACTGGCCAGCTTCTCCAGGCTCACCTCGTCTTCCTTCTCAAGAACTGTGCTTCCTTCACATAGTGAACACGAGGACACTCTTGGGCCAGCCATAATTAGCTACTCATTACTCCGTGCACACTGATCGCTTCAGCCTGGAATCACTCATCTAGCGCATCCTGAAAATCCCCACTGATCTTTGCAAACCCAGGACACCAGTTTCCCTACAAGGAGAGAGACAGAGCTTGGCCTGGGATCACAGCTCCCCTATTTATTAAACGTGTGATCTCCCTCTCATTTCCTCCTCTGAAAAATGGGAATAATAGTGCTGACCTCACAGGCTTGTTGAACAGTACATGAGTGACTGCACGCAAGCTGCTGAGAACAGCATTGAGAATGGGGGTGCCTGGGTGCCTCTCTCAGTTGAGTATCTGACTTGGACTCAGGTCGTGATCTCAGGGTCCTGGGACGAAGCCCTGCATTGTGCTCCCTACTCAGGGGAAGTCTGCTTGTCCCTGGCCCTGCTCATGTTCTCTCAAAAAAATAAAATCTTAAAAAAAAAAAGGCATTTATAATGTAGTAAGTGTCCAATAAATGTTTGCTATTATTACTATGAAGCACTCTTCCCTTGGGTGAAGTTATGGACATGCTCCCCAACCCCCACTTTTTTCCTGGAGCCTAGCATACATCTCTATGACAGAAATTGCCACATTTCTATACAAATAAATCCACATCTCCCTCCCCTAGGCAAGGAGCACCTGAGAAAGAATTATATTTTAGTTTTCTTTATATTCCAGAGCAATAGCTAACCTACACTTGTTAAAGTGCTTAACAAATGCTCAGTCAAGAACTGAACTAGTGAGCAAAGGGAGAAAAGACCCAATTCGAGTGACGAGAAAGAAGAAACTATCACTTGGAAGAACTAAAAGAAGCAAAAGGACTTAGTGAGGAAAGAGAAGCCCAAGTTTATTTCCAAGTTTTCTAGTCTGAGAATCAGAGAGGTCATGTAACTGCTATCCATTCCTTCAACAAATAAGACGTGGCAAACATACTATAGTAGACACGTTCACAAAGCCCTTGCCTTTATAAAAATTATATTCTGCTGGGAAGGATCACAGAGTAAACCATGGAAACACACCTTAGGCAAGTAGTAAGTGCTGAAAAGGAGAAACATCGCTAAGGAAAGCTGATCAGGAATGATGGGACTGTGGGCAGATTTAAAGTTATAGGAAATCACTTATGTACAGATCCAAGAAACATTCAGAACTATGTGGCTGTTACTAGAGATTAGGTTAAAGATGTGCGAGTTCTCTGCGTAAGTAAGGGCAAGTCATCAGCACTTACTTAAGGAATACATTGGAGCAGAAAAGAGTGGAGTCCAAGGAAGGAAAGAATGGTGGGGAAGTGTGTCAGGAGGGATATATGCAACTGGGAAAAAGCAGAACAGGAGAGGGCTGAGACACAGCTCAGGGCCGATGCACTAATATCTGTGCAGTGCTCGTGAGAGAGCAAGAAAACAGCGTTTACTTCCGGTGTTTCTAGGTTTGAACCTTCAACTATGCCAAATGTCAGAGTTGAAAGCGTGAGACAAGAAAGGCATCAAAGACTTGTAGATTCAGACGAAATGTTCATGTCTAAAGGCCTGGTGACGGATCATGTGGTTGCTTAATTTAAGGAAATTGACCAATATACCTATGTTCTTAGAGAATTTCTCTAGCATCAAGTTGTTTTAAACCCACACTCCACATTCTGGGACACAGAAATGCTTAGTTTATATTAAATGAAGATTTGCCTTTAGTCATAGTTCCTTGGGCGCTAGGGCGGCTCAGTCGGTTAAGCACTTGCCTTCAGCTCAGGTCATCATCTCAGGAGTCCCAGGATCGAACCCCGCATCAGGCTCCCTGCTCAGCAGGGAGTCTGCTTTTCCCTCTCCCTCTGCTCCTCCCCCTGCTCATGCTCTCTCTCACTCTCTCTCTAATAAATTAACTAAAAATCTTTTAGTCATAGTTCCTGAGACATAACTAAAACGTGCTCTTTAAAAGTGAAGTCATGGGGTGCCTGGGTGGCTCAGTGGGTTAAGCCGCTGCCTCTGGCTCAGGTCATGCTCTGGCTCAGGTCATGATCTCAGGGTCCTGGGATCCAGCCCCGCATCAGGCTCTCTGCTCAGCAGGGAGCCTGCTTCCCCCTCTCTGCCTGCCTCTCTGCCTACTGGTGATCTCTCTCTCTCTGTCAAATAAATAAAATCTTTCGAAATAAATAAAAATAAATAAAAGTGAAGTCATTAAAAAGTCCTTAAAATGTTACCATAGCAGTGTCTGGATTGTAGTCATCAATCTGTTCAAAAGTGTTTATATCTTTATTTCCAAGGGCTATTTGAAGAGCTATGGAATCATCAAAATACCTAGGTTGGTAAGATTAAGGAAAAAATGCCTTTATTAACAACGAACAGTAACGTAGAAGATCGAAAAGTGTATTCTAGGGACGCCTGGGTGGCTCAGTTGGTTAAGCGACTGCCTTCGGCTCAGGTCATGGTCCCAGGGTCCTGGGATCGAGCCCTGCATTGGGATCCCTGTTCAGTGGGAAGCCTGCTTCTCCCTCTCCCGCTCTCCCTGCTTGTGTTCCCTCTCTTGCTGTGTTTCTGTCAAATAAATAAATAAAATAAAATAAATTTTTTAAAAAAGTGTATTCTATTGTCACTACGGGGACTGGCTATTTTTGGAAGCAAAGCCCCAAGTCGTATTAGACTTCCTTCCAAGGGGGATAGAGAGGGAACCCTCAGCTGGCGTGTTCACACATCCGCAGTGCCCTCCTGGGAAGTGGAGCTTGCTGGCCAAGAAGTGTCACCTTTGGAATGTGTATCTTCAGTGACTCAGTGTGTGTTTCAGTCAAGGCATCCTAAGAATGAGCACATTATAATGGATGAGCCACAGGTTTATAAACAAAATGGTGCTCTGAATTTTCACCAGCACAGTAACTAAAATGAACAAAACATAAGCTTCACTGTATTTAAAAAAAAAAAAAAAGGCAAAAACAATTTGTAGGCTTTTTACTGAATGCCTCACTAAAAATACCACCAATAAAAATATGGAAGTGCAAAATTCTACTATTCTGGTTCAGAAAGGATACTGCCCAGCGTAGCTTAGTGTTTCAGGATCAATGTCGTCTTCGTAAGCATTCAGAGGGAGGAGTTTCCTTTTGATGGGATCAAAAACTAGCTGATAAAGGAAGGTATTGTTGGCTCGAATAAATCCTTTGATGTAATCTTCTGGTACTATTATGTTCATCTTAAGATAGTGTCCGATTTTCCTGATGACCTAATAATGGATGTAAAAATATTTACTAGTTATCTGCAAATACGGAATTGGGAAAGCAGCGTCACCAAGATCAAGTCATTCACATTAGAGGAGGCTGAGACACAGTACCTACTGATTACATCTGTACCGAAAGCCTCTACCAGCAAGCATGGCCATTTCATATCACTAAAAACTATCTCTGTAACAGTATTTTCCTTGATTTCTCTATAATTAACCCAAAGAATGAACCTGTCAGTTACACACCCAGTTTATATTCCCAGGTTTGACAATTAAGACACATTCCTTGCCCTCAAAGTCCTGTTCACCCAAAAAGCAAAATACAAACATACAAAACCTGAGAATTAAAAATGAAGGCAACATTCTAACTTTGGTTAGAGTCACGGATGACTAAAGCTGGTATGCTAGCTTGTTTTTCTTTCTTTTTTTTTTTTTTTTTGAAGGTAAAGGTATCAGAGAAGCGACAGAGCGGTGACGCAGGAGCCTCAGTTTCCCTGACACATGCTACTGTGTCAGAGGAAGTAAAGAAACCCAGTGGTCTTCATCAAGCCATGTGAAATAGATTTATATAAATGTGCAATTCCTGTCATAATTTTCACCTTCTCAGAAGACAGGGCTACTTTTCATTAAAATATCCTATATATGCTAACATGTAATGAATTTATTATTAGCTTTATAATAGCCAACATTTTATCGGTTTGAATTTGATTTCAGTAATTATCAACAACTATAACCCATTTAACAAAAATTTTGCCACCAAGAGACTCGAGTTGAGTGTAAAGGGATCCTGACACCAAAGAATTTGAGAACCACTACTATAGAGAATAGCACAGAAATTGGAAGACTACACATTTTAACATTAATTCTATCTAGGACATTTTGTTCTTAAATCTCTTTAGATTGGTCTTCATTTTAAAAAGTTGCCAAAAGCAAAATTCTAGTGTTTTAGTCATTTTGTCCTTTTGATGACACATATGGGTTATCGGCAGGATAAAATATTTAAAATTTATATTCTGAAGTGGTCATCTATGATGTAAGAAATGCTCCAGAAATTCAACAGGACAGTGGGTGACTCACTCTTACCTTCACGATGTCTGGATTATTGGCTAATCTTAGCACTTTGCAGGCCTTCGCTAAGCCAATCCCACGCAGCGAGGAGAGGTAGTCACAGCCCGAGAGAATGCACATATAGCGGAACTTCTCCTGCGTGAACACGTCCCCAAGCTGTCTGCACATGCCCAGCCGTGCCTGGTCAATCTCTAGTCCATTTCCAAACTGATCCATTTTTAAAATCACCTTCAAAAGGAAGGGAAATTTTTAACACCTAAAAGGCTCATTTTAATGTTTCATTATCTAATCCACTGTGATATTCCTAAGAATTCTTTCTTGTTCTTTATCATCGTACTGAGAGAGAAGAGAGGTAGGCAAGCCAGATAATTAGTGTGAATCTGTAAACAAGTTAAACTGAAGCACAGGCGACGACAGAGAAGGTCGTGTGCCTGGACTCCCTTGTTCGGACTCTGGGAGAAAGAATGCCCTTTCTGCACCTCTTACCTCTGACTGACACCCAGGGTTGTCATGGCAATCAAACAGCAATTCATACAAAAATCCCTTTTTCTTATCCTTAAAGTAATACATGTTCATCATAAGGAATTTGGAGAACACGGAAATTCAGGAAGAAAACATAAGTTGCCTGACATCTCTCATCTATCATTGTCACCCAGCATTAACCCTTTGACAGATCCTTCGAGTCATCTATGAAATATACAGATGATATAAACGACATTGGCAGTAACAAAAATGAGATCATTTTGTGGTTTTGTATCTTAACTCCCCCGTTACAATATCATGATAACATTTTCCACTGAACAGTTTTATACATAATTCTAACTGCAAAGCATATGGTTGGATAAGTTATTTAACTCACCTAATTGAAAAATGTAAAGCATATAAAGTTATAGCAAAAATAAGAATAAGTCTGAGGTGCCTGGGTGGCTCAGTGGGTTGAGCCTCTGCCTTCGGCTCAGGTCATGATCTCAAGGTCCTGGGATCGAGCCCCGCATCAGGCTCTCTGCTCAGCAGGGAGCCTGCTTCCCCCCACCTCTCTGCCTGCCTCTCTGCCTTACTCGTGATTTCTGTCAAGTAAATAAATAAAAATCCTTAAAAAAAAAAAAAAGTCTACTCTCTACTGAAGAACTTGGATAAAACAACAACAAAACCTTCTAACCTTAAGGGCTTGTTCTGAAACAGTGTCCATATTACACAAATGTCAAGCAGCAAAAACTTCATTTTAAATAAAATAATTATTAGCATCGTAAGTAGAGGTTAACGGCAAGTGTTAAATAAAATAGTGATTCCTGGAGAGGAGGAAAAACCTTATTTCCTCACTTTACGCCACTGCCAACTGCACAGAAAAGCAGCATATAGTAGCTGGGAGTCAAGTACCTTCTTACAGCCGAAAGCGAGGAGGTCAGAGTCCTCTGTGATTATAGCTTGTACAATACCAGCTTTGTTAAGATAGGCCAGCTGCGCATCTGCTTCGTACGGAGCCACGAGACAGTCTACTCCCTGGGACCGAGCAGCCTGCCAGAGAAGGTCGGAGTCAATCTCCAGCACGGCGTCTAGAAAGCACCCGGCAACTTCCCATCTCATCACCAGCCCACATGTACTTGCTCATGTTATTTTCAGAAATCATTTCCTTCAGCATAAGTTTTTCTACTTCAAGGCCTAGCACATGTTGAACTAATCATACAATGCCACAATCATATAGCCATCTTTTATAAAAAAATCAATTTATAGGAGAAAATACTGCTGTACATTCAGAGGAAGAAAAACAATTACAAGCCAGAAACTTAATTATGTCAAACTAGAAAGCTTGCATCTTAAGATGCCTAGGCTCTGAAAGCTTACAGAACATTTGTTTGGAGCTCTGAATGTATTTTCCCTGTAAAAACAACATTTTCTTTTCAGACTACAAAAGTCTATACTACACTGCTTTGATAAAACTACAAATCACTGTATTTATTTTCCCATGTTTACTAAGCCATCTGAACAGAGGCCTGAAGCAGGGGACCTGCGGGCTGGGGCTGCTGGCTGTGGAAAGATCTACGGCAGTAAGAAGCTTCCATGCAGAAGCAGGCTGAGGAGACTAGGGGTCTGAGGGGTCCTGAGCCAGCGAGGCTGGTCTGACAGATCCCACGGCCACCAGGAGTGAGGTGGGAAGTGCTGACGACTGCATGGCAGCGGGGTGAGGCTGGCCCTCCAAGAACCATCCCTTTCCTCTCTCCCGAAGAAGGTGCCCACCGAGCTCAAATACCTAAAGGGGAGGGCATCCCTTAGTCCTTAGGATTTCTCCCTTGGAGACTGCTGGACTCCTTTGCTCTGTTGAAAGATGCTGCTCTCTTCCTCCTGAGACTGGCACTTCCTTCAAAGTTAGGCCCAGAATCATCTCCCTCCCTTCGCTTTCTTGCTCCCCCATCGGTAAATGACTCATAATTAGTTTTGATGAACTTAGCCATGTTACTTTGGCTTTCCCATTTGGCTTACTTTAATAACTTTGTGGGCCATCAAATGTGTGATATTTACAGAACGGGTAAAACATTCTCTGGCTTCTGAGACTTTGCCCTCACGAAGAAGCTGCTTTCCCTTAAGAAGATTGGCTTGTCGTCTTCTGCGAGGGGAAAAAAAAAAAATCAAGAGGCTGACTCAAGAAACCATAATAAAACGGTAATTCACGAACTTTTCCTGGGCAGGGGGGTGCAAGTTTGACTCATCTGATAGTGTTTACCAGGTCCCTGAGAACATGAATCCAGATCTTCTGGGCTTCCAGGTAAAAGGAACACAAGTGATTTATAATATACACGTACACAAGCTTATCCACAGAAATGCTTTATGTCAATAGAAAATGGAGTAACTAAGACACTTAAGAAAATGTGAATCAAGGCTTTCACACCATCAAAACGAACTTTCAGGCATAACGATGTCCAGTTATCAACATATGAAGAACTTGAGAAATACTTTCTGTGAGCTTGTGGGATCTACCAGAACTAATTTCAGAAAGACCCAAAGTAACATCTGCATAAGAACGGTCTATAACAATCAAGAATGTGGAAATCTGTAGAACTAATACTAAATACGGTTAAACAGGGAGACAGTGACAGCACACATTCTGACAATACAGAACTACTAATTTTAAAATAGGAAAAGAGAGAGGAAGAAAGAAAGACATTTTAACTGTTTTCAATAATCGTATTGGTAATGGTAGTATCAGTATTTTATTCTGAATCTACTGTTGAGTGTTACACAATATTTATTTTGGGATAAGACAAAGGAGTCATTATTAGATACTGTAACTTCATGCCCCCTTGTGCCCTTGAAAATAAAGTTCTCCGTATGGAAGAAAGGAGATAAAGATGCACCACAGCCGTGAGTCTGAACCAGAAGAATCAGTCAGAACCCACGAGGTTTTGATCTTTAAGTAAGCGCATGTACACAACACACACATTCCCTAGTTCCACTTTTAGACGGGGCTCCACAGATGAAGAGACCTGGAGAAAAGGATTTTAAGTGCCTCTCTCAATGGCACAGAGAAAGCTGATTCTACAAAGACAAAAAGAGTTCATGGGTCAGAGATACATAGTTGTAACTTTTTGTTGTTGTTGTTGTTGTTGTTTTTGCCGTTTTTGAGCTTAGCAAGAGAAAATAATAATCTGCAATTAGAATTAAGAACGTGGTGTGGGATACCCAGATGGGATCTGGTTTGGCTTAGTCCCTTGGCCATACTAGCTTGAGACTGTCACCTATCCTTTAAGAACTAACCTAGAGCCTACTAACTTTTTATTAAGAGTATATTTAGTAAACTGTATATTTGTAATAGAATGCGGGCTCAGACAATTTCAGATACACCTTTGCAAATAAAATTTTTAAAGTTCTGGCTTTAAGAATCAGAGCCTCCAAGGGCGTCTGGGTGGCTTAGTTGTTAAGTGTTTGCCTTTGGCTCAAGTCATGATCCCAGGGTCCTGGAATCAAGCCCAGTATCAGGTTCCCTGCTCAGCAAGAAGCCTGCTTCTCCCTCTCCCACTCTCCCTGCTTGTGTTCCTTCTCTCGCTGTGCCTCCCTCTGCCTCTCTTCCCCCACTCAAGTACACATGTTCTCTCAAATAAGTAAATCTTAAAACACACACACATACACATACACACACAGTAATGTGTTCTTTTTAAGTGGCAAACCTAAAAAACCAGTGATGTAGTAAAGCTGAATAAATAAAAATACAGTAATGTAGTATGAATGTAGTAAAGGTAAATAAATTAAAAAAAGGTAGAAACAGAAAAGTTATGGGTATGCTAATATCAGAACAGACGTTAGGAAAAAAAAGCATAACTAGAAATTAAAAGAGTCACTACGTATTGTTTCAGTTACCACAAAAATGTAACTAATTCTAAACTTGAATGCAACCAATAAAATCACTTCAAAATAAACAAAACAAAAGTGGACAGAACTATAAGGTAAATGACAAATCCGGTACCAAATTTTAATATACTATTTTTGGTAATTTATGACACAAAACAGTAAAGATACAGATTTGAGCACCATAATCAATAAGCTTGACTGACTGGTCGATATACAATCTTCCTCTTAATAACTGGAGAATACACATTCCTTTCCAGCACACATGAAACATTTAAAGAAATCTGTTCAAGTACTAGGCTATAAAGCAAGTCTCCACAAATTAAAATTAAAAAAAAAAAAAACCTGGTATACAGACTATAGCATCAGACCTTAATGCAATTAAATTAGAGAGTGAATGGATAATCAACTTACTCTCTTCTAGACTTTTCCACTTCCTTTTTAGAAGGTAAAGTACATCCATCAAACACAAGAATGGGCTTGATCCCATGAGAGAGTAACATATTTACAAATTTCATACAAAATCCTACATACCTATGAAAATAAAGAAAAATGCATTTAGGTGCAGGGCATCTTGTAAGGTAATACTCTTGCTTTTTTTTAAGTTTTTATTTATTTATATGAGAGAGAGAGCACGAGAGGGAAGGTCAGAGGGAGAAGCAGACTCTCCATGGACCTGGGAGCCCAATGCGGCACTCAGATCCCAGAACTCCAGGAT
Source organism: Mustela nivalis (assembly GCF_964662115.1). Taxonomy (NCBI): domain Eukaryota; kingdom Metazoa; phylum Chordata; class Mammalia; order Carnivora; family Mustelidae; genus Mustela; species Mustela nivalis. The sequence continues at coordinate 7,074,591 of NC_139035.1, read as the reverse complement.
CACGACCTGAGCCGAAGGCAGTCGCTTAACCAACTGAGAACCCCAGGCGCCCCTACTCTTGCTCTTTTTAAAACCAGATGAGACAGATTATGAAAAAAGGAAGTTATTACTTTTTTTTTTTAAGCAAATGCTTTCACAGGAAATGAAAACTCTAATTTAGACTTGGGTTCAAATCCTGCATTGGATCCTATGGTCTGTGATAGCTGGTGAGTTATTTGACACTGTAAATCCTGCTTTTCTTATCTGCAGATGAAAAGGCTTTGACATCTCTTCCAGTTCTGATATTTTGTGCTTCCAAATCTTGCCTTTTCCCTCACATATATATAGATATTTTTTTGCTTCGAAAAATTTCCAATCTACTGAAAAGTTGAAAGAATGGTACAATAAATATCGGATTCCTTCAACAACTCATTATCGTACCCGAGGTACTTAAAATAAATAAAATGTCATCCAATATACAGTGTATATTAAACTTTGTCCAAGTGTCCCGGTATTTCTTATAAGCAGTGGTGTCCTGGTAAAGGTTTAACAGCCAGTTCTGGGGGAAGGGGTGCCTGCTCCCTAGCATTTGTCAATTTCCCTGAAACGAATATGTTACAATGGTGAATAAACCACCAACGTGGGGTCAGCGGAGAGAAGGTGTTAGACAGCAAACTCGCATGAGCTGGCTCTAGCACAACGTTGTTCATCACCCCACCGCCCCACAGTCTAGGATCCAGACAAAGATCTGTATCACGTTTCATTCCAGCAACGCAGTTAACAAAAAGAGCCACGATACAACTTCCATGATCTATAAAGAAAAGGATACTTTAACTAACGAGCAGAAATAGACATAATATTAAAAGATAATCTTTTAAAGCACATACATTCATCTTAATGCAAGACTCATTATGTGGTCCTTCTTTTTATTGTAAACCAGTGGCAACAGACACGAAGTGGTCTACAGAACAGTGACTTTGTGCTAATTCTGGGCCTGCTAAGGAAGTATCATGTAAAAGACAGGGGAAAGCCAATACAAAACCATAATAAATCTCAAAGGAAATTCACATATTTTTTTCACCAGACAGAATCCAAACATCAGACCCCTATTGCCAAAATCTTTCCAGGTCAGCGTATTAGATCTATCTCGTTCCTTATAATAGTCATAATGGCTTGTCATACACTTATCCCAATTTTCTCACCTTTTCTGGTTAATATCCCCATCCAAAGGTGGATAAGAAAGAAAAACTGTATCAAAAGTGACTTATTAGTTGCTGTGAGGAAAAAAAAAATATTAAAGTCCACAGTACTTTGCAGGAAGTCCTGAAGCTTTTTAGTTCAATAAGTTACTACAGGGCAGGTCTGGGGAATGCATAAATGACATCTTTAATAAAGGATGTTTTCTGTATTTTGGATAATTCTTCCAATTAGTCAAAAATCTCAGAATCCCCAAGATTACAAAAAACTAAAGAAAGTTCTTCGCCTGTGAAGAGCTATTCAAAGAAACTCTACAGGTAGAATGAAAAACTTGCAGTCTTCAGCTACCTACAGTTACTCAAATTCAGTGGCAGAAAAGAAACGGCCTTTAAATTTTTTAAAAAAAGGTAAAAAGAAAAAAGAAAAAAGAAACCAGCAGATGGAGTGGCAGCAGGGCCTGGGTTCCTTCAGATCCCACATGTACTGTCTGGTCCAGGTCACTTTTGGTCAAATTAATTGGAGAAGAATGAAAGCCCAAAACATTCACCATTCAATAATGCCTTTCCCTCTTTCCTCCAGGAAACAAACAGCATTAATACATTTTACCTATTTTTCATTGTGATTAAGTAAGTCACATTAAGGACCTGGGAGCCTTTCCTCTAGGAGATAAATTACATATTGCAAAAAAGAAAATCCGTAATAGTGATCACACAGCTCTAGGAAATCTCTGCTCTGAAATTATACTTGCTTCTTTTTCTAATGTTTCTATGTAAAAAATAGAGAAGATATTAGTCCATGGAACATGCCTCAAATGAGGTCATAGTTATGATTGGATATCAGCAAGGCCCACCACTCTGGGCCCCACGTACAGTAAAGGGGAGTCAGAACACCTTGTCCCTTTGAAGCAACTGTTTTGTTTTGCAAACAGGGCTCAGTTTCTTAGGTAAAAAATAAAAGACATGGTCCTTGGTTTTTGTCTCTCGGTGTCTTGATACTACATCACAGAATAAAGTCGCTCCTGATTTGGCAATGTTGTCAGTTTCACTTCTTGATAAACGAGGCATTGAATGAAAATGATCCCAATATAATAAGTCTGATTCTTAGTTGGCAAAGAATTTATACGAGGTCCCAACTTACTTATCAGTAGGTTCACCTTTGGCTAGTTTCTCAGCACAAGCAATAGCTCCTTTGTGAAGCCAGCAATACGTATCCACAGCTACTACCTGTCCTTTATACTTCCTCACGTGGATGGGTTCAGAAGCTTCTTTGATAAACTGCAGTAGGCCGTGTATCCCCATAGCGCCAACTGTGTGATGTGAGAGGAGAAAGGAAAAACAGCAATATTTAGAGCAAAATACATTTACTCAAAAGTTTTAGAAAAATAAGAAAAAGCTCGGAAATGGGTAGAGCAACTGCTACTGCTTGATATTTGAGAATCACTGCTCTTCAATACGTTAACTGGGCTCCTCTCTGCCTGGAAGTTCCAGTCCTCGTTATTTATGCTAATGTCAACTGACAGTTCCACAACGGGTTTATTCTTCCCAAGTGCTTTCCCCCTTGGAATCGGGACAGGCATTCCAAGCCTAGGCACACAGCAAGTGCCGAAAGCGCTCGAAACTCTCTCTCTCCAGAAAGGCATTGTTAAGATCTACGACCTTCTAGCCAGGAAAAAGCCCCTTAGTCCCTTCTTTACAGAAATTCTGGAGCTGGCTCACACCTTTCTGAAGCACTACTGCTGACCCTTTGAACAAGGAGGGGGATTGTATGCTTCCACCCCCACCCAGCAGAAAATCCATATATGATTTGTGACTCCCCCGAAACTTAACTACTAATAGCCAGAAGCTTACCAAGTTCATAAACTCGGTTAACACATATTTTGTACGTTATGTGTATTATACACTGTATCCTTTAAACAAAGTAAGCCAGAGAGAGAAGGAAATGGCATTAAGAAAATCACAAGGAAAATACATTTATAGTACTGTACTGCATTAGTCGAAAAAAAATTACACGAATCCGTGGATTCTGACCTCACAGTTCTAACCCCTGTGGTTCAAGGGTCAGCCCCACTCAAAATATAAAGTAAAAGCAGTGAGGCTGAACAGCTGATTAGCATTTCATAACAGAAACCCCTCCCAGCAAAAATTAAGTCGCGGGGTGGGGGTGGGGCGGAGAGAAGAAAGAACAGGGGAAGAAGTCAGCCTCCCCCGGACCCTGTATCAACGCTCCGAGCTCTAGGACAGCAGCGCATTGGCCAGGCTGTGGGGCCAGGTGGGGGATTCTGACTCTGAAGTACCGCGGGTAATTCGGATGCAGGTGTGCTCAAGCCACAGCTGGACAAAGGCCATCAGCCTCCTTTCAGATAAGGCCTCTGGAAAGAGTTTCCTTCCCCTTCGAGGGAACCGGACGGAGTACACACCTCGGGAAACGTCCCTTCTAAGCGAGGTAAATACGCTCGCCTACGCGTCTCCTCTTCAGCGGAGGGGAATGACCCGGGGCCCCGCGGCGGGCAGCATCCCAGGGCGCCCGCCCGCCACACGCTAGGCACGACCACACCGGCGACCTCCCCGCTTCACTCCGTCCACCGGCCGTGCACGAGAGCCCCGCAAGCCCATTCCAGGAGACAGGTTTCCTTTCGCCTGCAAGACACCCAGAAGAAAATTCGCTTTTCCTCACGTAAGAGTCGGCGCTGCACGTGCGAGCGCGGCTGCTAGCTCGGGCAGCCCTGCGGGAGCCCGGCGGGCGGGAGCCCGAGCCCGCGGACCGTCCCGCGCTCGGGGCAGCCTCGGCCGGGCCTGCAGCGCGACTCGGGATCCTGCTGCCGCGGCAGGAAGACCCCGCCGGAGCCCCTCCTCCCGGTCCCCGGCGACCAGAGCCCCGAGGGGACGCCACCCTGGGCCCACGCGCCGCCCGCTCCGCTCCCTTCGCGGGAACGGTTCTCCCCGTCCGCGGCAGCGCGGGCGAGCGCAGGGCCCGAAACCTGCTCCCGACGCCCCCAGCTCACCTGGGCCGGAGCGCCCGAGGCGGGCTGCGCTGAACACCCGGAGCCCGTGGCCTGCGCGCACCGAAGGCTTTTCAATTTGCGCGGGAGAGCCCGAGGGCCCGCCCCAGCGGAAGTGACTCCAGCGCGCCCTCCGCGACGCCGGCTCCGCTTCTCGCGACCTCCGCTTCCGGGACCTGAGCCCCGCTCCTCGCCGGACGCCATGGTGGCCGCGGCCCGGCGACGCCTGCCGCCGCGCCCGCCCGGATACCGCGCGGCCTGCGGAAGGCACCCGCGGAGCTGGAGCAGCGGGCCCACGGGAAACGGCGCCCGGAAGTCGGTCGTTTTCGCTCTCGCCGGGGCTGCTGGGAGTTGTAGTTCTCCGCTGAAGGCGGCCTCAAGTCAGGGCTGCGGTGGTTTAAAGAGCGCCACCGCGCGTTTGTGTGGGTTTTTTAAAACAACCTGAAAGATCACTGCTGCAAATTGGTCCCTTAGTCACTGCGGTGTGCACTTGACCCCAAGGCTCTCCAGAGACCCCTGCGCGGCGGGCTGCAGGGAAACAAGATACGGCTTGAGTTACAATATTCCATGGACCCTTCGCGGAGACTTTGGGAGGGGAGAGGGGCGGTTAGTAAGGAATTCAGCTAGGAAGTGAGAGTGGCTCCTGGGCCCCACCTGTGAGCCCTCCTCTCTGCGGGGCCTCATCTTTGGCCCAAAAAGGCTTGAACAAAACACTTAAGTAGTTCCCAACAGCTCAAGGCCCCATCCCCAGGATGCCCTTGGCCACCTTTAACGTGCCTGCCTGATGAACCTCAAGGCTGCGACAGGAGTTACTTTGTCCCAGCCAACACCCGATGGCAGGGTCTTGTCTCCCAGGGTCTGTAGGATGGTAGGAGCCCGTCTTCTACACTCACTGGGTGACGCTCACAGGTGACACTCCCTTCTTTTTGTCATTTTCACCTCCTTGAATCTGCTGAGACTTCATTCCGCCCCTGCCCCTCCGCCATCCCCCCTTTAAAACAACCGTCCCCCTGCCCCACCTCAGTACAAACCAGTTAAGAGCAGGACTGGTGCTCCCTGTTGCAATACTGTATCACTGATTAAAACTGTCCTTACCGCTTTACCTAGCGTCCACCTTCATTCATCTTTGACCTAAATGGGGTCGGAGGGGGCAGGCTTTGTAGCCAAATAATGAGACTGAGCCCTATGGTGCGCAGACTTGAAAGACGTTTCAGACTCTGGTGGTCACAGGGGGTGAGGCTTCCTGTCCTCAAGATGCTCTAGACCTTGTATCTGTCCTCTTCCCTTAAGGATATTGTGATTAAAAAAAATTGGGGAAGAACCTCAGACCAGACGAGGGAGTGTGTTCTGGGCCCAGGGATGAGCAGGAATGATGACTCCTACTCAAAGAGCTGAAGGGAAAGAAGCTTGTTTAAAAAAAAAAAAAAAAATGCTTCCCATTTCATGATCTGTACCTTTCTCTTATGCTTCTTTTAAAGTCTTTTCATGATTGGTTTAACATCTATCAAAATCCATTTTACCTTAGAAATTGTTGGAAGGGTGCCACTCTTGGGTTCTGTGCTCAGTGGGTATAGGGCTGCCTTCTCCCCAGGTCTGGTCGTTAGAGCTGAGGCTAGCAGAGCTATCTTCCCTTGTGCTTCCAATGGCAATGGGTAGACCGCACCCTGGGCCAGCTTGGAACTGACCACAGGGTTCCGTGTGGGACAGTTCCCAACTGCAGGAGGGGAAAGAGGAGCTTAAGTGTGGGCGGGGCACGTGTGTAGAAAACTTATACTCATTGGACTGCCCAGCTGTGGTCCAACCAAGAATCTGCCACACTTGGGTTCTTAGGAAGGAACCCAGACCTTGGAAAGATGCCCAGCTCCATGGACTCTGTCACGAAGCAAACACAGGAGGTTGCCGGGGTACGAACAGTCCATACCTTTACTGCTAATTTGACTCTCAAGTGTCAGACTGGATTCTCGGCTGCAGCATTTGAAGCCTGGAACTTTTACTGAACAGAATCTTTCGACTTTTTGGGAGAATAGAACCATTTGAGTCAATTCAGGCAGTGACATGTGTTAGGTGTCCCTGTCATATGAGGTGGTATGTGGAACACAAAGAAATGGTCCCTGTCCTCAAGCAACTTAGGCTCTGAGTATACAGGTAAAACATGTACCCTTTAAAAAGTCAGAGAACAAATCATGGTGGCGTGTTGTTATATTCTGCAATGAGTGGTACAGCCCCGAAGTTCTTAGCTGAAGACTATTTTTTGAAGTTTTCCCTAAATGCACCCAAACACCCTACAATGACCCCTTCACCCTGACATATCTCATGTTCTATATTTTAATCGATTTTGTCTCTAGATTTACCAAATACAGATCCAGTTAAATTTGAATTTCAAACAAGCCAAAGATACATTTTTAGTATGTCTAGGCAATACTTGGGACATACTAAAAAAATCCATGTTTATCTGAAATTCAAATTTGACTTGGTATTCTGTATTTTTATCTGGAAACCTTACCTTGGGGGCAAGGATCAAGTCTCCTAATTTTCATATCCCTGATGTTTAGCTCTGGTGCTGATAAAAAAATGTCAGAATTTGTGGACTAACAAATGAATGTCTTAGGTACAGCACTATGCATTCTAGATTTTTCTGGGCAGCTCTGATTTTTAATTTGTTGAAAGGTCATGCAATCCCAGTTTTAATTTGGAAAATACTACCTCTGTGTTTATGGAGTCAAGTTTTCTAAAATGTAGAACAGGGGTGATCATTCAGGGCCCCTCTGGGATGCCCCTCCACCTTTGTCTGATTTCAGGCAGGGTGTTAGAGCAACAGCTGAAGAGCATGTGCCCCCCTCCCCCAACCCCGTACACTTAGACAAAAATGAGCATTTTCCAAGAAAAGAGGTGGAAACAGGTTCTTTTTCTTGCAGGATGGGAGGCTTTTGCTCAGCACCAAATTTCCTTCCATGCCATGGAGACCTGGAACCAGGAATGACCTGAGGTGCTGGGAAGGTCAGCGTTCTTTGTCATAGAATTGTGGGGACTGCATTTTCATTTCGCTTCTCTGTTGAGCTCAACACGAATGTGTGAGAAGCAGGATGCTTACCGTGTAAGGGTGAAGAGGATAAGCACAGTGTGATTGTTGTATAGACATGGAACTGATGAGGAGAACAAAGGCCAAAAAAAAAAAAAAAGTCACTTAAATTAAAATCTCCTTCCAGCTTACAGCCCAGAGACAGATCCCTGAAACACTCAGAGTGTGACTTTCCTCAAGGAATTTTTGGCTGCCTGAGGGCCTTCATGTTTAAAAGGAACCTTATCTTGGTAGCAGCTGGCCCCTCCGGAAAGCCTCGCTTCCTTGAAGACTTACCCATCCCTAACCCCCACGAATTAAAAAGTATTCAGTGAGTCACTCCTCATTCCTTGATAACGCTTCCTGCCTACAGGTTCTGTCCGTGAGTAGGGAAGAGGTGAAGGGAGAGACAGGAGGGATAGGAGGACCCTGACTCCCCTGACTGGGCTCGGAAACTATTCCTGGAGAGGCCGAGACAGAGCTAAACAAGAGCTAAGGGAACAAACCAAGATGGCGGAAGAGTCTCAAGGCCACAAGCTTCCCAGTCAGTTCTCAGTAAGACTGTCACTAAAAGCCCTCAGTGGCGGCCCATTTGGGACCCTTCTCACCCTACAGAGCTTTTTCTTTCCTTTCTGTTCTTACCTTCACTTACTAAACTTTCACTTCACTTCACTCTTTTAGGTCTGTGAGAGTCTTTCTTCGACTCCGTGAGACAAGAAGCTTGCTGTCCTGCAACAGAAAAGAATGGTCATCAAGGGTTCAAGTTTTCTGACTGAGGGACTTATTTTTAGGTGTCCGTTTTTATAGCCCAATCTGACTTATTTTTACTTCCATTTAATTGTTTTAAATTATTTTAATTGACTGACTTGTTTTCATTGCATTTTTAGTTACTTCTGTTATGGCAAGTGATACTTAGGAAATTTGCTTTTTAAAAAAAATAAGTTAAAAAAAGAGTCAATTTAAAGAAAACCTATTAAGTAAATAACAGGACAGGTGTTTCTCCTTTGTGGCAAATATGAGTAAATGGAGTTTCCCAAACAGTCATTTTCTCCCACCTTTAAAATACCCCTTCAGCTTTTGTCCTATCTCTCTCTGCTTCCCTTATGGTAAAATGTCTTGACAGAACTGTCTGGGGAGGGGTAGGGGGAAGGGGAGAGTTGTTTGTTTTTGCTTTCTCAAATTCTTCCATTCATTATTGTGTATTTTTTAATTAATGTATAATATACACAGAAAGATGAACAAATGCTAAGCCAATTATCCCAAAATAAACATAACATGTTCCCCTCACCCAGCCCTCCCAGAAGACCTTCACTGGTTCCTCACCCAGGTTACTCACTCATCTCAAAGCTTCTCGTTTTTGTTTTTGTTTTGTTTTAATTAGAAAAACCAAAGCTGAGAAGATGCAATCCCCTTTCCTTGTGAGCTTGGGATCAGTCCTACCACAGGTAAAAATAGATGTGGCTTTTTTTTGACTTGAGTGGGAAGTTGTGGCTCACAGTAAGATGGCAGGATAATCGTTCTAAGGTGGTACGCTGACGGAGGACACTCTTTCACCAGACCGCTCAAAGGGACACTGCCATTGAGAAACTCAGTGAAATTCAACCTGAAACACGAAGCGGATGTCAATACATCAACAGAGTGAGAACAACCAGTACCAGCCTGCTTAGTGAGGGGAAATGCGAGATGGGAGAGGCTGGGCTTGAACAAAGGAGTCACACTGATTACGAGGGGACGAGTGGTCCTTGTGTTGAGAGAGCCAGACTGTGCATGAAGCAGCTGCTCTCAGAATGAAAGAATAATGAATTCGTGTCCACTTACTGGTCTTTCAGCCTCCGGGGCACTTACTCAGCCAGCAATTCTATTTTCAGAAGCAGAGGATAAACACAGGCTTTAATCTCACCATTTAAAATCTAATAAATATTTTTACCAAACATCTGTGGCCAATTTTCCCATTGTTCTTTTGTACATCTACAAGCATATTTTATCTCCGTAGCTACAGTCTGCTGTTCCTTATGTAACACCTCGCTTGGTTAAGAGCTTAGGCTCAGGACCTGTATTACCTGGATTCCTATCTGGTCTGCGCCCCCCCCCCCCCCCCCCCCGTGAGCTATGAATCAGCTGACTTAGGAAAAATGTCCTCCTCTCCTTATTTTTCAGTTTATCTCAAGCTAGGGTGGGTAACAGATCTAACAGGATTGCGAAGATTAAGTGAGATGTTGTATGTAAAGCAAATACAATGTCTCAATATTGGTTAAGTGAAAAAAAAGAAGCCCACTACATTTAATAGTGTGTAGTGATCTCTACTGGGCCGAGAGCTTTCACACATATTTTTTATTTGGTCTTCACTGTCACTGAGTGAGAGTTCAGGTTTGTCATTTTCACAAAAAGAAAGGTTTTTAGCTCTGTTCAAGGGCTCACATAATAGCATAGAACAAATGGTAAAGTCAGAATATTTTATCTAAGAAGACATTTTCCTCCTTAACTTAATGGCTTTTTACAGCATTATGCTACTTCCCTTTAAAACAAAATTGCTGTTCTCTTGGTAGTTGATTTGGCCAACTTCATTCATAATGGAAGAATCAAAATGAGAGCCCAGGTCCCCTCCTGCATGACTCATCTGAACCTCAGCTTTCCCTCAAGAACTCCTCAGAAGGAACTGAATTGGTGAAATAAAAAAATTGTGCCTGTGCATATTATCACCCATTTCTGGAAACCTGCCGAGACCTAAAAGACTACTTAGTTAGGTAAGGAATGGAAATTGAAATTCATTGTGCAGAAGTCTTTTAGGTGCAAATGACAGAGACCCAACTTAAACTAGCTCTTGTAAAAAGGGACTTTATTCCCTCTGTTATGGGTTGAATTCTATCCCCCTCAAAAAAGATGATGTTGAAGCTCTAACTCCCAGTACCTCAGAATGTGACCATATTTGGAGATGGGATTATTATAGGGATAATTAAATTAAAATGAGGTCATTAGGGCGGGATATCACCACTGTGACTGAGGTCCTATGGAAAGGGGAATGTGGACACAGAGATGTGTATAGAAGGAAGACAATGTCAGAGACACCGGAGAAGCCGGCCGTCTACAAGCCAGGCGAAGAGTCCTGGACACATTCCTCCCTTACAGCCCTCAGAAGGAACCAACCTGCCAACACCTCGATCTTGGACTTCTATCTTCTGGAACTGTGAGATAATAAATTTCTATTGTTTAAGCCACATGGTATGTGGTTCTTTGTTGCAGGAGCCCTGGCAAAGTGGTACACACTCTTATACCTGGGAAGTTCAGGGGTAGGATTTAAGCAGGGGTGGATCTAAGAGAACAAATGATATCACCAACACTTGGCATGAAGTGTTTGTAGGCAGGCTGTGTGTGGGCAATCTTGGCAGCACAGAAGTTAATATCTAATCACTTAGCAACTTCCATGGGACGAGGGAGCCCTTTCTCAACTGCTTCAGCAAAAGGCCTAGGACAAGGGTTTCCTGGCTCTAATCTACCCGGCTTTGGTTATGCCCAAGCCTAGAAATCAGGGTTGGGAGAAGAGGCAGGCCGTCTCAGCGTCACTGAAATCACATGATCTAAGAGCGGTAAAAGGTGACTTCCAAAAGAGAAATTAATTGATTACCAGGAGAAGAAAGGCTAGAGTGCTCAGGAGGCCTGTGTCAAGCACTACTGCAGCACTCTTGCCTAACTCTCCATGGCACTAGTTAAGAAACTGAGGCTCAAGGCATTAAGACCTGCCTGCTGGCAGAGCTCAATATTGCCAGAGAGTTGCAGAGTGTTTACGACATGTAAGACACGCTCTTAGCTAAGGAGTATGAATGCAAGGACACGTATTGTCCTTGTGCCCATGGTGGTTAGAGACCAGTGGGGAGATAGACCAAAACGCTGAACATCTTTCTGTAAAATAAAAGGGAGCCACAATAGGAACAGAATCAATAGGAAGTAGGAACATAGTATTATGAAAATCATTAAATCTGCCCAGGCAGGGAGAGGGAGCGGGGTCCAGTATAGCAGGTGGGTTGGGAAAGGTCCTACTCACACTTGTCAAAAAAGTCTCACTACACTTGTGCCAGGTTAATCTGTCAGAGCACTGGGAGGCAATGATATTATTAAACCTTGCAGAGCCTGGTACCTGGAGAGTATTTATTAAGCATTTATGGAATGAGTGATGGGAAGAATGAAGTGGGTCTTATTTGAAAAAGCTAAATGTCATTAAGCCCTGGTCTTGCTTTATCAGTTCTGAGTCTTCATCTCCGTGTACATTTCCAGGATCACTTGTTCATTACATCCAAGCTTTCCTTCCTGCTCACTTCCATTCATTCTGCAAACAGAGGACTCAAAGCTCTGAAGTTTGCACTGTCCTTTCCTCTGAGTTTTGAACAACTTTCTTCAGTTCTTTTTACCTACTGTATAATGAATCGTCTCCCCTAGAACATTGTTTTCCAAACATTTGCTTTATTTAGCTTTCAAAAGCACCTCAGCAGAACACGCTATAGCTCCCCACTGCTCTGCTTGATTAGTTTTCAGGAGTAAAAAATGTGGTGACTTTATAAAATATGTATGCCTTCATAAATCTTTGGGTGTCTGTCTAGGTGATATATATTTTTCATTTCTGTTCTGCTCATTCTCGATGATTAAATTTCCACAAAGACACAAAGAAGGGTATCCGACTTGTCCCCACACTGATGCCCTCCCAGCCTCCTTGCTTTTTCCTGCCCTACCTTCAGGGATCACTCTTTCCCACTGAGGTAGGTGCTCACCGCCCTCGTACCTTCATGAGAAGAAGCTACTGAGAAGGCTCAGCAGGACCATGCCCACCACCACAGCTGATGATCCCAATGACCCTTCCAGAAGGAGAATTTAATTCATTGACTTTCAGTGATTCTTTAGGGGTTGGGTTCCTTCTCTATGCACACCACCTACAGCTGGTCTCCAGGCTGAGGTATTTCTGCCCACTGGGGACTAGATCCTCTGCTATGGAGGCTTGGCTCAAGAAGTGTGTCAGTCATAGTGAACTCAGCCCGTTCCACGGGGAGTCTGTCTCCATTCGATGTGAACTAACGTTTTCTGCTTCGAAATTCCTATAAAGCAGTGTAGAGTCTACAAATATTTTTGGCAAAAGCATTCCTGGGTTGGCATAACCCAGATGTCATACCCTGATGTCCATGCCATTGTATCTTTACCCGCTTGTCTTCACTAGTTCTTCAAGTGATATAAATACTTTCTCTGAAACTTCTAATTTTCAGGTCTCTCTGTAAGTGATACTGGTGAAATGCTGCTAGTAGCTTTCTAGAAATTATCACACCACCCGAGAAATCCCTTTTCAGTGGAAACTGTAATGATTCAAAGCACCTTTTGTTTGAAAAGGGCACTGACTTTATCCATCAAATCTTCTCGGGTTGGGTGACCTTTTGATCATGACTGTGAGTGGACCGCAGACCATCTGCTCCTTCTGTTTTACTCAGCACATCCCGTCCCCTCTAAATGAGCTGGTGGTTAACGGCAGGGGTCCTAATGCACCAGAAGTCCTGCTCATCACTTCCCCCCACCGCCATACTGTATATTTTGTATTTCGATCTGGCTCCTAAAGAATAACAACTACGGAAATGCTCCTGGCAATTATCTTGTGATCCTTGGGTAGAATTTCTGCTTAGACCAGATGTCCTGTCCTTCTTCCTCAGATTACCTGTTCATGACAAGTCAAGATGTCCTTGTGCTTCTTAAATAAATGTATATTTTCTCATTATAATAGAAATACATATTTTTGTACTGCATATTTTGTAGTGACCCCAGGTAAACACAGAAATGTATGGAGAAGGAAACAAAAGTCCCCAGGAAGACTGAAATCCCACTATTCAGAGGTAACTACTGTTAACAGTCTATGTCTTTTTGGCACTGTGTATATATATGTATGTGTATACATAGTCTCAAGTTCTTCTCATATGTTATCTTGTGAGCATTTTCCTGTGAAGTATTTTTGAAAATATCATATTATATATTTCTTCATTATGGATGAGTCATTATGATTGAATTGTTTACCTATCGTTGGATATTTTAGCTTGTTTTTATCTTTCCTTGTAGATGGTGAACATAGTTACATCTTTATCCTCTTATCCCATGACCTCCTTGGAATAAATTCCTTGGAGAGGAATTGCAGAACTTGATTATCTTGATCTTATTGTCCTTCATGTTTATGGACTGCCCTTCTGCAAATGATTAGCAATTTAAACCACCAGTTCTTTAAAGGGCCTCTTCTAATGTTTCCCCAGCGATGTAGGGTATTTTCATTAAGAGACATTTCAACCGCATGCGAGGTGAAAGATGATATTACACTCTTCCTTTCCATTTTATTTATTTGTCTGCTAAGAAGTTGAGCATCAAGTCTTGAATGCCTTTTCCTTTTTTTTGCATTTATTTTATATGCTCACTCAAGATGCTCTCTGCTTATTTTTTCTACTAGATTGTTCAAGTTTTCTTTTCTTTTTCTTGTCTTTCTCTTATTGATGTTGGACCTCAAATGGAGAGAGTTGAGGTAATGATACTCCTTTTTTCATGCACTTTGCTCCCTTTCATCCCATCTCACTGCCTCTCCCCACACCCGACAAGGCAAGCTTCCTGGTGTATTCATTCATATACATTGTGAAATATGTACTATTGTAGGCATGGATTTCAGATTGATATAAATCAAGTGGTATTAATATTACATTTACTTAGCACAATTTTAAGGATCACCTGTGTTGCTCTGTGTGTATCTAGTACATTACTTCTGATTGCTGCAGAGTACTGCATGACGGGTGGGTATGGGTATACTCGGCAGGAGGGGAATTGCTTGGTGCTACCGGATGTGATTAACTGCCCACTGCTCCTCAGATGGCTATTCCAGTCTGAATTCCCACCAGGGGTGCACAAAAACTCCTAAACCCCTATGTTCTTCCCATACTTACTGGTCACTTTAACAGGTAAAAGTAGTTATTATTGGGGCGCCTGCGTGCCTCAGTGGGTTAAAGCCTCTGCCTTTGGCTCAGGTCATCATCCCAGAGTCCTGGGATCCAGCCCCACATCAGGCTCCCTGCTCAGCAGGGAGCCTGCTTCCTCCTCTCTCTCTGCCTGCCTCTCTGCCCGCTCGGGATCTCTGTCTGTCAAATAAAGAAATAAAATCTTTTAAAAAAAAAAGAGTAGTTATTATTTTGCTGTGCATTTCTCTGATTGCTAATGAATTTGAGTATCTTGGTCTGGGTTTTCTCTTGACTAATCACAGACTTTATGCGGTTTTTAAGTGTTTTCAGGTTTACTTGGGCTCTTTATAGATATATAAAGACATATGAGTCTCTTGCATGTTTTGCTCTACTTGTACATCATGTTTGTTAGCAGTATTTTCTCCAATTTATTTTAATTTTGTTCGTGCTATTTTATACACTCGTCTTAAATTTAGTGGATAGTCAGATCTATTAATGGTATTATGTGATTTCATCCAATATATTTGTGATATTTGGCAAATTGTTTCTCGTCTGCACTAACAACCTGTTCTACTGCTTTCTTCCCAAGACGTCAACCAGTTGTTTCAAAACGTGTGTTGTCACTTTTGATCCACTAGGGGCCAACACTTCCTTGAAAGAAACTGATGTCCCTCCCTAAAACTCATCCTTTTCTCTCTGGAAGGGGGGGGGGGGGGAAGAGTAGTTAAAATAAGCCTTATGTAAAAATAAGTAATTTCCATTTAAATTAAATGACTGGAAATTATATAAAAGAGTCTAAGTAAAATGAAAAGGCTACCAAAGAGATAAAAAGAATTCTGAGGTTTTTTAAGTGGGGAAAAAACAAAAATAAAAACAAAAACAAAAAACAAAAAACAAAAACCCCCAAAATATAAATAAAGCAGTTAAATTTTAAAAGAAATTAACTCAGAAGAAAATTTTAATTTTAAAATAAAAATAAAAATGGTCCAGCTTCTATTCAAAGACTACATTAATTGTTAGTAAATAAGAGGTAGGTAACAAGAAACAGCAGTAATGACTTTTTCTACTTTTCTCCCCCTCTTTGTTCTGAAAGGCCAGGAGGTGGGGCTCTCCCGCCCTCCATATTCTCTAGGCTCCTACACAAATAACCGAGTGGAAAACTATTCTCAAACTAAATAAATCAGTTGTCTTAATTCAAATGAGGCAATCTGTACAAAAGATCCATGCTGACCTTAAAGCAGTCATTCAAAATTGCTTCCTCTCTGAGCCCCATTAAAATTCTTAAATCATGTTTATGACACAGAAGTAGACAAATCCACAAATGGAGGAAAAGAGGAAGAGAAGACGGAAGGAAGTTGGTTGCATTTATACACACTAACAATAAACTATTCCAGAGGGAAATTAAGAACACAGCCTCATTTACAATAGCATAAAAAAAGAACAAAAGACTTAGGAATAAACAAGGAGGTGAGATACACTAAGAAGTAGAAAACACTGATGATAAAACCAAATGAATAAACAAAGAAAAGGCAGAATCAAACCTATAAACACGGAGAACAATCTGATGGTGAGAGTTTGGGCAAAATGCATGCAGGGAAGTGGGAGAGAGAAGCTTCCCGTTACAGAAGGAGTAAGTCATGGGAATAAAAGGAAGAGTACACATGCCTTTTACAGTCAATGATATTGTAAAAGTGGTGGATTGAGACAGGTGGTAGCTACCCTGTGGTGAAGGCAGCATAGTGTATAAGCTTGTTGAATCACTGCTTTGTGCACTTGAAACTAATGTAACTTTGCGTGTCAACTATACTAAAAAAAAAAAAAAAAGAAAAGAAAAGAAATATAAAACACTGATGAAAGAAATTAACGCAGACAAATAAATGGAAAGACTTCATGTGTTGGAAAAATTAATACTTAAAAGGTCCAAACTACCCGAAGAAAGCTACAGATTCATTGCAATCTATCAAAATCCCAATGGTACTTTTCACAGATGTGGATTAAGAACCACCCTAAAATTCATATGGAACTGTAAGACACTGAATAGCCAAAATAATTTTGAGACAAAAGAACAAAGCTGGAAGCCTCACACTTTCTGATTTGAAAAATATAGTAGAAAGCTATAGTAATTCAAACAGTATGGTGCTGATGTGAAGACAGACATGTAGATCAATGGAACTGAATAGGGAACGCAGAGGTAAATGCTCATATATACAGTCAACTGATCTTCTACAAGAAAGTCAGACCACACAATGGTGAGAAGATAGTCTCTCAACAAATAGTGTTGGTAAGACTCGATTTCTATAAGCAAAAAATCAAAGCGGTCCATACACCAAATGAATTCAAAATGGATTAAAGACTTAAATGTAAGATCTGATACCATAGAATTCCTTAAAGAAAACACAAAGGGAAGACTTCTTGACAATTATTTTCTGGTTGACACCAAAGGCACAGGCAACAAAACCAAAACAATCAATGGAGACTACAAACTTAAAAGCTTCTTCACAGCAAAGGAAACAATCAACAGAGTGAGATGTGTTCTATGGGATGAGAGAAAATATTTGTGAACCATCTATCTGATAAGAGGTTAACAAATATATAAGAATCTCTTATAATTCAATAGGAAAAAACAAATAGCCTGATTAAAATATGGCCAAAGGGCTCAAATAGACATTTCTCCATCAAGACATACAAATGGCCAGCAGGTATATGAAAAGGGGCTCAACATCACTGATCTTCAGGAAAATGCAGATATAAACCATCATGAGACCATCATTGTTTGGATGGCTACTGCCAAAAAAAAAGACAAATGTTGGCAAGGGTGTGAAAAAACTGGAACTTTACATACTTTTCCATAGAATAGTACAGCCACTGTGAAAAACAGTATGGAGTTTCCTCAACAAATTAAAGGTAGAACTTCCATATGACCTAGCAATCCCACTTTTGGGTATATATCCCAAAGAACTGAACTACCTCATGGCTGAAATTTTTTCACTGACATTTTAAAATAGGGTTAAAATTTTTAATATAGATCTTGCATGTTTATTGTTAAATGTATCCCTAAGAAGTTAATATTTTAATTGTTGTTGTATATTTCTGGTATCTATTAGTTATTGTTTGTGCACTGGAAAACTATTGATTTTTTTTGCATTAATTTTGCACCTAAGACAACTTACCGAATTTTCTTCTTGTTTATAATGGCTTTTAAGTTAACCCTCTTGGGTTTTCCAGGTATATAGATACAACATGTGAGACAATTTGATTGTCTTCATTTCCAAAGAACAAAGTAAAAATCTACAAAAAAAAGTAAAACTATGTAACTTTTTGTTGTACATAAAACCACTACTGATGGAATAAACATCTGGGATACAGAGTAGAAGTTAGGTCTATCTTAAAATAATTGGTGCGGAGGCGGTGTGGAGAGAGAGGGAGCGAGGGAGTGAATTTACCCAGAAAAAAAAATGAGTAAGCTCTTGCAGTGATTAAGAAAATTAGAAAGCCCACCTAAGAGCAAAATATGTATAATAAACACGAACAGTAATGGACATTAGTATCTGTCAAATCTGTTATATTATGACATCTACGTTGAACTTGAAGGCCAAATTCTCCTTAATACTGTGAGTAACATGGTCAGGTCATGTGGCATGCCCTTCAGCCTGCAATAGCAGTAGCTAACGGAAAGTGGGGACCTCTGTCTCCTTTTCTGGTGACAAAGGTGCAACTAATGGACAGTGATGACCCTGACCTGCTTCTTCTTTTTCCCCAGCCCGAGATGAAAGGATTCCCACTGACTCTTGATCAAAGGAAGGGGGAGAGAAAGGATGCGCGAGCAGCACGGGATTTAGACTCAGTAATGGACTGTTAGCAAAAGAGGACAGCCCTCTCGCTGTTATCAGAAGGGGAACACTGAGTGCCTCATCCCTTGTGAGAAGAGTCTGCTTTCGGATGGGGCAGTTACTCACTCTTTTACAGGCTCTTCCTGACTTTGTTGCCTTCCTTTAAGCGGGTATCTCTGCGCTGGCTAGCAGTCTGCTTCCTCCCTGCCAAAAAATTATTTTGGATTCGATTCATGGTTTGCCTAATTTTTTTTTTTACACTTTAAAGGAATTGGATACTCTCTTTGTGTGCTAAATAAATTTTATGTGCATTTAAGTATTCTCAGTCCAGTAAATTCTACAGACCTCTTTTTATAAAGACATAACCAACTTGATTGAGAAACAGAAGACAGACCCTGATTATGGAGTTTCCGTTACATGAATGAGATTATATGTTTCATGACACAAATGGGCTCATCTGCAGACTTGTGCTTTTCACATTAACAGTCTGGTTTGACTTTGGATGTTGGTACATATAAAGGTAACTCACTCTTTTAATGACTTATAATCATGCACTGTATGCAGGTACTACAAGTGAATGGACCAATTCTTTATCAGTGGTAATTTGGGTGGTTCTGGCAAAAATTCATTGCATTTTATACACCAGCCTTTAACCCGTGGTAGCCTGAATGGGAATGAGGACAGTTATACTAGAATCCCGGCTCTGCCCAGAGCAGGAGGACTTCCTAGTGGACCGGTGTTCGCTTTGTAGCAGTGGAGCCAAACAAGAGCTGCCAAGCATTGGAAGCTGAGATTAGGGCTGGAGTTTGGATATGATGGCATTGGTGGGTGGCGTGGCATGAGGCAAGGCCACGAGAGGAGCCACAGAAGTTGGCCTGGTATGTTCCAGTTCCCTGGCTTAGTAACTGCAGCATTGGACAGAAATGACAATGGCATTTTCATAATCCCATAATCCCGTAATCCCAAAATGGTGGCACTAATGCTGGTCTTACTGACAGTATTTTATATATAAAAAAAGAATTATATGGTGCCATTATATTCCATACGTTGTCATCAGAAACTGAGGAATGTGAGAGAGAGCCAAGGACTGCTTATTCCTGTGTCCTTCTAGCCTAAATATTCTAGAAAAGGTAAACTAGGAAGAAGTTAAAAATTATCCCATAAGAGAATCATCTGTTTCTCAGAAAACGGGTTCCGTGCTCTCAGGAAAGACAGGGAAGAACGTTAACCTACAGCTTCCTCATCTTTTCTTCCCCCCTCGCCCTACGCCTTCCCTGCCACTCCATTTTCCACACAGTCCCTTCCTAAGTCCTGATGCTCCCCCTCACCACCATTCAGATTCCATCAGGGACTTCTGGAAACTGAGCCCGAACTAACTCTGGGAAATAAAAGCCTCTGAGAACAAAAAATGCTCACTTCACTAGTAATTTAGAAAATTGGAATTAATACAACCAAAGGGTACTTTGAACAGGCTTTAGAAGTGATGTGATAGGATGAGAAAGCTTTCTAGCAAGTCACCTCTATTTATTTATTTACTTATTTATTTAATCTGTTTATTGTTTACAGATTTTATTTATTTGAAAGCAAGGGCAGGGGCAGAGGGAGAGGGAGAAGGAGGCTCCCCACTGAGCAGGGAGCTGGACGAGGTGCTCCATCCCAGGACCCTGGGATCATGACCTGAGCCAAAGGCAGACACTTAACTGACTGAGCCACCTGGGTGCCCCCAAGTCATCTCTATTTAATATAAAATGTAAATGCAGTATAGAACTCTCTGGATATATCTCATAATGTACATAATTCAGAATTTAGGTTTTTGAAATACTGAAATAAGGGTGCTATGCTTGGAAAAATACAAAATACGTGGATTTCCAAAAATAGCATGATATTCTGGCACACCAGAATACAGTTGACCACTGAACAATATGGGGACTGGAGTGCCAACCTCCATGAAGTTGACAATTCATATAAAACTTTTGACTCTCCTAAAACTGAACTACTAACAGCCTACTGTTGACCAGGAGCCTTACAGATCACATGAACAGTTAATCAACACTAAGTTTGTATGTTCTATGTATTATATGCTGTATTCTTATAATAAATTAAGTTAGAGGGAAGAAAATGTTATTAAAATCATAAGAGAAAATATATTTACAGAATGGTACTATGTTTAGCAAAAAAAAATTCTGTGCATAGGTGGGACCTATACTCATGTTATCAAGGGCCAACTGAACTCCATCATTTGGAATGATCCTAATGGTCAAGGCTGAAAAAACTGAACAAGGAGGCAAAACACCAGGATGGGATACCAAACCGATAACTAGAACCAAGCCATGGAACTGGGTGAAGTAACACGGTACAACAAAGTGGGCCTGAATTTGGAGCCAACAGACTGAGGCTCCATGCTGGGACTCTTACTTACTGAAGCTGTTGGGTTTTGGACAAGTTCCTTCATCCCACTGGGCCTTAACTTTCTTCATCAGTACAACATGCACAGTAACTCTGCTCTTCCTCTTCCACAGGGCTGCTGTGACATAACAGATGATACTGGGAACAAAAACCGTAAAAATAGGACCTCAGGCTCTAAGGATGGAATCGTTCTTTATTTCAACATTTTAACATTGGGAAAGAAACAACATGGTACGATTTTGCTCTCAAACTGCGTGAAGTTGACTCCTTTCTTGAATGTTCTCTTATTTTTATGTAGATGTAAATCAAGAGGAAATTTTGCATTACAGGATAAGTTTCCTTCCTCACTAACAAGATTAGCTGGTACTTTTTATGAATATGTGTAATTTTTAGCTATTGTTATCTCCATTCAGAGTGATGTATCCTGAATGAAAAAAGAGCTTTTTATACCGTTCTGTTTGGAGGGCCAGATTTGTTTGGTCTGTACATGCAGGATCGTCTCCCTGTTATTTTAAAGTGAACCTCAGATAGCATATTTACGGAACCTTTGAATTTGATGTTTGATTAGAACCATCTTTGATTCTTGCATATCTGTTGGCCTCATGTCCTGTGGCTGAGCTGGTCTTGAAGCTTCATTGCGCATGAAAGCCTTTGGCAGATTGTTTGCTTGGAAAGGGAGCTTGGCTCCTTCCTGGCAATCATCCTGTGCTATCTTTGCTTGGTCCTTCCTTGTTCCTGCTCTCTCTGCCCATCTTTGAATTCTGGTTCACTCAGCCTTCAAGTCCCTAGTTGGTATTTGTTGCCACTGAGTTGGGTTCTCACTACCCCCCCAGGGGCAACTGGTTATTTGCTCTTCCAAGCTTTCCTGCAGTTCTCACCTAGTTCTAGCCCTTCAAGTCCCATTCCTGGCAGCACTGGTTCACTGCCAGCTCCAGTAAGGTGAGAAAAGGACATGGATAACATGTGACAGCTTTCTCACATGTTGGGGTGGTGCTTCTCCTTCACTTGGTTCCTTAAAGTATTCTCCAATGGAGTTCTTCCAGGAAGAATTGGCCAGTCCCAATTTCCATGGTTTAATCATAAAAACTACCAGGAAGATGGTAAGTATCCCATCTTGTGTTAAATGCTGTCATTAGGCCACCATCTTGTTTTTGGCTTTATGATCCTCCCAGTTTTCTACCGCACACTTTTTAGGTCAGCAGCTCTTTCTCTTGATTTGAACTGTTCTGATTCTGATTCCACACTAAGTGACACTCCAACACCAGGTGGGTGTCCTATAATTCAACTCTATTCTGACACTAGCTACCTGGAGAGTGTCCAATCCCGCAGACTGATGGCTCAGCCCCACAAGACTTCAGACGTCCCCACTTCAGATGCCAAACTGCAGGTCCAGAGTCTGTGCTTCTGACCAACTATAAACCAGTGGCTCCCATGAGCCCCTCCTCGGTTTTGTTAAAAAACGAAATTCAACCAAGTAGATTTGAAGATCAAATTGGCTTTATTCAGTGATTCATGAATTGGACAGGATCCCATCTAACAAGCAAAGGAAAGCTCCAAGAAGCTGTACAAAATGGAAATTTTCCAAAGACGGAGAGGGGCAAGAAAAAGGAATTTATTAGCAAGGAATGCAGCTTTAGGCAAGCATGTCCCTTCCTAGACTAGACTAGAAGGGGTCAATCAGATTACCTACTAGTGCTGACTAGGAAATTCCAGTTTGGCTCGTTAAAGGTTATCTTCCTGGAGTGGGGGTAGGGGAGTAGAGGGAGGGGAGAGTTGAAACCCCAGTTAAGTTATATATTAAGTCTTAATTTACTGACTTAAACGACACCATTTTGGGCCTGTACTTTTCTTTTTTAACAGGTTCCATTATTTGCTAAAGTGCCTCACAGAACTCGGAAACGTTTTGTTTACTAGAATATCAGTTTGTTGAATATATAATCCAGGACATGACTTAGGCTATAGGATGTAATTCAGAAACAGCCAGGTGCAAGAGATGCGCAAGGCAAGGTGTGGGGAAGAGGCGTGGCGCTTCCACGTCCTCTCTGACCAAATTGTTCTCCCCAGATCTTGTGTTTTCCAGCCTGGAAGCACTCAGAAACCCAGACTTCAGGGTCTTTATGGAAGCTTCATTACACAGACTTGACTGATGAAATCACTGGCCGCTGTGACTAAACTCAGTCTCCAGCTGAAATTTGGGGTGGGAGGGACTGAAAGCAGCAACCTTTCAGTCACGTGGTAGGTTCCTCTGGTAACCCCATCCTTAAGTGACCCAGGAACCTTCCAAATTAGCATAACAAAAGCAATTCCACAGGGTTGGTCTCTTGGACAACTGCAAGAATTTCGGAAACTGGGTGCTAGAACAGGGATAAAAACCAAGTACTTGTTATTGCCCTCAAGGACACCCAGCTTCTCTGTCTGTGGATCCTCTCCCATGTGCATGAGTGACCTCAGGATGTAGTAAATGATGCTGGAGGGAAGGAAGGTTCCTATTTCCAGCTGCACAGGTGGGGCTATTTTCACTTTGGAACCAACCATTAGCTCAAAGACTGTTCAGTCCTAGATTCCTTGTGAAGCTTAGGCCCACAGGAAAACAAAACAGCTGGAAGGCCCAGCCCTGGCTTAAAACAGCTCGTGGTAGGTCCTGTTCTTCTAGGGGGTCTATGACCATGCAGGGAGCGGCTCCACAGAGCCCTGGTAGCCTGAACACAAAATTGGGAGGTATGCCGGTTGAGCTCCAACTCTCCCCTTCCATTCAGTCGGTCCTAATCCATCCTGCTTGTTCTTTCCATTTCTTCACTTCTGACATGCAGGCAGTGATTAAGCCCCAGGAAGGTATTAGAACACAGGCAGGAATAAACTTCCCACGTGTGACTATTTGCTTGTCTCTCCCCGCACCCCCTCAGTCCCAGGTTTAGATGCTCTTCTGAAGAGCTCCCATCAGCGGAAGCTGCTCCTATCCCAGGATCTAGAGTCTCAGAACTCGAGGTGGGGAAGGACAAGCACATTATGGATTACCCGAGCTGTTTTTATTTATCTTTTTGCTATTTCAAGGAATGGGGGAAATGTCAGAAGGATGGACACGGATAAAAAACAAGACAGTTTCCAGGATGTGAGCTTTGTTGGTTTGTTTTCCTTCTGGTTAGATTGCTTGTGTTTATTTTGGCAAAGGGCAGCATGGAAGGAGAGTAAGGATGGGGAAACATCAGAAACCATTTTGTATATAACAGTGGCAAGATAAGAACAAAGCGGGGTGAATGCTAAGAGAAATAAAAGTGAAAAACATATAAATGCACATACACATATCTATATCCATCATCTCTATACATACAAATTATACATTGAGTAACTATATATGTGTAATATAAATTTTGCTAAGCAGTTTCACAGGCACCACGTAATTTGACATGAATAAAAACACTACTAAGTTTGTACTATTGTAAATTCATTTTAGAGACCGGTGGACTCTCACATAGAGATCTCAAAGAACTTGGCCCAAAGCATGTTTGTGTGGAGCCTGGATTTTAACACGTGGGGGGCTAATTCCAGAACTTAAGTTCTTTACCATGGAAGTAAGTCTGAGTTAGTTCTGTGAGTTAGGAAGAGCAGGCACTTACAGTTTCTTTGAGGATACAGTGCCACTCAAGATAAGTGTGGGTGGCGAGTGTGATCTTTAGACGGGAGTAGATCCAGACGGTGACTCACCTCCAGAGACAGTCCTGGAACCGCAGGTCAGAAACATATTCTGGGTCTGGGCTGAACTGGCCTGGCATTTTGAAAAGAAGGAGAGGAATTCTATTTACTGTGATGTTTGATGGGCAATCACATGATTATCGCCTGTACAGGGGAACTGGAGGCATATATATTTTTTCTATTGTTCTGACTTCTGATCTGGTTTTGCAAATATTATATACAGCATTTCTATCATTCGGCTATCATATTCAGAAGAACATAAATAGTAAAATTAATGAAATCCCTTAACTATTGGTTCAGCATATAATTTTTGCTCAAGATTGTTCTCATAAAAAATCCTTGTAGCAGAAACCTTTTATTTTTGTCTTCTCCCCAACATGTTAATCTCCTTTTATTCATGAATGATTAAGTCAGTATGACAGGAAAATAATATTTCCAGGCAGTGAACAGAAATGCAGAAATTGAATTTACTAGCCAAGCACCATATCTGAGTCATTATACCACAAATAAATTGTGTGTATGCCTGAGCAATGCATTAACTTGTTCCACTTGTCCTGATAGCATAAGACATTTTAAGGAAATGTTAGGGACTTTTAGTTTATTTCTATTCATTGAAAAATCTTATTTAGCCACCTATGCCTCTGAGCTTTTCTTGCAGTCTACAGCCTTTTCTGTAGGAAAATAATTCTAAAAGTAGATATGACATTTCTTTTAAAATCAAATGCTTCTTCAAACATATTGCCATAATAAAAATAGTAAGTAGTGCAGATGGTCTAGGGCTGTAAACTAAAACTTATTTTGACTTAGATGCCACATGTAATCATCTATCTTTTGACAATATAAAACAGGGACTAGCTGCATAAATAAGAATCCTTTTTGTTGGTCCCTTTTACGTCCCTTCCTCTGTTATTTCCAAATATTGGTGACTGTTGTATTGGTCTCTACCTGCCTTTAACGTGGTGTGCGTTTCCTATAAAAACTGGATAATGGGGGCGCCTGGGTGGCTCAGTGGGTTAAGCCTTTGCCTTCGGCTCAGGTCATGACCCCAGGGTCCTGGGATCGAGTCCCGCATCGGGCTCTCTGCTCAGCGGGGAGCCTGCTTCCCCCCCTCTCTCTCTCCCTGCCTCTCCGCTTCCTTGCGATCTCTGTCAAGTAAATAAATAAAATCTTCAGAAAAAATTGGATAACGGCTTTCATTCAGCTTAAAAATAAGTGTTTCTTCGTGCCTCCCCGCCCCCGCCCCGTGATGGCCGTCCTCGGAGGCGGCGCGTCCAGTCGTCAGAACCGGCAGGTTTCCCCAGCCCCTGCGGCACCGCCCTGACCGCCGGCGCCCAGTCCGAGTGCGTCCGCGGCGCCTCCGGGCAGTGCGGCCCGTGGAGCGCATCTCCCGTGTTCGCAGGCGTCTCCGGTGACCGCACAGGACCTCCGTGGCGCAGACCGACGCCCCTCCCGTCCGCACCTCGCACTGTCCGCCACGTCAGCACCGGCGTCTCGGCGCGGCCGGCTCAGGCGACGACCCCGCGTCCGCGTCCGCTCAGCTCGGGTCATGATCTCGGGGTCCCGGGATCGAGTCCCGCGTCGGGCTCTCTGCTCAGCGGGGAGCCTGCTTCCTCCTCTCTCTCTCTCTCTCTGCCTCTCTGCCTGCTTGTGATCTCTGTCTGTCAAATAAATAAATAAAATCTTAAAAAAAAAAAAAAAAGAAACAGGTAAATTAAAATGGGGGAGGCCTGGCTGGTTCGGTCGGGAGAGCTTCCACTGGAAGGTTCCAGACCGGCTCTCCCGACCCGCACTCCTGAGGGCTGGTCACCGCGCGGCCAGGCTCCGCCCGGGTTCTCGCCATCTCTTCCCTCCGCGCGCTGTAGCACAGGCACCCGCGGCGCTCACACGTGCGCGCGCGCGCACGCACGCACTGCCATCACGCACGTGCGCGTGCGCACGCACACCGAGCATTCACGTGTACGCGCGCGCACGCCTCCTGCCTACCTCTGCTGCCTACCTTTTCGTGCCTTATCGTTCCTTTACAGCCTTTTGAAGTATCAGATTATCTGACGGCCTCATCTTCCTCATCTTCACAGATGTCTTCACGGAGGACGGTGAAAGGCGGTTAGGGCACAGGTCCGTCTGAACAGTTTGGCATCCAGAAACATTTTTTATTTTAAGATTTTATTTATTTATTTGAGAGACCGAGATCACAAGCAGGCAGAGAGGCAAGCAGGCTCCCCGCCGAGCAGAGAGCCCTATGCGGGGCTCGATCCAGGACCTTGAGATCATGACCTGAGCGGACGGCAAAGGCCTCAACCCACTGAGCCACTCAGGCGCCCCCAGAAACAATGTTTTTTATTGGATGACCCAGCGGGGCGCCCCTCAAATCGTCTATAGAGCCAGTCCTTTCCTCAAGCTGTAGGTAGGGTTGGAAATCTGGATTCGGGAATGATATGCTTGATTGGATACTGGAAGACTAGCATTGACCAACACTGCACAGTTTACGGAAAGGATTGATTTGAGGGATGAAACTGCGCACTGCCCGCACCATTAACATGTAACTGGACTGAGACCTTCCTGTCTTGGCCTGAATCATCCGGCAGGGAATCATTGCAACAGTTGATTTTGCTGACCAAGAGAGCATTCTCAGTTGTCCTGAGATGTCTGTCCTTCCTTTTGGGGGTAGGGGAAACCGATGGGGGTTCAAATTCCAGACCCCAAAGTCTGCGTGTCATAGTCCTTAGGCTCGGAACCCACTTTCCAGATTACATGAGCAAGCCCTCAATCCACTCAGGACGACACCCAGCAATACCTCTCCTTGAACACCATTCTGCCAAGCAAAGGCTGGGATGTATCAGCAAGAATTTTTTCATCCCAGGCGAGTAGAGCCAAATGAATCAACCTCTTCTCTTTTGGATAGAATTTGTGGCTGTCAGTCAGCAGCCTGCTCCCCTGGCCAGGATAAACATTAACAAATTGTCTTTTCCAGGTTCTGTCTGTGTGCTAATGTGCCCATACAGAAGTTATGGTTACAAAAAAAAAAAAAAAGAAGAAGAAGAAGAAGAAAAAGAAGTAGTTATGGTTACATTATTTCATTTCCTCATCAAACTTAAAAATGCCTATTACATATTTCTCCTGTTTCCTGTGTTTTCCAAATATGAAACGTTTATGTTTTCCATTATCACATTTTCAAATCTAGAATTACTGGGTTGAATACAGTTACTGGTTCTGGGTAGGTACCTATGTAAATTTCAGTTGCCATGCACATATTTATTTCAAGGTTAGTAAATACATTATATGCTCTTATTAAATCCTTTTTGATTTTTGCTTAGGACAAAAGGAAGGGGAGGGAACGCCTGTACCTGGTTGTTACCATGCTGGGCACCTTCCACTCCAGCTTCTGCGGAGGATTCTGGTTGAAGAAATACAGGAGAAAACCAAATCCTGCAAAGGTGGAACAATGGGCCCTGTCACACAGCTAGGAAAAGAGCCAATCAGCAATTGAAACCAGCTCTACCTGATTCTCTGCTGGCTGTCCTACCTGGGGCTTCCTTTCCAGATGCTTTGTTCTCATGTAGTCTCCCCACTGTGCTCAGAGTTTTGGGGATAATCTCTGTCCAGCAGTGCCGTCAGTGATGTGAATGGCAGCTCTACTTACCTTGATCCCCCTCCCCCACCGAAATAAAAACAAGACAAAAAGAATCCACTTTGTCCACCTTGTCTGCCCCTCACTCTGCGGCCACCTTGCTTTCTCTCCCTTTCCAGCAAAGCAGCTGGAAGGGGTTGCCCTCACTCTGCTCTCTCTGCTGCACCCCCACCCTTGCTTCTGCCTGCCCCTCTCCACGGTAGAAGGTCTCCAAATTCCTCTTAGTTCTCAGAACGTACTGCACAACTTTCAGCTCTTAAATTCTCTGACCTTTGAAAATGTACAGTGTTGACCGGTCGTTCCTTCCTGAAACCCTCTCCTTCCTCACAAACAGTTTTGCCTTCTGGTTCTCCTCCCCTTGACATCTACCCCTGCCTCCACTCACTCCCAGGCTCTTTAACTTCCTCTTGTCTCACTTGCTCCTTTCATGGGGGAGATGCTTTGTGGTCTCTGCCTTTTTGCTTTCCCTACTTCTCCTTTCTCTATGCATTTGATTTTTTTTCCCCCCTGTGAAGTCTTACCGATGCCATGGCCTCAGCTCTCAAATACATGTCTTCAGTCCCAGACTTCCCTTGTAAAGTACTCACTGGGCATCTCCCAGGGTGTGTCTCAAGACACTACAGGCTTCTCTCCCCTCACTCCCCATTGCCTTCTGTAGACCCCTGACCCTCAAACAGTTGGTTGCTCTGTACTTGGTGACAATGTAATACCTTTAGATTCCTCTTTTATCACTTGATGTATTATAGTTATTTATTTATGCATCTGTTCCTTCTGTGGTTGATTAGCAATGAAAGTACTTATCTTCAATGCTTAGAATAGTTTCTTCCATTTTTAGCACACTTTCTGGCCAAAAGTAGGGGCTCAGGAAACATTTTGTTGAATAAATGACTAAAACAGCAGATATGCCTTTACAGACTCAACTGAATCATTCTGCAAAAAATCTGGAAGCACAAGATTGCCTCTTGTTTTCTGTGATCTATACAGATAACCCAAATTCCTGAGATTAAAATGCAAACCACTTTTGTTGAATATTCTAAGCATGTCTCTGAAGAACACTCCCCACTTCTTGGCAAGAGTTGGTTTTGGTATGTCACCCCATCATAAAGAGTTATGTAATCTTAGCTTTGACTGTGATGACTTCATACTGAAACCCACCAGAACACAGAAGAACATTCTAACTCAGATCCATCGGTTCTGAGTGCCCAGATGTCCTGACCGTGAGGCTTCATTGCACAGACACCCTCCAGCTTTGCCCACCACATCGCCTTCCTTTTCTTTCTCAACCCTCGGTCCATGCTTATAACTATGCACAGCAGATTTGCCTCAGCATCCCTCTGGAAAGTTAGAAAGTTCTTGAGGTTTTAGTTGTATCCATGAGAAGTTATGTCCACTGAATATTTCTTTACCTTATATTTCAAACAAGTCTAAAACTACTAAAGAGATGTTTTTCTCAGTCTCACACAGAACAAAACTGAATTGGACAGGGTCTGATTGAGCAGGTATTTCTGACTATAGTCCGTCTATAAGCAATAATGACGCTCCTAGAGTGAGCAGGACATTGCATTAGGCACAGTGGGTAATAAAAATGAAGAAAACATATGCCTCCTGTTTTTAAAGCTGTCTATATGCTGACTCATCTAGAAATTGATCTCCAGTTATGTAATGTTCTGAGTTAGTCTTAACAACCTAAACCTGTCTGTACATCACAATCACTTTGGTATACGTAAAATAATAAGAGTCCACATTAGACACAACCAAGTCAATGTTTTTAGGGGATTAAGCCCGAAATCTTTATTGGTTTTTGCTTTGTTTTGTTCTTTAAAGATTTTACTTTTAAGTATTCTCTGCACATAACGTGGGGCTTATAGGTCTCGAACTCACAACCCCGAGATCAAGAGTCACATATTCGGGGCGCCTGGGTGGCTTGGTGGATTAAAGCCTCTGCCTTCGGCTCAGGTCATGTTCCCAGGGTCCTGGGATCAAGCCCCACATAGGGCTCTCTGCTCAACAGGGAGCCTGCTTCCTCCTCTCTCTGCCTGCCTCTCTGCCTACTTGTGATCTCTGTCTGTCAAATAAATAAATAAAATCTTAAGAAAACAAAACAAAAAAAAGAGTCACATGTTCTTTGGACTGAGCCAGCCGGACACACCTGTATTTTTTTGTTTTTTAACTTATCAGCAGATTGTAATGCAGCCAGTGGGCTAGGTTTGAGAAACGACTGGCCCATATTTCACCTAAGTAAAACTCCACTGATATGTCTGCATGAGGAGACATATTCATTGGAGGAGCCATGTTCATTGACCTCTTCATTTTTAGTGACACAATTTTCAGAAACTCAGGCAAATTTTTAGCTTTATAATGTCGTAAAGTGAAAGCTCAGAGAAAGGAAAAATGTAAGTCCATTTTTTTTTTTCCCAAGTGAAATGTCTGCATTTTTCTCTTATGTGACTTCTATATAATTTACTTGTCATGCTGGGATGGTTCATGATTCAGCTTTGCTAATCAGTGCTAATAGGAAGAGCATCTGGCGTATTGGAATGGAATTAGTTATGGCAATCATGAAATTCAATCAAACAACAAATATTAGCAAGTGCCAACTATGTGCCAGACAGAGCGTACACATCACAGATCACTCTTAAAATATCTTAAAAATAGATGACATGAGCTACTAAGTAAAGGCAGACTATGGGAAAATACTAAGTAACAGTGGTTTCTAAGGAGTAGCATAATACCAGGGGGATTATTATAACAACCCTTCTGAGTCAATCAAGGCAAACTAAATTGAATCCTGTAGTGTTAGAGTTAATGCCATCAATGCTGGTGTTTTTCATTTCGAATCTTTAATATACATCAGAATGGGATTCCAGGATCTTCTCAGGTTGCATACGTTTAGCAGGGTGGGTATTCTTTAGTTTTCCGTCCTTAGGAAGGTCAATTTACTAATTTTTAAGACAGCTAAAAGAATGTAGAGGATGGAATGGAAGTTGGAGGGAAGTGTGAGAGTATCCTGACCCATGACAAGTGACTTAGAAGCAGGAACTGAATTACTCCTTTGGCAGAGATGTGGGGTAGGGGAAGAGAAAGCAAAGGAGTGAATGAGGTTGGTTTCGGTGGAAATCAAGTGTGCAGGGAAATGGGGAAGATGTCTTTAAAGGAAGGTAGAAAATAATTACATTTGGATTCCACATGGCATGGTAGGCTGACATTCTAGAACTAGAAAGATTGCTCCAGGGTGAGCAGGGAACCAGACAGGGGCTCAATCCCAGGATCCGGGAAACATGACCTGAGCTGAAGCCAGACTCTTAACTGATTGTGCTACCCAGGCGCCCAAGAGGAGCATGTTAACAAAAAAGAAGGCTTCATCAGTTACGACAAATGTCCTTCATGCCCCAAGTTCTGTTTTTGTTGGGCTTTGCTTTGGGTTTTGGTTTTTGTCTTGTCATGATTTTAGTAAGAAAAAAGGAAAGGGTTTTAATTCTTATTTCTTTTCTCTTTCCCCTGGATGCCTATTTATGGGGCAGGATCTAAGGTAGTGTCTACAGTTCTAGAGGTTTCGTGGGTCCCATTTCAGGAGAGGTGCCCTCGTTTGCACAAGCGCTGGCCACTGACATTGGATTTGCAGGGAGACTGCTTTATTCCCGTTGTGCTGCATGAAACGCCGGTCAGCTTCGGGAGAGGGGACTTACTACTCACCAGCAGAACATCACAGAGACAGTCAAAATCAATTCATAAAAGAGAACTAGAGTCTGAGAAAGACATTTGGAAACAAATTTTGTGCTTTTTTATTCTCTAAATGCCTAATTATAAAGTGCACGTATATGTGTGTGTAATTCATCTGCTCTTGACCTCATCCCATGAAAAGGCTAAATTAATTTATAAAAATACATACCATACAAAAGGTTACCATAAATTACTTAGGCAATCTGGGCCAGGGGACTCCTTGTGCAAGAACATAAATAAGACGTAATCATGTTAAAACAGTTGCTAGGAAGGATACAGATCTGGCTGTAAATGTTCTAAGCCAACAGAGAAGAAACAATGTCCGCTTACCGAACTCTGGTGTTCTGAGATCAAAGCCGATGAGTTCTCTGGACAAAGCAGAGCCTTCCCTCATCCTGAGACCCGAGAGAGCGCTCTCGCTGCGTCTTTGTGAAGAGCCCTGTGAGCTGGGGATGCTCGTGTCATCTCTGTGTGGCCGTGATGAGTACAACAGAGACTTCCATTTGGCTATTTAACACAGCGTCCCTCCATTTCGGTCCAAGAAAGCCAAAGCGCCATTTGGTACAATCAATTCAATGAACCGACAAATAATGTAACCCGAGTAGGCAGCTTTCAAAGAGAATGATAGGATACGAGGGACAAAACGTGTATTTGAATTGCCTTTCACATATATGGAGGGGTGGACTCTTGCTGGGAAGGCCCCCCAGCACCAGGCACAGTAAACACAGGAGGTCTGTGCATCATTCAATAGTTCTTAAGACACGTAGAGGTAAGCAGGACAGCAAATGCTCTTATTTTGCAGTGAAGACCATCTAGGATCGGGGAGGTTAATTTATCTGATGTCACACAGCTTGTGAAGTGGCACAAATTGGACCCTCTTTTTTTTTTTTTTTAAGATTTTATTTCTTTATTTGAGAGAGAGAGAGATATCACCAGCTGGGGGGAGGGGCAGAAGGAGGGAGCAGGGAGCCCAAGGCAGGGCTGGATCCCAGGACTCTGGGTCATGACCTGAGCGGAAGGCAGATGCTTAACTGTCTGAGCCACCCAGGCATCCCCACAAGCTGCACTCAGAACAGTGACCTCCTGATTCCAAGCCCAGCGCTTTCCGCAGTACATTCAACAAGTTCTTACAGGGGACCTGCTCTAGGCTGGCACTGTTCTAGAGCTTGGGGACACAGTAAGTCATGTTACCAGAGTCCCTATTGTTGGAGGGGGAAGAGTAACAGATACTTAAAAAACAAGCAAATGGATATTATCAATGGGGTGCTAAGCGCTATAGAGACCAGTAAGGAAGACAGCCAGCCAGAGCAGAGGGGAAGGTGCCGCGGCAAATGAGAATCCCCCGAAAAGAACTTTTTAAAGGTGACATTTGAGCAGAGACCTGAAGGAAGTGAAACGCCTTGAGAGGAAAATATTTTCCTATTACGCCCGATATGGTGGCTAAGGTATATAACCCTGTTTTTTGATACTCGGGTATATATTTTATTTTTTTTTTAAGATTTTATTTATTTATTTGACAGAGATCACAAGTAGGCAGAGAGAGAGGAGGAAGCAGGCTTCCTGCTGAGCAGAGAGCCCGATGTGGGACTCGATCCCAGGACTCTGGGTTCATGACCTGAGCTGAAGGCAGAGGCTTTAACCCACTGAGCCACCCAGGTGCCCCTCGCATATATATATTTTAGACTTATTTTTTTTCCCCATGTAAAGATGCCCTTGGTGATTATGATCACATTGGTAATTATTATGAGGTGTTCCCAGCTTGGTGGGAGTAAAATCTGCTAGACTGAAATAAATCTAATTATGTCATCCTAAAATGCGGTAAGACATTGCCCAAAATATCCTGGCCACACGCAGCATCAAAACCGGGCTGAATCGGAGAGCAGATGGAGTTTCAAGATATTACGGAGCAAAGATAGCCAGAATTTTATGGCCAAGATTGTATCTTCCACAATGAATGAGTCCAAGGATACATTTCAATTGGATTTTAAAAAGTACAAAACTTCCCTAATCTCAGAAAGTTTGCGGTTGAGTTTGGTTGAAAACAATCGAATGAACAAAGCCACTGAAACACACACGCATAAATTAATTAAATAATAGCGACTGGCATAGAGCTGAGGCAGGCTTCCATGGGAGTTGGTAGACTTTTGGATCCTCTGTGGAAAACCCAGCATCTGGATCTGCTCGGGTCCATATTTCTTTCTCATTTTGCCCCACATTGGAGCGTCCTAGCCCTTATTCTGTAACCTTACATGGTGCCTTTTAGATGGACTGACTCTGTGATAAAGTCACTTCCTTTAGTCTCAGAAACCTTCCCGTTGTCCTCCAGTTCCCAGTTTAGTACTTCGAAGCTCTGGCTGCAGGTGAGGGGAAGTCTTCGGGGGAGGTGAAGCCAAGACCAAGCCAACGACAGCTAGAACAAGGCCTGGGTCCCTCGAGCAGATTGAAATGTTCACTCTAAACCCCTTTTCCTCATTGGCTTGTTTTCTGCCGCTGTAATGGTTTAAAACAACACAAATTCATTAACTTACGGTTCTGCAGCCCAAATGCCTGAGGTGGATCTCACAAGGCTAACATCAAAGGTGTCAGCAGGACTGTGTTCTAGAAGCTTCAGGGAGAGTCTGTTTTCCTGTCTTTTTCCAGCTTCAGAAGCAGCCTGCCTTCCTGGGCTTCCATCTCCAAAGCACATTGTTCCAACCTCTGCTTTTGTTGTCAACTCTCATTTGACTTTCACCCTCTTGCCTCTTTTGTGTAAGGACTTTGGTGGTTACTTTGTGCTCACCTAGATAATCCAGGATCAACTCCCCATCCTAGAATCTTTAACCATGTCTGCAAAGTCCCTTTTGCCATAAAGGTGACATAGTCACAGATTCTGGGGGTCAGAATGTGGACACACTTGGGGGGAATTGTTCTGTCTCTCTCACTCCCCCCCCCCCAGTTTTATATTATGAAAGCTCCCCTAGTGAGTCCATGAAAATAGCTTTCCTCCTTTATTTGCAGAATCTATACAGTTTTTACATTTTTCTAACCAATGATGGGAGAGAGCATTATAGTGATAATAACAAAAGCAATAGTAAGAATAACAATAATCGAAAACATTTAAATAATGCTTCCTGTGGGTGGGGCTCTGAGCCTTTCCCGAATATTAACCCCTTTAACCCTCACAAACCCTCTGAAGCAGGTACTGTTCGAATCTTGAAATGGGTGACATGACGACTCGGGAGTCACCAAGGAGGAGACTGAGGATAATTTTATCTTTAGATAATGGGCAAAGTTTGCAGTGGCAAGGTGGGAAGAGGACCGCGCCTCATTCTTAGGTCAGCTTTGTTCGGAATTCTGGAATTGGGTCCCTGCCTTCACTCCCATGGTGTCTGATTGGGCATGAATTTATAAGATCTTTGGTTGTCACATTCCTCTTTGTGTTTCATTGAAAAAGTTATCTCATTGTCCCAAGAGGCCATAACTACTGAAAAGTGAGGTTGGTGTTGCGAGTAATCGAGGCTGAAGTGTAAGAATGATAGAAAACAGGACAGGAGTTCCTCGTTCAAGGAAGACAGACAGACTTCGGGGAGAGCTGGTTGTTGTGTAGGTCTTAAGGGTGGCTAAGCTTCAGAAAAGTGAAAAGAAGGGTAGAATTTGCTCCAGATCCGAAGAAAAGATGCATAATGTGAAACATGGTTCCCACTATCC
This sequence comes from Mustela nivalis, assembly GCF_964662115.1. Taxonomy (NCBI): domain Eukaryota; kingdom Metazoa; phylum Chordata; class Mammalia; order Carnivora; family Mustelidae; genus Mustela; species Mustela nivalis. The sequence continues at coordinate 7,039,442 of NC_139035.1, read as the reverse complement.
TGATCTCCTCTATCTAAACTTCAGAGAGATTGGAAGTTCATCGAGAGCTGCAATTTTTGCCTTGCCCCAAACGTAGCTATCAAGGAAATATCTTCATACGAGTATTACAGTGTGAATCCCGAGACTGACCAATATTACTTATGTCTCATTCCTGCTGACCTCCACCCCCAAATCCCGGCCGTTCCGGTCACCTATCCTCATTTGTCCTTTATCCTAGTTCTGTTTGGGGCTTCCTCTCTCCTGGCTTGTCCCCATACTCCTGCCCTACTTGCTAGTCCTTTCTACCAGGCTTGCCAGCTTCTCCATTCAGATGCAAACGACTCCATTCTCACTCTCTCTCTCTCTCTTTTTTTTTTTTTTTAAGATTTTATTTATTTATTTATTTGACAGAGAGAAATTACAAGTACACTGAGAGGCAGGCAGAGAGGGAGAGAGAAGGAAGCAGGCTCCCTGCTGAGCAGAGAGCCCAATGCGGGACTCGATCCCAGGACCCTGAGATCATGACCTGAGCTGAAGGCAGCAGCTTAACCCACTGAACCACCCAGGCACCCCGACTCCATTCTCTTAGCACAGCCCAAGGTCAGATGGTGACAAGGACACATTCTAGCCTCCCCCCCACTTTTCTTTTTCAAAATCATTCTTCCTTTACCTTCATGCAAAATGAACTTCTGGCTCAACCTCTTTTCATTCAAATTCAGTTCCACCATCTTCCTGGGTGTCTTTTATATCTTCAAAATGTTTTTAATGCACAATGTTCGTATTTCCTGATCTCAGTTTTAATGAACTTTACCTCCACTTTCTTCCAGTTGTCTTTCCCTATGGTCATTCACTAGACTTCAGCATCTGGATTTGTTCCACTTCTATAATCTAAAATTTCATTAACCTACTCTGACCAGACCACAACCTACAATGAACTTAGTCACTCCTACTTTTCAATATGCTTTGAAAGTATTAAGTGGTCCTTGGCCACAAACTTTCCCTGGGTTATCAGTACTCTGCTAGCTTCACCAACTTCTTGACCAGCGTCCATACCGTGGTTCACCATAAAATACTGCCTTGCCATTTCACCAAATCGTTTGACCCTTGTCCTTCCTTTGTGTTCATTCTCTAAATCCCCCGTCAGACCACAGAGCTTCCCATCTCTGCAAGAGCTTTAGAGAAGATCCCATGATTCTGTAGTTTGGAACCATTGCCATTTCATATTTTGAACAACTCAGTTATACCTTCAATGCTACCTGGCATGCTCTTCCATTCTTCATCAATATCCAAGTTTCCTTATTCCTTTTCAACCACCCACTAAAGCCCCTGCTTCAGTTTCACTACTGGTTCTGATTGGCTAATGATTTGGGCCTGGGAATCAAAATTTGATTCTTCTCCATTTCTGAAGACGTGACTTTGGGCAAATTAATTTCTCTAAGTCCCTGTGTTCTCCTACATAAATTTACTTTAAAAATATATTTATTTTAATTTAAATTTTAGGGAATAAACATACTATGCAATATTGATTTCTGGAGCAGAATTCAGGGATTTGTCACTTATAGTGCTCATCATAGCAGGTGTCTTCCTTAATACCCATCACCCATCTAGCCCTCCATCAACCCTAAGTTTGTTCTCTATCCTCGAGTCTCTTACAGCGTGTTTGTCTCTTCCCTTCTTTTCCCCTCTCCCCCTCCCCATATGGTCATCTGTTTTCTTTCTTAAATGTCACATGAGTGAGGGGTCATATGATAGCAGTCTTTCTCTGACTGACTTGCTTCGCTCAGCATAATATACTCGAGTTTCATCCACGTCATTGCAAATGCCAAGACTTCATTCTTTTTAATGGCTGAGTAATATTCCGTAATATATATATACCACATCTTCTTTATCCATTCGTCAGTCGATGGACATTTGGGCTCTCTCCATAGTTTGGTTATTGTTGATAATGCTGTAAATATTGGGGTGCATTGTATCCCTTAGAATCTGTATGTTACTTCTATGTAAATTTAGATACTAATAGCACTATTGTATTACAAGAAGTCAATGAGAAAATCTATGTCTAACGCTTAACATGGGACTGATAGATAATAAATATTAAATGTATGTTAGTTTTTAATCATGATTCTTGGGGAAAGCTGAGATAAATTGGCAGGAACTCCCTTAACTTTTCTTCCATGAGACTACTATTTCACCTCTGTATCTACTCATTGTTTCCCATCACAGCAAAAGATAAGAACTGCCTCTGGTCTAAGGCAAATTTTCCTTCAACAAATATCACAGATACCACTGATCACAGATCAGATATCTTCACAGATACCTTCAGTTTTTCTTTCTTCTGGCCACCCTACTTTCACAGCCAAAAATATATTGTTTTTGGAAGAATGATACAGACAAGATATTTCAAAATTCTTAGAACCACAAGGAAGCTGAGTAAAAACATCACCAGCTAACACAAAGGGCTTCCTTCCCATCATTTTCCTTGAAGTCATTGCCAAATTTCACACCATTGATAACTTCTTCCTTGAAAGTCTTGGCTTCTGTGTGTACAATTCTCTTCTGACTCTCCTCTGACTCTTCGTCTCTAAGTAAGTCTTTATTTGCCTCTTAATACTGATGTTCCTGGGTGCCTGTGTGGCTCAGTGGGTTAAGCTTCTGCCTTCGGCTTAGGTCATGATCTCAGGGTTTTGGGATCGAATCCCACGTCAGGCTCTCTGCTCAGCGGACAGCCTGCTTCTCCCCTGCCATCTGCCTGCCTCTGTGCCTACTTGTGATCTCTCTCTGTTAAACAAATAAATAAAATCTTTAAAAAAAAATACTGATATTCCTTGGAGTTCTGTCTTTAGTTCCCTTGTCTTTTCATCTTATGAAGTTTCTCTGGTTGACCTTCTCAACACTTACTGATGTGCTTAACACTAAAGCTCCTGATTCCCAAACCTCCCTCTCTCAGAAGAACTCTACCAAATCATGAAACTCTGGAAATACATGAATCTCTGGAAATTAATGAATTCAAAGTAGAATGTGTTTAACACTACAAGGCAGATTCAGGGGGGAAAAGTTCTATGCAAGCCAGAGAGAAGAGATATCATTTCCGATGAGGTTAAGCACACAGGGAAAGGATTTATGGAGGAGGTAAAATTACCCAAGCCTTGAAATATGGTACTGTTTTGATAACTGGAGATATTTGATGGCCAGGAGCAAGAGAAAAGGAAAATTTAGAGCCCACTGGGAAGTGATGAGTAGCCTGGATTGCCTAAAATTTAGCATGAGGGTAAGACTGAATATTTAGTTTGGGGCTAGACCTGGCCGTGTGGGATTTCTCAAGTTGTTAATGAATGCCCATGAGTTGTGAATGGTGTCTTGGAGAGTTCTATCATTAAAGTAATAATACTTTATATTTCAATTTCCATTTTTAAAAAAGATTTATTTATTTGAGAGAGAGAGTACAAAAGTGGGAGGGACAGAGGGAGGAAGGGAGAGAGAATCTCAAGCAGACTCTATGCTGAGTGGGGAGCCCGATGTGGGGCTCTGTCTCACCACCCCAAGATGGTGACGTGAGCCAAAACCAAGAGTCAGGTGCTCAACCGACTGAATCACCCAGGCCCCCTCAGTTTCCTATTTTTAAAAGTTAACAGTTTAATACTTTATATATTTCTCTTCTTTAAAATAGGATGATTTAAGAGCTTCTGAGTATATATAGTATAGACATGTAATGTTTTGTGGAGGTCACACTGGTTTGGCAAGGATCTCATAAGCTTTTAACATTTTCCTATTTTGTTGCATTTATACTCATAATGGATATCGGTTGAAGGCAGGAATTGTAACAAATGTCGATGCTGAAATACAATAACATTTAATTCAGTAAATGTCCTCAAGGTCATAACTAAATTCACATATTACATCCATTTATCAACATTCTTAAATAGCACATCAATATGTCTCTAGAGTTTCAAAGTAGAATTAAAGGAGAAAAAACTCAGTGGTGTTTATATTTTGGCTTCCTTCTTGTTAGAAAGAAGACCATACACACCTATGATAATGTGTTATTTTCAGAGAAGAACCTGTAATTAGCATCCCAAGCCCTTTTCTCATATCTCATTATTTAGAAATGAGACAACAATTATTAAAAGAAACCATTTTTTAAATGTGTAAGTGCAATAATTCTAAACAAGTCCTGACAGCAGTTTTGGTCTATTTTGGCTATAATATGTAATTTAATTATTTTTTAAACTTTTCTTGTGAAATATAGCGTTATCTATAGAAAATTGGTCTAAAGATAGATGGAAAGCTCACATTATCACCACAAGTCAAAAAATAAAATGTTCCCAGCACCCAGGAAGACTCTCTCATGGTCTTATGTGTCGCAGCCAGCGCGATAAATCGACCAGGGTAGCCGTGGGGGCTAAGAAGATGATGAAAAAAAGTTAAGAGACAAAGAGATGGGGGCAGGAGGGACACTGAAGAGGATGTCCAACAGTGCCAAATTTATTCCACGTCTTACAAGCATTTATAAGGCAAACCAGAATAGGAGGAGCATTACATCAGTACCTAGTCAGATGACCGCAAGTTCCTATAACAAGTTTACATGAACTACAAGCAAACCTCGGGAGCCCAGATAGTTTCCGCTAAAGCTATTAGCAAGACAATCCACCAGGGAGTGGATCATGGGAGGTACAGAACACCAAGGATTAACTAAGAACTCAGGACTCTGGCCACATTGTTCCCTACTGCAGGGAGAGTGTGTGGGAAGTCACATAGGTGAGCGCACAACACAGAGCACAGACCCTTTCTCAGTGTTACTCAACTTTCCCGTCCTTAACCTTATCAAGGTGTCCGGACTTTGAAGGAGACACAAGTCAGGGCCTGGTTTGGTCCTCGATTCCAGCCGTGCCGTGGCCTCCAACACTTATGGAATCAATCGAGGTTCCATTACAGAAAATGATGAAGTTTGCTCTAGAATATAGGATTTATCTTTATACAACTGTAGATGCTGGGTAAACAGTTTATATACAACTGCTGCCTCTGGTTCTGAAGTCAGCAAAGCAGACACTCTGGCCCAGGAGCTGGAGAAGCTGAAGGAGGTTTGGGGTCATGGTAGGAGTGCAGGACTGTCCCATGTGTACCTCTGTCAGTAGGACCAAAGTGAGCCAGGAAGTCAGGGACAATATGAACTAAATGCAACCATACCTGGTACTCTGAACCACATTTTGTGCATTTAAAAATATATATGTGTGTGTGTGTGTGTGTGTGTGTATGGTTACTGCTTCACTTTTGCCTTCCTTCCATATTGTGCTCGAGTTCAGACAGCCTACTCTAACGTAAAATGATAGAATGGAAAATTCTGGAAAAAGTAGTGCAGATAAGCTAAGTTGACCCAGTACAAATTCCCTCCATACTCTCCCGATAACTACACTTTCCCTCTTCCTAAAAGGTAACCAAATATCCTGATTCTTATAGCAGTCACTTCCTTGCATTTCTTTTTTTTTCTTTTTAATTTATAAACTATAATTCATACCTAAAACACTATAGTTCTTTCTTGTTTTTGGTCTTTAGATTTATTCAAGTGGAATCCTATACCTTATGTAAATTTGTGTGTGGCTCCTGCTCAACATTATTATTTGTGAGATTTATCCCTGTTTGGTGTATAGCTATAGTTTACTCATCTTTATTATGTTTATTATATGAATACGTATGAAAAATTTATTTATCCATTCCACCATGGATTGGTGGAAAAACATTTGGATTGTTTCCAGTATGGGGATATTGTAAGTAACAGGGCTTTGGACACTCATTTACATGTCAGGGTACTTGCACACATATTTCTGTGGGGAATATAGACCTGAGAATAGAATTTCTGAGTCATGGAATGTGCATTTATTCAACGATAATAGATACCAAGTTGTTTTCCAAAGTGACTGAACCAATTTAGACTTCCACTTCTTCCACTAGAAGTATGTAAGAGTTCTTGATGTTGTCTATCTTTGCCGATACTTGGCATTGTTAGTTCTTTTAATTTTTGCCATTCTGGGGTTTGCATAGAGATATCTAAGGTGGTTTTGGTGGCATTGCCTTAATTACTAGGGAGATCAAGTATCGTTTCACACATGTATTGACTATCTGGATATCCTCTTTTATGAAATGTCAGCTTGTGTCTCTTGCCTATTCTACTGGAGTATCTGTATTTTTGTTATTGATTTGTTGGTGTTCTTCATATATTCTTGATGAAAGTCTTTTCTTATACGTGATACTAATCTCAGCCATTCTGTGGCTTGCTGTTTTACTGTCTTAAAAGTGTGTTTGGTGAGGGGCACCTGGGTGGCTCAGTCTGTTGGATGTCTGCCTTTTTGGCTCGGGTCATGGTCCTGGGGTCCTGGGATCGAGCCCCGCATCGGGCTCCCTTCTGGGTGGGGAGTCTGCTTCTCCCTCTGCCTCTGCTCCTCCCCCTCTTTGGGCTCTCTCTCTCTCTCAAATAAAATAAAAATTTAAAAAAAAGTGTTTTTGGTGAACAGGAATTATAAATTTTAATATAGGTCAATTCGCCAAACTTTTTCTTTCTATTTAGGTACTTTTTTGTGAACTATGTAAGAATTATTGGGACATCTGGGTGGCTCTGTCAGTTAGGCTTCCAACTCTTGATCTCAGGGTCATGGGTTCAAGAGCCATGCTGGGCTCCTGTCTGGGCATGGAGCCTACTTAAAAAAAGAAAAAAAAAGGTTTCCCTGTTCCCAGCTCATAAACAAATTATCCTTTGTTTAATTTTAAAGTCACTTTATAATTTGCTTTTCATTCTTAGGATTATCACATGATACTGATTTCTATGCATAGCATGAAGTAGAGTTCATTTCTCATATGTTTTTCAATATTCTAATTCTCCTAAGTCTCCCAGGATCAGTTATTGAAAAGACATTTAAATACTGTGTGGTCTATGACATAAATCAAATGTCTAGATAGGTGACGGTTGCTTTCTGTGCCCTTTCCTCCAATCTATTGGTCTATTCTTGTGCTAATACCACTCAGTCTTAGTTACTATAGCTTTATAATAAGTCTTGATATATAGTCAAGCAATTCTGTACTCTGATCTTTCAAGAGGAATTATTCTTTACAGTATTGGTTATTCTTGACCTTTTTAATATCATTTTGGACTCTCTATATTCTTAATTAAAGTTCTGAAGAGCTTGTCAATTTAAAATTTTTTAATTTAAATGCAGAGACTTGGATTAAGATGGTATTACATTTAAAGATCAATTTGGTGGGTGCAGTAGCTCACAAAAATTATAGGCACAAATTTTTCCCACTTTTGTACGCATGCCCCTTTGTAGTATTTCTTCATCACCATCACCCCCCTCCTTCACTGGAATTGGGTTTGCCTTGTAACTGAATTTGGATAATAAAAAGCAGCAGAAATGACGTCCTGTGAATCTTCAACCTAGGCTTCCAGATGTCTTGTAGCTTTTGTTCTCATCCTCTTGAAACCCTAAGACTATCTGGTGAAGAATTCTGGCCTAGCTTCAGCAGGAATGAGAGACCACATAGAGAGAGAGGTTCACCATGAGATGTGTGAGGAGGCCATCTTGGACCATCCAGCCACTCCCTGGCAGTGACTGACACCAGCCAGGAGATTAGAAGTTCTCAACTGGGCCCAGCCCGAATGACTGACCCACAGAACGATGAGTAGATAAAATAGTTGTTTTAAGCCACTCAGTAGTTGTTTTATTTTTTTTTTAAGGTTTTATTTATTTATTTGACAGACAGAGATCACAAGTAGGCAGAGAGGCAGGCAGAGAGAGGGGAGGAAGCAGGCTCCCTTGCTGAGCAGAGAGCTTGATCCCAGGATACCGAAATCATGACCTGAGCTGAAGGCAGAGGCTTAACCCACTGAGCCATCCAGGTGCCCCTCAATAGTTGTTTTAAATAGTTGTTTTAAGCCACATTCAGGCGTACCTAGGTGGCTCAGTCAGTTAAGTGTTTTGGCTCAGGTCACAATCACAGGGTCCTGGGATCAAGGGGCCCATCTGGGCTCCTTGCTCAGCAGGGAGGCTACTTTTCCCTCCCCCTGCTTGTGTGTGCTCTCTCTAAATATAAATAAAATCTTTAAAAGCTTTTTGAAAAATTTCAGAGAATTTGAAAGAATTCCATAACAAATACCTATATACCTACCACCTATTTTTCAGCTCACTGATGTTCTCTTCAGTTGACCTATTTTGTCATTATAACCTTTGACTGAATTTTTAATATTGGTAACTATTTTGGGGGTCTAGAATTTTCAATTTGATTCTTATCAACAAATTCTAATTCTCTGCTGAAATTCTAAATCTTGTGTTCTATCTCCAATAGAGAAAGCACAATTATTTTAAAGTGGCTTTAAAATGGGAGGCTCAGTGGGTTAAAGCCTCTGCCTTCAGCTCGGGTCATGATCCCAGAATCCTGGGATCGAGCCCTGCATCGCGCTCTCTGCTTAGCAGAGAGCCTGCTTCTTCCTCTCTCTCTGCCTACCTCTCTGCCTACTTGTGATCTCTGTCTGTTAAATAAATAGATAAAATCTTTAAAAAAAAAAAGATTAAAAAAATAATACAGTGTGTTTGTTTCTACTACCTGCTTTTTCTGTCAGTTCTCCTTCTTGTTTTGCCTCGTGTAACTAGTCATTTTTTCATATGTGTTAGACATATAATTGAAATAATGAAGATGTAATTGAAGGCCTGAAATGATGTCACCTTTTCCCACAGTATTTTACCCTTGCTTCTGCAGGCTCCTGGGGGATCTACCAAATTAGGACTATCTTAGTCCAATTTCAGGAACTGGAATAGTTGGACAGTGAACTGTAGTCCTCAGTAGAGATCTGTCTACCTTTCTGCCACCCATATTTCTAGGTTGTAGTTCTTTGGGGCCTCAACCGAACTGACCGGGCTTTACCCCTCAATGAGGCCTGGATTCCATTCCCTGTCCCCTTGGCCCTAATTACCACTTCAGCTTCTCAGCTTCCTACTCTTCCCTTCTGGAAACAGCACATGCTTGCATGTGGGAAAATTGTCCTCAAAAGCTGGGCTCACCTACCCGAGCCTCAGTCTACCAGGGGCACCTGGCATGTTCATGCTTCACCACCTTATTTGCATTTGGATGCCTTCATTAACATTTCTTTTTATATCTTGTCCATGTTTTCTAGTCAACCTCAGTGGGAGTGATTGGCCCAAATTACCTTGTCTACCATTACGGGAAGCAGAAATCATTACCTATATTTTAGTAAACATTTTAAACGTTCCACACCAAACATGGTGTAATGAACTATTCTTAATTTATTTACAAGTGTAACCTTTTCTTAAATGATTAACTTAGCCCATCATTGGATAAATGAAAAGTAAGATAAAATTTTTAAATTAGCGTGTCATAAAAATTATATTGTTATAATTATAGTGCCATTTCAGCAACATACTAAAATGAAATCACTTATTATATAACATGCAGAAATGTTGAAATATATTTTTTAAATTTTAAGTTCAAGAAAATGTACATGTATTAAAAGAGGTTTGAGAGAATTCCTCAGTTACAAAGGGAAGGGAATGCAAATTTTTGGTCTTGAGTGCCATGTTAAGGGAATTGAATATGTGGCAGGCTATTTAGAATGGTCTAATTTAGGAAATCCGTGCCTAGGGATACAATGGCCTTTTTTTTACAATGAGATTACAGGAGGGAAATGGAATCATTTTCATAAACTTGGAAGTTTTCTTTCTTGCTTTTAGAATTCTTTAAAAAAATCTTCGGGGCAAGGTGGATAAAGTAGGATCGAAAGGTACAAACCTCCGGTTAGTTGTAAGAGAAGTAAGTCCTGTTGACGAATGGACAGCACGGCAACTGTAGTTAATAATACTGTATTGCCTATCTGAAGGTTGCTAAGAGAGTAGATTTTACAGGTCCCCATCACACACACACACACAAAGAAATTTTATAACTATGTATGTTGACAGATGTTAACTAGACTTATTGTGGTGACCATTTTACAGTAAATATTACAATCAGATCATTATGTCGTACACCTGAAGCTGATATAAGTCATACATATGTCATTTATACCTCAATTTTTAAAAAGGGATCTTTTGGTTTTCTTAGGTATTGATAGGTGCTAATTTTCCATAACTATGCTGTTTTTCTAGAGTCTCTTCTTTCATTTGAGTAAACGATTCAAATTATTTTTAACAATTAAAAACCATAATGTTCAATATTTTCTCTTGGAACTTTAGTTTCTTATGTAATTAAAATACATAAAGAAGGAGCACCTGGGTAGCTCAGTCAGTGAAGCGTCTGCCTTCAGCTTAGGTCATGAACCCAGGGTCCTGGGATCGAGTCCCATATCGGGCTCCTCGCTCGGTAGGGAGTCTGCTTCTCCCTCCACCCTTCTCCCCTGCTTGTGTTCCCTCTCTGTCTCTCTCTCTCTCTGTCAAATAAATAAATAAAACCTAAAAACAAAAAATACATGAAGTAGAAAGTTAAAAGAAAAAGAAAATTAGTAGGAGAAATGATCATGTTCCTACAAGCACCAAAAATTAGCACCTGCCTAGAAAAAAAAGTAAAAATACATGTAAATGAAGTTTATGTGAATAAAAAATTTATTTTTCCAAAGTTGTTGGGATTTAAAGAATTATAGAACCCTTTCAAAATGGAGAGAGTTCTATAGACTCTGAGTCTCGAGACTCAGAGTCAAACACTAAGAGACCCCTGTTTTTTCTTACCGAGTCCTGGTGCTTTGCGTGCATATAACCCTTGACATGGGAATCACTTTCACCATGTGAATCATTTCCCAAAGAGACTTGGGTCAGTGAATCTGCAGGCTTCAATTCTGATACTTTCCTCATGCCTTTGACTTATTTAAAAATCTCATTTACTGGGGCACCTGGTGGCTCAGTCTGTTAAGCATCTAACTTTTAGTTTCCCTCAGGTCATAATCTCAGGATGGCGAGATGGAGCCCCCCCCACCCCCGCGTGGAGCTCAGCAGGGAGTCTGCTTGAAGAGTCTCTCCCTCTGCCCCCCTCCACTTACTTATTCTCTTTCTCTCAGATCAATCAATTAATCTTTCAAAAAGCTCATTATCTGTTGATCAAATTTAGATGCTTTCATACAAATACAAAAATACAAAAAAAAAAAAAAAAGTAAAAATACATGAATACCCATTGGTAAAATGCATCATTTGGCCAAATCACTGAAATCAATTAATAAAAGAATTAATAAAAGAAAGCTCATAAAACCATTCAAATTCATTTTATCTGGAGTCATTCCTAGAGGATATGTAAATAACTTCTAACTTTATCTAAGAAACTCTGAACATTTTCTTACACATGACATTTCCCTAAATGAAGAAGACAAAACGCTAGAGGCTTGCTTGGCACATTTTTCTTTTTAATAATTTTCTTTGCATAATGCATAGCATCTGGCCTCTTCACTGCACATATTTGGATAAGAATTCTGGTGATGAATTAGGGTGAGCAAGGGTTGGGGACAGAGGAGGCAAAAAGCTGGTCATTGATAACCGTATAATCTTAGACCTACGAATGCTATTGATTTTCTTTGTTTCCCTGTGTGTCATTTGACTGATAGTAAACAAGAAACATTGCTTATCTGTTAAGTGGATTTCCATGTAGGAAAGAAACTGCACACCTGGCTGCTTGTGGCTTGCTTGTTCAGAGCTGAGTTCCTTGAGTAACCTTCTCCACGGATAGGATGGCGCAAGGACAGAGCTGTGGGTGACAGCGTCTGCTGGGCCCTCACGTTCATCCTGGAATGAGGACTGGAGTATCACTCAGATCTTGTCATTCTTCGTGCAGCTCTGGACACAGCAGCCACTTCCAATTTTCCTCTCTTCACTTGGGGATGGATGGGAAGAAGGAAGAAGCCAGATTTATTTGTGGGACTAAATGTCTTTTCAGACTTTTCCTCCGTGATACCTGTGAGATAAGGGGCATGATGGTTAGTCACTGGCATTATATGACCAATACAATTTTTCAGGGTCAAGTTGCACCACAATTTTTGTAAGGATTTTAATCTTCTGAGTAAGAAAGTATCAATTATTTATTTAACTATCCTGTGTGCTTCCAGGATAAAAATGTGGAGTTCCAGAAGAATGTGATAGAAGAGCAGAAGCTTTAGATGAACTACTTGACTGGGCAGTTATCCATGCTGGGACTCAACTGCCCAGTCTATCCAGGTTTGGTTAAAACAAAGCAAATTAGAGAAATTTGCTAGGTTGATGTAAGGCACAGAGATGTTTTATGTTAATATCTTCAGAATCCATTGACTTATAGGAAGATAAAATGAAGATAATGCTGATAATGTTGGTCATCCCACAAATAAGACCTGAAAATGAGTTTTGAATTGGTTATTTTTGGAACGCAGAACTATAAAAAGTTAAACTCCTTTAGTCTAAAAATTCAGAAATTTTGTCTATAATATTCAACTAGGATTTATAGCATACATCGATTTGATTTGATGGCCTATTATAAGGAAGAAGAAAAGATGAAAAAGAGGAGAGGAAATACAGAGAGTTCAAGGTAAAGAAAAAGAATGAGCCCCAAGGTCCAAATTCCACCACTTAAAGGTCTCTTTGGCTTGAACACTTCCAGGTCACCTGACCGCTCTTTCCCTCTGAGACACAAGGTGGGAAACTCAGCTTCCTATATCAGTCTGCCACCAACCGATGCAATTTCCCAAGTACACTCCTGTCTCTCTCTTCAGCTCTCTGCGCTCATTCTCCCGCACCTCCTCCCGCACCTCCTTCCGCACCTCCTTCCGCACCTCCTTCCCTTCTTTGGTGTCCTTCATTCTTCCATTCAGCAGATGTTTTGAACGTGGGTCGTCTCTGTGTCAGTCTGTTCTCGACGCTGGAATTCCAGCCGAGAATAAGTCAAAGTACCTGCCTTGGTGCATCTTACATTCTAGTGGGAAAGAGTCTTTACAAATAAATGAGCTTTTCTAGACCATAAGGACAGGTAGTGACAGGAGAGATGAAGAAAAATGAACCTGGGTCGGGGGACAGAGAGTGGTCGGAAGGGAGAGTCCTTCAGTGCTGTTCGTAGCCTCTGTCGGGCTCTGAAGTCAACTTGGTGTGCTTAGATCCCAGCTCTGTGATTTCCTTCTCCAGGGATCTTAAATTACTCACCTTTTATGCTTCAGTGTTCTTGAATATAAAATGGGGAGGTAATCATAGCTACCTCCACATTATGAAGATTGATTGAAAGAGTACATATGGAACGTTTGGTTTTGTAGCCGTGACACTAATTTAAAAACAAATGTTAGCCATTTTCCCCAGCCATATCAATGTTACAATTTATATCCCCCCTTGCACCTTAAATAAAACTGTGAGTTTTTCTGTTACTCTTCAAAAAACTAGAATATCCTGTATACCACCTTCCATGTAACCATTTTTCTATTATTGGATATGTTCTCACAGTGTTGTAAATGGAGCACGTCACAAAGTTCATGTTCTCCCATTCTCTCCCCACGTGTAAACTGAAACGGAACTACAGTTGACCCTTAAGCAATCCCCCATCCAGCAGGACGGCCATGTATCACTTCTGACTCCCCCATACTTCACTACCAACAGCCTACTGCTGACTGAAAGCCCTACCAGGAATGCACAGTTGATTAGTATGGATGCCATATTCTTACAATAAAGTAAGCTGGAGAAAGGAAAATGTTATTCAGAAAATCATCAGGAAAATACACTTAAGAACTGTATTATATTTCTTGAAAAAATCTGTATATAAGGGGATCCTTGCAGTTTAAACCTGTGTTGTCCAAGGATCAACTGTATGTGTATTTTCTTGTACTATGGTTAATGTCTTGTAACTTGTTTAATTCTAAAGCGATTCACAAACCCCTTAAAGACATTAATGGTTGGAATCAGCATTTCTATTATTTAAAAATAATGTCAAAGACATTAAGTGACCTGTTTTGGGACTCCTTGCTCAGAGATCTTTCTCTCCTCTGTACTGTGAGCGCCTTGATTTATGAAAGGCTTTTTGGTGTCTAGCACAGTGTAAGGCACATACTAGGGATTTCAAGGTATTCTGTACATGCGTGCTTCACAAAATTAGAATCTGAACACTAAACTTTCTGAGGTAAATTTATGCCCAGGTTCCTGGAGGTGCTTTTCATGAAAATCGGCATTTAATGTATATTTCTAGATTTGGCTTCCCCCACGATTTCCCCACTTAGGCTGGACGGGTTCCTACAATTGCTGACAGTCGACACAGTGGTCCTTTAATCTATGCCAGTTTCCAGAATTTATTGTTAATCTTTTGAGGTATATAATTTTCCTGAATATGACCTAGTTTTTATTTTGGAAGCATTTTAATGGAGAGATTTTAATCCCTGACTACATTTAACTCTTCATTAAACCAGAAGGAGAATTTTCAATTATGGTTTTGTGGTCCCTTTTCCATCAGCAAATGGAGATGTCTACTTCCTTTGCCCTTTTTGTGTGGTTAATGAGCTCCCAGAGTTTAAGGGTCTATTAAAACAACAGCTCTATAAAAAATTCCTTTGCTTTTGGGCAAGTAATTTATTATATTTCATGCTTTGATAAAACTAATCATACTGCAATCAATTCCTGATTATCTCAGTGTACATTGTTCATTATGTACCTTAACCACGATTCATTTTTAATTCCATTTTTGTATTCCCCCTGGCATTTAAGACATACCTGGCCATCTTCTTTCTGTCACTTGGTTTGTACTTAGAGAATGTAAAGTATAATTAATACCCAATGAGGCAAAACAAATATAAGCAAAAAAAAAGAAAGAAAGAAAGAAAGAAAACCCAAAACACTTTTTTGACAATCTGTTAGTTTTGAAATATTTATACCACTGTGTTTCATTCATCACTCAAAACAATTAAAAATAAATTGTATTATTTTATAGAAAACTGTTCTTTTGCCAAAAATTCTTAGTAGAGTTGAGGATTAAGAGGAATCATTCAAACTCTCATTATGTCCTTGAGGACAGAATGACAGTCAAGTTTTCTATATAATTAAATAAAGCAGCTTTTTGTTGTGGTAGCTGTGATTGTTTATCTGTTATTCTGTTAGGCATAGGCCTTAGGAACTGATTTCATGGGACGGAGCATTCTAAAAAGTACCGTATATTAGATCTTCTTCTGTTAAGGTTTGATCTATTTTTTTTTTTTTTAAGATTTTTTTTATTTATTTATTTGTCAGAGCGAGAGCAAGCATAGGCAGACAGAGTGGAAGGCAGAGTCAGAGGGAGAAGCAGGCTCCCTGCGGAGCAAGGAGCCTGATGTGGGACTCGATCCCAGGACGCTGGGATCATGACCTGAGCCGAAGGCAGCTGCTTAACCAACTGAGCCACCCAAGCGTCCCAGGTTTGATCTATTTTAATGATGAGATGAATGGCCGCAGGTTTGGCTGGGCCCATACCAGCTTCCTAGAACGAGTAGAAGAGAGACAGCATTTGAACTTTCTAGGCTGCACAGTTTAATAGGATGAACGGGAAATCGGGAGTCACGGTCCATCTCAGATAACCCCTTCATTCTCGTGGGATCCTTGGCAAGTCACTTACCCTCTGGTTAGGCTGCATCTTTTCCCAGTTTTTTCCTTTGCAATTATTGTGAAAATGAAGGCAATCACTTGTAAAAATGTTCCGTAAACTCTAAAGCATTGTATGTTAGCTACACTTCTTAATGCATGAAAAAACTTGACTTGGCCGGTGAGTCAGAATCTTACTGATATCATGGCTCTATCCTGCAGGTTCAAGGGTGCCAAACAGCCCGCAGACATGTGATGTCACATGGCCTAGCTTTTAAAAGTAGGCCATGAATCCAAGTCTTAAATTACCTCTGGAGACGTTTCACTTGTCAGGTTAGGAGATCCTATTCGATTTTTCTCTCCAATCAGCAAACTCATGATTTCCATCTCACTAAGCTAAAATGCATGCATCCTGGAATATTCATGACGAGGGTATGAATTGAGATAATTTTAGTCCCAGCATGTCTCTGGGAACAAAGCAATTAATTCACAATCCAGACAGAAAGGGGATGCACTCTGGAATTCTGGGTACTCACTTTATCATGTTGAACATGACCTCCCTTCTTTTTCCCTGCAATGCTGTTTGCAGATTCCCTTTGTGCTTCTGAACCAATGAGTGGAAGGAATCTCAGGCTGGTGGGACTTGGTACCTAGAAGCCATAAATAAAGAGTTAGTAGGACATAATTCAGCCAATTACTTCTGTAATGTGAGTTCAGGAGTGGAGAATAGGGGGGAAAAGTTCCAACTGCTTTAAAACATGCTCTCCTTCCCAGATGCCCACTAGTCCTTCCTGACAATCTGTCCTTATCATCACCTACAGCTGAAGTGTTAGCTCCTGTTATGATGAACACGCTCTTGGGAAGGAGAAAGAACATTTTAAGAAATAAATTAAGATTAATTAATTACGATTTCATCTTCAGTTTATTATTCCTGGTCAAATTAGTTCTTTTTTAAAATTTTTTTAAAATTCATTTGACAGAGATCACAAGGAGGCAGAGAGGCAGGCAGAGAGAGAGAAAGGGAAGCAGGCTCCCCACCGAGCAGAGAGCCTGATGCGGGGCTCGATCCCAGGACCCTGAGATCATGACCCAAGCCGAAGGCAGAGGCTTTAACCCACTGAGCTACCCAGGTGCCCCAATCGAATTAGTTCTTTAATTTAACAGAGATTATCTGGAGCGGAAACTGGAAGGGTGAGTAAGGAGGAAGAAATTCCGGGCAGGGAGATGGCACAGGCAGAGTCACAGAAGAGGGAAGAGAAATGATGCTTCAGGAAAGGCCCGTAGTGTGACCTGGCTGCAGTGTGAGGTACGTGGGGGGAAATGGTAGAAAATGAGGTTAGACAGTAAAGGCAGAAGCCAGATTATGGAAGGTTTGCAGGCTGGGCTAAAAGTGTTTGAATTTTATGCCGTAGGTGATGAAGAACCAGGATAGAGTCTGAACTAGTTTCCTGTGGTGTTCAATGTGGAATGGCAGAGACAAGGGATCAAGGCCACGGACACAGGGAACTAGAGACTTCTTTGGGATCAGACCCAGCTTGCGCATAGGAGCAACAGCTGGCTTGGCGATGTGATTTTCTTCAGCCTTGTTTGGTAGCCCAGGGTCAGGGATGAGACGTCAGATTCCCCACTGTTTTCTAAACCACCACAGTCCTCAAAACCTCCAACTCACCCTGTATATAGGCAGAGAACCAAAAACAACCCCTGCCTCCCGGTTTTCTGTCAGGAATCCTTCTAAGGCACGTCTTCGAATCTGCAAAACACAGGAGTGAATGTTTAATGCAGAGGGCACACTCCATCAGCAGCAAAATTCCTGGGTTCAAATCCTGACTCTGCTGCTTATTAACTGAACGATCTTGGGCAAGTTCTTCCTCTATTGACTACTTATGAAGATGAAATGAAACAACATACATTGCGTTGTGTTACTCATATGTAAGATTTAGTATCGTATTATTATTACTGATAATGGTACGTCAAAAAGAAGGAAATGAATACATTTTATACAATTGAAAAAGAAAATGAATGGGCAAAACAAGATTCTGGTAAAAACCAGAGGTTCCTAAGAGAAAGGTGTTTTTACTCAACTTTAGCATTAAAGTTTTGCTATTTTACCAACCATTTGAGAAGACAAAGGTGTCCAAAGGAGAAGGCGATCCTTGGGGCACTTGTTTCAAGAGCTTTAAAACTTTGCTCCAGATTTCCCCGAATGTATTTAATGCTTCAGTTAAATCACTTTAGAAGATTGTTTCTTGTTTTCAAATTGGAAGAGGATATTGAAAGTCTATGCCAATCTTTATTTTTAGGATGTGCTATTTCAATCCTATTCAACAAAATTTTGTATCTGTTATGTGCTATGCCTATGTCTTTGGCCATAAAGAACTTAGGACTCTGGTGGGTAGGCAGTAAAGTAAGTGTACAAATATTCTGGTTGACTAGAGAACACAGTAAATGTATATGCTGGAAGACACAAGGCAGGAGAGATGGGGGTTGTTGGGGAATGTGGTATTAACATTTGTTGAGTATCTGGGATTAACAGGTGTACTTTTTTCTCAATTAATCCTCACAATAACACTTTGAAGGGCTTTCCAGTGAGGAAAGAGATACAATAATTTATCTAAGATTAAACCTAAGTCTCACACTCCACATCCTGGTCCCTCTCCCGTCTGTGCTCCTGCCCTCTGGGAGCAGCCCAGTGCCATCTGGACAGAAAGGTGGGGGTTGTGGAAATTGTTTCATTTGGAAAAAAGTAAGTATTTATCAAATATGAAGTTGATAGTGTAAAAGAATAATGATAGAACGAACACCCATAGATCCACTGCTCTGTTTTACATGTTGAAACAATTGTCAACTTTGGGGTTCTCAGTCCTTTTCATCTGCCCTTAAATGTAATGACTGTCTTGAATTTTGTATTTTTAATTGCCTTGCTTTTATTTGTATAACTTTTTTCTTTTATGAATTTAGCAATATTTTTAGTTTTGCCTCTTTTTGACTTTTATATGAATGATAAT
Source organism: Mustela nivalis (assembly GCF_964662115.1). Taxonomy (NCBI): domain Eukaryota; kingdom Metazoa; phylum Chordata; class Mammalia; order Carnivora; family Mustelidae; genus Mustela; species Mustela nivalis. Next base: position 7,020,934 of record NC_139035.1, on the reverse strand, counting down.
TAATATAGGTATATTTTAAATTAACATACAATATATTATTGGTTTCAGGGACACAGGTCTGTGAGTCATCAGTCTTACACCATCCACGGCACTCACCATAGCACGTACCCTCCCCACCGTTACATACATGTTCTTAAGCACACTCTTTCATTCAGTAGCATTTGTCAGACTATTATCCATATAGGAGAGGGTTATTTGGTCCATTTATGTTCACAGCTCCATAGAATCCTAATCTGTAAATGTGTTATAATTCTGTACCGATTACACCGTTTGTGAGCACTTAGGCAGCTTTCCGGTTGTTGCTCTTCCAGAATACTGCTCGGAGCACCCTTGTACCTGCCTCCGAAGGTTTAAGAGTTTCTCTAGGGGACATCTCTAGTAGGCTATACCTATTTTCGACTTCACTGGTTAATGTTAAATTGTTTTCCCACGTGCTTCGAGCAAGTTACACAACTTCCACCCCCCACATTAGTGTTCTGATTGTGCCAAATGCACACTGGCCCTTGGGAGACTCAGACTTTCTGATATTTGCCAATCTGCTGGGTGTAAAATGGTATCTCCTAATGTTATTTATGTGAATTTCCACCTTTTACCAATGAGGCTGAGCATTTCATCATGTGCTTACTGGCAATTTTTTTCCTTTTGTGATCTATTCAAGTATTTTTACCATTTTTTAAATTGGACTGTCTTTTCTTCTTATTGATTTCTTAGGAATTCTTTTGTATTCTAGACACTAATCCCTCGTCAGTTACAAAGGTAGGATGGACTTGACAGGCAGAGAAAGCCTTGGATGTGACAAGGACAGCTCATGTGAACTAAGGGACAGAAGACAGGAATGCTCAGCAAACAACTAGCCTGATTTGTAGAGGGTAGGGCAACAGTAGGTTGATAATGGGAGATTTGTTTAGAAAGGTTAAGTTTGGTTTATTGTGTGGAAGATCTTGAAGAAATCAGTTCATGCTATATACACTCTTTAGGAATATTAGAAATAGAATGAATAGTGGGACCCATTTCTCCCCTAATTCAGCATTGATGTGTGTCAGTCTGTGATAGGCAGAATCATGGCAACCAAAGATGTCCACACCCTATTTCCCCACCCCCAGCCTACGACTACACGGCCTCACTTGGCAAAAGGTCACTTGGCAAAATGTGATTAAGGTCAGAAACCTGGAGATGGATTTTCCAGGGGGGCCCAATCTCATCACAGGCATCCTTAAAAGCAGAGAACATTTCCTGCTGGGTTGGAGACTTGTGACCCCCAGGAAACCGTCAGGGAGAAACCATATTTTTGGCTTTGAAGACAAAGGAAGAGGGCCACAAACTAAAGCAATGAGATTCTCCCCTTAGAGCTTCCAGGAAAGGAACAGAGCTCCAGCAACATCTTAATTTTAGCCCAGGCACACCCAGATCAGACTTTTGACACACAGAATTGTAAGATAATTAGTTCGTGTTTAAACCACCAAATATGTAGTAATTCCTAAGAGCAGCAATAGAAAGCTAATACACTGGGGAGATCTAAATTCAGGAAAACAAAAGCCAAGAGCTTTCTCTTGTTTGTTTGGGATTTTTTTTTTTGTTGTTTGTTCATTTGTTTCATGGCTACCTTGGGAGAAGAAAGAGACTTGAAAAACTTAAAGTCATGATCCACTTCAAAGGCCTTGGGAGGTGTACGTTTGAAAAGCAAAGACATTGAGCTCATTTTTTTCCATCTGCATAAAAAGATACAAAGAAAACTGTTCAGCGCATACCCACATCTTTTATCCTCTGCCTACTAAACAAATATCCATTACATCCTTCTTTCTTTGGTCCCTGGTTCTTTGGCTCCCATGGCACCAGTCCTGATGATGCTATGGCTGCCCTTAGGTCACTCCCTATTGGCTCACTTGAATATCCTGGGCGTGCCTACGGTGTGCTTAGCAGTAAGCTAAGACCTGGGTATAGAAAGATGTACAGAACATGGTCTTAATTTTCAAGGAACTCACAGAGTTAGTGAAGGAGATGCATATGACCAAATTAGAAGATACAATTTTGAGTACTAAGACAGATGGTTGCGGTCAAGGCTCAGCAATTACCCAAGGGAGAATGACCAACTTTGCTTGGTGAACTTTAAGACATCTTGGAGTCTTGGCTCTATGACACCACCTCTCACGTTTTGGCAAGACTTCTTCTCCAGGGCTCTTGCTGGCTAGTCTTGAGCTCTTCAGCAGGGTTTGGCAGCCACTTGGAATCCTTGTTGATTTTTCTCAAACTGGTCCTGTCTTAATCCAAATTCTATGTTGACTGTGACTCTTAGTTTCTCTTCCTTTTTATTCTACCAGCTGTTGGACTGGATGATGGCACTGAGTCTCTCTAGCTTTGACCCACTCGGGATTTTCCTAAAGGACTTTATTTTAGATAATCCCCTCTGATTCTTCCCACTTTGGGCTCATCTAGTCAGTTTTCCCAGGCCTAATTTATTCCATGTTGCCAGTCCAGGTAGGACTGGTCCCCTGAGGTTATCCACCAGGCTTTGCTGATGTTGAACTCAAATGAGCACTGATCTCTTCCATTATGGCAAAGATCCAATCAAAACCAGAACTGAACATTACAAAAGGACAAAACACCTTCCACCAACTCCCTACTTCCTCCTGAGGAACTGTTTCTTCCTCCAAGACTTTAAGCAATGGTCATGTCCCTGAGACACAATCAAGCCCATGAATCACACTCTTATTCAAATTTAGAGCTATCTGACTTCCTTACAAAGTAACCTAAAGAATTGTCACCTCATGTCTCCTATTTTTTTCTCAAGCACTTGCTTGTGGCTTTCTTTTTGGCATCCAGGTGGGTCTATCTTAATGCTCATTAAATATCTCCACTTGGATGTCTCACAAGCATTTAAACTTAAACCTGTCCAAAACCAAACTCACTATCCTTTTCTTCAGACCTTTTTCTTGTGTATTCTTTTGTGATTTCTCTAAAGTTTAAAATCCTTATGTTGGCCCATACCAAGAGCCCATTGTGATTTGGCCTCTATAAACTTTCCTTGCTCTATTTCCTACCATGTCTTCTTTGTTGGCTCACTGAACTGCCAAGTCTTGAAAAACTTGATGATGTATCATAGTGTTTCATTAATTAGTGCTTTTCCTTAAATAGGATTCAACTAAGCAAAGAATACCAAAATTGCCTCTTTGGTCCTCTTTGTTTGGTTATATCCCCTAATTCCTCTGTGATTATCTTAAGAATTAAATTTTCTTAGAAATACTATTATATTTAATTATAGTTTTTTGTTTCCGTATTTCTCCCCTCCCCTGGACTGTGACATTATTGAAAAGCCCTGGACTGTTCACCTTTGAATTCTCCACATCCAGCCCAGCGTCACAGTGGCATAAGAGTTTAATTCTTGTCTTTTCATCTAAAAACAACGCAACATGGGGCACCTGGGTGGCTCAGGGGGTTAAACTTCTGCCTTTGGCTCAGGTAATGATCTCAGGGTCCTGGGATGGAGCCCCACATCGGGGTCTCTGCTCAGCAGGGAGCCTGCTTCTCCCTCCCCCCTCTGCCTGCCTCTCTGCTTCTTGTGATATCTCTCGCTCTCTGTTAAATAAATAAAATCTTAAAAAAAATAAAAACAATACAACACAAAACAAAACAAAAAACAAAAACAATGGTCTTACTTTTGCCGGTCAAATACCAGAGGATATTCATATTTTTGCTTCTTCTCTGTGAACTTGTTTTCTTCTTTTATTTCTACCGGATATTCGTTAACATCACATGGCAAAATGAAATCACTTGATTGTGATAGTTCGAACATTCTTCGCTGTCCAAAATACCCACAGTAATGACCACTGAAGGCATGCCAGAGCCTGAGGAGAGGCCAAGGTAGGGAGAAGAAAGTGGCTGGAATTCAGTGGAAGTTATTCTGTTTATTGGATCATTTATATGGATTTTTCACTGATACATTAGGGATTTGGAGCTTGATGCTAGAACTCTTCCTATTAAATACATGAAAGTAATCAGAGCAGATCCATTTTTTTAAGTTAAAATTCTAATCTACAACAATTTTAGGAACTGTCAACTTGAATCTGTACTTATGAAGCCCATTCAAGGAACAGATATTTCCTAGAATAACCCTGCTCATTCAAGGTGATCAGAACCCATGCTGGCTGGGTATTAGCTGGATTAGGCCTTTGAGTGGGCTACATCTCAGCTGTTTACCTCCGTATCCACATCAGGAGAACTTGTGGGATGGGTTTCATACAGACTCTTTTCCTATTACCACACCCTCTCAACCTCTGTCCATAACTCCTACTATTAAGGAAACACCATACTAATTTCTTAGGACTGAGCTCTTAAATGGCAGAGAAAATGGCTCCCATCTGTATTTATTATTTTTCCATTGGTTCAGTGTATGAGGTCCCTCTAGCAGGCTACTTACTTTAAAGTACTACAGAATGTTGTTTGCAAGAGTATGTGCTCTAGGTCTCAAAGAAAGACAAAACGCTTTGTGGAAGATTTTTATATCTTGATTTCAACCTCAGAGTAGCAAACAATGGACACAGTCATCATGGCCCATGAGGAGGACAAGCTAAGTGAGTTAAGAGGTAATTCCACAAAGTCCAAGTGGTTTCCCAGGTCCAGGGGCAGCCATTGAGGAGAAGGCAGCAGAGGGATCCAGTCAGCACTGCTCACATCTGACAGCATCCTAAGAATGTAGCATAAACACTTGATATCCCCTACATATTTGAATTCCCCAACACTCTATCAACACTGTGCCCTTGCTGGAGCCTTGACCAAAGTGAAATGGAGCAGCCCTTCCAGCATGGAAGTTAGAGGGTAAGGACTACTCCAAACTCCCTGTGTTCTTGGCCAGACCTGAAGCAGCTTCTGCTCTCCTTGGTTTTGTGGCATTTGCTCTGGCATGTGGACTTCTCCTAGACAATTGGTCCCGCCTCGCAGCCTGATTTCCCGTGCCTCAGATACAGATCTTCACCCCTTCTAGCCTCTGTCCAAGAGCTAAGCCTTTATTACAGTATAAAATCCTCATCTCTTTGACGAGAAAGATTTAGTGTTAAAATTGCCTACCCTGCTAGAGAGCGGCAGCTAGTGTTCACAAAAGGACGGAGCTTAGTTATGAAGAGAACCGTCTCTGAAGGAGCTATTCATAGAGCTACTTTTTCTGAGCTGCGTATCCAGGGAGATCTTCACTTGAAGGAATCTTGAAAGTACTTCTCCGTGCCAAGGGTGACTGGTCTGAGAAGGGACGGCTTTTAACAACGGGACTGTATGCACATGTGACATGTGGGGTGTGTGTGTGTGTGTACGTGCTTGTGCTACCATTCCCCAATTAGCACTTCTGCTGACAGGTAGCTGAAAATAAGCTGGAACAGAGACCCAAGGGACAGAGTTGTGAAAACCATCTATAATAATGAAATGTCATGTCCTTAACTTTTCCTATGAATAAAACAACAGATTCCCTTTCTGGCTGAGGAAAAGCTCTATTGGACCCCAGGTTGACCTTACCCTCACAGACTTACCTTTAACTCAACATTTCTACAAGTTGACCTTCACTCTTCCACACTAAAAATATCTTCCTCTTTGGGCGCCCCCTCTCTTCCCAAATGGTACCAACATTCACTGAGTTGCACAAGCCAGGAGATATTCTTGACATCTGTCACTTACCTCCCCTTTCAGTTAAAGTTTCTGTCTCCCACTTTTTACCTCCTAGACCGTTCTCAGACCCAGACTATTTCCTTGCGGCACAGTTGCGACTGCCCCAGTCCAGGCCACTGCCGTCGGCACAGACTTCAAACTGTTCTCTCTCCTCCCACCTTGCTGCTCTGAAATCCATTCCCTACATATTATTATTATTTTTTTTAATGTAAATCAGATGATGTCAGTCCTTCGCTTACAGTTCGTTGGTGGCTGTTCTCTTTCAAGGCGAAGATCCAGATCAGTCTCAGGTCCACACAGGGTCTTTTATACAATGCCAGATACTCCTTCCTTTGGCCTTCACTATGTTTGAGCTCTCCAATACACTTTGAAGTCTCTCTACCTCTCTCGATCATTCCTGACTTTATTCTCCCAAGAGGATAATTCATCACCATGATTTTGAGGCATTTTAAGATGCAGCAATTGGTCTCACAAAGTGTCATGACGTTTCCTTTCTCTTTGTCAGTGTGTGTGTGTGTGTGTGTGTGTGTGTGTATTCAGCATTTTGTGTGTGTAAACTTAGCATTATCCAGGTGATGAGAAACAAGTAGACTTTTTAAAATCAATCCCACTGTCTGTGAAAACGTTAGCTCACTCCCATTTTTCTCAGCATTAAGTAGCACTTTGGTACTATTTTCTTTGTGACTTTTGACCCTGTGTCTCCTGTGGTCCTCCCTGGGTGTGGGTCTATCTCTCTGAGATAATTATCTTGCTTAACTCTTCCAAACGAGTCCACCAAAAAACACATTTAATTAAGTATTTGTTATACTTCTAGTGTAGAAGAGCAGGGCATCTCATCTCCTTGGGCATGGAAAAGAATTCCAAACCATGGCCCTTTGTGCATGCAACTCTTTGTTCATGATTTTATTTATTTTAATTACCCAATCAAGAGTGTATTCAAGAGTGTATATATATATATATATATATATATATATATATATATATATATATATTTGAACTTTAGACCCAAAGTTTGACTTCTCATGCTCCAAACCCTAAGTTCACAATATGGAGGTCCATACCTTACTGAGCCATCGATGGAGGCAGTAAGCACCAATTGCTTGTCTTCTATATAGATTACTTGAACAATTTCTAAAGAATGAGCACGCCAGACAAGCAGCTGCTTCAATTTCTAGAGAGCAACAATAAAACATATCCCTTGCAATAAGTATATGCTGATCAAAATCCAATCTGGAGCAAAACCATTAACCACTAATGAGCCAAGCGTATGAGTGAATGGTGTGGATGTCTGTACAAGATGTCGTCCCTCTCCCTGGTGTCTGCTAATCTGCACATATCCCAGAGAGGAAAGATCTTATGTTTTTAGCAATTTTTCATTTAAGTGAGGATTAACAGTGCCTTTAGTTGAGGATTACAAGATGAGCAGATGAAGGAAAAGCCTTAGGAGGAGGGTTGTTGGGGAGGCCAAGGCAGAGTGGAATCAGGAGCAGGAGGGAGCAGAGATGAAAGGTGAGGACCAAAGGGGAGGCTGGCAAAACTTTCCAGCCTAAAGTTTTATCCAGAGATAGCCCTGGCTATTTTGTTCTTTGATTGGTATGTTCCTTCAAGTTGTGTGTTATTCTCAAGTGTAGAACCCTAGATTTGCCAACTGGGGAGCTGGCTCTGCACCAGCGTCCCCTTCCAGCATGTTCCCTTTCTTTCTCTGACGATCCCAGATCAACATGAATTCTTCCTGGGTCATCTACCTAGAGCATTTGTGTGGCTAGAATTCTGGCAGCTTGGGAGTTATCCTACGAGTCTCCTACTCATTTAGACTCTAACCAAGGCCAGACACAATTCCTCCTACATTTCTTGGCTTTCTGACTCAGCTCCCTCAAGTTGTTCTTAGAAAACCAGGGGGAAATCTGCCTTCTCCTACTTCTTCCTGTCTCATAGCTGGTCAAGAACACCTTGGCATCCAAGAGCTCTTTCTTGGCCTTGGAATGGGATTCATCTCTAAGGCGAGTGTTTCTCTACTATGTGCCATATCTACAGTAAGAAATATATTTTACTTCATGATCTAGTAAACAGATAAAATACCTGCACATGCATTCTGAATGCATTTCAGTATCATTCACACACAGATACTTAACCTAACTCAGTGCTCTGTACGCTGCTATTGTCTAGTCTGTTCTGCTGCATTTCATTCCACTCTATTACCTTTTCTTAATGAAAATACAGTCACCACCCCTAAATTGACTTTATGACCCTAAAGTGGGTTATGACCTGTACTTAGAAAAACACTGCTCAGGGGCACCTGGGTGGCTCAGTGGGCTAAAGCCTCTGCTTTCAGCTCAGGTCATGATCCTGGGGTCCTGGGATCGAGCCCCACATCGGGATCTCTGCTCAGCAGGGAACCTGCTTCCCCTTCTCTCTCTCTGCCTGCCTCTGCCTACTTGTGATCTCTGTCAAATAAATAAATAAAATCTTAAAAAAAAAAAAAGAAAAGAAAAACACTGCTCAAAGACTTTTTTTCCTGTAGCCCCGTGTATATTATCATAAGAATGATCTCTCTTTAGGTGGGCAGATTTTGACTATCCTATCTCTTAGAAGATTTTTATTACATGGGGCATCTTTTAAATAATTAATAATTGTTAATTATTAATTAGTAGTATAGGTATATTTATAACTAATTATTAATTATTTATGAATGATTGATAAAGAAAATAATTAACACCTTATGTATAGACTGACCTATTAGATTCTGGTTGTAGTTGTAATCTATAACTGCAATTGGCTTCATTCATGGTACATACTGGTCTGTGCAGAGGCGAGGCCTCCTGTAACCAGACTCTGTTGTATATTTGTTTTGTTTTGTTTTTTTAAGATTTTATTTATTCATTTGACAGAGAGAGATCACAAGCAGGCAGAGAGGCAGGCAGGGAGAGAGGAGGAAGCAGGCTCCCCACTGAGCAGAGAGCCCGATGCGGGGCTCGATCCCAGGACCCTGAGACCATGACCTGAGCGGAAGGCAGAGGCTTAACCCACTGAGCCACCCAGGTGCCCCTCTGTTGTATATTTGTAAATAGGCAGACATGTACGAAGTGGAAAAATACATTGTCCGCATCCAGAAAACGTTGAAATGAAATTGACTATAGAAGAATTTCAATTAAGTGATTAAAGTCTTTGCTTTTAAGTTGGTAAAAATGCTTTAAGTCTAATTCAATATTATGTTACAGCTTTGTTTTTAAGATTTTTCTCTTAAAGGTCTGTAAAGGTCTTGTTTGCCAGTTTATGGAAAGTCCATTTACAAAACTATAGGCTTTGGGTCATATTTTTATGTCTTAAAATTAATAATGGAATATGATAATCATTGCAATTTAGAGAAAACAGATAACTTTCCACCTATACATGGCTCAAGAATGTTATTTGTTTTTGTTCCTCTCACAACATGCCTTGACTGTAGGCCAGTTATAGCTGTTGATAAATGAAACTCTAGGCTTCATGAGTTTGAACATTGTTTTTTTTTTTTTTGATGTTATTTATTTATTTATTCAACAGACAGAGATCACAAGCAGGCAGAGAGAGAGGAGGGAACAGGCCCCCCGCCGAGTGGAGAGCCCTATGTGGGGCTCTATTCTAGGATCCTGGGATCACAACCTGAGCTGAAGGCAGAGGCTTTAACCCACTGAGCCACCCAGGCGCCCCTGAATGTTGTTTTCTATTTGATAGCAGGGAGGGTTATATATAAGGGAGGAATATTAGATTTGAGGATCAGAAGCCTGGTTCTAGCCCCAGCTTAGTCACTACCTGTCTGTGTGCTCCTAGGCAAGGCAGTCTCTGATTTCCCCTGGGCAAAGTGGAGATAATCATACTAAAGCTAAACATCTGAACATTATAAGACTCTGATTTGTTCCTGGAAACAAAAAGAAAATTCTAGGGATCAAATGAAATAATGTTTGAAACAGTAACCATTCTGTGACACTCTGCAAGGAATCCAATCCTCATCTACGTAACCATATGTCACTGCCTATAATCCCAAAGCAAAAAAATTGCTATTTGCTTGCTTTTTGGATTTGAAATATGAACGTAAAGGGAAATAAGCCTAGGGTAAAACAGTGCTTCGTTGCTGCAACCTTTAATTAGTGTTGAGTCTTTATAACATATGTAGCTATATTTGTATATCCACATTTGCACAAAAATGCATATTTAAATGGTTATGAATAAGACTGGTGACATTTACATTGCATTAACACTAAAAAGAGCATAAAACATGTTTGAATTACAAGGAGGATTTAGCCTAGATGTGAGGAAGAGTTTCTTTCTTTGAAATTGAGGTATAGTTGCCACACAATGTTATGTCAGTTACAAGTGTACAACACACTGATTAGACAACTCTGTGCATTACTCAGCGCTCACCACGATAAGCATGGCTGCCGTCTGCCACCCTCAGAAGTCGTTACAGCGTCGTTGACTGTATTCCCTATGCTGTACTTTTCATCCCCATGACTTTATTACAATGGTTGGACACAGATTAGACTTGCAAGGAAAAGTTATAGAATCTCCTTCTGTGAAGACATATAAGCTATATAAACTGACTGCAGAGGACTAGACAATGTGTGAACCCTTTTAAGCTCTAGGATTTGGCATAAATTCTCTCAAGTAAATGAAAACATGAAGATGACCTAAAGTAGCTCACTGCGGGCTCCTTCCCTCACTCATCCTCTCTTTTCACCACTAAACCGTTGTTATTTGGCACGTAGCTTGTTTCTTGTTTCTGTTTTTATTTTAAGTATAATTAGCATACAATATTATATTAGTTTAAGGTGTGCCATTTAATGACTCAACAATTCTATACATTTCTTGGTGCCCATCAAGATAAGAGTACTCTTAAGATTCAATAGCATTGGGTGCCTGGGTGGCTCAGTTGGTTGAGTGACTGCCTCCAGCTCAGGTCATGATCCTGGAGTCCCAGGATCGAGTCCTACATGGGGCTCCCTGTTTACTGGGGAGTCTGCTTCTCCCTCTGACCTTCTTCCTCTCATGCTTGTTCTCTCTCATTGTCTTTCTCTCAAATTAACATATAAAATCTTAAAAAAGAAAGATTCAATAGTATTAGATAGGACTCAAGAGTAGGGAGTCATGTCTTGTTCTGTCTTTTGTCATATCTAGCACAGAGAAATGGTTAATTAGTCTATTCTGGTTCATGAATTAAACTAAGACTAAAGTTCTTACCTTTTCTTCGTGGGGCGGATCCAGGAAGGAACTAATACTGCAAAGGATAACATGTCCTTCTGTATAAAATGTAAACATTGGAATCTTTAGTTAGATATCATGTTACCTAAGCAGATACTACCCAGACCACCAAACTAATTTGACTTAGGCATTTATAACAGTAAATAAAACAGAATCTGAAAAACCAGAAATGAAATGAAAGAAAAAACTGTTATCAATATTTCTATGTAGGAATCCTGTTTTGTTGAGTATACATGGCAACTTCATTATGACTTATTATTGTTGTGGATACTCAGAGTTCTTCTAGATGTCAGGGTAGAAGAAATAGAAATAAACGCACCATTACAGAGAATCATCCTACAGTCCAAATTACAAAACTAGATTTAAAAAAGCAACAAGACTAGATCTAGGCATATTCAAACTGCAGAAAGAAAAAAAAATCTTGAAAGAAACTAGAGGGAAAAAAATAGCTTGTTTATAAAGGAACAATATAAGAATTACATCTAACTTCTCAGAAAGTGTGCAAGCAAGAAGAATGGAATGAAATATTTAAGGATTGAGAAAAAACCATCAACCTAGAATTCTGTATCTTGTGAAGTTGTCCTTTAAAAATGAAGGGGAAATACAGACTTTCCCAGACAAACAGAGCTTGAGAGAATTTGTTGCTAGTAGACATGCCTTGCAAGAAATATCAAAAGAAGTACTTGGGATGCCTGGGTGGCTCAGTCGGTTAAGCGTCTGCCTTTAGCTCAGGTCGTGATCCCAGGGTTCTGGGATCAAGTCCCATAATGGGCTCCCTGCTCGGTGGAGAGCCTGCTTCTCCTTTTTCTTCTGTCCCTCTCCCCAACTCAGGCATGGTCTTTCTCAAATAGATAAATAAAATCTTTTAAAAAATACTAAGAGTTCTTTTTAAAAGATTTTATTTATTTATTTGTCAGAGAGAGAAAGCACAAGCAGGGGAAACAGCAAACGGAGAGAAAAGCAGCATCCCCACTGAGCAAGAAGCCTGATGCGGGGCTCTATCCCAGGACCCTAAGATCATGACCTGAGCTGAAAGCAGACGCTTAACCTACTCAGCCACCCAGGCATCCCTGAAGTTCTTAAAAGAGAAGGAAAGTGATACAGGTAAGAAATTCAGATTTATATAAAGAAAAGGAGAGCATAATAAAAGGCATAAGTGAAGATAAATTAAAAACTAACAGCAGTGTATTTAAAGCAGTAACAGCAATAATATATTTGACAATTGTATCTTATAGATACTTGAAATGAATAACAGCTATGACATAAGGGATGAGAAGGAGAACCTAGGAATACTTTGTTATTATAAGGTACTTGTACTACCACTGAGGTGGTGTAGTGTTGTTTGAAAATGGACATAAATTAGTTGTAAATGTCTATTTCAAACTCTAGGGAAACCACTCAAAAATTTTTAAAAAGATCTAATGGATAGGTGAAGAAAAGCTATGCTAAAAGAAAGTGGGATGATATAAAATGTTCACTTAATGGAGACATACAAATAGCTAACAGAGGGGTGCCTGGGTGGCTCAGTGGGTTAAAGCCTCTGCCTTCGGCTCAGGTCATGATCCTGGGGTCCTGGGATCGAGCCCCGCATCGGGCTCTCTGCTCAGCAGGGAGCCTGCTTCCGCCCCTCTCTCTGCCTGCCTCTCTGCCTACTTGTGATTTCTCTCTCTGTCAAATAAATAAATAAAATCTTAAAAACAAAAACAAAAACAAATGGCTAACAGACACATGAAAAAAGGTTCATCATCACTAGCCATCAGGGAAATTCAAATCAAAATCACATTGAGATACCATCTTACACGAGTTAGAATGGCAACAATGAACAAGACAGTAAACAACGTGTGTTGGAGAGGATGTGGAGAAAGGGGAATTTTCTTACACTGTTGGTGGGAATTCAAGTTGGTGCAGCCACTCTGGAGAACAGTGTGGAGATTCCTTAAGAAATTAAAAATAGAGCTTCCCTATGACCCTGCAATTGCATACTGGGTATTTACCCCAAAGACACAGATGAAAAGAAGGGCCATCTCTACCCCAATGTTCATAGCAGCAATGGCCACAGTCACCAAACTGTGCGAAGAGCCAAGATGCCCTTCAGCAGACAAATGGATAAAGGAGATGTAGTCCATATAATTATGAAGTATGATGCCTCCATCAGAAAGGATGAATACCCAACTTTTTTATCAACATGGACGGGACTGGAGGAGATTATGCTGAATGAAATAAGTCAAGCAGAGAGAGTCAATTATCATACAGTTTTGCTTATTTGTGGAGCATAAGGAATAACACGGAGGACATGGGGAGATGGAGAGGAAAAGGGAATTGGGGGAAATCGGAGGGGGAGATGAACCATGGGAGACTGTGGACTCTGAGGAACTAACTGAGGATTTTGGAAGGGAAAGGGGTAGGGGGTTGAGTGAGCCTGGTGTTGGGTATTGTGGAGGGCACGTATTGTATGGAGCACTGGGTGTGGTGCATAAACAATGAATTTTGGAACACTGAAAAGAAATTTTTAAAATAGATAAAAATTTTTTAAAAACCCACAAAAGGCAGAAAGAGAGTTGAAGACAAAAGTAAGAACAGAAAACAAGGGTAACAAATAGAAAACAGTAAGAAATATGATGGATATTAATTCACTATATCAATAATCACTTTGATGTCAACAGTCTAAGTAAGCCACTTAGACTGAGATTATCAGAGTGGATTCAAAGACAATACCCAATTACACGTTGCCTACAGGAAATCCACTTTACACGTAAGGACACGTGACAGATGAAAAGTAAAGGGATGGAGAAGGGTCTGCCGTGTTAATGCTCATCAAAGAAAGCAAGAGCAGCTATGTTTCAAACAGAGAAGGCTTCAGAGAAAGAGAAATTATCAGGAATGATTGGGTGCATTACATAATGATAAAGGGGTCAGTTCTCCAAGAAGACCTCAATCCTTAACATGCACATGCCTAACATTACAGTGTGAAGTTAGGTGGGGTGAAAACTGACGGAATTGAGAGGAAAAATAGATAATGCCCTTTTATTGTTGGAAGCTTCAGCACCCCTCTTTGAGAAATGGACATGAGAAATGGACAGATCCAGCAGGCAGAATAACCGTAAAGTCATAGTTGAACTCAAAAACACCATCAGTGGACACCTCGGCGGCTCAGTGGGTTAAAGCCTCTGCCTTCGGCTCAGGTCATGATCTCAGGATCCTGAGATGGAGCCCCACGTCAGGCTCTCTGCTCAGTGGGGAGCCTGCTTCCTCCTCTCTCTCTGCGTGCCTCTCTGCCTACTTGTAATCTCTGTCTGTCAAATAAATAAATAAAATATTTTTTAAAAACCACCATCAGTCAACTAGATATAATTAATATCTGTAGGCTGCTGCATCCGACATGTATTAATCTCAAACTCTCATGGAACATTCACCAAGACAGACCACATTCTGGACAATAAATTATACCTTAACAAATTTAAAATAATAGAAATCATATAGTGAATGCCCTCAGTTTACAATAGAATAAATTGGAGATCAGTAAGAAAAAGAGAGCTGGAAAATCCTAGAGTAAGTAGAGATGAAATAACATACTTCTACATTATAGATCATAGAAAAAAAAAAACTCAAGAGAAATATTTAAATATTTTGAACTAAATAAAAATGAAAACATGACATCAAAATTTGAGTAAAGCAGCAGAAACAGCGCTTATAGGGCAATTTATATGCATATGTTAGAAAAAAAGAAAGAGCTATAATCCAAGCTTCCATTTAGGACTAGGTGAAAAAGAGAAAAATAATCCAAAGTAAGCAGAAGGAGAGAAATAATAAAAATCTGAGCAGATATCAATGAAACTCAAAAGAGGAACCCAATAGAAAAAATCAAAGAAAGCAAAAGCTGCTTTTTTTCCTCCCAAGGTTTTATTTATGTATTTGACAGAGAGAGAGAAAGAGAGAGAGAGAGAGACAGCATGTGAGAGAGCAGCAGGGGAGGGGCAGGCCCCTGGGATCATGATCTGAGCCAAAGGCAGATGCTTAACGACTGAGCCACCCAGGGGCCCCCCAAAGCTGGTTCTTTAAAAAGATCAATAAAATTGATAAACTTGTAGCCAGGCTAACTAAGAAAAAAAAATCTCAGGGGGAATTAAGAGGATAATAAAGGAATCTATGAATTCTATGCCTACAGACTTAATAACCCAAATGAAACAGCACAATTCCTCAAAAGACACAATCTGCCAAAGCTCACACAAGAAGAAATAAATCATCTGAGTAGGCCATATTATTAAAGAAATTAAAGTAATTAATAACATTCTCAAGCAGAAACCATTAGGTAAAAATGGATTTAATGGTGAATCCAACACACATTCAAGGAAGAAATCTTAACAATTCTCTACAAATTCTTCCAGAATATAGAAGCAAAAGGGAATACTACTTAGCTTCTTCAGTGTGGCCAGCACGTCCTAATGCCAAACCAGACAAAGACATCATAAGAAAACTATAAACAAATGGCTCCTATTAACATAGGTACAAAGCCCCCAACGAAATATTAGCAAGTTGAATCCAAGACCTATTAGCTCAGGTCATGCCGCTGGGGTCCAGCCCTGAGCAGGGCTTCATACTGCGTGAGCATGCAGCCTGCTTGAGGTTCTCTCTCTCTCTCTGCTCCTCCTTCCCCACCCCTTCTCATGCTCTATCTCTCTAAAAAAAGGAAAAAAAATTATACACCATGGGCAACATTTAAAAATCAACTAATGTAGTCCATCACATCAACAGGCTAACAAAGAAATACCATATGATCACATCAATAGATACAGAAAAAGCAGTTGATGAAATTCAATACCAATTCATAATATAAAGTCTCAGTTTAGATATAAACCTTACACCTTTCCCACACAAACGTGCACTCAAATAAACCAGTTCAAAACAATTCTAAGGGTAACATGTGTAAGTATAGAACTAGAAGAAAGTCTTAATGACCTCAGGTTTGGCAATGACTTTTCAGATACAACACCAAAGCCACAGTCCATGAACAAAAGCACTGACAAACTGGACTTCTTTAAAACTGAAAACTTCCAGGTGCGCTTGGGTAGCTCCATCGGTTAAGTGTTCAACTCTTGATTATGGCTCAGGGTCCTGGGATCAAACCCCGAGTCAGTCTCCCCACTCAGTAGACAGTCTGCTAGAGATTCTCTCTCTCTATCTGACTCCCTTTTCTGTGCTCTCTGTCTCTCAAAGAAATAAATCTTTAAAACATTGAAATGTTCTGCTCTGCAAAAGACACTATTGAGAGAACAGAAAGACAAGCCACAGACTGGGGGAAAATATTTGTGAAAGGCATATTTGATAAAGGACTCTTATCCCAAATATACCAAAAACTCTTAGAAGTCAACAATAAGAAAATAAACAACCTGATTTAAAAAATAAGCCAAAGATCTGCACAGACCCCTCAACAAGAAAAATAGACAGATGGCAAAAAAGTATATGAAAAGATAATCTCCATTGTATGTCAGTAGGGAAATGCAAGTTAAAACCACAAGGCTTTTAAAATGGCCCAAATCCAAAAAATCGAGGACACCAAGTGTTGAGACGGACGTGGAGCAACAGGAATGCTCGTCCATCTCTGGTGGGAACACCAAATGGTACGGCTGTTTTGGAAGACAGTTTGGAAGTTTCTCACAAGATTAAATACGCTCTTACTATATGATCCAGCACTGTATTCCCTGGTATATACCCAAAGGCATTGAAAACTGTTTTCCACACAAACACACGCAGATGTCTACAGCAGCTTTGTATATTATTGCCAAAACGTAGAAGTAACCAAGATGTCCTTCAGCGGGTGAATGGATGAGTAAACTGTGTCCATCCAGACAGTGGAATCTTACTCGGCACTAACATTAAACGAGATCTCAAGCCATGAAGACACACGGAGGAAACCTAAATGGGTTATTTCTTAAGTGAAAGAAGTCTGAAAAGGCTATGTACTATGCAATCTCCACTATGAAATTCTGTGAAAAGCAAAACTGGGGAGGCAATAAAAAGGTCAATAATTGCCAGAAGCTGGGGAGGAGGGAAGGAAGGAGAGGCAGGACGCAGGGGATTTTTGCTGGAACGACTCTCTAAGGTATTAGAATGGTGGATGCTTGTCACCGGACATCTGTCAAAACCCGTAGAATACACACAGCCCCGGCGTGAACCACGCATTTTGGAGATACTGACATGTTGTTGTAGGCGCTGCAGCTGTGATGAACGTACCACTCTCGTGCAGGACATTGAAAGTGGGGGCATCCAGGGGCTCCCTGGGGGGTGCAGCCCACTGAGCACCCCAGTCATGCTTTTGGCTCAGGTCGGATCTCAGGGTGCTGCCATTGAGCTCTTCCGTTGGGCCCTACGCTCATCAGGGAGTCTGCTTGAGACGTTTCCCCCTCTCTTTCCGCCCCTTCACCCCTAGCCCCTGCATTCACGCACTTTTTATTTTTTATTTTATTTTATTTTTAAATTTTTAAAAAGATTTTATTTATTCATTTGACAGACAGATCACAAGTAGGCAGAGAGGCAGGCAAAGAGAGAGGAGGAAGCAGATTCCCAGCCAAGCAGAGAGCCAGATGCAGGGCTTGATCCCAGGACCCTGAGATCATGACCTGAGCCGAAGGCAGAGGCTTTATTTAACCCACTGAGCCACCCAGGCGCCCCATGCACGCACTTTTTAAAATAAATAAATAAATAAATCTTTTTTAAACAAGTGGGGGGTGGGGACTGTTTTAGGGAGGGTGAGGGCAGGATGTGTATGAGAACTCTGTAATTTCTACTGAATTTTTCTGTGAACTTGAAGCTGAAATTAAAAAAAAAAAAAGCCCATTTAACAACAAAAACAAAAAAACAACAACTAATAATGTTGGAGGATTCCTGATTTAAAACAGTGACTAGACAGCAAACTACATAGGTCTGTTAGCATCTACAGTTGCACAGGAATAGGAAGCCTAAGGTCATAACCTACACGTCTTATTTATACTATAGCTGAAGCTTGATTGGATCCCAAACCCACCCCACTCTAGTTATCTGGATCACAACAAAAAACACAAACCTCAAGACGCAGAAGGACTCTGTGATAACGAGGGGTTTCCTCTTAGTAACCCTGACAGAGATGCCGTCTGAGAATTCTGTAGATAATGTCAAATTTTAGTTCTATGTATTTTGCTAGAAAAAACTTATGCTGTAGTAGGTACAGTTCGTGCAAAAATATGCAGGCAAATGTTTTTTAAAAGGAATAAATTTGCTTGACCTTAGATTTTTCTGGGTGGCTGTAAACAGAAATGACAGAAACCATAGAGATGGACATATAAGAGAGTTCAAGAATTGGAGTGTACAGGACAGGTGGTGAGCAATAAAACCAGATAAAATAAAGATGACTTTAAACATATATTGTAAAGTTACTGGTTATACTGAATATAAATATAAAAAAAAATTCTCTGTAATCTCCAGAAAACTGAACTAATTGGTGCCACAAACTGGTTTGTTGGGACTTTGGTAAAATAAGTTTTGAAATGAGAACAATGTTCTTTAAGGAGAAGATGTAAAATTTAAATATTAAGGTAACAGCAGTATCTTGCATGCAAATCTCAAGTTTACGAAATTGGCCAATGGTAAGTGAAGGAGTGGATGTAGAACAAAAGAAAGGTAAAGTGGGCCAAGATTTTGTTTAACTGAAAAGATGCTGTTTCAGTATAAACTCTAACAAACTGGGTTTTTTCTTGTTTGTTTGGTTGTTTTTTTTTTAAGAACTTAAAATTAAACACTAGTAAAATTCAAAAATGCATGCATACACACATAATCTTTCAAAGTTGGGAGAGATGAAAAGGAAGAAAATTCAGGATTTATTTAAAACAATTAAAGAAAGAAAATTCAGCATTAAAAAAGAGAATTGTTGGGGCACCAGGGTAGCTCAGTTGGTTAAGTGTCTGACTTTTGGTTTCTTCTCAAGTCATGATCTTAGGGTTGTGATATTGAGTCCTGTGCCCTGCGTGGGGCTCTGCACTGAGCGTGGAGCGTGCTTAAGATTCTCTCTCACAGGGGTGCCTGGGTGGCTCCGTTGGTTGGGCGACTGCTTTTGGCTCAGGTCATGATCCTGGAGTTCCACGTCAGGCTCCAAGCTCCATGGGGAGTCTGCTTCTCCCTCTGACCTTCTCACTTCTCATGCTCTCTCTCTTTCAAAAAATAAACAAAATCTTAAAAAAAAAAAAAAAGATTCTCTCTTGTTCTCTCTCTCTCTAAATAAATAAAATCTCTTTTTAAAAAGAGAGGATTGTGTTACATGAAAGGGTCAAGACCAACTCTATGAGTTGTAACAATCAATATAAAAGTCCCCTATTGAGAAGAATCCCTTTCCTAATTAATGCCATTACTCCCCTTAATAATGAAGATTAACGCAATATAACTTCCAAGATTCAAAATGAAAACTGTATACTTTTCCCATATGTAAGGTGAGGGAACAGGTAGTCCTATTTAAAGATGGGGAAAAAACGTACCCCATTTAAAGATGGAAGAAAAAATAGGATGTCTTGTTTTAAATAAAGAGCTGGGAATTGACTAGGTTGTCAGGACACTCATTTATTGTTCCATTTATTCAGCAAGCCGTTCCTAACACTCTCTCACGCTGAAGCATCCTTCTTAGTCTTTTGTCTCAATAAAAGCTCTGCGTTATCCTATCTGCACCTCTTGGTCGTGCAGGTGGGAGAGCTTCCTGGTGCCGACGCCCTGAGCAGGACTTACCCACGTTCCCGGTCAGAAGTATCCGGCTGCACGAATCCGTACACAGTGATGTCAGAGAAATGGCAGAATGTTTTGTGAAAGGCAGCATATTTTTCAGCAGTTTTCCCTGAATAAAGTAGGATAATAAATTCTATAAAATATTAATATTGGAGTTAAATTTCTCTTTAAAAATTCCACCTAAAAATTATCTCTACAACTGGAATAGGATTCTCTTTTTTTGTGATTAAAAACGAACTGAGATTATCTGTAGGGACTGGCTTCCTTGAAATGAAATATTCATGAAGATGTAACAACTATGAATTAAGAGCAACAGACTCTGATCATTACAGACCCCCGCTGTACTTGGGAGTGATTCTTACGTCTCCTATGACTGTTTCCATGCACTTCCTCAGACCTCTTTTCTGGGTACAGGCTTTCCTTCTAAACAAACATTATTTTCAGGTTTAAGTGTACTTCACTTGTTTCAAGCAGTAATGTTATTACATTTGCCTTTCCAGAAATATCTATTGTTGAATGTTGGCGCAAGACAACGGAATTGTAAGAGATTCAAATTCAGCAGATTGTTTTTCATCTCTTAGGATAAGTCAACACCAGGAAGGACTTCCACAGACACCGTATTAGAGAATAAATATCCATGCTTCGGAAGAAAGAATTTGCACCTGCCACTCGTTTCCTGAGATTTACTTGGATCTAATCTTTCTTCTGTTTCTCTCTCCTATTTTGGCATTGCTCCAAAACTTCAGTACTCTCAGGGAAAGCTGTTGATAGTTCATATTTTCAAACCACGAGTTTCCCACTGAGAAGCTACAAGCTACTGATAGACTTAGGCATTTTGCCCAGCAGAGAGCTGGGTCCCACCCTCTGCCATAGCGAACAGTTGCTCTTTCTTGAGTTTCCCAAGCCTCTCTAATGATTTCCTTTTCACCAGCTTTACATCCTTCCTTCCATCATGTCTTTACTGATATTCCGAACTTTAAACTCCACGACACTCTGCTCCAAGTCATTTAAAACCTTCTGGTAAATAAAAGTTATTTTTTCATGGTAAAATACTTAAGGACACACAGTACGATGTAATAACTTCTTCCAATAGCTTGGATAACTAAAAATTTATAGATATTCAAACACTTGAGTGTTCTTATATTCTTTTACTATATCATTAATATCCTCTAATATTATTTACATGTCCAATGAAATATTGAGTGGTGTGTAGTCATAGCTTGATTTAAAGAAAAGAGAGGTTGGGGTGCCTGGATAGTGCAGTCCATAGAGGATTTGGGGGTTATAAATTTCAGCCCCACATTGGGTGTAAAGATGACCTAAAAATAAAACCTTAAAAAAAAAAAAAAGAAAATGAAGATTTGAAATAGTTAATTTAGTAGTTTTGACCTCTTGAGTTACAAAATGGCCTGTTGTAAAGTTTGGATAGCACGTTCAGGGAGCAGGCTGCAAAGTCAGCAATTTGGCTAAAAGGTTGAAGAATACTAGAAGTGGATGTACTCTAGAACCTTAGGTTAGGATTCATTGAGTACTACTTCTATCTCTCTCGTTCTCTGCTGCTCCAGGTAAGCAGTGGGCCCCATCACCTCCAGCTTCCAAAAGCGAAGGTGTCCATCCTCATGAGCGGTGACAATGACAGGGGGCTGAGTATCGATGACACTGGTGCCTGCAGGATGTTTCTTGTCCACTGGCTGTTGCGGTCCCGCTGTGACATCATGTTGCTCACCTACAGAAAAGTTAATGAGCTACCATGAGTGTTTACAATACTTGGAATTTCAAATTTTATAGACTATAAAAGAGGAGGCAGGTAGGAAAATAGTAAACCAACACATTCTTTTTTCTTAGAACATGTTTCTCAACCCCAGAAAACTTCACTCAGGGCAGAGGACAAAAAAGCATTCACAAACAGAATCCTGGATCAATGGAAAAGCCTGAAAAGTTTATTTTGACCCTATTACAAAAGCCTCTGCCCTATATATAACAGCGAAAAGTCCATATACATCCAGTGTAAGACTTGCATGTCCAAAATGGCTTATGAATCAAGTATAAGTTTGAGGAAATGGGCTGAAGACTAAGAGCGTCAGTAATGTATTGGGTTTTTAAAAATCTAGAATTAGTATTTAAAAATGGAAATTCTACCTCTTAGAATACAGAATCTTACACGTCAATATTTAGTCACAAAATGAATACATTGTAGGTGTGACTGTGTGGCTCAGTAGGTTAAGTGTCCAACTCTTGACTTTGGTTCAGGTCATGATCTCAAGGGTTCTGGGATCAAGCCCTGTGTCAGGCTCCGTGCTCAACATGGAGTCTGCTTGCCCCTCTCCCTCCGCTTCTCCCCCAACTCATGCTCTCTCTCCCTCTAAGATAAATAAGCAAAATCTATTTTTTTAAAAAAAAGAGAACATACTGTACCTTCATTAAGAGTATTCTAGAACCTAAAATCCCTGTTGCAAAGGAACTGTTACAAACAGGAGGGGTGATTTCACACTGACCTTTAACCTCATTGTCGTGTATGCTCTGTTTGCTTCCCTGAATTAGGGGAGAAAACAAGAAAATATTTCTGTGACATTGTAAAGAAATGAGATACATTGGGTGAGTAGATTTTTCAGGGGAATTCACATTCCTTTTTAAAAAATTTTTAAATATTGGAGTAGAGTTGACACACAATGTTACATTGTTGCTTTAATTTTAGGTGTACAACTCGCAACTAGACAAGTCTTTACCTTATGCTATGCTCACATCTGTCCCCATACAACGCCATTCTAATACCATTTGACTCTATTCTGTATGCTGTATCTTTTTTTTTTCCTGTGACTTATTCATTCTACAGCTGGAACACTCTGCCTCCTCCTCCCCGTCACCCATTTTGCCCATCTCCCCAACCCTCTCTTCTGGCAAGCACCTTTGTTCTCTGTTAAATTTACATTTCTAAGCATTAGGGGTTTTTAAAGTTTTTTTAAAAATTATTTTTATTAACATAAAATGTATTATTAGCCCCAGGGGTACAGGTCTGTGAATCGCCAGGTTTACACTTCACAACATACACCATAGCACATACCTTCCCCATGTCCATAACCCAACCACCCTATCCCTTCCCCTAGAACCCCCAACAACCCTCAGTTTGTTTTGTGAGATTAAGAGTCTCTTATGGTTTATCTCCCTCCTGATCCCATCTTGTTTCATTTTTTCCTTCCTGACCCCCCAAGCCCCCTCCCTCGCCTCTCAAATTCCTCATATCAGGAAGATCCTATGATAATTGTCTTTCTCTGATTGACTTATTTCGCTCAGCATAATACCCTCTAGTTCCATCCAAGTTGTTGCAAATGGCAAGATTTCATTTCTTTTGATGGCTCTAAGCATTCATTTCAGTTAGTTTTGAATTAATTCTGAAAAAATGTATCACAGAGATCATCATGTTCACGAATAGGGTAACATTCTTATTACCCTAGAGAGCCACATTCTCGTGGCTCAGGTAGGGCTTAATGATAGGAGTACCCACATCTGTAAGGCATGCCAAGTTCTTGGTGTCTGTGATCTCCAGTTCTGTCCGCAGCCCTGTGAGTTAGGCTTTGTTATTCCTTTTTTACGGATAAGAAACAGAAGCTCAGAGATTAGGTGATGTCTCTAAAACTAGTCAGAAAATAAAAGGAGCACTTGGGATTGAAGTGTTCCGTCTGTCTGACTCTTACATCCTTAAAAGTTTATTCTTTCCACAAAACTAGTGGCTCTAAAACAAGTTTTGCGGTAAAAAGTCTCCTTTAAACAAAATCCTCCTAGAGATGTAATGTTGTAAAATCTATAAAAACTGGGACTGAGAACAGAGTTTGAAATTCAGCGTGTTACAAGTTGTGCTGTGAAATGTGTTTACTTTTTAGCAAAAGAGATTGCCTAGAATTGCTTTATGATTTAAGAAGTGTAAAAGCATCTGTAATTTATTTTATTTATTTATTTTTAAAATTTATTTTATTTATAAGTACACATTGATGATTTGCAGATATGAAAGCCTTGCAAACATGGGAATGAGTGATGGGCACAGTTTAGACACTGTTTTCTAGGAAAACGAGTTTTTAAACGCACATGTACACACAGAATTTCCCCACCTTGACCTTCTGTCAAAGGAGGGGTTCACACGGGACAAATCACCATTTCTGAACCAACGCTGAGTGTAACAGGAAGATATACTCTATTTCTTGCTTACCTTGCTACTCTGTGGACCTTTACTAGAATCACACTGGGACGAAGAGCACACAGAATCCTGACTCGGTCTCCTACAAAGAGAGGGAGGAAACCCAAGGAGGACAGGTGAAGATAATCCATCACCCCCGAAGTGTGCTTGTCTCCGCTTGAACTTCCGTGGGTCGCTTCTCTCATTATCTGGGGGTCCTGAGCCACTTCCTTAAGACAGAAGTCACACCTGATACCTTGTGTTACAACGTTCATCTGTCTGCTGTTGCTAGACACTGTTGGGGAGCCTTGGTAATTAAGATTGATTGTTGCTCGTGTCTGGGAAATAAAAATCTGCCCTGTCCCAAATCTCAGGCTAGATTCAGTCCCAGAAGCTGACCCTGAAATGGCAGGAAGCGGGCTGGAGCCGGGCCCCTGGGAAGCCTGGCTAAGTTCTGCTCCGTGGTATGCAGTCCTGGCCTGGTCGTCTCGGCAGTGCTCTGCTGGAGTGGGCTGGAAAGTGGCCTAGGTTCTGGCGCAGGGATCGATATGGATCAAATCTTCAACAATAGTCTCAGAAGAAGGCAATTTCAAGTCAAGGGGTAAGGAAGGTTCTATATACGGGCTCATTGCTGCTTTGGGTTTCTTCCCAGGAGATATGTTTACTGTTACGTGTTGCCTGAAAATCAGAGTTCTCAAGCATATATGAAGAGGACAGAACAAGGCACTGCTCCCTCAGAAAGGGGTGGACATGGCCCAGTTTCAGCGGCAGTTTCCTGTGGCAGCAGCTGTCAGGGGCTGTCACTTTTGCCCGGCAAATGCTTCCTTCTGCCCCATGTCAGTGCTCACAGAACTCGATTTTGGCCACAGTGTGGTCAGCTGAGCATTTGCTGTCTCCTCTACTGGTGTTAGAGATTGGTGTGAGGCTGCCGTGGTAAGCGGATCCACAAAGCGGATCCCCGGGGACCCCCTGCCTACAAAAGACAGCAACAGGGAAGAAAGCTTCAGCCAAACAGGGCAGCCAACTTGTCCTCCCTTGGTTGCAACTTCTGGGATAAGCAGAACTCTTTGGACATCGCTACATATATCCGAGCAGTATTTCTTCATCAGTAGGTACCGAGTTACCTTGCACATTCGGGGTTTCGAAAGAGGAACAGGATGTTGTTAATCCTAAAGCGTTTGGGATCCAAATCAGGGTCCACAATGAAGCAATCTTCAGGTCTGTACCTGGAAGGAAACACACATTCACAAAATAAACACTTACACATTCAGGCAACTCACACCACTCATTTGATACACGCCATGATGAGCTGATTAACTCCTGCAGTGTGGCTGTCCTGGAACACGAGAGAAAACCCAAAGGTATAGAGCTGGAAGCTGTCTTCCTGAATGAGGCCCTGGGTAACACTATGACCATTTGCTGTTTAAAAGTCTTTTAATCCAAAATGAAATAAAATAAAAATAAAGAAAGAAACAAACAGAGCGCCTGGGTGGCTCAATGGGTTGGGCCTCTGCCTTCGGCTCAGGTCATGATCTCAGGGTCCTGGGATTGAGTCCCGCATTGGGCTCTCTGCTCAGTGGGGACCCTGCTTCCCCCCTGCCCCGCCTGTCTCTCTGCCTACTTGTGATCGCTCTGTGTCAAATAAATAAATAAATAAATAATCTTTTTTAAGAAACAAATGAGCAAACAAATAAATAAATGTCTGTTAGCCCAATTAGCTGGTCTAGTCAGCCTAATTGTAGGTCAGAGTGGGCTTATAGATAAGCTCCTTGAAGTGTCAGAAAATTTAAAGAATAGAATTCTACTCTTTGAGTAAATGGAAGGACAAATTTGAATAAAATAGGACGACTAACCTCAGGGAGCACAGAAATGAGTGAAGGGGACAAGCAGGTAATTCAGGGGCAATCCTATTCTAATGGCTCACTTCCCACCAACCCAGCTGCCAACAAACCATACATCCTTCGGGCTGGTTCCCAGGAGCATGGTGATAGTCCCTCAGCTGCCTAGAGTGGTACTTCGTGATCGGCTCCTAAAGTCACACTTAACCTTCTTTACTGAAAATAGATCTTGCAGCAAAACATTCCTTTTCCTTTAGTGGGAATTGCCTCTGCCAGTTTGCACTGCAGAGTGATGGAGGAAGGTCCTAGGGAGTGAATCAAGCTCTGAAGAAAGGCCTGTGAGCTTGATGATGTACGGAGCTCGAACTTTTTGGATTCTTCTGTTGTGTGGGTGAGCCGAATGGTTAGTAATCAGCAAGAACAATTTCCAGTTTGGACCCAAAAATGCATAAGCCTTTGAACAGGAAGAGAAAGGCTATTTCTCCTGACTGGTGAAGGGATCTTAAGCAAATCGGAGGTAGAGGTAGAGATGGCTTCTGCCACCAATATGGAAACCACCTTCAACTTTAGAGCCTTTTTTACGCTGGGCCCCAGCTACATTCAACAGTTCTGCACTAAATTGGATGTTTTGCAAAATACTAAAGTGATTCTAAATCAGTTATATTTGTATAATCATCTTATCATGGGAAGGGAATATGATGTATGGCTCACTGCACTGTTATTTTTCTCTGACTGGGTATTGGGTTTATATGCCTTTCTTGGCAACATGCCTATCCCTTCAACAAGGAGCATCTCCTCCTTCAAGTTTGGAACAGTCCTGGGGGGGCTTCCCTCCTAAAGCTGTGGTAGCAAAACTGCTTTAATAAGAGGGTAAATAATGGCACAGTCCATATTGGTATGGGTGACGAGGGGCAAGTAAACCTTGCCTTTCAAAAAGGCAAGGTTTGAAAGGGAGGAAAGGATGTTCCAGGGGCAGGGCCTCGTAAGGGGGGGGGGGGCTGAGGTGCAGAGGGAGGGGGCTACAGAAAGAGCTAATTCAACAGAAGGTTGAAAGGAGAATCAATTCAGGATCCAAAGAGGAAAGGAGTATGTCCCTTCAGAAGTTGGTTACAAGTAATGACTCAGACTTTGACTGGAAAGAGGCATGGCGTCCAAGTGGACCAGGAGTATGTAAGGCATTAGAAGTCAAGAGGCAGAGATGTCTTCTGCATTTTCCTCTTTTCCCTCTCCTTTCTTACTCTTTCTCCCTCTTTTATGCCTCTTCTCTTCCTCTGAATGCTTAGATAGTCTTGATTTTGTTTTTATTCATTCATTAAGGTTCTTGACCATTTTATGCTTCAAAGTACAATATTACAAATTCCTTTGACATAGGATGTTCATGCATGGCTCCTGCTTACAGCCCAAATAGCCAACTGGGGAGAGCTGATTGTTTATGACCCATCCATAGCGAAAAAATACCTTGTTATATTATTTCCTTTACAGCCAATGGTCAGAGCATTTCAAAATGGATAGTGGAGGTGGGGGAGGACACTTGAAGACCTCAGTTAAGCATCAGATTCTTGATATCATCTCAAATCACGATCTCGAGATTGTGAGACCAAGCCCCGAGTCCAGGGCCAAGCTCAGTGGGGAGTTGACTTGAGATTTTTCTTTCTCCTCTCTCTCTGCCCCTCCCCCATTTCATGTGTGTATGCTCTCTCTCTCTCTCTTTAAAAAGAATGAAAGAAAGAAAGAAAGAAAGAAAGAAAGAAAGAGAAAAGAAAAGAAAAGAAAAGAAAAGAAAAGAAAAGAAAAGAAAAGAAAAAGAAATGGATATCAGGGAATGGATAAAGCTTTTGGCCATGGGTTCAGGGAAAATCTCATTGGTTGATACTGGTTTATGTAACTGCATATGCCACACCCTTGTTAGCACTGGAAACGCATCGAGAATGCCACTTACCATTTGACTTTGGTGACTGAGTAGATGGTGGTGTCACTGGGAATACAGGAAGAGTAGATACACGGGGGAGGGGTAGACTGGGACAAAGTTTGGGGTTTTAAGGGTGTTGTTGGTAACCCAGATAGTAATTGCCAGATATGTGTCTTTAAAGCTCCAGGGAGATTAGTGTTTAAGACTCATATTTTAACTTTTTTGTTGAGGTTGTAAATTTGGACAAGATTCCACATGAAAGCATGTACTAGAGGGATAAGGGTAAAAGTCAAGGCATCTGAATTATGAATTATGAATACTTAAAGTTCATCTTATTCATATAATTCTGGGATTTGGATATCAGGAGCAAATCTCATGAGTGTAACTTCCAGAAAAGCTTCTCTTGAGAGTTATCATTACTGGTCTGCCACTGTTATTTATTGCTTAAAAAAAAGAAAAAAGTATTGAATGTTACTTTGGCTCTATTGCAGTACAACTTTTAAATTGCTTAAGAAAAAAAAAAACTTACAGTTCTTTGACAGTAAGGTTTATAAAATCCCATAAGATAATCACACCATTTAAGGTTCCAGCAGCAATCAAATTATATCCTTCTACTTGTAATAAATCAATGCAGTTCACTTCCGTACTGATGTCAGGACTCTGGAAAGAAGGAAACAGACGCATGGACCAGTATCTAACCACTGTACAAATGTTATGTGTACACTTTGTTGTTCTACCATTAAGACAAAATATCTTACGATTTTTTAAAGTTACTTAAAGTTACTATTCTAAATTACTATGAAATTTAGTAAAATTGCATTAGTTTTACATTAAAATTTTTTTAACTTGATGAATTCATTAAATTAACAAAATACTCTCTTCCATCTACTGACTCCTTCCTCTCAGCCTTGACTTACTCTTCCTTGACCAGCCAACGGTGAGATCACCTTGCCATCTTTCTCTGCCCTTCAGACTTCTTGAACATCTTTTGCATTGGAAGATTCTCCTCATTAACCTCCTTTTCACTCACTGATTGGCTTCTGCTCCATAGTATACAATGAAAGCTTTTTAAGATTCAGTTACTTATTTGAGAGAAAGAGAGAGAGAGCGTGCACAGCAGAGGGAGGGGCAGAGGAAGAGGGACAGAGAGGATCCTCAAGAAGACACCCTGTCACGTGTAGAGCCTGAATGCAGGGCTCGATCCCAGAATCCTGAGCTGAGATCAAGAGTCCAGTTGTCCCTGTGAAAACTTTTTCTATCGATCACTAAGCACTTTCTTTCTCTCCTTTTTTCCTCCTCCCTCCCTTCCTTCCTTCCATTAAAGATTCTACTGATTTACTTGAGAGAGCGCACAGGGAGGGAGTGGGAGGGAGAAGCAGACGTCCCACTGAGCAGGGAGCCAGACTCAGGACTTGATTCCAGGACCCCGGGATCATGACCTGAACTGAAGGCAGATGTTTAACTGACGGAGCCACCCAGGCGTCCCCAACAAACTCTTAACTTAGAGAACAAACTGCTGGTTACTAGAGGGGAGGTGGGCAGGGCAATGAATGAAACAGGTGGTGGGGATTAAGGAGTGCACTTGTCTCGATGAGCACCGGGTGACACAGGAAGTGTTGACCCACTCACTGTATTGTACGCCTGAAGCTAATATAGTGTATGTTAACTCTACTGGAATTAAAATTTGAAAAAGGACGAGATCGTGCCATTTGAGAAAAACATGCATGGACCTAGAGGGTATTATGCTAAGTGAAATAAGTCAGACCAAGAAAGTCTAATACTGTATGATTTCACTTAGAAGTAGAATCTAAAAAACAAATAAAACAGAAGTGGAATTGAGCCTGTAAATACAAAGAATGAGTTGAGGGTTGCCAGAGGGGGAAGGGAGTGAGAAGCTGGGCAAAATGGGAGCTGGGAAGAGGGAGACACAGGTTTCCAGGTGCAGGAATTTTATTTATAAATAAATAAAATCTTTTTTAAAAATCGCTAACTTGTACACCTGAAACTAATGTAACACTGTGTGTCAGCTATACTCAAATTTGTTTTTTTTTAAAGGTTTTATTTATTTATTTGACAGAGATCACAAGTAGGCAGAGAAGCAGGCAGAGGCAGAGGGGGGGAGCAGGCTCCCTGCTGAGCAGAGAGCTCGATGCGGGGCTCGATCCCAGGACCCTGAGATCATGACCCGAGCCGAAGGCAGAGGCTTAACCCACTGAGTCACCCAGGCGCCCTATACTCAAATTAAAAAAAAAAAAAAAGATTACAAGTGTATTATTCTTGTCACTCTGAATTGCTCTCTCCTTCCTGAAACTTCTTACTCTCTTGACAACCTTGACACTAGACCCTAATTTTGCTTGTGTCCGTATGACCTTTCCTTTTCTGTTTCCTACCTGACAGCCTCTTACTCTGCCAATCTGTTAGATATGAGTATGCCAAGAGTTTACCTCTAGCCCATTTGTTTTTCTTTTTTCCAACTCTTTTTGGGCAGTCTTGGCCCCTGTGTTTTAATCATCATCCCGATCTCAATGCCCTGATCATCTAGTCCGTCCCCTCCCATAAGCTTCAGGGTTGTATACTTACTGAAAGAAATTTTTCACAGGTATCTCAGAGTTAATAGGTGTAACTTCTTGCCTCCTTCAAGCACATGATTTCCCTCCATTCTACAGCTCCCTGGGAGCACCGTGTCCCAGTCCAGTCCTTCGAGCTAGCTCCACGACGCCCTTGGCTCCCTCTGTCCTCCCCGGACCCTCCTCTCCCAGCTGCATGACATCAGTCCCTAACGAAGCCCAAGTTCCGCTACTTTTGCCACCGAAGCATTGCTGGAAACCTCTCCCTCCAGCCTCCTCACTGTCATGGCGTCCGTCCTTCGACGCCAACCACCAGCCAGGCCCTTTCTCCCCTTTGGGACGTTTTGCATTTTATCTCCTCCACTTGGCATTCACTTTGTCTTCTCGGCTCCCCCACGAAACTTCCTATCTGGGCCGAGCTAAGTCCTGGTAAATCTTTCCGACCTAATTGGCAATGATTTGGGGGGACCCTCGTCTGGCCTAATCCTCCCAAGTTCTCTGTTGGGTTGCCCCAGTGGAGTCGAACAGGTCCCACTGCTCAGTAATCTCTGCATTCCCGGTGCTAAGAACAATGCAAGCTGCATAGTGGGTGTTCACAAAACAGTGCTTCCCAAATCCAAGAGTTTTAGAGAAAGAAGATTTCCATGCACAACCCAATTTTTTTTCCCACTATGTGACTTTTGCAGACTTTCCATCTATATAGTAATTTTAAAATACATTGCAAAAAAGGAACTGCTAGAAATGCTAATTATGATACATACAAAGCACAAGGGCTCAAAACTCTAAGACAATTTACATTTTTATTATAATCCTAAAGGCATTTTTTTCATTTATTACTTCAGTAATTTATTACAGATCCTTCCTCCCTGCCCGCCCCAAAGCAAGCATTTTGCACTACCCATGTAATAACTTGCCAACTGTATCAGATCTGGCTCACTGTGCAGTAATCATTGTCCTGTTCTTATTAGCTCTTAACAAGGAACATAGAACCAAATCTAGTGTTTCCAGTTGTGCAGACTTGGAAGAAATGGGTTAGAATGACTGTTTAAGGAGATGCACTCTGTTCTTCCAGCTTTGGCCCAATTATGAGATGATGTTATCACGACACCGTCACTGTATATTTTGACTCCAAATCCTTTAAGCAAACAATGAAACCTACTTATGATTTAAACTAACTATGAATGGAATTGAAATTGCAGTGCTAAACTGACATTTAAATTTGAGGGAAAATAATACATTATCTCTCCATAGTATGATAAAATAATAGTTTCCAGGGTTGCCTGGGTGGCTCAGTGGATTAAGTGACTGACTCTTGGTTTCAGCTCAGGTCATGATATCAGGGCCGTGAGATCAAGCCCAAAGGCGGCTCGGTGCTCAGCGGGGACCTTGCTTTCCATCCTTCCCCGCTGCCCCTCCCCTCACTCCTGCTCCCGCTTTCCCCCTCTCTAAAAGAAATACATAAATCTTTAAAAAATAGTTTGCAGAGTTTTTGAAACAAGTTATATTATTCTCTCTTAAAGTACGTTTATTTCACTAGTGACAGGGGCGAAAAACCAGACCTTTTGATCGTTCCCTCTATAATTTGTGGTTTCGTGCATTCTTTGGTTTCTGACCACTTATCCTAGTAAAAACTGAGAAGGATGAGCTCATATTAGAGTAAGCAAATGGTGGATAAAATCTCAAAAAAAAAAAATCAGTCGACGTAAATTTTTTTTTTTAAGATTTTATTTATCTGACAGAGAGACACAGCGTGAGAAGGAACACAAGCAGAGGGAGTGGGAGAGGGAGAAGCAGGCTCCCCGCTGAGCAGGGAGCCGGACTCAGGGCTCCATCCCAGGAACCTGGGATCATGACCTGAGCCAAAAGGCAGACACTTAATGACTGGGCCACCCAGACACCCCTCGACCTAAATTTTCATGAGAACAAAGAGGGCAGCTTCCTTATTTCTCTGTTCTTCAGCCTGAAACATACCCCCCACTTTACCCCTCAGGGGTGAACACATGCTCCAGCCATACTGAGCGGATATAAATATCTCACAAAAAGCCTTACAGATTGTAAATTAATTTATCTATTTTTTGAAAGAAAGACAACCAGTTGTTTTGTAAATCCTGATGGAACTATATGACAGCATCTGCAGAGTCTTATTAAACTAAAATCAAAGTTCATGCAATGAAGTCAGGTTAGAGGAAGTACACACAGAATTCCTTAAATTACACCAGGGGCATGCAGTCAGCAAGATACAGAAAATGTGAGACTATGGCGCCAACTCTCCAGTATCTTCAATAAATAAACAATAAAGGGAATAAATAAATAAAATAAAGGGAAAGAGAGAAATGGAAAGATATTTATAGATTAAAGGAGATTTAAGACCCCTTCCACTAAATGCCACAAATGGATCTTGCTCTGATCCTTGTAAATGTTGAAAAAATATGAGGTGATCTAGGAAATCTGAACATGGTATGAAATCAAGGACTTCTTAAAAATTATTTTAGAAAAGAAATCTTTAAAAGTAATGGTGTCATGCCTCTTTTTGAGTCATTACCATGCAGAGATACATACTGAAATATCCAGGGATGAAACGGCACAGTATGTGGGATTTGCTTCAAACCATTTTTTTGTGGTGGTCACGGCGCGCGGCAGGAATAACAAGGAGTACTCAGCTATGCACACCCAGTTTCTGAAGCTGAGGGCCAGCACGTGGAAGTTCAGTGCATTATTGTCTCTACTTCTGTGTAATTTCCCATAATAGAAAGGAAAAAAAAAATCAGGAAATGAAACTTACGTTTACACATTGAGAGACGTTTTTCTCTACCAGCTGGACATCTGGGAAAGGAATGCGCATGTTCCTGGGTTTAGGACATGGCTTCAGATGCACAGTGCGATTCCCATCTTGTAGCAAAGGCACCACATTGGGAAGCTCCCAGGTCACCACGAGATACAAATCCTCTTCCTTACCCTTCAATAAATATACAGCGAGTGCATGAAAATATTCAGTTAATTATTTTATTTGGAGCTGTTTTAAAGATACAGAGAAACAGAAAATACAATGATGTACTGACCAGATGGGTATCAAGGTGGTAGAAAGATTATCAAATTATCATGATCAAATCTTAAGCCCCGTCTAGCCCTCTTTAATACAGTTTCTGTCTCTTATCCCTTCCCAGAGGCCACCTGAATATAGCGTTAGTTATGAAAATCTTAGTATTTCTACATAAACTTATACATGTATTCCACATATGCATATATCATATATTGTTATATGTATATACATGTACATGGTACATATGTAATGGTATTGCTTTCAGCCTTTTTTTTTTTTAAGGAGGGGAGGGGCAGAGGAGAGGGAGAGAGAGAATCTCAAGCAGGTTCCATGCCCAGCACAGAGCCTGACATGGGGCTCGATCCCACAACCCTGAGATCCTGACCTGAGCCAAAATTAATAGTCAGATACTTAACCAACTGAGCCACCCTGGCACCCTGCTTTTAGGCTTCTTACCTTTTTATAAATGGTATCAAACTGTATGAATTCTTCTTTAACTGTTTCACTTAACATTATATTTTTGAGATTTAAACAAATTATTATATGGAACTCATCTAGTTCATTTATTTTTAGCTCCTTTGTAGGATTGTACAAATACACTTTACAATTTATTTATCCAGTCTTCTACTACTAGGGTGTTCAGGTTGCTGCCAATTTTTCACTGCTTCTTTTTATGGACAGGTGCCATAGTTTCTGCAGCATGTGCCTAGAGCAGAATTATTAAATTGTAAGATATGCTATTATTGGCTTGACTAGATGTTATGAGTGGTTCTTCAAAGTAGCATTACCCATTTCCACCCTCATGAGATCTAGATAACAGTTTTCCTTTCTTCACATTCTTGTCAACACTTGGTTTAAACTAATGATGATGATGATGTTTTTGCTTATGATGGGTTCAAAATGAGATATTTAAAAATAAAATTTTAAATGTATTGATTATATTGTCACATTTTCCTAAGTTAGTGAGTTGAACATTTTTTATGTGTTTGTGAGCCATTGGCGTTTTCT
Organism: Mustela nivalis; assembly: GCF_964662115.1. NCBI lineage: Eukaryota > Metazoa > Chordata > Mammalia > Carnivora > Mustelidae > Mustela > Mustela nivalis. The sequence goes on along the minus strand of NC_139035.1, from coordinate 6,986,778 downwards.
TACCTGTCCTTTGTTTATTTTCCTCTTGGGTTATTTCTTCTGGAGGGATTTCTTTAGCAATTGTTTCCTAATACTTTCTCATTTACCTGGGACACAGTATATTACCTCTTTCCGCAGTGTGTGACTTATCTTTTCATGTTTTTCTAAGGCATTTTATCAAATGTAATAAAGAGATCTTTGTAATATCTCATCTTGTGAATATAGTGTATCTCCCCATATTTTCAGATGATTGTTTATGTTCTCTAGGAATTCTTTCCACAAAATTTTTGCTAAATTTATTTAGCATCTTATATTTTTGTTTGCTCTTATAATGTGATCACTCTGTTTTTTAACTGGTTATTATTGTCGAGATAGTATTAATTTTCAGAATTTTAATTTTTGTGTGGGGATAAAAGTCAAAATTTTAAGGTTGGTGATTTTTCTAGTAGAGCACAGATCTTTTAGGTTGAGAGCAGCTGGGTAAAGTGGAGAGAATATTGGTCTATACATGAAGACAACACATTCCCTGTCTCAGTTCTAGCGAGAGCCTGGGCAAAGCGTTTTTTCTTCCTTTGGGCTTTTGTTTCCTTATTTATTAAGGTTCCTTATTTGTAGAATGAGAACTTCAGTGAGTGGATGGATAAAAGTTCTTTCATTTTTCAAAAACATGTTTCTAGGTGATCTAAGGTCTCTGTTATCTCATATCTATGTTAATTGAAAAGTACTGGCCAGTGGTCCTCCTACCTGGTGGGTGGGTCTCTGGTTAGAGTTTGTGCCATTTGGGGAGCAGAAGGAAGTTCAGCAGTGTCCAGGAAGTGGTCAGACATTGACATACCGAGTAACAGCTCAGTTAAGTTCACATGCCTCCTTGATGGCCACTATGGCCGTCAATCTTTCTGAATCCATGGGACAGTAAAATTAAACAAACAAACTTTGAATTATTGACTTCGAGTTACTAATATTTAATTTCGCCGAGAGGACATGGGGGAGAAGGGAACTGGAAACTCTGTTATCATCATTTTATGAAAAGAAAGGCTAAATTTAATACCAACAAATAGGAAAGATACAACCTTTAAATTTAAAAAGTAAAATTAGCTTTATGAAAAACTGCTCTTACTTTTTTCATTTCAACCCTAAGTGGCGAAACTTTTTATCTCAGTTTGGCATGGGCAGACAGGCCTTGAGGAATTGGCGCTCCTGGAAAATAGCAGTCGGCATGACGCTATGAACATGAATGACTTTAAGTGCCTTGAAAGGAAGATCTTTTGCTTTAAGGGACTCAAAATAGGGCTACAGGAGTAAACACATAAAGTTACGTGGCTGGAAGGGCAGATAAAAGGAAGTTAGTGGATCTTCATGATTTGAACTATTTTTGGGTTAATTACTCAAAATCTCTGAACTCCCACACCACTCTGTTCATGATGTTACACAGTAGTATCTCAGCGATCTATGTCTTCTTTGGAAGATTTTTATTTATTTTAGAGAGAGTGTGTGCTTGCAAGTAGGGGGAGGGGCAGAGAGAATCTCAAGCGGACTCCCTGCTGAGGGCAGAGCCCATTGTGGGACTTGATCTCATAATCCCTAGATCATGGCCTGAGCCACAATCAGGAGTCCGGTGCTCAACTAACCGAGCCCCAGCACCCCAATCTATGGTTTTTATTAACAAGGGTTTGGGGGAAAATTTCTAAAATTTTTTTATACAGGTAGGATATAATTCTGTCTCCTTAAAACTGAGATTGTGAGATGATTATTGTCCTTCTCTTTGGTCAGGACCTTGCACTGACAGGCCAGGGCGTTGATAATCTGCCTTCCCATGACGTGGCCAGAAGGTCAGGCCTGAAGAAGTTCATACAGTGACGTTTGTGACAGGACCAGGCAGTGACACAAGCATCTTTCCAAGACTTGGGAAAATAAAACCAAGTATGTAAGTACAAGAGAGACATTATAGCTCAAGCCATTAAGGACTGGTCTGAAGACACTAAGAAGAAATACATAAATTGTATGGGGGCTTCCCCTTACTCATCACGATTTAGCAGTTTCCTGAGTAACAGAATACAACTACTGAAGCAGTTTTTGCTTATTTGTTTGTTCGATGCAGCAGGGAGTCTGGGAAGATGGAGGTTGGGTTTATCTTGCCTGCACTCCACTCCCAGCTCTGACTCTGGGAGCAGTTTCTGGAGGCAAGCAGAGAATGAGGGTTGGAGTTGGGGGAAAGAAAGTTATTATGGTATTGTTACCCTCTGGGCTGAACAAAAGCCTGGGAACCAGGGTGGGAGAGAGTTCAAGGGTAAGCTTTGAACATGGTGATTACTCCGTAAACAAACCTAAATCCCCAGAAGAAGGGGGGTCCAGGGCACAATGGGAAGTATGACATATACCTAGTGTTCCTTGTCACCAAAGAGTTGAGGAGTAGCTGAACAGTTGGACTGAGCCTTCTGTACTTCTGAAATTGGGAGAGACAATGGGAAGCAGGAAGGCTTCTGGCTATGGTCTCCACCAGGGGTGCTGTGCGGTCTCTAAACTAGACTACCCCTCACTGGGGCACCTGGGTGGCTCAGTGGGTTAAGCCTCTGCCTTTGGCTCAGGTCATGATCCCAGGATCCTGGGATCGAGTCCTGTATCGGGCTCTCTGGTCAGCATGGAGCTGCTTCCCACCCCCCTTCTCTCTGCCTGCCTCTCTGCCTACTTGTGATCTCGCTCTCTCTCTCTCTCTCTCTGTCAAATAAATAAATAAATAAATAAAATCTTTAAACCACCCTTCAGGAACAGCATGGCTGCACACCTCACCTTCTCAGAATTGCCACTCCTGTGTTTTTCTAGCAGCCAGATCCTACTGAGCAGAAAAAGAAACGTAGCTAGGAGGGGCTAGTATCCGGAGAGAAGAACTACAGACAAAATATGCAGAACAGGTCCCTGACTTGGACAGTTGGTGGTATGTTAACTCGAGCAAAACTGAAGAGTCCTTAAGGAAGTTCAAAACTGAAACAAAACAATAGAACGGGGCCTTCAAACATCTGAATTTGGTGGGTGAAGTGAAGGAAAATTAATTTCTCTTCGAGACTGGAACAAATAGCTTAGAGATAGAGAAAAATATTTCAAAACAACATGACTAAAAAGAAAAATATAAGAAATTGAGAGGATAGAGTCAGAAGACCCCAAATCCAAATAGTATGGGTTCCTGAATTAGAAAAAGACACAGATGTGGAAAAGATACTTAAATAATACAGACTATAGTACCAAAAAATAATATAAAAATAATATATATATTATATAATAATAAAAATAATAGTACAAAAACAGTTCCTAAGCTGGAAGAAATATCCAAGACTGTAGATTAAAAAGTCTCCTGTGGAACTGATGAGAAAACATATGCATACAGGCAGAGCCTTTAAGCTTCTGAGACAAAGATAACGTCGAAGTTTGCAGAGAAAGGGAATAAGCTGTAGAGGAAAAATAATCAGATCCGCATTAGACGCTCACCAGCAACACTGTTAGTGGTGTATCTACTGTAATTCCAATTTGAATTTCTCTGATTACTAACGAAGTTTAGCATCTTTGCATATATTTATTGAATATTTGGGTTTGCTGTTTTATGAAGCACTTATCTTTTTTCATTTTCTATTGAACTAATCCCCTTATTTATTATCTAAGAACTCAGGATACTAATCCAATTGGTTATTATGTGTTGCAAATCTCTTCTTTAACTCTACTCTTGTCTTGTAACTTTAATTCTGATGACTTTTGATGAAGAAAATTTATTATTTTCATGTAACCAAATATGTCCATTTTTAAAATAATTAGTGGTTTTTGAGTCTTACCTAAGATAAGACTTAGGTAAGTTTCCTAAGTTCATAAAGACAATGTCCTATAGTGACTAATAAACCTTGTATTGTTTTGTCTTCCCATTAATATTTTGAAGTCATAATCTACAAGGAATAGTCTTAGACAGGAATTAAAAAATTACTTTTTTTTCCATATGGATGTCCAGTTGCTCCAAAACCTTTTATTGAAAAATATATTCTTGCCACACAAATCTGTTATGCCACTTCTGTTGTATATGGACCTGTTTTTGTTCTGTTGTTCTACTTACTTATCTCTGTGCCCAAACCTTCTTGTCTAGTTTTCTTGTGCACTTAATTATCCTGACTCTGGTTTTAGGGAATGTGCCTTTCTTCGGGATGGATTTGTATTTGTTTCTCCCAGGTGCCTGCCAAAACTACCAGTTTTAGACCACCTTAAATCAAGTTCATTTCTTTGACCTCCTAAGCATAGCCTACAAATGTATATGAGTTCCTACTTGTGGCCACAGTTCTGAGAAACAGGGTCAACAGTATTCAAGAAGGTAAGTATGTGAATCAAACCATATCTTATTTTCTTATTAGGATTATTTATTTATTTATTTGACAGAGAGAGAGAGAGAGATCACAAGTAGGCAGAGAGGCAGGCAGAGAGGGGGAAGCAGGTTCCCCGCTGAGCAGAGAGCCCGATGTGGGGCTCAGTCCCAGGACCCTGAGATCATAACCTGAGCCAAAGGCAGAGGCTTAACTCACTGAGCCCCCAAACATATCTTATTTTTAATAGGCAAATAATAACAATAAATAATAATAATAAGACATTAACCATAAATGATAAGTAAGTGTGCATTCAGCATTATGCTTATTGTAAAGCTCTTTTCTCTAACATTAATAAAAATTCCCTAAAACTTTCTCAACACTGGGGTGCCTGGGTGACTCAGTGAGTTAAGCGTCTGCCTTTGGCTCAGGTCATGATCTTGGAGTCCTGGGATCGAGCCCTGCATCGGGCTCCCTGCTCCGTGGGGAGCCTGCTTCTCCCTCCCTCTCTGTGCTCTCTCACCCCCTTGCTTGCTCTCAAATAAATAAAATCTTAAAAAAGAAAACAACAAAAACCCTTCCCAAGCATTTACTATTGTATATTTTATAAAAGGTTTCCAGTATTGCTTCATTTTCTCAATCCTCAATCTCTGCCTACCCAGGCAGAGCAAGAATATAAGTACAAATAAGAGAGATTTTCTATCTTCATCAAGCTCTGTCTATGGATTTCGGAGACATGGAGAAGCAGAATAATCAAAGTGACAAATGCTGCAGTAAAACCAAAAGCAATTCTGATGTGGGAACAGCACCAGGCTGTTTTTTTGCAGTCTTTAAAAAAGGGAGTGTTTGTAATAGACATGGTCTCTTAGGAAAAGCATACTGATGGTCAGCTGCACTCCCTTGAAGAAGGGAAGTCAATCCATTGTTGTGTTATAGAGAAATTTTTTTTTTTTACTGAGAAATTCCTTTCTCTGGTGCTGTTGGATGGCTCTGACAACACGGGAAGAGTATATTGATTCAGGGATGTTTTTCACTCCTTTTTTCCAGCAGTAGCACCATCAGTCACCTTAATCAATGCTGAAATTTCATGATTGCTAACCTAATTTAAGATTTTCTTTTTTTCTGTTCTCAGCTTTCAGAAGGAGAATAATAAAGTCAATGAGTCCTTGAGCTCCAGGCAGAGAGATCCACTCGGTAGCCAGGATAAATGATCCGGCCTTCATCTCAAATATGAAGTAGGCATTAGCATTCTCCAGTGGTAACAGACTCACAGAAAAAAATAAATTAGCCTACCTCAATCCTCCCGAAATGGCCCTGAGCAGATTGCATCATTAACCTTAAAATAAACAAAGCAATTTTGGTGACAAACTGAAAAATTGACTTGAGCGTCCCTGAATGCATGATGGGTTCTAAGGACAGAGAGAAATCCCTGCTCCCCCTGCACAGAGCCTGCTGGGGGGCAGCTCTGCCGGTGAATTCTCCCTAGATGAGGTTAGAGGCAATGTCAGGGGCAAAAGCTGTGGGTAAGTTTCACCTTTCTGATACCTGCTGCAGAGGTTCCGAGGCTTCAGCAAACGCTGGGCAGCTGAGATGCTGCCCGAGCTGCTAGTCCTTTTTTGCTCTTGGCTTGGACCTGAGCAAGGATGCTCTTCACTAAGAGCCTCCTAGAAAGACTGGTGGAGAGCCGCTCTTCTCAGCTGACTGGCAGGAGAAGAGGGAGATGGGACTCCTCCCAGAACGCCACTGATTTCCACAGGAAGAGCGCGTCGAGTGCACACACAAATCTGGCACTGCTCACCTGGACCATTTTGATCTTCCCATTGCGCTCCAAGGTGAGGATCAAGTACTGGTGTTTCTCCTGGGCCTTCAGGAAAACCAGGTGCCGTAGCCAGTGTTCTTCCTCCTTCCAGTCCTTCCCCTCCGGCAACACTTTCATCTCCTGCCCGCTGCCGAAGTCCCAGATTTTAATCGTTCCTGAGCACACGGGAAAAAGACTATGTAGATACAAAGAACATATAGAGAGCTTGCTTTTTTATTTCAGACAAAATCGATCTAATTGAAAGAGTTCTGCCAACAATTTATTATATATTTATTTCCTACTCAGGGTGACCGGTGAGCCTCCGCATTGCTGGGCACAAAATACATTTGGGTATGCTTTCTTTTGTCACAGGCTGATAAAAATGAGCAGGACAGCAGTGTCTTGAAATTTGTGACGGTTTTCTCGACACACTCAGACTCTCCTGCGCTCTCTGGCTGAAGTGCATCTTTTCTGTCCTTAGTCTCCCAAACGTTCCGGTTTGCTGAACACTCCCCACTATCTTTCCCTTTGTCTAACATCAAACCGTAATTGTCATTCCTAGTGAAAGCGCCATCCAGTGTGATGTCACTAAGGCGCTGACGTGTTCGATGACTGTTGTTCTTATTGGGTGATAAAACTTTTAAGAGAAATTCTAGCAGGTAGGAATCGCTCAAGCTTTGAGTTGTTTTATCGGTTGCATGGGAGGAAAATGCAACACGGGTGTTGAGTTTCTTCTTACATGTGAAATCCTACTTTCTTGGCACTTAACTTGGGTCATTCGATTTCGGGGAGCTCGAAGAAGAGGCCAGAGGGCATGACAAATGGCGAGGCCATTGAATGGCGATTTCTAGACCCTGTAGGAAGTCTCTTCACATGGGCTTTTCCAAGGGTCACCTCAGGTTTAGAATCTAGGGGACTGCTCCTTACAGGACTTTCTTCCCTTTGCTTGACCTTAATCCCAACCCCCACCCCCATGCCTTATCCTCAGCTCTACTCCTGCTGGACACCCACAATGTTCTCACTATGTTGTTTTTATTTCCTTCTGCCAGGTTCTATCAGCAACACTCACAACTCCTACCATTTGCTTGTTCCCAACATCATTAAACACTGACTAAATTCTCCCTCTATCCTCAGCACTCCATGAGGAGCTACAAATGCCGAGTGAGCAGGGGTGGTTCCTACCCTCAATGACTTTATGGTCTGGAGGAATGTAGTCCTACAAACAATGGAAAGAAGGAATGCGCTCATTTAGTCCCAGATATGTGGACCACAGGGTCACAGCATGCATTTCTCGCTGCCTCAGGACTTTGACAGTCAAATTTAATGGGGCAGAGGGCAGGAAGAAGTATTGCTTAGCTTAGGTGGAGGGTGGAAGGTGGAGAGGAATGAAGGGCACTGCCAGCTTGTGAGCAGAGCTGCTCTGAGAGCCAGAGAATCCTGCCTTCCAGGCTGCTCTAGGATGTCACAGCATCTTTGTCAATGACCTCTGAGGAGAACAAACTGGGCATGTTTGAAGAGATTCTAGACCCTAGCACCAACAATGAACTAGGACTTTCTTGCCTGCAAAAAGTACTATCTTAGTTATCTGGATGAATTTAAGGCTTATTCCTGATAACAGTTGTGTGCTTTGCTCAGACTTTCTATTATAACTGATTTTCATATGTATGGAGAGCATGCTCAGAGAGCAGTTAAGACTGCCTTCTGGAGAACTGTCCCACACGCACAACAGTTGCGTTTACTCACACCTCATCAACTTAGCATCCGTGATTTCATTCCGTGTGTACTGTTATCTGTCACACTTGGAAAAATCAGAGTTTCACATCAGGATGTTCATTCCTCCCACCCACTGGCTTCCAAGCAAGAGTTTCTTAGCAAATACATCTCTAGAATAAATAAACTATGAGTAGTGCACACAAGTGGGTCATATCGTCTAGGTAAAGTAGTTCTTTTGTGGGAGGTCAGAGCAAGGTAAGGTGAAAAGGAAGGCAGGCTGGAGTGCTTAGTTCTAGAAAGTTCTATGCAGTTCTCCATAGCTTGAGAAGCAGCAAGTGACGTAACACCAACACCGCCGAGCCTGACATGCCCCCAAGGAGCTGAGACTCCTAAGTCCCGTGTAGAAATCTGGGTGTTGTACAACAAAGCTGGTTGGATTTTTGTCTGGTCCCCCAATCTACTAAATGTAAACATCCATCCTTTAGCTGATGGTCCCCAAAACTAAAAGGACAAAAGGCGTCCATGCAACACAATTCCTGCCAAGGATGGAATGAGATATGCGTGAAAGACTTCCGTGAACGTTAAAGCCATAATATAAATGCGACGTGAGGCATGGACAGCTGAGCCTTGATGGCCATTACAGCAGAGTCTGCTGCTGTTCAGCCAGGCAGAGCCATCTCTCTGGCATGCTGACATATGTCAGCCTGCTTCGTGTTCTCTCTGTCTCCAACCCACGCAGCAGATGAGCTCTGAGCACAAACTCTCGGGTACTAAAGCAGGGAGGCCCTATTTGGGTTAGGGATCTGACCGTTGTATGCCCCTGTGGCAAAAAGAAATCCAGTCTCATCAAGAGCTGCCGAAGTCAGTTCAACACTGAAGCCATGAGGGTCTAAAATCTGGTATATTTGGAGGCCAGTCTCGAGTTCCCAAACCTGTAGGAAAGAACAGCAACAAAAAATCAAGTCATCCAGATACCCTTCGGCTCTTACAAAATTTTGTAGTATTCACCACAGCCTCCAGATCAGTGCTGTGCTCTTCTAAAGTCTTTTCCAACATTCTGGCCTGAGTGTTGGTTTGACCGAAGAAAGTTCTAACAGATGCAGTGCTGTCGAGTCGTTCCTGGGATGCTCGAGTGTGTCTGCTGCATACCTAGGCGGTGGAGACAGACTGACTATTCCAGCAGCCTTGGCTGGGGAAGAAGTCGCCAATTTTGCTGCTGTGAGCATGAAACAAGATTAGCCGCCAGATAGCAATGTGACCATTACAAGTACGCGGACAACAAACAAACAACAAACAAAACTGGACTTATTCCCTGTTGACACTCATCCGAATTAGCCAGGAGTCCCTGGACAGAAATATTCTGATGAGGGGCATGGGCCTCGCTCTTGGAGGGAGGTGGGGAGGGAGAGAGAGAGAGACTTCAGAGAAGGCTGTCTGTGTAATCAGGCTGGGTATAATCAGAAAATCCAGAAACATGTCAAGATACATCATTCTCTCTCTTTGGAAACACAGTCGAGGCTCTAGACCTTTGGCCTTTCGGTCTAAATCTCTCCTTCTTCATGGATCTGCTGTGCTCACATGTAAAGCAGACTGTCGGTGAGTAATGAAACTGCACTGGCAGGACAGACGGTCACCCTCTGGGTCTGTGGGGCCGAGGCAGCAGAAGCAAAGGACCAGAGATGAGAAGGCACATTGCCCCTCCAGGGAGCTGAAAGACAGCCATCGCAGCTGGAATCAGGGAGGGAGAGCAAGACCGGAGGGAACTTATGGAGTCATCTGGAGGCCAACCAAGGGCTCTTGACTGACCTGATTGAGGCCAGTCTGACTCAAGAGCCCACGTTCTCAACCTCTGAGTGCCCCCAGTGCAGACAAGGTCTTTAAAGGAGAAGAGAAATGAATGACACTGCATGAATGGGTCTCAGAGGTCACCTATGTTCTGGGCTGAAGTACGATCTCTCTTCAAGCAAGCAATCAGGTACGAAAACTCACCCAGATGTGAGTTTCCCGCTTTTCCCTTACAGAGAAACCATGTCCCTGCTAGAGGTCAGTATTTCATGAAAACGGAGTAGGTTTTATTCTGTAGGTTTATCTGAACTAGGTGACTGTTAACTGAACTCCCAGATTTGGGCCTGAGAAAATCTCCAGCAGATGAGTACAGAGGGTCCAGGATTGAGAGGCGCCTTAAAGCGCCTCCAGAGGACGCTCTCTACTGCTCCAGATGTTTCCTTTCAGAGAGCATGCACGTTTCCTTTGAAGCAAACAATGCCGGTCAGCACTGCTAGATGGCTTCAGTGGTCGTAATTACTGACGCACTTAGGATGGTTGCATACCCGGGCCTCCGGGGAGCACGGTAGTGTCAGGCGGAGGAATGCACAGGAACAGACAAAGGGAGCTACATCAGGCCAACCTGGGTACACACCCCAGCTATGATGTTTACTAGTTACGCAATCTGGGGCGAGTTGCTTGATCTCCATGAGCCCCTGTTTCCTTATCTTTAAATGAAACGCTTTATCTGTCCACATGGAACCAGTATGAAGATTAAATAAGATCATGGATTGAAGGCACTTGGCACATATCCTGTTATAGTAAACATTATAAATTTCTCTCCCTTCCTTCTTACCCTATCTTCTGCTCATAACTCAGATTTAAAAACCTATCAATCTATCTAATCTACCCATATCTATCGATCTCATCTATCCATCCACCATCCACCATCCATCTGTCCGTCCGTCCATCCATCCTAGTACTCCTTCCTTGGTATATTTCCTTTAAAATTCCTATTCCTATAGGAATAAGAATTTTATTCCTATAGTAAATTCCTATAGTAAAAAACTGGCTTTATTTATTTCATTGAGGCTGCAGCTTAATAGCAAGCAGTCTGAGCTGGCTGAAAATACTTGTTTTTCATGTGTTCGTGAGTGTTTAAAAATAGCTATACTGTCGATCTCATCACACAGGCCACTACATTTACTTAATCACACAAAGCCTTCCCTGTCAAAAGAGAACATTCTGCTTTGCCTTTTTCTTTCTGAAGAGCCAATATACACTCACCTTGATGATGGATTCAGAACAGACAGTAAGTACTTGGTGAAAATATCTGTTGTAAAGCATGACATTGATTTCTCGTTCATGAGTGTGAGGAATCTGTTTTGTATCTTGGACCATCCTGGTCAGAGGGTACATGTCCATAACACTAGATCCTGGAACAGAAAGAAGATTGTCACAAACACCCAACGTTAGAAGTTTTTTTTTTTTTTTTTTTAAAGATTTTATTTATTTATTTGACAGAGAGAGACCACAAGTAGGCAGAGAGGCAGGCAGAGAAAGAGAGAGAGGAGGAAGCAGGCTCCCTGCTGAGCAGAGAGCCCGATGCGGGACTCGATCCCAGGACCCTGAGATCATGACCTGAGCCAAAGGCAGTGGCTTAACCCACTGAGCCACCCAGGCACCCCAACGTTAGAAGTTTTGAAGCACAAAGGATTTTACCCAAAAGGTCGTGTTTGGAAACAACCCATCGGCGAGGTAAGTAACATCGATTCCTAGGATATCTAATGAGGTGAAGATACACTTATTTTCTCTAAAACATTTTTTGACAAAAAAAGCAGATGTTATTCAGCAAGAAAAAAGCATTTGTTGAGGCCATCAATAATTTTCAAGTGCAGGCCATGGGATTTATCAACCTCCTCTTCTCAGTGATCCCTATTTTTCTATTTTTTTTTTTTTAGTCTATATTTTTCCTTCTCAAGAGGGCCTGCCGCATGCTTCTCCATCTGGTGCCCAGTAATCACAGTGATGGTCAGCTTTTTGCTGAAGGTAAGCTTCCCTCTAGTGATTAGAATTTATTGTTAGCCTTTCCCGACCAATAACTGATAAAGCACTCTGTAAACACAGTCTTATTAAATGTAATGAATTAGAACGGTTACAGGCCAGTGCTTGCAACATCAATATTAAATAAGACCAATTTCCAAATCAACGTGGGGAAGTAGGTGGAAAACAGATATATCTCATTTGCATTTTCCTAAGGGTGCTGGTTTGGTTTTACAGGGACACTAAAAATGGCAAATGTGTGGGGGCGCCTGGGTGGCTCAGTGGGTTAAGCCTCTGCCTTCAGCTGAGGTCATGATCTCAGGGTCCTGGGACCAAGCCCCCCATGGGGCTCTCTGCTCGGCGGGGAGCCTGCTTCCTCCTCTCTTTCTGCCTGCTTCTCTGCCTACTTGTGATCTCTGTCTGTCAAATAAATAAATAAAATCTTTAAAAAACCCCCACAAAAACAAATGGCAAATGTGATTTAACTCTCAAAACCAACTATGTATTCTGTGTTGGTGTAATGTCTCGAAATGTAAGTAAGAATCCCAAAGCATTTCAAAGATCAGACAAAATGAAACTTCTCTATTTTATTGTCGTGGAGATTAAATTATCAAAGGTCACTTTGTATTGGGTTTCTCACCATTTTCCAATCTTACCTGCAGGAAAAGGCGCCCCAGGAGTTAACGAAGCCCTTTCCTAAAGCTGCTTAAACTTTAAGATTAAAATCTGTTCGTGTGTAGAGAAGGACTTAAAAAGTTTTTTTGGTAATATTTCTCAGTTCAAATATTCTAATATGGAAATACGAGAGGAATATGGAAGCCAATGACCAACACTCGGAGCTTCCTAGTAGAGCTTTTAACTATTATACTGTGACTAGCTTTATTCAGAACCCACACCAACGAAGCTCGATCTGCTTATGAACGAGTGGTAATCCTCTGTGTTTTTAGCACTGCTGTGGAAACAATGCAGTTACAAAGAAAGAATGTGGATTCAGAAGCCACATGCTTTGGGATTGAATTCCAGCTCTACCTTTTAACCTGGTGGGTTTTTGTTGTTGTTTTACTTATTAGAAGGAGATCGAGCATGTGGTGGGGTAGGGGTGGGGGGAGAGGGAGTGGTAGAGAGAGAGAATATCTCAAGTAGAGTCCGCACTCAGCATGGAACTCGACCTGGGGCTTGACCTCACCAACCCAAGATCATGTCTTGAGATGACGTCAGGAGGTGGATGCTTAACTGACTGAGCCACCCAGGTGCATCAGTCCTGGTGCTTTTCTACTGGTCAGCTGAACTGCTTAATATTCAGTGTCAGTTATAAACTAGGATAAGTAATCATTCCTACCTCCTGTGGGGGGTTATGCAGGTCAAATGAAACAAAGCACATGAAAGCACTTTGTCAAAGAACTTTCCAAAAGGGCATTGTTGTAACAGAGGAATAATACAAATGACAGTGACAATAACAACAGTATATTCTACAAAGCATTTCCAGAATGTGATGCTGCTGTCATCAGGGTTTAGATTACGATGGTGGCTTCTCTGGAATCAAAGCATGAAGTAGTCTGGGAGATAAGCTTCATGTAATTCTGATGTCAAGTCGATGGCAGCAGTCAATGTAAGTGACACACAGAGCTGTATGTTTTTATAAGCAAAGTACTAGCAAAATTACATAAAACCGGGAAGCAATCACGATTTCTTCCTCCTCCTTTTCCTTCTTCTTTTGTCTTGATACTTGAGTCCTTAGTTATTCTGTTGATAAATGGGTTGGAAATGCTGAGCCCACTAATTAAACATGCAAGTAAGGATACTAGGAGAAAATCTGCTTGCAGTTATTAGCATGTTTTTTTTTTTTTGGAAGAGCTAATACAGAAGAGGAGTGCTTATACCTAGAATTAAGTTCTGTTTTACAAGATGTAAAATGATCTATCAAGCATGAAGTGCTAGTTCACTCCTAATCCAGAAAAAAACCCAAACAAACCCAGAGTTAAAAATAATTATATTCTCCACTAGCAGAGATAGCACCAACCATTTCAAAAGCATGTCTCCTGCGTGTCTCCCTGCCTTAATTAATCCCACAGGAACTAAGAACAGGTGGTCAGTGGGAAAGTGCTTAGGAAATGCATTCTGGGCTGGTGTTCCAGAAGGAGGAAGTATTGGTAATAGCATTCATTTTTCTTTTAAGGCCTGAAGGCATGCATGTGAGCCGCGTTTAATGTAAATGCCTAACAACTTTTTGTGTCTTTAGGAAGTGTGTTATTAAGAGGCAACAAATAAAGGAGGCAACCAATCCGTTGGCATCATCCTGTGGAACTGTCATTGGGGACTCTATTTTCTCTCCATTTTATGGTCTAGATGCAAAGGCAGGTGGGGACATCAGCACCTTCTAACTGTCTGAGAAGTTAGACATTTGGCCCCAGAATGCATGGGGCCAGACATGGGGTTAGACATTTGACCCCAGAATGCATGGGGCCAAACTGCCCTGCTGAAGAAAGGGGGTAAGGATGCTGGTGGAGTCCCTCAGAGGCGGCTCATATTCCAGCTCCTGAGAGTCAAACGGAGCTGGCTTTGCCTTTTATGCAGCAACACATCACATCCTACTTCTTGCTTTGCCCAAGGCCATCTTCCGAGGCTCAAGAACTTAGAGCGCTGACCTAGTTTTTCCAAGGAAGTGCAGGTGCATTTTATCTCCCCGGCCATGCAAAGACAGGAAGGAGTGGAACAGAATGAAATATCTACTGTGATGAATCACAGTTAACACATTCCCCTTCTGCTTCTATTTTTCTTCTGGTTAGTGCTCAAGTGTTAGTTAAAAAAACGCTTGAAGTCAAGATGGGAGTTTTGCCTGCTGTTAATTGGGCACACTCACCTGTAATAAGCATGCCATGATTGGAATCGTACACCATGGAATAAATCTGCATGTCTCCTGGTCCCCCGTGGCTGTCATGGAACACTTGTAATAGTGAAAGAGTCTGTACATCCCACACCCTGAAAACCTGGGGAACAAAAGAACACAGTTCACCACTTTCACACTGTATGTTCCCCACTCAAAGCTATTTAGGTGAAGCATTTCCAAAGCCTACAGTACACGCCTAAAAACTTACAGCAAACCCCATGACCTTGCAATTGTACTACTGGGTGGTTACCCCAAAGATACAGATGTAGTGAAAAGAAGGGCCATCTGTACCCCAATGTTCATAGCAGCAATGGTCATGGTCGCCAAACTGTGGAAAGAACTGAGATGTCCTTCAACAGATGAATGGATAAAGATGTGGTCCATATGTACAATGGAATATTGTGCCTCCATCTGAAAGGATGAATACCCAACTTTTTATCAACATGGATGGGACTGGAGGAGATTGTGCTGAGTGAAATAAGTCAAACAGAGAGAGTCATTTTTCATATGGTTTCACTTACTTGTGGAGCATAAGGAATAACTTGGAGGACATTGGGAGATGGAGAGGAGAAGTGAGTTGGAGGAAACCGGAGGGGGAGACAAACCATGAGAGACTGTGGACTCTGAGAAACAAACTGATAGTTTCGGAGGGGAAGGGAGTGGGTGAGCCTGGTGGTGCGTCGTATTTGGAGGACCGGTATTGCATGGAGCACTGGATGTGGTGCATAAACAAGGAATCTTGGAACACTGAAAAAAATAAAATTAAATTAAGATGTTAAAAAAAACTTGCAACAAGTATGATTTATCTGACAAGCACGTCTTTGCTAAACTCCAATTTGGTTCTTGGTTCAATGATTGTTAATATCGAAGAAAAATAGAGCAGTGATTAAAAATTTGCTTAAAGGAACCGGATTCTTTTTTTATCTTACAGAGAAATCTGTTATTTATTATTCTTTAAGAGTTTGGAGGATTGATCATGACTTAGAGTTCAAATGAAGCCACCCTTCTCTCTACACTAGAGATTGGAAATTAGAGAGAAGACATATTTTAAGTGGAGGGTTTCAAATTGCTCTATTACGACATAAGAAGATGGAACATTGGAGCACCTGGGTGGCTCAGTTGGTTGAGTACTGGACTCTTGATTTTGGCTCAGGTCATGATCTCAGGGTCCTGAGAGCAAGCCCTGTGTCAGGCTCTGCACTCACATTGGAGCCTGCTTGTAATTCCCTATCTCCCTCTCCTCCATACCCCCAATTGTGTTCTTTCCATAAATAAGTGAAATAAATAAATAAAATCTTTAAAAAAAAATGATGGAACATCTTACTGAATGAGGTTTCTAAGAGCTTCCCCCCTCCTCCTGTCCAGGGATTTAAGAAATTCAGAAAGTAATTTTTAGGGATGGCTTAGATATAGTAAGAGTGTAGGGAAATAGATTATTTAAACTCTCGAATTACTTAAAGAGAGCTTGGGTTATTAGACTAGAAAAAACAATAAAATACAAATTCAGCAAAAGTAAGTCAAGTTGACCCTTGGTCACTTGAAATATCTGGTCCATCTTAGTCTTCTCCATTATTCTGTTTTTGTAAGCAAGTTGCAGCATGATTGAATTTTAGGAAGAAGCACGATTTGATCAAGGTGATGTTTTCTAGCATGCATCCTTAAATAATATTTTCACTTTATAATAGTCATCATTAACCCATTAAATTGGAATATTTGTTGAGTAAATGAGTGGTCTCTGTGGAACTAGAAATAAAAGAGTAATTTTGTTAACAGGGAGATACTAACTTCTTGTTTGAGACCCTTGTAATCGAGTTAAATGAGTTCACACCTCACTGTTGCAAAGGCAGTTTGATTCTTTTGTGTAGACACATAAAGATGTCTAAGTCATGTGATTTAGGGAGTGCTGGTGAGGAGTCTGGCCTCAAATGCAGATCGTTGGTGGGCCAGTACTCAGTACTCAGTACTCAGAACCTGTATGATTGGGAGTTACCTCCTTTGTTCTAGTCAAAATGCAAATTTAGGGTAGTAACTATTGAATCTTATCAGTCTTTTATGCCATGCGGTAAGTAAGTATTACGAGCCATTTATAAATTTAGGCTCTGAGTCCAGATGAGAGACAAATAGGAGAAGAACCTGAAAGTAGAATCGAGGAGTGCCAAAGAAATTTATCTCAACTCAAACTGTCTCTGATTGTATTGCTTTGGCTAAGATGCATTCAGGGTTGGCAGGCATTTTGCTATATGCATATGCTCTGAATGGTGGTTGCTGGAAAGATTAAGGGACAGGGCAGAAGAGGGGTCAGCTCTAGCACATCACTTAGATTCCCGGAACCTCAGGTTTCTTGTTTCTAGAGCAGACATACAACACCAGCACTCTGTTCTTCACTGAACTGACAGGAGCAGGTTTTAAAATCTGTAATGTTTTCTGTACAGTAGTACTAATTTCTTTATTCTTATTTCTCTCTTCTTCAGTGTTTGGTGCTTTAGGTGTTTTATGTGATTTTTAGGGGTGACTGATGGGCTAGCAGATCTGCCACACCTGTCCTCGGGTCCCACGTGTCATCTCTGTTACTAGTCATACCAACCAGCTCCCCATTTCCAAAACCCTTCTCATTCTGGTCTTGGGCATGCCACCTACTCTTCCTATCATCTACAACTGCCTTTCAATATCCTTCACTGTGTAGTGAACTGCTACCCTTTCCTCGAATCTGTTATAAGGAGAACTAAGGAGTCACAGCTCAAAAAGTTTGTGCCTTGATGTGCCATTTCTTCTCCAGACACAGAGAAATAGTAAAGAATATATAAAAAAGAGAAAGCAAAAAGAAACAGCAAGCCTATAAAGCAAGACACATATCTCTATAAATAGATCCAAGCAAGAGAGACACAGGAAGTGAGGGAGGGGTTGCCTCAGGGGGCTGCGCCCTGGAAGTGACCGGGCTGGGCCAGCAGAGAGCAGTCCCAGGCAGAGGGGACCAGAGGCTCCTAGCACTCCAGGGAAGAACCTGGAGCAGCTCCCCAGTTCAGGGCTGTCAGGGCAGTGAGAGCGAGGAGCTAAGGCTTTACTTTCATCTGGAGCTACAGTGTTCAGAAAGCTGTGAGACCTGTGAGCAAGGAGGACACTCACTGCCTTTGACCAGAAACTAAACCAAGACTACTTCTGACTCAGGAACTAGACCTGTTTCTAGACTGCTGCCCAAGGGGACCAGGTCGCGGAAGTTTACAGATATGGAAGATGGAGCATGAAGACATATGTAAAAGAAGCTGTAATTTTCAGAAAAACTGAGAGGAGGCTCTCTTCATGAACTTGAGCTGAAAAAGATGCCTTCAATAAGCACAAAAAGCATGAACCATAAAACATAGATTCATTTAACTGAATTAGAATTAAAAATCTCTGTTTAAGCAAAGCCACAATCACAAAGCTACAAGGGGTAGAGACAAGTCCAACGTTCATTGGCCAAGTTGGATACACATATCTTGTGCTTCCAACAGAATCCCATGTAGCAGTTAAAACAAGTGAACTAGACCTATATGTAAAAATGTGGATTAATCTCAAAATACAGTGCTGAGAAAGAAAATTTCAGTAGGATTTATTCACAGAGAATACTGACACATGCAAAATAAAACTATCCACGGTTGAAGGACATCTATACATGTACTAATGGTAATAAAACATAGTGCTGGTTCTAAGTTGAAAAATCCCAAAACTCCTCTCCTTTGGACACCTTCCATTGGTCACCCTTCTAATTCAGATGTCCCCTGTGCAGATGCCTATTACTACCCGTCTACACGTGTAGCAATTAGCATTTGTCATATGACGATTTGCTAAGGGGCTTCTCTACTAAACTGTACTCCCTTGAGGGAGGAACCATATGCTATTTCTTTCCCCAGTATCTTATGTGTTCTCTTTAGTTCGACTGGCTATTTAACTGGATTTGGGTCAGCTCGCTTGCTTATCCCCTGTCTTGGTCCAGGACCTTGTACGAACATACAGAGGAGCAGCACCGCATAGACAGAACTCATACTGTAACTGGATAAATCAATTAATAAATGGGACGGCATCAGCAAACAGAATTCACTGAGTCTATTTTTAGGTAGTCTTCATACGTCAACTACTTTGGAGGAAAGGAGAGTAGGGGTAGGCGTGAGGCTGTGCTGATTCTAGCCCTGTTCTCTACTCATTTCCCTAGACCTCCTCCCTACTCATCTCCCTCAGGGATTGACAGTGTTCCTGTGGTCCCTGTTAGTGCTTCAAAGCCTGAGACACAGAGCGGAGCGGGGATTAGGAAGGGCAAGATGTTTGTGAGAGAGACGGCGTTGCTATAGAAAGAAAATCCTTCCTTACACCAAGGAAGCTCTGTGTGCACAATGGAGTGTTTGTCAATGATAAATTAAATATTATGTATGTGTAAAATGGAAATTACGAAAGATATTCACCTCCTAGTGGCAGAAAACTAATGATTTCCAAATAAATTGGGAATGCAGGAGTTAGGAGGAAGGATTTTTTTTTTTAACATTGGGAAAAATTCAACTGAAACACTGTAAGGCTTTGAGGATAGTTATCCATCCCTAAATATCAAAGAGAAGGACAATAGAAAGCCCTCCTCTGAAGAATTTTTTTTGTGAGGGATCATTAATAAACAGTGATGAAGCAAAAAAGTTTGAAAACTCTACGTGTATCTGAGCCAGGAGTAAGAGGACTGTTTCGATTCAACCAGGTTTCCTGGCTTTTCTTGCAAACTCAGTACCAATCACTATTATCCAAATGCATTAATAAAGTGCTCTTTTGGGGGCTCCTGGGTGGCTCAGTTGGTTAAACGTTTGCCTTTCTTTGAGTCATGATCTCAGGGTCCTGGGATGGAGTCCCACATCGGGCTCCCTGCTCAGTGGGAGAGCCTGCTTCTCACTCTCCCTCTGCTCCCCACTGCCCCTGTACACTCTCTCTGAAATAAATAAAACCTTAAAAAAATAAATAAAGGACTCTTTTTTTTTTTTTTTTTTTTTAGTCTTGGAGGGTATTTATTATAGAGTGACCTAGAGCAAAGTATCTGATGTGTAGGAGTTGGCTTGAGATACATAAAAAAGGACTGTAAAAAGGTGCAAAACTGACATGACACGCACAATTCCTTATACGGCAAGTAATTCTGGAACACCAAGCTAGGTGCTACAGAAGCACAAGATCAGCAGAAGCACACTTACAGCTGTTCTTGAACAGACCTTCATCTGCTCAGGAGCATAGATACAACACAAGGAATTATCATGCACTGTAAGAGTTATCTGAGCGGAAGTTTGAACACTGTGCTAAAACTTGTACTGGCAGAAATCTTTAGATTTGCAGTATCATTTAGATAGAGGAAAGGGCATGGGGCATTCAACATTTCTGATTTGTCAAGGGAAGCTGGGATTTTGCCGGCCTTCCTAATTTTATCCAACTATTACAAGAGGTTAATTAGATTTTAGACCCCAAATGAATCAGATTCAGGCTAGACGACTTTACATTGAAGAGCCTGAAGACAGCCGCTATTCTGGCTCTTCTGAGGGTGACACAGTCTTACAGACACATTTGGAATTTGAAAATAGATATGTATAACAGTGGTACAGATGGTAGGCATTCAACGTTACTTGTGTAGGAATTCAATGCAAAAATGTGTTTTTTAAGCTCTTACAAATAACAAGAAGAAAAAAATTTTTTTGCTACGTGGAATGAAAACTGTTAATTTGGTTGTCTGGTTCTCACATTTCTCCTGTGTGGTAACTGGCAAACAGAAATGAAGGGAAGCCAGCCAGGATGCCTTTGAAAAATTAACTTTTTAATGACCAAGTTATTAGATGTGTTTAGTAGGAAATTTCAAGCTGTGCAAAAACCAAAATCCCCTGAGCTGGGCTCTCCAGCTCTACTTCTTAGGTCAGTCTGTGTGGCTAAGACTGCCTCTGGAGACCGACAAGCTCAGCTGAATCCTCCTTCACCACTCACTAGCTGTGTGACCTTGGGCAAATCACTAAACATCTCTGAGCCTTAGTTTTTACATTTGTAAAGGAGATTATACCAGAACCTATCTCATGCAGTTGTCGCAAATATTAAACGAGGTCACACAGAGAAAGAGCTTACATCTACATGAGGGCACATTTAACTACTTAAATTTACTTCATTCTTTCTAATGGCTGCATAGTATTCTGTTGTATGAATGCTCCCTAATTTATTTTAATTAGTCCCCAACTGATGGAGGTAGGCTTATTTCTTTTAGCAAAGTAATAGTGATGCAAAAATTATATGTAATTTTTGTGCAGTAGTCTAAATGTACCCGTTTGATAAATTCCTAGAAGAGGCATTTTTGTGTCAAAGGGCGTGAGCATTTTAAGTTTTGCTAGCTTGCCTTCCGCGATTACAATTTCATGCCTTCTTGATTCTGAGTTGCAAAACCAGCTTGCATAATTAGCTCCAGTTCTCGAGGAGAGCTGAACCTGATGTTTTTGTCTTTACTAGGTTTTGCCATCAAAGACTTTTGGCAGTTCTGCTTTATTTACTGAATGAGGTTTTTAACTCCTTTCGGACAGAGATTACATGAAACAATGTCTGGGCCCTGGGCAGGATACAGTGTGAGGCACTGAGCAGGGGCTCATGTATGGACTGATTCACATGAAGACAGCAGGAAGTCAAGATTCCTGGTAGGATCGCTCAGAGACAACCAGATTTCCAGCCGAAGAACCATGTCAGGCTTCTTCAAGAGCTATTTACTGAGACATGAAAGTTAATGTCAACAACACACCCAGGAAGTATAATCACTTTAGGTAGACTGTAGTGAACATGTATGTGTGTGTGTGCAAAAATGTATTTGTTCCATAGGTCTGAGGGTCCTGAAAGCTGACGGGAGGGGGGGTGGGGCCAAGGGGAAACAGTCCCACAGGAAGAAACTCAGAAACATCATGGCCCACCTTAAGCAAACGTGCAATGACAGCCAAGTGTCCCAGATTATATAACTAGAGAGTGATAGCCACGACAGAAGGAAGCTTCATGTACGGGCTGGTTCCCCAGTGTCTTTGTAGGCATATCCGCTCCGTGGCTCAGAACCATCAACACAGTCTTCTTTTGAAAATGGTCAGTGAGCCGTCACGGGGTTACAGATTGAAGGAGAACAAGGCCTGTACATAAGCAAAAAGCTAACTTTTTTGCTTCAGACTCTTCAAGTTGAGTGTGAATCCCAAAGCATATGCCCTTGCTTCCTTTCTCTTAACTCATATGTTCTCTTCACAGTTGGTCACTTACATTCTGTTAGCTGAAGGCTCATATCATACAGTGATCTTCCCCAGTAAATTCCAAGAGTCACTCTGAGGAAAGATCTGAGACTAGTAACTCCTACCTCTTGAGGATAAGAGTTTATCCAAAATGGAATGTCCCAAGAGCAATGCAAGGGCAGAAGATGGCAAATGCTGGGAGTAGTAAAATCAGGCTCTCAATCATGGATGCTTCCAGTTATCCAAAAAGTAAGAAAAGCAAAACCAAAAACAGCTGGAATTTGGTTTCAATAATCCCATAGGGAAAGAAAGCATAAGGAGCTAAAGCCAAAAAATAGTTCTGATTTTTACAACTCAAAGGAAATATATTTTAAAGGGTCAGTTTTTCTTCCTATCCCTTGGTCTATTTCAAGTACCCACATTTTTTATTCACCAAAGAGAGATGAACTCCATTTTTCTCTTGGTGAAGTCTTCTTGGAGGTGTGATATTTCACTGAGATTTAAAGCATGGTTTGGTGGGTATGGGACAAGAGTGATTGCAGACAAAGTCAGGAAAGCATGAAGACTTTGGGGAAGAGTTGGGTGATGTTTAGACTATCCAAAGACAAGTAAGTAGCAACAAAACTAGAAGGACCATAGAGAACCTTAAACACTAGAAAAGAGAATTTGAATTTTATTTACAAGGTATGGGGTGCCTCTGAAGATATGTAAGAAGGTACTGACAAGGTTGTAAGTGGATAAGGGAGTGATTAACATGAGGCAGTGTAATATCTGGGTGGTGGGGAGATGAGAGAAACTGAAGTAGCAGACCACGAGTGCCTTCTACTCTCTCTTTCTCTTTAAACTCGGAGCCTGTCAGTGGGTGTGAACTAAGATCATAGTGTGCGAACAAGAATGAGGTGCCAGATATGAGAGATGTTTCAGAGACTTGGAGACTGGCCAGTGGATGGCGTTAGGGAAGCAGAAGTTTAAAGTTGACTTTGAAGCTGGTCATGGTTCAGTGGGAAACAGCTGATATCATTAACAGCTGGAGGAAGACCAGAAGTCAGGAAAAGGGGATTCTAAGAGGAAAACCAATTCAGATGTAGATAAGCAGGAATTTTGTAAAGGGTAAGTAAAAACCAAATGGTCCTTTTCAAGAAACCTTGAAGATAGGGATGTTGAGCATAACAAGAAGACAGATGCTGGCTGTTGAAAGAAGGTTCTGGATGGGGCAGTATTTGACTAGGAGAACAAGAGCAGAGATTCGATTCAGGAAGCAAGAGAAATGCTTGTCCTTGGGTGGGAGGAAAAGAAGAGAAAGTAGCAAAAAATACAGAAAAATTTTGAGGTGGAAAAGATGGAAATTAATGAAGCAACACTGATAGTCTCAGCTCAGCAGAAGTTAAGGTAGCTTGTGAAGAGTGCAGAGGGGCATCAAGCATCTCTCTGAGAGAGTAGAGATTGTGTTTAATTGTCATGTAGACTGGACAGGTACTCAGCAGGAGATGGATATAAATGACTGAGTGGCAAACTCTAAGAGACTCTTGAATACAGAGAACAAACAAGGCTGTTCAAGGGGAGGCAGGTGGGGGATGGGCTAACTGGGTGATGGGGATGAAGGAGCTCACTTTTTGGGATGAGCACATGGTGTTATATGTAAATATAAATATGTATAAATGACAAGTCACTAAATTCTACACCTGAAACCAGTACTATGCTCTATGTTAGCTAACTTGAATTTAAATAAAAATAGAAAGATAGAAACAAATAAATAAATGGGTAGCATCATCGGAAGCATGGGTCTTTGGAAAGCCTCCCCCATCCCATGCCATAGACCACACCCATAATCTACACCTGTGTGGTCACAAAGGAGGTCCAGTACCAACACAGACAGATGAACACAAGTCCCGTCCCCGACTATGGAGAGTGGAGGGCACCTGCCTTTCTGGTGACGGCTGATGTTTCCCAAGGCCCCGTTACACACCAGGCACTGTGTTGTGTGCTCGCTTGCTAATCTCATTTCATCTTCACATCAACCCTGTGAGGAAGGTGTTCTGTTAGCCTTCTCAGTGATCTCAAATAACTCATCCAAGGTCACAGCCTGTAGCAGTCAGAGTCAGACTGCAACTCAGGTCTGCCCACTTTTCGAGGCCATTCTCTTAGCCACGCTTCCTGGGAGCGAGACAATAGCATCATCTTCACTTGGGAGAGTGTCTTCGACGTGGTCTTCAACAGGATGGTGTCCAGCCAGTCTGCAGGCTAGGTCGCCACGCCCTGTGGCTTGCTCCGACAATATTCACCTTGTTCCAACAATATTCACAGGATGGCTCCTGATTGCAGGACATTGCTTCTTGCTCTAGAGGACACTCCCAGCCTAGTGAAGCTGACTTCCGGAGTGAAAATTAAAAAACAAAATAACAACTGTTAACCCATTTGCCATCTGTTAAAAGTCATCAAAGCAAGCATGTCTCTCCTCAGCAGAAAGAAGAAAAAATCATCTTTGCTATCTAGACTTGTGCTTGAGAAAGTTGCCAGCCATGGTTCCCATTGGTTTTTGTCAAGGAGCGGAAAAGAAGTCTTTATTTCTCCCGGCACCTGTCAGAGTTGGGTCAGCTCTCTGGGGGCAGGAGATGGGGTATGGTGAGCCCTTGACTAGAAACAAGGGTAGCAGCTGCAGAGGTAAGAAATAGCCGAGCGGAGGGTCTGCAGAACCAGGAGAAAGGATGGAATCTGCTCGAAGGGCTTCACCCAAGGGCAAAGTAGAAGTCATGTAACCGGCTGGCGATTTAGTAAAGCTTGACATGAGGAAAACTTGTTTATGAAGAAATCTGAACAAATGTTAGATATGTAAAAACATCTGTTAATTTTGCTGTAATTAATGATTCTAATAGTGATGACAGCTTCAGCCAAAAACATGCATATGCCTACTTTGCTGTTCTTTTTGCCTCACGGACTTGTTTCCCAGGTCTTTGTGGGACTGGTGCCTCTGGTCATTCCGGTTTCTGCTTTCTTGTCATCCCCTCAGAGGTGATTTGCAGTCACCGCACATGGTTGTGTTTTCTGTTCATTTTAACACTTTCCTTGCTGTCTTCCATTTTATTTGCTGCTTTGTTTGTCTCTCCTCTCCTAGAATGGACTTCCTGTGAAGTTTCTGCCTTCTGCCTCATTCTTCTCTCTCTGCCTCAGTGTTCTCTCTCTGAAGCCCATTAGCCCCTGTCATGTAATAGATGCTCAAGAAATAAATGCTTTCTGAAGAAGTCATGAATGATCTCATTTAATCTTTATAACAATCCTGGAGGCAAAACTACATTTTACACATTTCTGTGTGGAAGATATTAAGTAATTTACCAAGTGGAGCTGCTGGGATGCCTGAATGAGCATCAAGCTAAGACAACTCGCTCCGTTTACGAGAAACTGGAAAGCTGATGTCCTGTGTCTGTTCACCTCTGGGCCTGAGCGGTCTAAAGGTTTGCTAGAAAGATATCTTTGTTTTCTTTCATTTCTCTAGAGGGGACTCCAGGTCTCAATTCATAATGTGGTTTAATTTAAGCGCCTCAAAACCTTCAGTGTCTTTCCAGTACCATTAAAATTCCTTTGTAGTTTAATTAAAATTAAAAGTAGTTTCCTTATTATAAAAGCAATGCTTATTTACTACAAAAAATTGGTAATAAAAGAAAGAAAAGAAAAAAACACAAAAAAGAAAAAAAAATTAACCCATTCACAATCTTTTACTTGGGTAATCACTAGCATCTTGTTAATTTCCCCTGATAATACAGGATCAAAGATACATTTTATTTTATTTTATTTTTTTAAAGATTTTATTTATTTATTTGACAGACAGAGATCACAAGTAGGCAGAGAGTCAGGCAGAGAGAGAGGAGGAAGCAGGCTCCCTGCTGAGCAGAGAGCCCGATGTGGGGCTCGATCCCAGGACCCTGGGATCATGACCTGAGCCGAAGGCAGCGGCTCAACCCACTGAGCCACCCAGGCGCCCCCAAAGATACATTTTAAAATGGGTTAATTTGGGGGCAGTGAAGTGCTCAGCTGGTTAAGCATCCTAGTCTTGATTTGGGCTCAGGTTATGATCTCCAGGTGGTGAGATGGAGCCCCACATTGGGCTCTGCTCTTAGTAGGGAGTCTGCTTGAGATTCTCTCCCTCTTCCTCTGCCCCTCCCCCCAAATAAATAAATCTTAAAAAAAAATAAAATGGCTTAGTTTCTTACATACTGTTTCATGATATTTCAAATAATATATTGTTTAGATATTTTCACTTTATTGTTCATCTATATAATGTTGAAAGGCAATACGTTTCGATTACGTGAAAAGATACTTGCGGAGTGGAGGGGAGGGGGAGTAGGAGGAAGGAATTCACAGGGTACAAACTTCCAGGTGCAAGATAAGTAAGCCCTGGGGATGTCACATACAGCCACGGACCCTGCTGTGTGGTGTGCAGGGAAGTTGAGAAGCGAGTAGATCCTAAGAGTCCTTATCACAAGAAGAAACTCTTTGTTTCTCCCCTCCCCACCCCTCCCCTTCCTTTTCTTCCCTCCCCTCCCCTCCTCTCCCCTTCCCTCTTCTCCTTTCCCTTTCTTTCCTTCCTTCCTTCCTCCCCCTCTTCCTTCCTTCTTTCTTTCCTTACTTTCCCTTCCCCTTTCTCTGTTCTCTCCTGCTTCCTCCCTCCCTGCCTTCCTTCCTCTCTCTCTTTCTTTCTTTTCTTTTTTCCTCTTTCTTTCTTTGATGTTGGATGCTACATTTAGCCACCAGGTAGCTAAGTGACCTTCTGCAGGTTACTTAGGTCTCATTTGCCTTTATATATGCAAAACTGTGATAATTAGGGGCGCCTGGGTGGCTCAGTGGGTTAAGCCTCTGCCTTCAGCTCAGGTCATGATCTCAGGGTCCTGGGATCGAGCCCCGCATCGGGCTCTCTGCTCAGCGGGAAGCCTGCCTCCCCCTCTCTCTCTGCCTGCCTCTCTGCCTACTTGTGATTTCTGTCTGTCAAATAAAAAAAAAAAACTGTGATAATTATAGGGTTGTTATTAGCAGCAAGTGAGTTTGAGTATGTAAAATATGGTCCACAGTGTGTGGCACTTGGTGAATATTTGATAAATGGTAATTATTTTTTTTTTAAGATTTTACTGATTTATTTTAGAGACAGAAAGAGAATACGCATGTGTATGCGTGAGTGGGGAAGAGGGTAGAGGGGATAACCCCAAGCAGATTTGGGACCCAGCTAAGCAGAGGGATCCAGGACCCTGAGATCATAACCTGAGGCGAAACCAAGAGTCAGTTGTTTAATGGACTGAGCCACCCAGGTGTCCCCAGTAAATGTTAATTATTATTATAATTCATAGAAAGTTTGGATGTCTATGAGGTCATATTTATCTTTCCTCTAGCCACAGGAGTTATGCTTAGGAATTACTCTAAGGCTATATGAATATTCACCTATATGAATATTTTCTTCTGGAAAATTCCAGAACTTCTATGTTTTTATATTTTACATTGAAGATCTTTAATATACATGGGATGTATTTTGTGGTTTGTTATGAAGTGATCATCTGATCACATATTTTTTCCTTATATGTTTCCCAACATTTAATGAACAAACTATCATTGCCCACCAATTTGGAGTGCTACTTTCATTATGTAAAAACTCCCATATACATGTGAACTCATTCTTGCCTTTTCTCTTTCCTCAGGGATGTGTCTTAACTAGTTCTGCATTGACTACTGCTCTGTTTCATTTATTGTGGCTTTAGGATATCTGTTCGTATGTAACAGGGAAAGAAGAATGCCAGCTTATAATGCTATTTTCCAAAGTTTCTAAGATATTTTTGTATGTCAGTATTTTTACATTAACACTAAACTTGGCAATCTGATACTTCAATAATCGTGAGTAGCATTAAAAAATAACAGCAAGGGGCACCTGGGTGGCTCAGTGGGTTAAGCGTCTGCCTTTGGCTCAGGTCATAATCTCAGGGTCCTGGGATCAAGCCCTGCATCAGGCTCTCTGCTCAGTGGAGAGCCTGCTTCCCACCCCCTGCCTGCCTCTCTGTCTACTAGTCATCTCTGTCAAATAAATAAATAAAATCTTTAAAAGTAAATAAATAAAAATTAATAAAAAATAACAGCTTTTAAAAATAGCTTAATTTGATGAAGAATACCTTTTACAGTACCATAATCCTATATGGAAACAGCATGTCCCTCTGCTCATGTTCTTAAATAAAAGTACATCAGAAAAACTTCGGAGTTATCTCAATATTAATAGTGAATATTGTTTGTTAAGGTTATTTCTAGGTATTTCACATTCTTTTTTTTTTTTTTTTTTTTTGCTTTTGTGAATGCTAGCTCTTTGACCACTGTGGTTATTGCTCTTACACAGAAACTTATTTTTTTAGAAATTGCTATCATCACGAGCCACGTTACTAACTTATCTGCTCTTGAAATTTCAAGCCGATTTTGTGTATCAACTGTACTTCAAATTTAAAAATTTAAGGCGGTCTTTTTGAATTTTTCATGGAGACAAACACATTATTTGCAAATACAATGATTCTGTCTCCTCATATCTCATATTCGTAACTCGTTGTTTATTTTATTTGAGCACATTGGTTAGAACATGTTAAACTCTGTTTAATGACAGCCACTACGACAGAAGCCTCGCGCTTTCTGTCTTGGCCCAAAATGTCCCATCTGCCACGGGAGGCCCATACTGGCTCTTTCCCAGCACCTCCTCCCTGGACGCCTGTCTTCCGATGTGTTCTTCCCTAAGCCCTCGTCAGCAGAAACCCCGGCAGAAACGGTGGCTCATCATTTCTGTCTCCTTCCTGACAATATTCTTCTCAGTGATAGCAGCTATTTCAGTCAAAAACTCTATGTGTTCTAGTTTTTCCAGTAGCTGATTTTAGGGGGAAATGTGACTGGTTTCATTTATGTTGTTTTCTGTTACCTTTGCTGAGGAGAGGCTGATGATATGTTGATCTTTCTCATTTGTTACGATCTCCGTGATGCTGAACATGTGCCCCACAAGCTTCCCCACCGGCTTGGTGCTGATGTTGGGGTGCCACAAACGGAGTACCTTGTCATCTCCTGGAAAGGGCGACATGGGGGGTTATTAGTTTTCTCTGCGACACAGCTGGTCAGAGTTGAAAGAGTCCCTCTCACTCAATTATAACCTTATTGTCCTTCTAATATCAAATCACAGTCTGCTTCTTCCAGGACGCCCTCTAGGATTGACTTGTTTTGGAGCCCCTTCCTCCTGTCAAGACTGTTTGGGAATAATTGTATTTACACACACAAATGTGAATTCTTATAAATATTTTATGAGTCCTTTTCTTGATTCAGTACTTTCCCACTCATTCATGGATTAATGTATTATTTATGCTTTATTTACTTCCCAAAGAATTTTAGACAGCTGTTCTTTTGTTTTCACATTCAGAGGAAGAGGAAAATTACACATAATCTCTACCATTATAACAAATCAAATGTCTCCATCTTCCCTCCTAGCACATATCCATAAGCATATATAATTTGCCTGTAGTTACATCCATAGCATACCTACTATTTTTTTAATTGTTAAAATCATATGGATACACAGTAAAAGATTTACACAATACAGTAGGGTATAATTTTTGTCAAAAATGTCTTCTTTTCGGGGTGCCTGGGTGGCTCAGTGGGTTAAAGCCTCTGTCTTCGGCTCAGGTCATGATCTCAGGGTCCTGGGATAGAGCCCTGCACTGGGCTCTCTGTTCAGCAGGGAATCTGCTTCCTCCTCTCTCTCTGTCTCTCTGCCTACTTGTGATCTCTATCAAATAAATAAATTAAATCTTCAAGGAAAAAGTCTTCTTTTCCCTCAGAATCCCTACTTCCACTCCCTATAGTTAATCACTGCTCACTCTTCCCCCCCCTCTTTCTTACAAATAAATTTTTATTTTCAGAGTAAAGAAAAATACTTTTCCATTCATATTTAAATACTTTGAATTATTTTCAGCAGGTATTTCGATCACCACTTCTCAACAACAAAAAGATCACTAACTTTTATCTTTGTTACACCCATTAATAATATCAATGTTATCAAAATGCTAAAAAAAAAATCACTGTTTCTTAAAACTTATTTTTACCCCGAAATCACAGCATGCTATTTTGAGCAGAGAGAGACAGACCAAATCAAAGTTGTGTAGAATGGATTTGTCACTTTGTTATCATACGTGACATTGGCAGGACTGGTTGCTTTTGTTTTCTTCCCAGTTTATGGAGATATAGTTGATATAAAACACTGTGTGAGTTTAAGGTGTGAAACATGATTATTTGGTGTATGTATAGGGCTTGCAGTCACTTGGGGGGTGCTCAGCTGGTTAAGCATTTGCCTTCAGCTCAGGTCGTGATCC
This sequence comes from Mustela nivalis, assembly GCF_964662115.1. Classification (NCBI taxonomy): domain Eukaryota; kingdom Metazoa; phylum Chordata; class Mammalia; order Carnivora; family Mustelidae; genus Mustela; species Mustela nivalis. Next base: position 6,956,671 of record NC_139035.1, on the reverse strand, counting down.
CAGAGTCCTGGGACAAAGTCCTGCATTGGGCTCCTTGCTCCTTGGGGAGCTTGCTTCTGCCTCTGCGCACCCCCCCCCCCCCACCAACCATGAATAAATAAATAAAATCTTAAAAGAAAAAGTACAGTGCTCACTTCAGCAGCACATATACTAAAATTGGACTCTATAGCTCACGAGCCTTAAGGCTCAAAGAAGTGATCTCACCTCTGTGTCTGGGTTTCCTTATCTGTATATATAATGGGGATGACCAGAATTTATGTCATAACCTCATTGTGAGACGACATGGGGTCATCCATGGATAATCTGAGCGGTTCCTGGAATATGAGCTAATTCTACTCTGTTCTTCTTCTAAGTCCCTGCCCTTTGCAACACGTTTTATAAAACGCTTGGGGGAAAGAGAAAGGAACTGATATACAGATGTATGAAACATGGGCCCTGCTCTGGAGAGTTTGAAATCTAGTGGTCTTCTAGGGCAAGCATATAAGTTAGAGAGGAAAAGGAAGTAGTCACAGCAAATAACAATATGAAGGTAGGTCTTAATACTATAAACAATACATTATGGTTCGTTAGGGGTTAATCCCTTGTTCCTTTGTTATTTTCCATTTATTTTCAGTTTCTCTCTTTTTGTTAACCAGGATTCTGATAAAGTCACATATAAAGATAGGGTTTTCTTTCCTTTAGCAAGTTCTTATCTCAGCTGGTGAGTCAGTGGATCCAAATGTCTCACTCTTGAGGACATGAGCTGGCTCAGTGCACAGAGAAAAGGAAGGGAGGGACGGACTGTGGGAACCAGGTTACAGTGGTCCTGGGGGTCCAGCGGGGAGGAGCAGGGGCTGGGAGCAAAGAGAACAGACTGGAGCACCCAGCTGCCTAGTCACATGTCAGGTGATGAGTTGAGGCAAACCATTCTCTTTTCTGGGGCCTCAATTTTCTTATCTGTATAGTTTTGATCTCCCAAGATTCCCTCCCACTCTGAGGTTGAATGATTGTGTGCTGTGGAGGGAGAGGTTACTACCGTGGGAATACAGAGCAATCTGGAATTGTAAAGGTCACGAGATAATTCCCGTAAAGCAGTATCTTGCTTGCGTTGACTTTTTGCTGGGAATGGCTGAGAAGTCTCGCCCTTGCTGCAGTATGTTCAGAACCTGAGCCTTAGGCCCCCAAGCGGTTGGCCAGGCTGCCCCTGAACTGGACTTTATCACTCCTGGAAGATGAGGTCAGGCTACCCTTAGAAGGAAATCTATGACTTGGGTGCCACAGGAAGAAGGGTACAACGGAAGACTGCCACGTGGGAAATGTGGCGAACAAAAAGCTTTGTCCAGCATGCATTATGAAGGAAGCCCCATCTTACCGGGGTCTCCTCTGGTTGGTTACCAGAGGTCCTCCAGCTCTGCTTGCTTTCTGATGATAGCAGTGGAATCCTCATGTTATCTGTGCGGTGGATTTTTAGAGCCAGAATGACCAGAAATGGAGGTGATACTAAGCTCTGAATGCTGACAGTGTTTAATCTATGTTGTTGTTATTCTGATTATGAATCTGTTCCATGTGTCCCATGAATTCAGTTCCATGAATCTGCTCGTGCGCCACGTGGTACCACAGCTGTGTATTTACATGCCCTATTCGTACCACTAAATTTTGAATTCTTGAAGGTTAAAATGTAACCTGATCTGTGTGATTCATGACGCCTGGTCTGTAGCAGTTGTGCAAGACACGCTGGTGGAATGAAATATTAACAGATGCACACAGAGCCCCCATATTATCTTGCATGGCAGAGAATCGTTTGTCTACATCGAACCGCCCAAAGGAGGAGTTTAACTCTTAAAATGGCCGACAGAGACAACCATGAGCTAAAAAGAAATGCTCAGAAAGTTTGCGATTTTATTTGTTTTTATTTTTGTTTGGATTAAGTACTTCGTCCTGGTTTGGCTTTGTTTTCTCCAGCTCATCAAACGTCCCTGCAAATTTCACACATTCAGCTATGCCTCATGAAGCGGCTTTCATAGTATGTGTTGAGTCATCAGCTGGGCCACATGGTACATTTAGCAACCTGCTCGGCTGAGTCACTCATCAACAAAAGTATTCTCCTGAGGAAAACGTGTCTCTAGTCACTGAGGAATTGCATCTTCCACTAACAGAGGCTCTGTAACTGTGACCATTTAATAATTTTTGCACAGCGAGAAGTATCAGTTGCTTGTCAGTCATGCTGCTAAATGTTTCGTTTTGGTAAAGGAGCTAGAAAAATAAGATTCCAAGGCTGTATATAGCTGGCCATCTCACAATATAATGAGTGTTGAGGTTCACGAAGGTCAAACATCTTAATCCATAAACACGAAAATGATTTGAATCCCAGAACTGGACTAAACACATTTTTTTCCCCTCAGAAATGATTAAAATGCTTAAGATGACAAACTATATGAAAGCTGGTCAATTCTTAACATTTTGAAGTATTTTGTGTGAGAACAAAGGGCTGGTCAAAGGAGTTGGTTAAGATTAATGGGATAGCTTGTCTTTTCAGAACAATCAGATTTTAGAAATGGGATCTCACTTCAACTGCGCCATTTTACTTTCTCGGAGGGTTTCCTGTGGAGGGTTTGAGTTGAAGGAGGACAAAAGGCCATGATTGTCACAGAACTGAAGACCTGTCCTGTTGAGGGCAATATCCCTCACACTTTGATTCTGGGGCGATTTTGCTGCTTCCTCTCTGAGGACTACTGGGCTCTTTCCCTCTCATCCCTGGAGCACCCCACCTTTTCCTCTTGAGTGATCGGGGCCATTTCCCTCACAAGGAAGAAGCCAAGACAGTCATCTACTCAGCAAAGGGCAGAGGGATCCAGAAAGTGTAATATAAGCATGCCACTTCTTTTGCTTTGAAAACATGTAATTTTAGTATTCATTCCTTTATGAGTTCTAGACCGGCATGGAGCTCTTCAAAGGATAACTTCAATTAGCACAGCTCAAAGACTTGGACCCCTGTTCGTCCTTAGAATCATCACTACCGGGCGCCATGAAACTTGCTCCCAGTCCAAGCCATAACCCCCACATTCTACTCTGCAGACTTCTTACCCATATGCTTTGCTTTCTTTCCTTAATGTCCTTAGTTGAAATTTAGAAGTCTGTGGCCCATTAACGCCTTATTTTTCTGAGCGCATAGAGCTCTGACTATACACTGAGTACCAGTAAGTTACAATATACCTGATTGGCAGAGAGGGTTCCAAATTTTCCAAAGGACATTTTAATTTATCTCCCTATGAACAGGAATTTCTTTAAACAACAGAATCCTGATTCTTTAAGCTCAATGGGATCTTGGAATTCTTGTAATCTAACTTCCTCATTTTACCAGATATGGAACATGAGCAACGGGAGATTATATGAGAGCTAAAAATCATACAGCTGGTTAGTGTCTGAGCTATGAATAAAACCACCTCTTCTAAATTTCAATGCATTGTTTTTGCTTGTTTTGCTTTCCAGTAGATTGCTATGTAATTTGTTAAAAATAATATTCGAACCGTAAGCTAGTTTTACGTAAGTGTTGTCGAAGGGCCAAAGCGGAGCACAAATTACAATATGAGTACTGTGCATTTGCTGAAAAACATTTTAGCTCTATGTCCTCAGGGAAGATTGCCAGGTGTGAAGTGAGAGTGTAGCTATCTTCACACAGTTGGCCTTTGAACAACATGGGTTTGAACTGTGTGGACCCACGCATATACATTTTTTTTTAAATAAATACACTACAGAACTATAAATTCATATTCATGTCTTAAGATTTTCTTAACATTTTCTTCTCTCTAGTTTACTTTATTGTAAGAACACAACATATAATATACAGAACATACAAAATATGTGTGAATGCAAAGTTTACATTATCTGTAAGGTTTCCAGTCAATGGTAGGCTACTAGTAGTTAAGTTTTGTGGGAGTTCAAAGTTACGTGTGGACTTTCTACTGTCGGTTGTGGTGGCATGGGGGTGACTGGCACCCCAGACCTGTGTTGTTCAAGGGTCAACAGTACTTACCAATATCGGCATTTCAGGGCTGAGGCAGGCTAATCTTGGTAGAAAACCAAATGTCGTAGCTGTGTGTGTTTTGGGGGAAGGAATTTGAAGAAATCTCATGTGGAAGGAGCTGGGAGCACTTACTCATCAAACATTTTTTGCTCTTTTAATAAATATTCTTGCTCAAAGCATTTTCCAAATGGTACATGTGTTGATCTTTTGGATGGCAGAGCTTTCTTAAAAATTGTGTTTACTCTTTCCCTTCCTAATAATGTTTAGATCTCCAGTATAAGCCATTTCTTGATGTTTACTTGAGTTTCTGCGTTGCTCATTTATATCTTTCAAGTCCACACGCTCCTTGTTGAAGGTGACTCTGATCTTGAGGTGCCCCTGGGAGTTCATCACACTCACACTGGCAGCCTGGGGGTCCTCATAACCCTTAGCTCCAACTGGGTCTTTTTTCATCACCAGAAGGAGCATACTCCCAGGTGTCTAATCCCACTTGACATTCAAGCTCAAACTTGAGATGTGTTTGCTCTCTTTCCCACGTGAGCACCCTCTTCCTGATCTCTGGTAACAATACAGTTGCTACTCTTCCGTTTTCCAATCTTACAAACTCGGAGCTGATTGATCCCTCTTATTAATCCCAATGTCATTCCGGCTTCAGGTTTTATGACTGATTTCTTTCCCATGGGATTGGCTCTGTCCTTTCTTCTTCCATTTCACTTGCAATAATCAGACCCTCACCACTTCACTCATGACTCCCGGAACAGCTTCCTGACTGGAACCTCCCGTTTCATTTTATTCCAACAAAACCTCTACATTTTTGTCAACATGACTTTGTCTGTGTGTTGTAGACAGATTGAATAAATATTTGTTGAAAATCTACTATGTCCCAGGCATACATTATCTCAATTAATCTTAAGCACCACCATATGAAGTATGTGTGTTTTTGTTATTGTTAGTATTACTATTAGCAAATTTATATTGTGCACTTACTGTGTGCTAAGTACTTTATTCAAATTTGCTTAATTCTTATAATAATCTTATGAGTGGGTACTATTATCCAGTCCCACTTTAGAGTAGACTGAAACTTAAAGGGATTAAGTGACTTACCCAAGGCCAGAAAGACAACCAGGATGTGCACCCAGAAGGTCTGACTCCAGAGCCCAGGCTCGAAGCCATCCTACTGTATTAGCACCCTAGGGCTAGAGGTGACAAGTATGAGGCTTGAGGAATGTTTCTATCCTCCACCTTCCCCTCTGAACCACACATACCATACTCTCCACAGACGACCGTGTGTCCTATGTTCCATCCTCCTTAACCCTGAAACATTAGAATGCTTCCGGGCTCTCTCCTTGGCCTCTTTTCTGCTAACTCTAAAACATTGGCCCTTGACCCTTTTGAATATGAACCCCATTGAGGACTCGATAACTCTTTAGACTATGTCTGCGGAAAAATGCACATAGACACACAAGTTTCAATAGGCCACAGGGGACCCCAGAATTCCTCTAAAGCCCGCACAGGGGCCCCAGGCTGGGATCTCATGCTCTCATTCACTGAAATAACTTCTAGAGAGATTAAAGATCCAAACATAAAATTAAAATTTAAATTTAATTTAATTAAAAATTAAAGATCCAAACATAAAATATAAAGCAATAAAAAAGAGTAAGATACGGAAGAATTTATAACCCATATTCCAGTGCCGGGGAAGAACCTTCTAAGTGTGCCATCAAATCCAGAAGGCACAAAGAAAAAGAATGACAGATTTAACTTTATGCAAATGTTTTAACTCTCTGAAAGGCTCCCCAGGAGCAAAACTCTGTCATTTCATGAGAAGCAAGCACTTTGTCATTAGATTAATCAAGGAGAGCACGGTTGGCAAAGTAGAGAATCTCTGTACAACACGAACGGTTCCCTTACCTCCAGTGACAATCACGTTTGCTTTTGTGCAGTAACAGAAAGTGTTGGCTCCTCTTGGCATGGAGAACTCTCTGACAGGCCTGGGAAACACAAATTAGATGTAAAGCCTCTACAATTCCCTGTATCCAACTAATTCTAACGTACATGTAGGTTGTGTACAATAGGCTCATTTCTAAGCTGGTAAATCTATGTAACCACAGAAACTATTATAAGTAATGATGAAGTCCGCACTGACCGACAGAGTCTACTTGTTCCATAATGTGGTGATATTAGCACAGTACTCTGTACTGTTTCTGCTTAACAGGAAACCCAGTCCTCCCCGCCGGGGTGGTGACTAGAGACCGATCCTTCTTAATCCAGAAAGGATAATGGATGGCTAACTGCGTCCGTTTGGTGTACACAAGGCCAGGAACACCTTTGGACACGTCCTCTTCTCCCACCAACCACATCCCACTGCTGTCCAGTCCTGTTGACTAAACCTCTAAAATACACCTGAAATCTGACTTCTTCCCATTCTCATTACAGTGCTTAGGTTCAAGCCTCCAACCCCCCCCCCCCCCACACACACACACACCAGACCTTCTGCAACAAAGTGCTAACTTCTCAGCTTCCACTGTTGTCCATCTTTCTGTCTACATTCCCACCTCAAATCCTGCTGTCATTCTTCAGCCATGATGGTCTTCCTAAAACCGGCATAGCATAGCACTTCTCTTCAGGGGCTTCCCGAGGCTCCGAGAGGAGCTGGGCTCCTTCATCTGGCCTGCCTGGCCTGCGTGGTCCTGGGCGGCGCCATACCTTCCTCTCTCCCCTCATGCTGTGCTCCAGCCGTTCTGCTCTAGCCTTCTGGCTGCACTGAGCTCTCTCCCTCCTCGGGAGATTCTGCACAAGCCCAAGATGTGCTGGCCCCAGATACCAACCCCTCTAGCAACCGTCCTCCTGTGAGTGTCAGCTCACATGCTGCCTTTTCACATGGGCCTTGCCTCAACACAGTCCTGCCCTCACTAATGGAGTAGTGTCTTCTTTCTATCTCCTGGTACCATGTTATTTTCCTTACAACTAGAGCATCTATTATATAATTTTGGCATGTAGGTTTTGAGTGTTAACTTGGTATCTGTGAGTATTACTATGCTGGGCTTAAAAGAGCTGAGCTTGAGTGAAAATGAGTGAAAATGTATAGGTTTAAATCCTGACTTCATCCAGTGCCTCAGCGTCTTAATTTATTAAATGGGATAATACTACTACTACTGCCCTCAGATGCTAGCAATAGTTGAGAGCTGTTACTACATCTGACCAGATGGGGAAAGGAGGAGCCATGAAAGGGAGCACCCAGAAGGAGCCCCAGACCAGGAGGTAAGCAGACCCTGAAGCCAGGGCGGGGGGAGGGAGTGGGAGACTGTGGGGGGGAGGGGAGGGAGGGAAGGAAAGCAACTGGCCTTCTTCTCCTCTTGCCTCTGAGGCTTGTGTGTTCTTTCCTTTCCTTTTAAACACACACGGTTGTGTATATCATTCTGTTCTTTGTTTTATCACTTAATATTATATCTTGAAGACCTTTCCAAATCAGTACATAAAATACTTCCTCAATCTTTTCTTTCTTTTTCAAAGCTCATGAAAAGAAGCCTCAATGTAGTAACATAAGTCTAAAGTCAGAATTCAGAATTGTGAAAATGTTTAAATGTCCTAGAGAAGCAGCAGACAGTTCTGACTGGGGACTCATTTTGAGTTTTGCCAATGACACACTCTCTAACTGTCACCGGTAGATGGACTGAGCTGAGCTTCATGGGGTTACAAACCAGGAATGGCACCATTTTCTTCTACCTCTGTCTCTAACATGGCCTCTTCCCGTGTCCCCTTGCACTGACAGCAAGGCCTCTTGGGCCAGCTTCCATTAGCACAGCTTCTATTAAGATACCTCCTGAGTCTCACGGGACACAGTTCACACGGCTTGCCACATGGAGCAGTGTCATTGTGACCACAGCCCCTCCCACTGTCATGGGTCCGAGGGAGAAATGTGTCCATTAGCAGAAGGCACAGTGCCTCGGGCTCATGGCACTTTCAGGGTCCTACAAAAATGCTCGAATTGGGGGCGCCTGGGTGGCTCAGTGGGTTAAGGCCTCTGCCTTCAGCTCGGGTCATGATCCCAGGGTCCTGGGATCGAGCCCAACATCGGGCTCTCTGCTCAGCGGGGAGCCCGCTTCCTCCTCTCTTTCTCTGCCTGCCTCTCTGCCTGCTTGTGATCTCTGTCTGTCAAATAAATAAATAAAATCTAAAAAAAAAAAAAAAATGCTCGAATTGTTCTTAAAATCAGAAGGAAAGAAAATGTAAGTTTGAGGTCATGATAAATGTTTTCATTTTTTCTCACATCAGAAAAAAAATATATTTCCAGAAACCATGAAAATCTACTTTTTTCTAAAACAGAAAAAATATGGAAGTAAAGTTATATCAAAAATCATGTGGAATATGGAATAGTATTATGGTGGGAGGGACCCTTGAAGGCAAAGGACCCAGGGCCACATAAGTCACAATGTGGCCCAGCCAGCAGCCTTCCCCCCCAACCCCTTTTGGCTCTTCCGGGGCAGGTTCTCATGGAATGGGTTCTCCTGAAGCTGTCCTCACTTGGCTTGGGGTAGGGGGAGTTCTCTCTCCAACCTCCACTTTCCACCCGGAGAAGACAGATGAATCACCCCAACATTCCCCAATTAGTCCCACAGCTGTGTTCCTTGATTCTTCTCTTCAATTATTTTGGAATTGCTAGTTGTCCCCTCTTTGCTGGGGATGGACAATGGCAGAAGGGTCACAGGACTGCTCTGACTACCTTGTAATAATTCTGAGGATGTTTCAGCAGACTTCCCTAGAAAATGGGGCATTAGCTAAAATCCCAAGGCAGCAGGAAAAGAACTATTTGATATCCTGTTAGTTGATCATGAAAAAAAATCTATCATTTTCTCAATTTCTCAGCATCTGCAATGGAACTTATACACATTTAGCATTTACATTTGTTGTTGTTGTTGTTTTAAATACCTGCCCAATAGAATTATACTCTCTACTTTTCTGGCCCACATTGTTAGATGGATTACAAATAAATGAACTGTACCTTTAACTATTTCAGCTTTTAAAGCTATAATTGATGTCAATTGATGAAAAAACTCAAAAATAGATACTTTATATACATATTCAACTGTATACTTTTTAATAGATTGCTTTTTTGTGTGTTCACATCTCTATAATATTTTTTTAATTATTTTTATTAACATAAAATATATTATTTGCCCCAGAGGAAAGGTCTGTGAATTGTCAGGCTTGCACATTTCACAGCACTCACCACAACAGATGCCCGCCCCCATGTCCATAACCTATGTTTGGACTTGAGCCCAGGTCCTCCACACCATTTTCTCTGCTCAAGGATTAGGTGGTGGGTGAGAAGGGGTGGGCCACCCACTTGGCCAGGGTGTCTCAGTGAGCTCCGTAAACACCACACAGGGCAGGATGGCTCCAGGCTCAGTCTCATGTACAAGGAAGGCCCACGTGGTCCATTCCGTAGAAAATAAAATGTCGACACCATGGTACTTTGAGCATAGAAGGCTCCCAACAAATATTTGTTTGAATATCCTTAAGAAATGAACACTTGGTTGACTGTGCCTCTTTCCAGAATCACAGAGAATAAAAATGTACTGATTCTGGGAAGTTCCCTCTGAAGTTTTCCCTGGTCCTCTTGAGACAATAGCACTTTGGAAAGGAAAACATTTCCTGACAATTTCTTTCAAAAAAATAAAAACTCAGTCTCCCATCAAAAGGCCCTAACTGAATGATAGCGTCCTTTCACCTCAGCTTCCCTGCTCTTGTCACACAAATGCAAATCTGGGAGGGAAGAAGTTATTCAGATGGAAATTAAAGAGGTAACTGGGGTGTGTTGTTCATTGAATGTAAGATGGTACTCAGATAGGAAGGCATTGGGGGTTGGGGGGGATTCGGTGACTGATAAAGAGTAGCTATTGAGCCAGTATCTTTTCTCTCCTTGGAGGTGGGGGTAGTTAGAAGTCAAGGCAAGGAGTGAGGAAGAAGGCATTTTTATTTTCTCCTAGAAGATGTGAGGTAAGAATGCCTCACACAGAGGTATTTTTTTAAGTGGTCCACACTCTGCAGTATTACCTGCCACTGATCCATACTGTGCCCAATCCCAAGGGACAAGGGAGAGTCCAACAGAAAACTCTAGATCAGCAGTTGGCAGCCTCTTTTTTTAAGGAGCCAAATAATGAATATTTCAGACTTTGCCATACAGGCTCTGTTGTCCCAACCACTCAACTCTGCCACTGTAGCATGAAAACAGCCATACATAATACATAAATGAGCAAGCATGGCCCTGTTCCCACACAACTTTATAAGCAAAGAAATTTGAATTTCATATAATTTTCAGGGGGGTTAAAGTATTATTCTTTTGATTTGTTCGGCAATCAGAAATGGAAAAATCATTCTTGGTGTGCAGATGTTACAAAAACAGGTGGCCTGCTGGAGTTGGTCCATGGGGTTTTATGACCCTTACTCCAGATGCAGGAGCACGAAGCCCAAACCAGGACATCTCTACAGTCACTCCACCTGTTCTCAGGATTCAAATTCTTTTTTATTTTATTTTTTGGGGGGGATGCATTTCAGTATCTCTCTGATGGGAACAAAGAAAGGAACTTACATTTACTGAGTCCTACGTGCCAGGCATTAAGTCAGCACTCTACATGAGGTAACTTAGGTGCCTTTTATAAGACAATAAGATAGGTAGGTGTCTTCCTTCCCATCTAAAGATGGGAAAACAGATGGAGAAGAGCTAATGGTATTGTGTGCATGGTGTTCGGTGGTCCCAAAGCTCGTGAGTGCTAGGACAGAGACCAGTTCTGCCTGGCTCTGTTGCAACCCGCTTGGGGGGGCACTATCCACTTTCCCGTATAATGACCTGCCACCGAATTGGGTAACTGAGGAAAAGTAATGCTGAATAGTTAGCTGCTCCTCTCTGGGGAATTGTCAAGCTATCCAAGGGTTAAAGGTTCAACTTCTGTCTTGCAACAGGCCAACCTCCTTTACACGGCATAATTAATTGCAGATGTTCATTTTCTTGCTGGTACAAAACTCCATTTGTGAAATTACCATACAAAATTATAACCAAAATGGTAATCATGTTTGAAATGGAAATTTTTTCAAGAGGAGTTTTTTTCCCTGCCTTTTTGGGAGCCGTGCTGGCTCCCATTTTAACAGCTGGCCAATCATGTATTAGTGTAATTGCAGTTTCATCTGGCTCGACTTAAGACTCATTATAGGAGATTGCAGAAACAGGGATATGTTGAATCTAGCGATGAAGAGGACCTGACTGTCCTCTTCTTGAGATGACTCTCCAATGGTACCGGCATTTCGGGAAAACGTTATTATACCGCATCACTTGAGAAATCTCTATAGCTTCTAGATTTACGAGAGTGGCCCAAGGAAACCGCTGAAAAGCTCAGCCAGAATCTGACTGAATAGATCGATGATCACCGTTTGCTGAGACTGTCTTGAGTATTTTTACCTCCATATCCTGACTCTCTCCAGCTGAATGTATCATCAGCTACGTCCCAAGCGTTATGGTAAATACTAGGAAGTTCAGAATTGGGCTCAGAGACAAACTCCTGACTCTTGCAAAATAGACACTTTCCAGAGCATGGATGAGAAAGTACTGGCTAGTCTGAAAAATAAAACCTTCCAGAGAATCTAAGCGTTTACAGCTACTAAGTACCAAGTCTGTGGAACACTGGGGCAGAGTAGGAATTTAAATTCCCTGTAATACCATTACATAAACTAAAAACACATACAAATATATATTTTTAAGGAAATGTATAAACAAAAAGATATATGAAACCCAACAGAATGATTGCCTTTGTGGGTGTGTGTGAGTGTGTGTGTATATGTGTGTGTGCACATGGCACAGGAAAATGGATTGGGATACAGCATAAAGAAGGAATAAAAAAAGGAGAGTATGAACAACTAAGCCATGCTCTTGAGGTTACTCCACTGGGGTGAAAAAAGGGAATTAGATTTGCCTTGGATCCTGCTAGTTGAAGGACATATTTGCCCTCACAAAAAGAAGGTATGCAATCTAAATGAGAGCAAAAAGATTACTACCCTATTTAAAACCTAACACAAGAATCACCACTTGATTAAAAGATCTTAATGCTTGAAAAAGGGGAGTATGGGCCCTGTCATAACTTTTCCCCAAGAAAAAGATTAGTGCCTCTCTTTTCCCCCAGTACCGTCATTATTCTAGATTTTGACAGCACACAGAAATCAAAATGTTCTTTAAAAATCAATTCTTTGTGAAAGATCATAAATATCTACAAGCAAATAATAACCCTTTTAACTGTTACAGTATTTTACAGTTTTCAAGAGACCTTCACTCATTTCAGCTTGTTTGAGCAATGCAAAAGTCCTGGGAGATAAAAAAGTATGATCCCCATTCATTAACGAGGTTACTGAGGTTCAGGTAAGTAACATCCCCAAGACCACTCAACCAACAAGTGGCAGAAGTGACATTAGAACTCACTTGCTTGTCAGCATACTCCTTTACTCACATTCTCTCCTAGGAAACAGCAAGGCCAAGCAAACAGCCCTCTCAGCCAGAAGCCCAGCAGCTTCCGCTGCTCTCAGACTTCCTCTGGATCTTTCATGATTTGACTCTTCACCTCATAAGGCTCTTTGCTCAAACTTGAGCTCCCCAGAGTACTCTCTCCTGACCATCCTCTCAAAAATATGCCTCCAGTCACTTCATCCTGTAACCCTACTTCATTTCCTAAATTTGTATCATTTACTGGATTATGTCTTTTCCACTAGAATATGTGCTCCAAGAGAGGAGAGAGTTGGTCTTTTTTGCATACCGTTTATCAATTCTTGGAACGGTTTTTGGTATATAATACATATGCAAAAATTACGGTTGCAAACAAAAAAATGAAACTTAGATTCTTTTTGTTCCTCTCATCGAGTAGGTTGCCAATGCTTATAAATTATATATGGATCTGGTCTCTCTCCATTCTCACTTCTACCGGTTGAGTTCCAGCTCTCGTCAGCTTCTTTCTGAACTATTACCCTATCTTCCCAGTCATCTCCTCCTTCCCAACCTGCCTCCTCCTTCCCCAACCCATTCCCCTTCTCACTGCTAGGGCAGTTTGTCAAGAACTCCTCATTGACCATTCTCCCGGCCAAAGAATTCAATAGCTCATATAGCTCTCAGGTTAATACTCCAGGACTTCAGTCTTGGTGTGTAGGCCTTTTCATGTTTGGCTTGTCCCTCCTCATCTTTCCCAACCCTTCTCCCTTTCTGTGCTCTAATTATAGTGAGTTTCTAGAACTCACTATTTTCTTTTTCATTTCCATATCTTCGTAAATGCCAGCTCTTTCATGTAGCTATTTATCTACTCTCATAGAATGGCGTGCCTGGCTAATCCTTACCAGATCTTCAAAACTCAGCATGCATGACACCTTCTTCAGGAAGCCTTCTCCAATTTTTCTCCCTTCAAAATCCTATTTAAGATGTTCTAAGAACTCTCTTCTGCTCCTCTCTATACCTCTCTAATATCTATATCATGACATTTATCATCCTCTGTGGGAATGTCTTTGTTTTCTCTCTCATTAGACACAAGAGCAAGGACCTAGTCTTACTCATCTTTAAATTCCCAGCATATAGAACAGTGTGTCAAATGTATTAACTCATCAGTAAGTATTTGCTAAACAAATAAATATTCAGGCTCTAGAGTTTCTTCTAGAGTGGTCAAATTCCTCAAGTCATAAGACAATTAGTTAGACAATGTTGGGTATATTAATAACTCTCAAAAAGCTTGGTGTCTTCTAAAGACACACCCTTGAACATAATTAAAAAACAATAAATAAAGAGACTGAGGCACGAAACGGATTCCTAACCCAGTTGGGGTAAGAGGTACTCAGAGAGAATTAGAACAATTTCCTAGAATTGGTATCATCTGACCCTTGAAGGATTATGGGGTCAATTACACCTCAATAAAATTGGAAAAAAATTAAAAACAAAAACTTTTCCTCTTTTCCAAAATTAAAAAAAAAAAAGATTATGGAGGTTGAAAGAAAGGAAGAGAGGAAGATTGGGAAGAGTATTTCGGCACCAAACATGTATAAACTCCCAGCACGGGTTATCCAGGGAGCAGCCACAGGCTCAGAGTTAAAGAAACTTAAGTACAAGGCAGTGAAGGGAACGGTGTGAAGAGGCTGGCAGGTCCAGACTATGGAAGTGCTATGGTAGGGGATGGAGAAACATGAAAGCTATTGAGATGGTTGGATATCATCTTCATAAACATACTCTGGAAGACTAATAGACAATAGTTTTGGCGGTAATGAAATAGAGGCAAGATACCAGTTGGAGATCATAGCCTAAGGGGATAGAGATACAAAAGACAAGACAGATCCAACAAGTGTTCATAAGAGAATACAGACGAATTTGTTGATTGGTGGTTTATGGAAGGAATCACGAGGAGTTGCCAGACTTCTGCCTAGGATGATTTGATGGATCAAGAGAAATAAAAAATCCTATAAAATATATAGATTGAGAAGTGGGGGAGTTAAGTTCAGTTATGAACGTATGAGTTTGAGGGGCTATAAGATATCCAAGTGGAGATGGTGAGCAGGTATACTAAGTCCAAAATCCAAAATAGCTTGGGTTTCTTCAGCATATAGGTCTTAGTATTGCTAGAGAAGAGGAACATCACCCAAGAAGTGCCTAGAAAGTGAGAATTAAAGTTGTCTAGGGAGAGTACTTTAGAGAACACCCCATTCAACAGCAGACACCAAAAAGAGGAGTCATAAAGAAAAGGAATAGTAGGATACCAGGAGAAAACTTTGGCTTCCCAAAAGATAAGAGAATAGAGTTTTACTGAGTAAGATAAGTAATGCTGAATGTCCTGAGGCTATCTGACAAGTCCAGTGTCTCTCAGTTATACAATGTAGACACTGGCCAACTTGAGAGTCTCTTCTACAGAGTAGGATGAGGAAAGGTTATATGAGAGAGAATTATAGAGAGAACAAATAATGCCAAAGTAGTGGAGACAGTGAATAAAGAGTACTTTTTCTGGAAGAGGTATAGTATAATAGTTTAAAGGAGATTATATGTTAAGCAAAACATTACTCACATTAGAAGAGACTTGAGTACTATAGGCGGAAATGAGAGAGTGGGAGAAACTGAGATCAGCAAGATCCTGCAGAAGAAGTTTAAAAAATGCAAGGCCAATGATGAAATGTTTGATGTCTCAACCTCTAAAACAAAAAGAGAAGATCAAGGATAGGTGTGGATAGAGAAGATTCCAAATGATTTGGGCTGCTGGGAATTACTCTAAAGGCCTCAGGGTTTTGTGGTCACGGAGGACGGGACATCTGTGGAGAGTAAGCAGAGCTGGAGCTGGGAATAGTCTGAGGGGACCAAACAGGGACAAATGAGGACACAAAGGTCTGGGAGGAGGGACCAAGGGCTCTGTTGAGCAGAAGGGTTAAGATTCTGCTGACTGGTGCATGGCCGAAGGGGATGCATAGCACAGAAGAATGTTGGTGAGATATGAGCTCAGGTGATGAGTCTGGGCTCCAGGTGGGGAGGGAGAGAAGGAAGTCAAGGAGGGAGCTGACGAAATTGGAGCTAATGGGGGAGATGAAGGGTTAGAGACCTCACTGAGGCCATTGAGAAGGCATAGGGAGAGTCACAGCCGTCAAGAGCCAAAAATGTAAGACATAGCAGCCAGGGAGGGATATTGGGTTTTCTGAAGACAAAACTTCTAGATGCTTGTCAGTCTTCTTCAGAACAATGTGTTGATTTCTATTTTGCAATGTGAGAGTGCCAATACACAGCTAAACATACCAACGTAAAGACAGTCTTTAAGAAGAAATAAGTCCCTTAATTCATTCAGAAGCCAACTTGGCATGCTTATTATTAGCTGCCATAACCTTTCTTATTTAATAATATCCCTGCCAAATTTATTCATAATCCTCTATAAAAGATGTATTCTTCCCTCTAGGGCTTGCTCAAATACTATCATTTATTACTCCTTTTTCTGACCCCTATGATGCCAATAACTATAAACCATTCAACTGAAATTTAATGTGCTCTGCTTGCAGTGTGAATTATCCTATCTTACTGACCGGTTGTGTGCCAGTAAATGTTTAATACTGAGCAAGGGCCAGGGAAGTGGGGCTCAGGGAAGTCATTGGCTTATAACATTTGCTGTTTTCCATGGTATAAGTATTCTTAAGGTAGCTAATTTCAAACTAGCAAGACGACATCTCTGAACTTGGGGTTAGGGAAAGTTACACAGTTGAACACCATTATATAGTAGTCCTATGTCCCTAAGGTCATATAATCCTCAAGAACATACAGAACAGTAAAATGTACTAAAATAAAAAGTGATGAGTTTTGAGTATTTATTGTTTTTGGTTTTCATATAATGAAATTGTGAGCTCATAAAATTACATTTTAAATGATGGTAGTATTCATTAAGTTTGTCAAATTTCTTGAGATCTTAGCAATCAGCTCTCATCAGCTGATATGAGCTGACTCCAGCATGCCATTGAGATTAAGGCTGTATTTCTTGTCTTTTCACTTAGAGTTCAAGTACTTAAAGGCAGGGGTCAAGCCTTAAACATATTGTATTGTCCACGGTGCTTAACACATAGTGACTTAGTAAATATTTGTTGAATCAGGGCAGCCAGGTGGCTCAGTCATTAAGCATCTGCCTTTGGCTCAGGTCAGGAAACCAGGGCCTGGCATCGAGCACCGCATTGGGCTCCCTGCTCTGGGGAAGCCTGCTTCTCCCTCTCCCACTCCCCCTGCTTGTGTTCGCTCTCTCTCTGTGTCTCTGTCAAATAAATAAATAAAAATCTTTAAAAAATGTTCATTGAATTACTGATACACTTCTGGATTAAAGGCTGAAGTACATGACCTGTGTATACTTTTCCAGTTACCATGTCGACTGTTAGAATTACCCTGGTGAACGTACTGGGAATATTTGTGCTGGTAAAATCATGCCTGTAGATTTGTGTATCTTGGAGATGACAATCCTTTCTCTGGATGTTGGAGTAGAATATACATCTTCATAGGGGCCACAGGGCATATCGTATTTCATATGGTTTCCCAAAAGCTTCTTTATGGGTATGAATATATTATAAATTGCCAACATAATACAAATCAATTAGAAATTAAGTTGCATCTATCTCTTAATTAAATGTTTCAGAAATGCACTCCTTTAAAATGTCAGAGTATAATCACTAGTAGTTAATTATGTTACAGAAACTAAATGAAAATTAATTATGCCATAGAAATGATGTTTGTGGAATCAGATCTGATGTTAGTAAATGAAACTGTTTTCAATGTGCTGTGAAAAGTTTTTACTTCATTTTCTCAGTGCAATATGTTATACATCAAGATAAACATTTTTATCTTTTTCTAAATGAGGGGGAAATATGTGGCTTTCATGAAGACTCTAACTTTCAAGAAAATGTAGGGTATAGTCAGTCATTTTAGAGATGTGATACTCTTTTCTTTCATAAAATTTCTAATTTTGTTAGTCTGTTTCTTAAATTGAAAATCTTGGAATTTAAAAAAATTCTAGCTCTATATGTGTGGAGACTCCCTTTTCCTCTCACTTTTTGTGCATTTCATTTAAAAACTCAATAGAGGGGCGCCTGGGTGGCTCAGTCGGCTGAGCCACTGCCTCTTGGTTTTGGCTCAGGTCATGATCTCAGGGTAGGGAGATGGAGCCCTGTGTGGGGCTCCACACTGGGCATGGAGCCTGCTTGCTGGTTGGGATTCTCTCTCTCCCTCTCCGTCTGCCCCTCCCCCCCCCCCCCAGCTTGCACACACTCTCTCTCCCCCTCTGTCTCTCTTAAAAAAAAATAGGAAGGATCTGGGAGTTATCATCTGTGCGTTGTTAGTAGGACAAACAGACTATTCACCAATTTTCCCAGCTGCCTTCTAGTCGAACCCCAGTCCTCCAGCTATGATGCAATGTCACTGCAACTCACCAACTCTTTAGATAGAAATTGAATTTTAAATAATGGAATTAAATCATCAAGGAGGCATTTTATAGTTTTAAGGTTTGACCGCCAGTGTTTTGTTCTGTTATTATCTTTTTGGGTTTTTGGGATCTGGTGTATGAATACACCATGACAAGGATTCCCCTCCATTGAGTCAATTAACTTCCCATTACCTCACATATTTACCTTTTTCTTTTTTTCTTCTCTTTCTCTCTCTCTCTTTCTTTCTTTCTTTTTATTTTGAGAGAGAGTAAGGGAGTGGGGAGGAGGTAGAGGGAGACAGAGAAAATCCTAATCATGATCCTGAGATCATGACTTGAGCCAAAATCAAGAGTCCAACACTTAAACAACTGAACCCCTCAGATGCCCCTCTCTCTTTCTTTCTTTCTTTCTTTCTTTCTTTCTTTCTTTCTTTCTTTCTTCTGAGAATACTTAAGTTCTACTCTCTTAGTAAATTTCAGTTGTACAATATAGTGTTATCTACTACAGTCACCATGTTACACACTAGATCCTCAGATAAGTGAAAGTTTACACATTTTTCCAACTTTTTCCTATTTCTCCAACACCCAAGCCCCTGGCATCCACTTTTCTACTCTTAGTTTTCATGAGCTTGATTTTTTTTTTTTTTTTTTTTGATCCTTCATGTAAGTGATACCATTTAGGATTTGTCTCTCTGTGTCTGGCTTATTTCACTTGATATAAGCCTCCAGATTCATCCATGTTGTCAAAAATGGCAAGATTTCGTTCTTTTTTCTGTGGCTGTTGCATTCTACATATGTACCAATTTTCTTTACCCTTTCATCCATCAAGGGACACTTACTTTGTTTCCATATTTTGGATATTATAAAAAATACTGTAATTAATGTTGGGTCCATATAAGTTTTGGAATTCACGTTTTTATATTCTTCAGATAAATACCCAGAAATGGAATCACTGCATCATATGGTAGTTGTATTTTTAATTTTTTGAGGAACTTCTGTACTGTTTTCCTACTGGCCATCACCCAGTTATTCCTTCCACTCACCCACTTCCCTTCCGTCAACCCTCAGTTTGCTTTCTAGAGTTCAGTGTCTCTTATGGTTTGTCTTCCTTTCAATTTTCATCTTGTTTTATTTTTCCTTCCCTTCCCTTATGTTCATCTGTTCTGTTTCTTAAATCCCATGTATGAGTGAAATCATATGGTATTTATCTTTTTTCTCATTGACTTATTTTGCTTAGATAATACCCTTTAGTTCCTTCCATGTCATTTCAAATGGCAAGATTTCTTTCTTTTTCATGGTTGAGTAATATTCTGCTGTGTGTGTGTGTGTGTGTGTGTGTGTGTGTGTGTGTGTGTGTAGACACATTTATTCATTCATCTGTTAATGGACATCTGGGCTCTTTCCACAGTTTGGTTACTGTGGACACTGCTGCTTTAAACATTGGGGTGCATGTGCCCCTTTGAATCATTATGTTCTTATCTTTTGGTTAAATACCTAGTAGTGCAATTGCTGGGTTGTATTTGCTCTATTTTTAACTTTTTGAGGAACCTCCATACTGTTTTCCAAAGAAGCTGCACCAGTTTGCATTTGTGAGAATATGCAAGAGGGCTCCCCTTTCTCAGCGTCATGGCCAGCATTTGTTGTTTCCCGACTTATTAATTTTAGCCATTCTGACTGGTGTGAGGTGGTATCTCATTGCAGTTTTGATTTGTATTTCCCTGATGCTGAGTGATGTGGAGCATTTTTTCATGTGTCTGCTTGGCCATTTATATGTCTTCTTTGGAGAAATGTCTATTCATATCTTCTGCCCATTTCTTGATTGGATTTTTTGTTTTATGGATGTTGAGTTCAATAAGTCTTTAAAGACTTTGGATACTAGCCCTTTAACTGATAAGACATTTTTAAATATCTTCTTCCATTCTGATATGTTGTCTTTTAGTTTTGTTGACTATTTTCTTTACTGTAAAGAAGCTTTTAACTTCATGAAGTCCCAACAGTACCTTTCGCTTTTGTTTCCCTTGTCTTTGGAGACATATGTAGCAAGAAGTTGCTGTGGCCGAGGTCAAGGAGGTTGCTGCCCCTGTTCTTCCCTAGAATTTTGATGCATTCCTGTCTCACACTCAGGTCTTTCATCTATTTTGAGTTTATTTTTGTGTATGGTATAAGAAAATGGCCCAGTTTCATTCTTCTGCATGTGACTGACCAATTTTTCCAACATCATTTTTGAAGAGACTGTCTTTTTTCCATTGGTTAAATTCTTTCCTGCTTTGTTAAAGATCAGCTGACCACAGAGTTGAGGGTCCATTTCTGGGGTCTCTGTTCTGTTCCATTGATTTATTTGTCTGTTTTTGTTCCAGTACCATAGTGTCTTGATTACAGCTTTATAATAGAGCTTGAAGTCCAGAATTGTGATGCCTGCAGCTCTGGTTTTCTTTTTCATCATTCCTTTGGCTACTTGAGGTCTTTTCTGGTTCCATACAAATTTTAGGATTATATGTTCTAGTTCCATGAAAATGCTGATGACTTTAGCCATTCCAACGGGTGTGAGGTGATATCTCATTGTGGTTTTGATTTGCATTTCTCTGATGTTGAACACTTTTTCACGTACATTTTGGCCATCTGTATGTTTTCTTTGAAAAAAAATTCTATTCAGAACTTCTGTCCATTTTTTAATTTGATTTTTTGCTTTTGAGTAATATGAGTCACACACACACACACACACACACACACACACACACACTTGGATATTAGCCCCTTATCAGATGTATAGTTTGCAAATATTTTCTCCTATTTAGTAGGTGGTCTTTTCATTTTGCTGCTGATTTCTTTTGCTACACAGAGCTTTTTATTTTGATGTAGTCTCACTTGTTTACTTTTACCTTTGTTGCTTTTGCTTTGGGTGTCAGATTCAAAATGCCACAGCAAAGATCAATGTCAAGGATCTTCCCACTTATGTTTTACACTAGGAGTTTTATGGCTTTAGTTCTTTTTTTTTTTTTTTTTTTTTTTTTTTGACAGACAGAGATCACAAGCAGACAGAGAGGCAGGCAGAGAGAGAGGAGAAAGCAGGCTTCCTTTGGAGCAGAGAGCCCAATGTGGGACTTGTTCCCAGGACACTGAGATCATGACTAGAGCCAAAGGCAGAGGCTTAACCCACTGAGCCACCCAGGTGCCCCTATGGCTTTAGTTCTTACATTCAAGTCTTTAATCCACTTTGAGTTAATTTTTGTGTGTGGTGTGAGATAGGAGCCCAGTTTTGTTTGCATGTGGCTGTCCAGTTTTTCCAACACCATTTATTGAAGACACTGTCCTTTCCCATTGTGTATTCTTGGCTTCTTTGTTGTAATTAATTGGTCGTATATTGTGAGTTTATTTCTGGGATTTCTATTCTGTTCCATCTGGCTTCTTTGTTGTAATTAATTGGTCGTATATTGTGAGTTTATTTCTGGGATTTCTATTCTGTTCCATGTCTGTTTTTAGACCTATGCCATACCATTTTGATTACTATAATTTTGCAATACAGTTTGAAATCAGACGGCATAATGTCTCCAGCTTTGTTACTCTTTCTCAAGACTGCTTTGCCTATTTGGGGCTATTTGCAGTTCCATTCAAATTTTAGAATTGTTTCTTCTATTTCTGTGAAAAAATACCATTGGAATTTTGATAAGGATTGCATTGAACCTGTGCATTGCTTTGGGTAGCATGGTCATTGTGACAATATTGATTCCTCCAATCCATGAGCATGGAATATCTTTCCCATTTACATGTATCTTCTTCAATTTCTTTCATTAATGTCGTACAGTATTCAGTCTTCCATCTCCTTGTTGAAATTTATTCATAGCTAATTTGTTTTCTTTTTGATGCAATTGTAAATGGGATTATTTTCTTAATTTCTCTTTCCAATAGTTCATTGTGTAGAATACAACTAATTCTTGTATATTTGTATATATTTTGCATATTTGGGTATTTGATTTTGTGTCCTGCAGTTTACTGAATTAATTTATTAGTTTTAACAGCTTTCTGCTGGAGTCCTCAGGACTTTCTATATGTAATATCATGTCATCTGGAAATAATGACAGTTTTACTTCTTTCTCTATTCTCTATTTGAATACCTTTTATTTCTTTTTCTTCTTACTTGCTCTGGATAGGACTTCAAATATGATGTCAAATAAAAGTGGTAAAAGTGTACATCTTTGTCTTGTTCCTGATCCTAAAGGAAAAAGCTTTTTAGCTTTTAATGAGTATGATGTTACCTATGGGTTTGCCGTATTTCTTGTGGCTTCAGTTTGCCTTTCTCTAATGACTGATGATGTGGAATGTCTTTTCATGTGCTTATTGACATTTGTATGTCTTCTTTGGTGAGGTGTCTCTTCAGATCTTTTGACTTTTTTTTTTTTTTTAAGATTTTATTTACTTATTTGACAGACAAGTAGGCAGAGAGGCAGTTAGAGACAGAGAGAGCAGGAAGCAGGCTCCCTGCTGAGCAGAGAGCCCGATGCAGGGCTTGATCCCAGGACCCTGGGACCACTACCTGAGCGGAAGGCAGAGGCTTTAGCCCACTGAGCCACCCAGGCGCCCCTTGATCTGTTTTTAAAAATTAGGTTGTTTGTTTTCTTATTGTTGAGTTTTAAGAGTTCTTGGTATATTGTGGATAAGAGTCCTTTTATCAGATATGCCTTTTGCAAATATTTTCTCCTAGTCTGTGGCTTTTGTTGTTGTTGTTATTTTGACAGTGTCTTTCCAGAGCCCAAGTTTTTAATGTTAATGAAGTCTAGCTTATCATCCATTCCTTTCATGGATTATGCTTTGGTATTATATCTATAAAGTTCCTATTTAGATTTTATTCTAGGAGTTTTATAGTTTTGTGTATGATCCATTTTGAGGTGTGTGTGTGTGTGTGTGTGTGTGTGTGTGTGTGTGTGAAAAATATAAGGTTTTTTTCTTTACCATTTTTGAAACAAGTATTGACATATTCTGAAGTCCGGAGACTCTTTCCACAAGTATGTCAGTCTACTTTTGATCCAATAAAAGGCATTCTTTATTATTTTTTTTAATCTCTAACATTTCTTTTTGATTCTTTACTAAAATTTCTATCCCTCTGTTTACATTACCTATTTTGTTTTGTTTTGTTTTGGCATGGTGTCTACTTTATCCATTAGAGGCCTTACCATATTACTCATAGTTATTTTACCTTCCTAGTCTTCTGATTTCAATATCCCTGCTGCATCTGGGTTTAATTAGATACTTGTTCTATATCTTCAAACTGTTTTTGCATTTTGGTATGCCTTGTACATTTTTTTTTTTTTTGATAGGAGGTCATAATCCATTGTGTAAAAGGAACTGCTGCAAATAGGCATTTAATAATGAGGTTGTAAGGTGGGTGGGATGAAACGAACGTGGTCTACAGTCCTTTGATTAGGTCTGTCTTTAGGTGAGCCCGTGTCCCTGAACTGTGAACTTCACAATGGTTTTGCAGCATCCCTTCCCTTAGGTGAGTCAGGATGACTAGAGTGGACTGGATTTGGTATTTCACTTCTCCTGTGTGAAAGCTAGAGTTATCTCCTTCTCCCAGGGCATTTAGTCTTTGATAAAACCCCAATAGCTTAGGATCTGGTAAGATGGTTTTGCTTGAGGACAGACTTTGTTAAGAACAGAAGGTTTGGGTGTGTTTGAATGTGGTTCATTTTCCTCTTCCCCATCAGAAGCAGGAGAGGAGTTTCCAATATTCACTGTGGGAAACTGGTTGAGCTCCTGGAAGTAAAATTCACAAAAGTATGGGGACCCCTTTAACTAGGTCCTTGGAGTTTTTAACTCCCAGACTTTTCTATGTTGAGCCCCCAGTGATTTGTTAATCACAGTTTAGGTTTTCCTATCACAGTATATTGGTTTCCCAGAGGTACATGTTTGTGGATTTCTGTTCTGGTAAGTTGTGATTCTTAGTATATGCCTGTCCATCTCTCCAGATTTGAGGACAGCAGTTTGATCTGTGACTTCACTTCTTTAAGGATTTAAGAAGGATTTGAGAAGAAGAGCTGTTGATTTTTTAGTTTTGTCTTTTTCACCTGCTGTTAGGGCCAAGTGATGACTTCCAAACTCCACATGCTAGACTAGAAACTAGAAGTTTCTATGCATTTTTAACACAGTTTTGTTGAGGTATAACTTATATAACACAAAATTCACCAATTTGTAAATGTACAATTCAGTTATTTTTAGTAAATTTATACAGTTGTATAACAATCACCACAGTAAGTTTTGGAACAATTTCAATATCCCCAAAAGTTTCCCTGTTTCTTCTTCAGATCCCTTCTCTTACCACTACCTCCTGGTATCCACTGATCTACTTTCTATCTCTACAAATTTGCCTTTTCTGGACATTTGATATAAATGGAATCATTGAATGTGCAGTCTTTTGTGTCTGGCTTCTGTCAGTTAGCATCATGTTTTGAGGTCTATCCATGTTGTAGCATATAACTTAACGCATTTTAAAAAAAATGTTAACTTTTTCAACTGAAAATTGAAGTATAGCATCTGTTTTATAGTTATCATATGTAAATATAATTATTATATAGTACCTATGTGTTAATAGTTATGGTTATGGTTATATTATAGTTATACTATATGGTTATATAGTTATGGTCATATTATAGTTATACTATAGTTATCGTTATATTATATAATTATTACATATGAATAGTTATCAATAAATATTTAACCAGATTAAAAATAAGACTACATACTCTTCAAATGCACCTGTCTATAAGAAAGCCATTTCATGTCTTTATTATACCTGGAACATGACGCTTGTGCTACAGACCTGTGAGTACAGGTTAGCCGGTTGACATGGAAGAATGAGTCTTACCCCCAGAACTGTAACAATATGGTTATAGATACACCTATATTGATTTATTCCAATAGATTGTGGCAATAAACATCAGATGAGCAAAACTGTTGCTAGGAAAACACATCATATTCCAATTTGCATGAGTAACGTCCATAACTTCCTAAAAAGGTAATTAATCTTGTCAAGTAAATGGAATCATTCACACCTGACGTTTCTAAAAACTAGTAAACTCCAGGGCCATCATGGTCTTAGTAGTTGTAAAAAGTCTGAAGTCGCAGAAAGTTCATATACACAAACTACTGTACTTACAAATTATCCTCAAGTCTCTTCAAGGATTCCAAAACCAGGGAATGAACACTGTCTAAGGAGCAGGACCCAAAACAGCTCAGGGGTGTAATGTATCTAATTTTCATCACCCAGTCATTATGCAGCTTCCTTTTAACACTGCAATGAGAAGAAAAAAGGGAGGGGCTACGTTAGACACACACAAGCTTGCACGTGGGGCACCATCGTGTGCCTGATACCACTTTTAACCGTTTAACTATTTATCATCTAGCATATTTAAAATGGAACAATAAAAATGTATTTATCAAATACTGAGCTGTAGATTCAGAATTAAAGGAATAACCTAGAAGCGTCTCTGTCTAATACGAGCACTATTATCCTCACTTTACTGAGAAATTGGGGTCATCCAAAGGGACTGTGTTTCATTTTGTTTTGGATGAGTCAATTCATATTCACATTTTCCACGAATACTTTCCAAACTAGAAAGCTGGGGAAATTTGTAGTCCCCGGTAGTCCGTGTTTCTACTGAAGCTGAGGCTGGGACAGTTGTCTTCCTGGCTCCAAAGCCTTGCTCATCAGTGCACAGGACATTTCAGTGACAGGCTTAGTATTAGGGGTCAAAACTTTTATGGTAGAATTCTTGTCTTAACCTGGAGGAAACCATCTTCCTGTTGTTATATTTACTCATGTTTTATGGTATACTTGTTTCCTCATTCGCAACGCTTATTGAGTGCCTACTGTATCCCAGGTAAAAGGACATAAGGATGACTAAGGTAAAATTCTTGTTCCCAAGTTCCTGAGATTCGCGTTGAGGTGTAGAAGTGTTTAGAACTCAAGGTGGGAACGTTCGACAATATGGGATTAAACAGAGTAGAGAGATTTCTTCCATGCCAGACTGTGTTTAATTTAGACTCTGGTGCTGGCTACTTTCTTCTTTAATTTGTACGACATTTTGCATACCGGTGTTTTCTACCCATGCCCTTACCCCCACCCATTTAAAATGAATGAATTATGTGAATATCTACTGCAGGAAAACATTAATGATAGCTCCAGAGTTTAATTACCCCTTTGGCCTTAATACTTTTCATTTTGTTAGTTTGAGAATCTGTTGTTGTAAGAACACGCCTCCCCTCCTCAGTCTTGAATAATTTGAATCATGTACGTGAAGATCTCTATATGATTAAATCATCTACATGTAAATAATCACCCAAAAGAACCAATGCAAATTAGCATTCATTTAGCTGTACCCAGATTTCTCAGATTCCTCAGAGGCCCCATCTCATTTCGAACATATCCAGCTAATGGAAACAGGAATGGGAAAGAGGCCATGGAATTTTCTGACGGGTGACAAAAATCTCAGAAAGAAAATTCATGTCTCAGCTTCTATTCAAGAGCCTGTCATATGGGACACCTGGGTGGCTCAGTTGGTTAAGCAGCTGCCTTCGGCTCAGGTCATGATCCCGGCGTCCTGGGATCGAGTCCCACATCGGGCTCCTTGCTCGGCGGGGAACCTGCTTCTCCCTCTGCCTCTGCCTGCCATTCTGTCTGCCTGTGCTCGCTCTCTCCCCCACCCCGATAAATAAATAAAATCTTTAAAAAAAAAAAGAGCCTATCATAACTGGAATGAAGTGCTTAATAGGGTATACGAGGTACATAGAATAGTTAAATGTTTTTACTTAATATTATATCATGAACATTCTCCTTGTTATTAAATATATTTCAAAACATTATTAAATGAGAGTGCATGGCATTCCCTAATATGCTTATACTATGATTTACTGAATGCCTTTGGTACTTAAAGGCCTTTTTTTTTTTTTTTAATTTATTTGACAGAAAGAGAGTATAAGCAGGCAGAGCGTCAGGCAGAGGGAGAGGGAGAAGCAGGCTTTCCACTGAGCAGAGAGCCTGATGTGGGGCTCGACTCCAGGACCCTGCGATCATGACCTGAGTCGAAGGCAGAGGCTTAACCCACTGAGCCACCCAGATGCCCCCACTCTTGGTATTTTAAATATCCAACCAAAAAAGGTGTCTGACAAAAAAATATATTTTACATATAAATGTATTATATTTATATGGACATATTTACAAAATATGTAAACATATTTGTGGAAACTATATTATATTTTTTATAGATGTATATAATATCTGAATTATTTACCTAAATGATTAATCATTTAAATTAATTATTCCTCCCTTGTTGGACACTAGTGACTTTACTATTAGAAACAATGCTGTGATAACCATACTTGTATTTTTAAACGCATGGGGATCCTGGGTCCTAATGTAGAAAGGTTTAGTAAGACACTCGATGAATCTCCCAGACTGCTCTCCTGAAAGGGATCAAGCTCAAACTTCCACCACTGATAGTCGGTGAGACTGCCCATTTACAGAATCTACCCCATTTTCAAACCCTACCCCATTTTCATTGTTAGAAATGAGAAATTTTACCCAATTTTAAGTTGTAATTCTTTAAGAATACTTCTTTGTTCCTCTGCTAATAAAAGTAATATATATTTACTGTAAAAATGTAAAAGACAGTCCATTATAAAGACAACAAAAAATCACCTAGAATCCCATCATTTGGAGATAATTGTTAGCATTTTTGCCTGATGATCACTTTGAAATGTTTATTGACTCTTTGCACTATGTGTGTCTGTGCATAAATTATCTGTTCACAGTCTTTGCCCATTTTTCTTGGGGAATGATTATTTTCTAATTGAACTGCCAAAACTATTAAAGAGTATCAACCCATTGTTTCTCATATTTAGTATATTTATCACAGTTTTTATTTACTTTTTAAAGATTTATTTATTTTAGAGAGAGAGAGAGAGAAAGAGAGATTGTGAGTGGGGGGAAGGGCAGAGGGAGGGAGAGAGTCCTCAGGCAGACTCCTTGCTGGGCATGGAACCTTACGTGGGGTTCGATACCAGGACTGTGAGATCATCACCTGAGCCAAAATTAAGTCAGACGCTTAACTGACTGAGCCACCCAGGTGCCCCTTCAGTTTGTTATTTACTTTTAAAATGTTATCTTCTGATGTCCAGAAATTTTTATTTTTTTTCCACATCTATCCAATTTTTTTCTTTGAATTCTGTATCCATTGCTTTTACATTGAGGCTCTCTTTCCATATACAAGTGCTAGCAAATAGTCATCTATATATTTTTATAGTTTTTTCATTATTTAACTTTTTTTCATTTAATTTACACACTTTAATTCACTCAAATACCTATAGTCTTTGTCAATAACATTTACAATTGGAATTCCAGTGGCTAATTTTCCTCTCTCTCTTCCCAGTTATGCTGGAAGTTCCTTGAGGTAAGAAGTGTTTCTAGTTTGGCTTTGTAATTCAGATCTCTACCATAGGGCCTGGTACACTGCATTCACTATACAAATACTTGAACATTGTCTATATTAGAAAAATTCAACTGCCCATGTGATACCCTTACCTTTTAAAGTTCTTTGAGTCTAAGACTTGGCTTTGTAGTTTTTTCTTGGATTTTGCCTGCTTTAGTCCAAAGTCATCACTGTTTATTGTGAATTTGTTCACGAAACCACCATCATCCCCCAAGAGGATATCGTCTCTGCAGAGCTGGTTGGGCAGAGACACGACACACACACAAAGAAGGCAGTGATCCATAGGCTTTATGACAAAATAGCTTTCCTAGAAGCAGAAGGATGCTTTCAGTGAGTTATTACATTGCTCTAAATGTCCACATAGTAATCACTGTCTATTATATGATGAAAGTATTATTTTCTGATATTTTTAATTTTAGATATTCACATTGGGTTAAAGAAATTTGAAAAAAGAAAAAAAGTTAAGCAAGTAAAAGTTAATGAACGTTCACTGTGAGCCCAACATTGTGTGCTTTGGGTACTTTTTGCGGAAAAAGGTGAGGTACCTTGGGCTCAATACTTTAATGAGATTTTCTATTTGGTTGCTATGAATGTCCCTCTCTTGGATTTGTAAGGCAATACTAATGGGAAGCATAAGAAGGTTTGGCTGTTATAAGACTGCTGACATAAAACTGTATGGGAAGATAGGAAAATCAAGTATTAACACCCCAATTATGTCATAAGAAGTTATCAGGAAACACATATCCTAACATCCAAGTTTGTCCAGAAATATTCAGCAAGTATCTATCAAGCTGCCTCTAGGCTGTCGTGCTGGGTTCACTAAGCTGTACAGACAGGGCTGTCCCAGAAATCAGTCTCTACCTAAGATAGAAGAAAACAGTATTTAAATTTTTTTTTGTTTTGGGGCACCTGTGTGGCTCAGTCGGTTAAGTGTCTGTCTTCAGCTCAGGTCATGGTCCCAGGGTCCTGGGATCGAGCCCCATGTCAGGCTCCCTGCTTAGCAGGAAGTCTGCTTTTCGGTCTCCCTGTGCCTGCCTCTCTGACTGCTTGTGCTCTATCTCTCTCTCAAATACATAAATAAAATCTTAAAAAAAATTTTTTTTTTGTTTTGTTTCCTCTAGGATGAGTGAGATTTGAACATATTTAGAGCGTCATTCAGTCGTTCAACAAATAATCACAGAGCACCTACGATAAGCCAAGAGCTGTTCTAGGCATGGGGCATATGCTGATAAAGAAGACCAGTTTCTGACGTGGCGGAACCACCATTCCAGGGCAGGAATGCAGGTATAAAAACAGCATTTCATTCGGATCGTGGGAAGTGCTCTGGGGAAATAAACAAGGGTGCTATGATGACGAGTGACTGGAGAGGCCGCTGTAGGTCCCCCCGGGTCTGGGACGGTGACCTTTGATCTGGCATGAACTGGTCCAGAGAAAGATTCAGAGGCGACTGACATGAGGAGCCCAGAAGGACAGATGAAGGTCAAAATAATAAAAAGGGAAGAGCTTGGCCCTGCATGAGGCAGGAGGGAATGGGAGTGGCCGATGCAAGGATATTTTGCCTCCAGAGAGAGGAAGGAGGAAAGGAAGTAGGGTGTCCTCACTGAAGCTGTGGGTGGGAGAGCCCGGATTTGGAAGAGGACAAGCCTCGTAGACTCCAATTTCTCAGGAAAATAGGGACGAGTACATCTGCTGAGAGGGAGAGAGCCTGAGGGCAGTATCGCCCTTTTGCAGTATTGCCAGGGATGGGAAAGTGACTTGGCAAGGCCAAGAAAGAGTTGACAGAAGCCAGTCTCAGATGAGTCTGCAGACCCTGAATTTACAGTGATGCGAACGGTGGTGGCTTCGTGGCTTTTTTCTCCAGGAGGGCTGAGCCTCCGTGAGGGCGAAGAAACAGGCTGTCACATCTCACCAGGACTGGAGTTTCAAAGGATTTCGGAGAGTGGGAGGTGGGGATGGCTTCGGCGCAGATGATCTGCCCAGCTGGTGCAGGCAGGCAGGCACAGGAGAGGGAGCGGGGGACGGAGAGCGGAAGAGCACGGCCCCGAGGAACCGGAGGCTTCCATGGAGGCTTCCATGGGGCTGAGAAGCGAGACTGAAAACTGGAGGGAGCTGGGCAGAGAAGAGGCTGCAGCCAGGAGCCGGCGACACATCCCGTAACAAAGGACGCAAGGCAACAATCTGCCTTCTTCAAGTCATGCTGGCATCATTCGCTGGGTGCAACAGTGGGGACAGGAATGACAAGTTTGGTTTTTCACTGAGCCTAGGGACAAGCAGGGCACGGAGGAAGGCTAATTACTTCTTAATCCTCCTCGTCCTTCGAAGTCAGCCACTTCCTGAGGGCATTTTTGTACAATCTTGCCTCTCCATGAACTCCTGGTGCCCTTGGTTTTTTTGTTGTTGTTGTTTGTTGTTACTGTATAGTTTGCTATACCATTATGTTATATTTTATGTCTTTTCATGACATCTTTCAAGACTGAGTTTTGCTTGAGTGCAGGGAACCTGTTCATGGCTTCTATACGTCTGCGAGTGCTCAGGAAATATTGTAAATTACTTTAGTGGTTACAGGTCAGGCACGGAAGGAATAACACTGGCATCTGCCCCATTAGATATTTTGCCAGAATGAGTCATTTGATTTTTAGTAATTTTCTTAGGAAATGAAGCTGAACTGGAGGGAAAGTCTCTGAACTTGATAACATAATCAAAGAGTTAATACCTGGATTCAGAGAAGGGTATGAGAGAAGGAAGAAATTCTCTCAAAAACAAAACAAGTTTCACCAAATTTAAACAGGCACTAAATGGAAAGAGTGCTCCTTTTTAATGAGCCTCACAGAATAGTAACGCTGAACTTGTTTAATCATGGACTGGATTAGTTAACCCCCTCATTTTACAGATGAGGAACTGACACTGGGCAGAGGAAGCAGACTGCTCACATCCTCGCGGGCTGGAAGAGAAAACTCGGTACTTGGAGGGTTCCTCTTGGCACTGTACCTGGCCACTGCCTTGAGCTTTATAATCCCAGACAATGATGGTCCTTTCTGTAGTGGCGACGATTCTTTTCAGCTGTGAGAGGTAATCACATCCTGTGATCCAGGAGGTGTCCTGAGGGAAAAAAACAGAATTGGGAGAGGCGGGTTTTGGTCTATCCAAGGTCATGGTTACTTACTAAAGAGTAGGTCAGTTACATCTCCTTGCAGGGGAGCCTTGCTATGTCTCTTCTCCGATGTCTGGAGAAGAGGCTCTCATCTTTCGCCCTTTGACACTTCCCTTGAGTTTCTCAGCACGGTCAGCTGGAGAGTGAGGAACGAGCTCATGCCTGTCACAGCTCCCTGGAGGCAAAGAGACACCAGCAGAGCAGGCATGTTTGTGCACTCTTCACTGTCGGGAGAACACCTCTCCACGGGGCCGTGGGGGAGGCCAGATTAAGCCGCTTCTCTGGCCCTGTCCCCACGCACACAATTTTTAGCTAGAGAAGACCTTAGTGATCACCAGGTCAATAACCGAGTTGAGCCCGCTGAGTCTGTTTTGCGTTGCCTGAAGTCACCAAGCTGGCACGGGTGGGATTGGTCATGTCAACGACACACAACAAGGCCAGAGCCACAGTCCCCGTTTGCGAGGGCCTACTGAGCACCCGACACTGCTGCACACATTTCAGACCTACGTTAGGAATTCTAACCTTTGTTTCAGCCTTAGAAGTGAAGGCTCTGAGGCTTAGAGAGGAGGCAGACTCATCTGCCAGGTGGCCTGGTGCCGTCCTGGGTGGTTCCGGGCCTTCAGTGCCTATAAGCAGGGCAAAAAGGCAGGCGTGTCCCCACACCTCTCACAAAGCCATGGTGGGACTCTGAGGGCAACGCGTCACAGCTTTACAAATGCCAAGTTCACTTCTCTGGGTAGCGATATGGATTAAGTAAACTACCAAATCGGACTCAAATATTTTCTGCAATTTCCAAGTTTACGATGTTTTCAAGTTATTTCCCTTGGCCATTTCCTTGTAGTTCTCACAACTTGGAGAGTGTTGGGTTTGTTTGTTTTTTTAGTTCCTCAGTAGGGGGAGCTCAGGAAAACCTGAGGGAGACTTTTAAATGGAAGCTTTCAGGGAGTCCCGTCTCCAAGTGCTTCTCTGAAATAAATTTAACCTCAGCAAGCGAGGTGAGGGTCCTCTGCTGCTACTCAAGGTTTAGTGCAGATCCAAGTCACAGACTCACAGTATGAAGACATCTTATTCTTAGAGCCTATTCGACCTGCATCGAGATTGTGGCTCGTAATGGAGGAACCGTTAGCACATTCTGAAAGCGGACTTCATGAGGAGTTTATAACATGTACTTACCGTAACACTGGTGCTGGTCTGGACTCTCATCTATAAACAAAGGAGGAGAAGAATGAAAGCTCGCTGGCACTATAATAAAAATGGAGAAAGTTGGCTCTAAAAGAACATTTTATCTCCACGGTTTAATCTTACTTGTCATTTCTACCTTCTGTGAGTTTCCTCCTTTTCTCTTTTCCCTCAAAAACCTGGCTCTGTGGAATGATTCACTGCTGGCTTTGGACACGGTTGGTGCTTCTTTTTTTTTCTTTTTTAAAGATTTTATTTATTTATTTGAAAGAGAGAGACAGAGATGATGAGAGAGAACAGGAGCGGGGGGAAGAGGGAGAAAAGCAGGGTCCCCACTCCGTGGGGAGCCAGACCCAAGGCTCAATCCCAGGACTTTGGGATCATGACCTGAGCAGAAGGCAGATGCTTAACCCACTGAGCCACCCAAGCGCCCTATAGTTAGTGCTTCTGTGGCTTGCCTTTAAGTCTGATAACTGCTCTTAGATTACACTGTACTAATGATTTTTCCCTGTTTGCAAACTGTCTCAAATTCTTTAGTTTTCAGAGCAACATAGGATATCAAAAAGGGGGAATACAAAATAATACTAATAGCAATGGCAAGAGTGGTCTGAAAGGATGCTAACTAGGTCAGTATGAATACAGCTTGGTGTGCACAGGGAAAAACACAGCTTCATTTGGAAGTTCTCTCTTAGGTCCCTGAGACATGCAAGAATATTCTACCCAGTGGGCTTCCTCTCTTTTTTTTTTTTTAAAGATTTTATTTATTTATTTGACAGAGAGAGATCACAAGTAGGCAGAGAGGCAGGCAGAGAGAGAAAGAGAGGGAAGCAGGCTCCCTGCCGAGCAGAGAGCCCGATGCGGGACTCGATCCCAGGACACTGAGATCATGACCTGAGCCGAAGGCAGCGGCCTAACCCACTGAGCCACCCAGGCGCCCCTGGGCTTCCTCTATTACTGGATAAATTATCTACTGCATGAATCTCACGCCTGGGTACGTGCAGGTAGAGAAAATAGATTTACTCCACGCAGGCCTGTAAGGTACCTGAGCAACCTCTTCTCCCCTTAGGGCATGCTAATTGCTTCCAAGGTCAAGGTCAGTATTTGAAGTCTGTGAATGACCTAGTTTCTTTTGCATGGTCATGTGGCCTTGGGAAAAGTACAGAAAATGGCTGCCCAGAAGGAATAGAGTACGTGAAAAGAGGGAAACGTAAATTAGATCCCTAAAACTGTTAGTCGTGGCCATCTCAGACTGTCCTTCATCTGAAGAGTTCAAAGACGCTTTTCCATCCAGGGACGTTTTTCCAGGCAGGAAATATTAAGTGCCCTCAGGAAACTGGTGAGCCCAGAACAGAACTCCTGTGATTTTCCTCTCCTACTTCTCTATTTCCATCCTTAGTGGAAAGCACATGCTTCAGTTTCTTTTACCATCCTTAAAAGTTACATAATCCTGATGGGTATCTTCTGAATTTTGAAAACCTAGCCTTTTTTGGAAGAATTTTTGCTAATGACATTTAGAGTGTCTATCACCAAACCCTCTAGAGAACACCGTGAAAATTCTTAACTGTGTGTACTGTACTTCACAGAGAACCTAAATTATGGATTAACCTATTATATTTTGTGTTGTTCATGACTACCTTTTAATAAATTTTTCCTGTGACCTACCTTAACATTAGCTTTTCACAGAATGTGTCATCCTATATGTAAGACACACAACTTTCAAAATGCTGTTTATTCCTGGTATATCAAATCTTTTTTTAAAAAAGACTTTATTTATTTGACAGACAGAGATCACAAATAGGCAGAGAGGCAGGCAGAGAGAGAGGAGGAAGCAGGCTCCCCGCTGAGCAGAGAGCCCAATGCGGGGCTCCATCCCTGGACCCTGAGATTATGACCTGAGCCAAAGGCAGAAGCTTTAACCCACTGAGCCACCCAGGCACCCCTGGTGTATCAAATCTTCAAGTAATTTTTAAGCGTTTTTTTTTTCTCTCCAACCGCATGGTTTTGATAAGACACAGATGTGTTTGTGAATATACACGTATGCACCTCTAAGCATGGGTGAATGAGTATGTGTGCGTGCACGCGTGAGAGAGAGGTCTGTCGAATATGAAAAGGCCCCCTCACTTATTTCACATAATCCTGAGCTATGTCATCAGGAAGATCATTATTTTTCTTCTCGTGTTCTTCTTTACACTCCGTCTTTGGTCTATCTTTGAGGAAATGAAAGTAAGAAAATGAGAAGGGAAGTAAGGCACCAAGGAGGAAGGAGAGCGAGGAAAGTGCTCACGTTTAGATGAGGCCACGCAGTTCTGTGTTCACACCGTTTGTCCGTGACTGCAACCACCACCACCTCCTGAGTGCTCACAGTGATGCTAGGTAATGCTAGTGATGCTAGTGAT
Organism: Mustela nivalis; assembly: GCF_964662115.1. Lineage (NCBI taxonomy): Eukaryota > Metazoa > Chordata > Mammalia > Carnivora > Mustelidae > Mustela > Mustela nivalis. The sequence continues at coordinate 6,921,521 of NC_139035.1, read as the reverse complement.
GCTAGGTCTGTGTGCATTAATTCCAGCAGCGCAGCTGCCTCGGTTCTGAATGAAGGATCCAGGGCATGGAGATGCATAGGTAACACACACACAGCTGGCGAGTGCCCGAGCTGGGCAGGGACGCCAAGCTCCATGTCCACACCAGGAACCTTCTACCGCCCCTCCTCGGGGCCCAGGAAGCCTGATCCCTGAAGGACTAAACATTACTGCTGAAACTGTAATCATTTGATGATCATTTTAAATATAGTTTATTTGTATAATGCTTATCTCTAGTTGGAAATGAACCCATCACTGGAATTATTGGCTTTGATATTTATTTTTTGATATTCCCTTTTATTTTCATAGTGAAATACTGGGTGGCCTATATCATTACACATTCCAATACAATCTCTCATGGTTTGGAAGTGGAAGCCCAAAACTTACGAATTTAGAAGGGACAGTAATAGTTACGCGCTACGCGGACATGGGAATCTATCGTTCATATAATGCTTCTGCATTCATTGTGTCATTCATTTTCACTGCAGCCCGCTGAGGGAGAGAGGACCGGTTCTGGTGTCATTTCATAAATGGGAGAAGAGGCATAATAAGTTGCCTCATTAAGTTCCCTATTTAACAGCCTAGCTGGTAAAACATAGGAGCCAGAATGTGAACCACCTTTTAACCCCAAGTCCAAGGTTCTTGTTGGGACCCTCTATACTTGTTAGGATTCTGACAAAATCACTTGTCTCATGAGTTTTTCTGATTTTTATCCGAGAAATTATCCAGGATCAACCTATAATTATGCTGATGCCACGTGGTTTGGTGAGACTCCTTGAGGAATGCTTGGGTGGCTCAGTCCGTTAAGCTTCCAACTCTTGCCATGATCTCGGGGTTTAGGATAGAGCTCTGTGTCTGGGTTCATGCTCAGCACAGAGTCGGCTTGAGATTCTCTCTCCCTGCCCCTCTGACCCTCCCATTCGTGCTCTGTCTCTCTCTTAAACAAATAACTATTAAAAAAAACAAAAACAAAAAAACTCCCTGAGGAACACTGCCAAATGCAGTTACCAAAATCTCAAAAATTGCTCCAGGGCTCTGCAATCCTCTCTTTTTAGCAACATCTGTCTTTATTTTTTTGGAATAACTCTGAAATATGTTTATGTTTGCTGTTGCAGCTGGTAAGTATGCACAGTGCATAGACGACCGAGAAGGAGGGAACGAACAAAGGAACACGTGAATGGGAGGAGGAAGGGACGAGGGGAGAAGGGGGGATCCAAGCTGTCAAATTACCTGGCTGTTAAAGACTGTTATCAATCCTTTCTGAGAAGCTGTGATTAGTAAATCCAGCTGAGGGACCTTGACAATGCATTTAATCACATCCCGTCTTCTACTACCTGCCAACAACATAATATGCATTTCAATTCCCAGCAGTCAAGATCCTGAAACTCATTTGTTAGGTCTGTGTTTAAAAGAAAAGAGTAAGCAAAGAAACTTTTTACTTTTTTGCTGAAAAAGCAGATTAAACCATAAAACTCAGCACCTGTTGCTTTTCTTAGCACTAATTTTTGTATTTAAACTCAATTAGCCAGCATACAGTACCTCATTAGTTTCAGATGTAGAGTTCAATAATTCCTCAGTTGCATGGAACACCCAGTGCCCATCACCTCATGTGCACTCCTTCATGCCCATCACCCACCTTCCCTCAATTTGTTTCCTAGAGTTGAGTCTCTCATGGTTTGTCTCCCTGAGTTTCTTCCTTTCCATTTTCCCTCCCTTCCCTTATGATCTTCTGCGTTGTTTTATATATTCCACATATGAGTGAAACCATATGATAATTTTCTTTCTTTGACTGACTTATTTCACTCAGCAAAATGCCCTCCAGTTCCATCCAAGTCAATATCAATGATAAGTATTCATCCTTTTTGATGGCTGAGTAATATTCCATTGTAGATATGAACCACATCTTCTTTATCCATTCATCTGTCAGTGGACATCTTATTGCTTTATCATCATCCCTGGAGATACTAATCTGAATTTATGACACTTTCTAAATCAATGTGGTGCATGGATCCTAGAGAAAATGTATATATATACTCATGTTCCTGCCACATATTTTGCAGAGAACAAGTTTTGCAAACATCTTTTGGAATCATTCCATTTTGAGATTTCCACATCTCTCAGGAATCCTTTCTTTGAACAGTCACAATCATGATTTACACAGAGTAAAAGCCTAATATGATCTCAGGCTTTGGACATAAGAGAATAAAACCACCTTAATGTTGTTATTAAGGATTTTTTTGTTTGTTTTTGAATGTCTTGGGAAAAAAAAAAAAAAAAACCGATTCCTTCATGGTTTTTTGTTTGTTTGGTTGGTTTTTTGCCTACGTGTTGAACTGATAAAACGATATATATGGGACCTCTTTCCAGCGTGATCAGTTTTCATAATTGTAAGCTCTTCGAAAAGCAAATGGACAGATCTCATACTCCAGTGTGATCAGCCTAATCCATGCATTCTCAAAAGACAAAAGAAAGTCCTCAAGGGGGTGAAGACTGGTTCTTGGGAGACGTAAATGAGTCTTGCTCTTTTTGTGTATAAAGCACAGATACACAAACTTACGTAAACAGATACATAGTACATCCGACATATTAAAGTGTTACGGAGTTGGGGAGGAGTGCAGGGGGTGCAATCAGGAAAAAAATGTCTAAAAGACTCCTTAGGAACCCTTATACTGAAACAAACATGAAAACAGTAAAATGACAAACTAATGAAAGGAAGGTTAAGAACACTGTCCTGTTCCAAGCTACCACCACTCCCTCTCCTTTGGCTCCCCCCAACCTGGGCTATTTTCAACTGCAGGGGTAATTTCTGTCTTCAGCTCCCAATTTTTTTTGAGAAAATGTTAAAACCCATATTCATTTGGAAAGGAAATTAAAAATATCACCTGAAATTACAACTCGCTGTTTTCTGGAAATAAGGAAAACCAAATTTTCTTCATCCATCTGGGAAGCAAGAGAATCTTCTTCAGAGGAGAAGTATCCAAAGATCTAAAATGCCAAACAACACGCATATAAACATGTGCAGTATCTCAAAATTGGTTGTAACGTAACAGGTTTGATATTAGTTGAAGTTAAAGTTTAATTTGGATGAATGGTCAACACCTTGCTTTCTAAATGCCTGGGCATTGCCCGTAGCAAGAGAAAGCAGCTAATTATATTCAACACATCCTATGCTGATGGCTTGTGATTTCTACACAGTTGCTAATTCTTCTTTCTGATGGATGAACTGGTGTACCAGGCTGGTGTCTTTGCTCAGATTCACAGTTCCTTTAGGAGCTAACATTTTTTTTTTTTTTTTTTTAAAGATTTTATTTATTTATTTGACAGAGAGAGATCACAAGTAGGCAGAGAGGCAGGCAGAGAGAGAGGAGGAAGCAGGCTCCCGGCTGAGCAGAGAGCCCGATGCGGGGCTCGATCCCAGGACCCTGGGATCATGACCTGAGCCGAAGGCAGCGGCTTAACCCACTGAGCCACCCAGGCGCCCCAGGAGCTAACATTTTTGTTTGGCAATCAAATCAGCCTTCATCAGACAGGGTCCCCACTAAGAACCTTGACATTGAATTTGGCCATTCCTACCCATTTTCCATAAATCTTCCTAGTTTTTTCATCCCTACTAAGGGGAGTTTTGGCATTTAAGAGATAGTATAGTTTCTCTATTTAACTGTTCCAAATGCTACTCTCTAGGCACTGCATGAAAATAAGTTACTATGAGAGAATCCTAAGGAGGAAGAGTATTCTTTATTTGTAGATAAATTGTCAAATTCTGTAATTCCAAGGAATTTGAAAAATAAGATAGCTGTTCTTCAATTGTTTTGTGAATAAGCAAAAGTAAAATTCTCATAAATGAAGGACACAATTATTTCTCATACAGGTGAGCCTAGTTAGCGCTGGTCAGTGAATGAAGGAATGAACTGTGGTGAATCGAACATTAACGTATGTACAACCCACTGGGAATCCTTTTAAAGTGCAGATTCTGATTTAGTTGGTCTGGGGTGGGGCCAGAGAGTCTGCATTTCTAATGAGCTCCTCATGAGGGGCGATGCTTTTGGTGTAAAAGATCTCAAGAACGAGTCGACTGAAAATAATCAAAACCAGCCATATATTAGCTTTTTTTCCAAAAATTTTTTTTAATTTATTTTCAGCGTTACAGAATTGTTTATGCACCACACCCAGTGCTCCATGCAATCCGTGCCCTCCATAATACCCACCACCTGGTACCCCCAACCTCCCAACCCCCGCCCCTTCAAAACCCTCAGATTGTTATTCAGAGTCCACAGTCTCTCATATATTAGCTTTTTAAAATGACATTGGTTTATTTTGATGCTACTTGGCAGTTGAGCAACTAATGTTAACCTACGTCTCTTCATCAGCGACATCACAAATGGTGTTACTTCCTCCTTTATCTTCCCCCACGTGCGGACCTCACAAGGACGGCCCTAATCACTTTCTACAATTAGATTTCACTGTGGGAAGATCGAGGAGATCTAAACATTCTCTCTCGTCTTTTCCCTTTTACCCACCAGCAAAATTTTATCTTTTCAGAAATTATGGCTCTTCTGCCATACACACAAAACCTGTGGATTTAGCATCTTGTGCTTTGGGGAAGGATTGAGAAGAGAGAAAGAAGGCTTTCAGTAGACCTCTGTTGGAATGGACAGGAATTTTGTGTCACTGGTTTTCTCATTCTCACTGACTGGTATAATAGCCATTTAGCAGTCATGTATTTGTCGGCAACTTGATTTTTTTTTTTTTTTAAGTAGGCTCCATGGAGCCCAATGCAGGGCTCCAACTCATGACCCTGAGATTAGGACCTACGCTGAGATCAAGAGTTGGGCATTTAACCGGCTGAGTCACCCAGGCCTCTCTGGTTTGCACCTTAGCACTGTGTCATTTGAACTCAGGGTTTAGCCTTCTGGCAAAGAGCATGTGCTGTGGAATCAGACAGCCCAGTGTTTGAGTTCCAGCTCTACAACTACTTGGCGTTCAGCACTTGATAAACACCTTCAACCCCTTGTGCCTCAGTTTCCTCGTTAGTAGAATAAAGGTACAAGATTCTTTTTTTTTTTTAACTGATGTCTAAATGAGGTGACATGTGTAAAACATTTTGCACTTTGGCACATAAGAATTGTTTAAGACAAATATTAGCTATAACTATCATTATTAGCCTAGGTTAAGAAGGCTGCATGGAAGAGAGGGAAAATAATAATAAATTATATCAAGACCACAACCACTCATGAGAAAACTGGCCTCTCTTTGGGGATAGTGCTTTAAAACCATCAGTCCACTTGGGGATGGAACCCGTTCTGCTCATAAAAAAAAGGCTAGTCGGGCAGGTGCTGCACTGAGTGGATGGTGCCGGAGAGTGCAGGGGAGCGTCACTGAGAGAAGTTTATAGGGCCAGCCAGCCAGTCAGAACTGGGAGGGAAATGCAGCTTCTTGTCCTCCTAATCCAACAGGTCCCTGTAGCCCCTGCGTCCTTTCTTACCCAGTTCAGAATTGGGGGCGGGTCGCCTCAGCCACATATCCCCACAACGGTCCTTCCTTTCCCACCGCTGCACTGTCCTGGAAAGCACCCCCCCACCCCCCACTGCGGGGTAACAGGACCACCTGTGTGTCTTATACCTGTGCCCCTGTGGCTGATCAGCCTCTAAGACAATCACCCATGGGAGGCCCCCCATATTCAGGAGCCCCCCCCCCATGCTTCCCTAGGCGATCCCATTGGTGGTGCCCAGCAATAGAGTCAAACCTGAGGCGCTCCTGTCCCACACATGCACCCCCTTCATTGTCACTCTCAACAGCTGACCCCCCTCCCACTCTAGATGACAGGGCAAGCCACCAGACAAGAGCCTCCTTGGCATTCTTGTCACCCTAGTTACAAAACCAACATCCTTTCTTCCTATAGAAGAAGGAAAATTTCCCTTGCAGAGGAAAATATTTCTGCTTTCTAAATCTCTCCACCTGTTCTCTGGGTTCCATCCCCTTGATGCCATCCTCCGAGCTTGTCACCTCTCCCGCTATTATCACTTCTCTCTAGCATTCTTTTGACTTCCTACTGGCCTGTTCAAATCTTTAGGGCCACCTGGCTGGCTCAGTCGGTGGAGCATATGACTCTTGATCTTGGGGTTGTGAGTTCAAGCCCCATGTTGGGAATAAAGCCTACTTTAAAAAAAAATATTTCACATCTTAAAAAAAAAAAAATACAACAAACCGAAAGCAATTACAGAAAATAATCCTTAGTCCCTTTCTTTTGTTTCTGTCTCAACATTGCTGCTCCAAGCGTAGTAACTCCTCTCACTGCTATGGAATTTGAATTCCTCTTAGAGCCACATTTGGTTTTGGTGGTTGTAACAGTAGACACACTCTTCTTGAACTTTGACACTTTCCCCTCTATGTTAGTTCTCCGTGGCTACCAAAACAAAGGTCTGCAAACATAGTGACTTAAAACAACACCCATGTATTAGCTCACAGTTCCATAGAAGGCCAGCATGGGTCTTGATGGGTTAAAATTCAGATGTCAGCAGAGACGGGTTCTTTATTGAAGACTTGGGGAAGAATTGGCTTTAAGTTCATTCAGGTTGTTGGCCTGAGGTCCCTGTTTCCCTGCTGGCTCTGCCCAGAGGCCTCTCTTCTGTCTTAGGACATGGGTCCTCTGTCTCACACCAGCAATGGCCCTTCAAATACCACACTGCCCCCCATCCCACCGCAGATAATCCCAGATAATATCCCTACTTTAATTCAGCTGATTAGCAACTGCAAAATCCTTTTGTAGCAGTAGCTAAATTAGTGTGTGATTGAATAACCAGGGCATGGGATCTTGGAAGGGGCACCTTTAGAATTCTGCCTATCATATCCTCATTTTTAAAGTGCAGTTCAGGGGGCGCCTGGGTGCCTCAGTGGGTTAAAGCCTCTGCCTTCTGCTCAGGTCATGGTCTCAGGGTCCTAGGATCAAGGCCCACGTCGGGCTCTCTGCTCAGCAGGGAGCCTGTTTCCTCCTCTCTCTCTGCCTGCCTCTCTGCCTACTTGTGATCTCTTTCTGCCAAATAAATAAATAAAATCTTTTTAAAAGAAAATGAAACTCTTGAATTAAAAAATAAAAGAAAACAAAGTGCAATTCAGTATGATTTACATTCCCTGTGTAAAATACAACAAAAACATGGTAAATGCTTGCAATCAATTTAACTCCAGACTACAGTGAGGCAAATTTTTAGATAATAATGTAAACTGATGATGTTAAAAATGATAATTTCTGTGTTAATGAATTCCAGGGTTTCTCAGGGTCAGAGAATTGCACACCATATGTATTATTACTGAATTTGAGATAACGTTCTGTATGTCTACAATACTTATACTGTGAAAGCAGTTTACAGATAGTTATTTAACTCAATCTGCAATTTTGCAGTAATTCTTATAGACATAGGAACAGCATATCTGTTAAGTGTCTGAGAACAGATGTGGAAGGCTCTCCTTTGACAGGCTATATTGGTTCTTTTGACTAGCACTTGGGTCTAAAGCCAGGTTCTAGACCAACTAGTCACATGACTTCAGGGGCGTTTCTTAATTTCTCTGTGCCTGAGTTTCCCCACCTGTAAAAAATAATAACCCCAACCTCACCCCTTGGTGTCAGAATCAAATGAGGAAATCATGACTAGATTACTTAGTAAATAGGAAGATAAGAAAGTACCTGGATGGGTCAGAGGAGCGAGATGGCGGAGGAGAAGCAGACCTAAATCTCCTCTGGTCCAAGGAATTCAGCTGAGATAGTTAGCAAACCATTCTGCACACCTACAAACTCAACAGGAGATCAAGGAAAAGAACAGCAGCAATTCTCTGAACAGAAAAGTGACCATTTCTGGAAGGTAGGACTTGTGGAGGAGTGAATCCGAGGCGGTAGATGGGGGAGAGACGGTGGTGGTGGTGGGGAGCCTCCGTCAGCCATTTAACAGCAAGCAGTAGAGCAGCGCCCGAAATGGGCACTTTCAGAAATCAGCTCCGCGGAGGGACGTCGCTCCAGAGGCTAAGCAGGGCGTGGAGCCCTCGCAGGGACAGTGTGGTCTCAGGACCCGCGGGGTCACAGGAAGACCGGGGGTGTCTGAGTGCAGCAGAGCTCCCGGGTGTCGGAGCGGGGAAGCCGGAGGTAGAGACGGAGCTGAGCAGGGAGCTCTCGGCTCAGGGTTACCTTACATCACAACCCGAGGCAGCCGAACCACAGCTCTTTGAGCAGCGACGCCACAAGTGGCAGGTCCAGGGAGACTCCCCTTCCTGCTCTGGGAGAAGCAGCGCAGCAGGAACCTGCGGGGTTTGGGGAGACTCCAAACGGGGCCACATGCTGGAGACAGAAACACTGAGTCACAGGCGGGGGGAGCTCGGAGCACGGCCAGAGACCAGGGAGAGGGACTGACGGCTTTTCGCCGAGGGCGCACTGAGGAGGGGGGCCCTGAGTTCTGGGCTCCTCCGCCCAAGAGTGGGCGGCCGCCATCTTCATTCCCATGCTCCACAGCGGTACGGAGAGCGCTCAGGGAACAAAAGCTCCGGATCGCTTAGCGCGGGCCCAGGCGAGCACACCTGAGAGTCGCGCCGCAGGCGTCTCCCGGGGAAGATCCGCAGGAACATCCAGCCAGACCAAGTTCACTGATTCGTGAGAACTGAGGAATTCTAGTCTAGTGGAAGGCAGCACCTAGAATTCATGGCTTTCCTCCCCATGATGCTTTAGTCTTTCAAAGCTAAATTTTTAAAACTTTATTTTTTCTTTTCTTTTTTTTTTTTTAAGATTTTATTTATTTATTTGACAGACAGATTACAAGTAGGCAGAGAGACAGGCAGAGAGAGAGAGAGAGGAGGAAGCAGGATCCTCACTGAGCAGAGCGCCCAATGCGGGACTCGATCCCAGGACCCTAAGATCATGACCCCAGCCGAAGGCAAAGGCTTAACCCTCTGAGCCACCCAGGCGCCCCTCTTTTCTTATTTTTGAAAAATTTTTCCTCTTTCCTATTTTAACCAAATCTTGTTTCAACACCTTGTTTAAAATCTTTTTTCTAATTTCCAATTTTATAGTCATATGCTATCCATTCACTGTATTTAACATATATATATTTATATATTTATTTCCTTAAAGTTTTGGGATACAGTTTCTTCTAACAGACCCAAATATACCCTAAATCTAGTGTATAGCTTTGTTCTACTCTCCTGCCTGATCACATTCTCTCCTTTTAAAAATTTTATTTATTTTTTTTTCTTTTCCCCAACTTCATATCTTATAAATTCCTTTTAAAAAATCTTTTAAATTTTCGGGACACCTGGGTGGCTCAGTGGGTTAAAGCCTCTGCCTTCAGCTCGGGTCATGATCCCAGGGTCCTGGGATCGAGCCCCGCATCGGGCTTTCTGCTCAGCAGGGAGCCTGCTTCCTACTCTCTCTCTGTCCGCCTCTCTACCTACTTGTAATCATTCTGTCAAATAAATAAATAAAATCTTTAAAGAAAATCTTTTAAATTTTCATCTTTATAGTCCTATTCCATCCCTTCATCATATTTACCCTTATTTTTGTGTATATATATATTTTTTTCCTTTAAAATTTGGGGAGGCAGTTTCTTCTAACAGACCATTATACACTGCAAATCAAGTGTGTGGCTCTTACAATTCACCAGCCTTGAGATATATATATGTATGTATGTATGTGTGTGTGTGTGTGTATATATATATATATATATATTTCCACTTATATTTATATTTATATTTTTCTGGAGTTGTTGTTACCTTTTTAACATTTTGTTCTTTCATTCATCTGTTCTTCCCTGGACAACCTGACAAAGTGGAAAAACTCACCTCAGAAAAAAGAAAAAGAGGCAGTACCAGCCACTAGGAACATAATGAGCCTTAGTAGGATGTTGGAACTAGAGTTCAGAATGATGATTATAAAGATACTAGGCATGTTTGAAAAAAGCATGGAAGATACTAGAGAATCCCTTTCTGGATACTAGAGAACCAAAATCTAACCAAGTTGAAATCAAAATAGCTATTAAGGAGGTGCAATTAAAAAAAAAATGGAGGCTCTTACTGCTAGGATAAATGAGGCAGAAGAGAGCTTGAAAGATATAGAAGACCAAATGATGAAGAATAAAGAAGCTGAGAGAAAAAGTGACAAACAACTACTGGATCACAAGGGGAGAATTCAAGAAATAAGTGATACCATAAGATGAAACAATATTAGAGTAATTGTGATCCCAGAAGAAGAAGAAAGAGAGAGGGAGGCAGATGGTATATTGAGGAAAGTTATAGTGGAGAACTTCCCTAATTTGGGGAAGGAAACAGGCATCAAAATCCAGGAGGCACAGAGAACTCACCCTCAAAATCAATAAAAATAGGTCAACACCCCATCATCTAATAGTAAAATTTAAAAGTCTCAGAGACAAAGAGAAAATCCTGAAAGCAGCTCAGGACAAGATGTCTGTGACCTACAATAGTAGAAATATTAGGTTGGCAGCAGACCTATCCACAGAGACCTGGCAGGCCAGATAGGACTGACATGATACATTCAGAGCACTAAATGAGAAAAATAATGCAGCCAAGAATACTATATCCAGCTAGACTGTCATTGAAAACAGAAGGAGAAATAAAAAGCTTCCAGGACAAACAAAAATGAAAAGAATTTGCAAACACCAAACCAGTCCTACAGAGACAATATATAGTAACAGTCAACTTACAGGCAATACAATGACATTAAATTCATATCTTTCTGTCATTATCCTGAATGTAAAAGGGCTAAATGCCCCAATCAAAAGACACAGGGTATCAGAACAGATTAAAAACAAGACCCATCAGTATGATGTCTGCAAAAGACTCATTTTAGACCCAAAGACACCTCCAGATTTAAAGTGAGGGGGTGGAAAACAATTTACCATCCTAAGTCATCAAAAGAAAGCTGGGGTGGCAATCCTTATATCAGGCAAATTAGATTTTAAGCCAAAGACTATCATAAGAAGTGAGGAAGGACACTATATCATACTTAAGTTTTCTGTCCAACAACAAGATCTAACAATTTTAAATATCTATGCCCCTAACATGGGAGTAGCCAATTATATAAACCAATTAATAATCAAAATCAAGGAAACACATCAACAATAATATAATAATAGTAGGGGATTTAACACTCCCCTCACTGAAATGGACAGATCATCTAAGCAAAAGATCAACAAGGAAATAAAGGCTTTACATGACCTGCTGGACCCAGATGGACATCACAGATATATTCAGAACATTCCATCCCAAAGCAACAGAATACACATTCTTCTCTAGTGCACATGAAACATTCTCCAGAATAGATCACATTCTGGGCCACAAATCAGGTCTCAACTGGTACCAAAAGACCGGCTTCCCAGGGGAATTCTACCAAACATTTAAAGAAGAATTAATACCTATTCTCCAGAAACTGTTCCAAAAGATAGAAGTGGAAGGAAAACTGCCAAACTCATTTTATGAGATCAACATTACCTTGATTCCCAAAACTAGACCAAGACTCCATCAAATAGGAGAATTATAGACCAATATCCCTGATGAACTTGGATCCAAAAATTCTCACCAAAATACTAGCCAAAAGGATCCAACAGTACATCAAAAGGATTACTCACCACGACCAAGTGGGATTTATTCCTGGGCTGCAAGGTGGGTTCAACATCTGCAAATAAATTACTGTGATACAGTTCATTAAAAAAAGAAATAAGAAACATATTATACTCTCAACAGATGCTGAAAAAGCATTTGACAAAGTACAGCATCCTTTCTTGATCAAAACTCTTCACAGTGGAGGGATAGAGGGTACATACCTCAATATCATCAAAGTCATCTGTGAAAAAGCCACAATGAATATCATTCTCAATGGGGAAAAACTGAGAGCTTTCCCCTTAAGGTCAGAAACATGACAGGGATATCCACTATGACCACCTATTCGATATAGCACTAGCTCAGCAATCAGGCAACAAAAAGAAATACAAGCCATCCGAATCAGCAAAGAAGAAGTCAAATTCTCTTTGCAGGTGATATGGTAATTTATGTGGAAAACCCAAAGACTCTACTCCAAACTGCTAGAACTCATACAGGAACTCAGGAAAGTGGCAGGATAGAAAATCAAAGCACAAAAATCAGTTGCATTTCAATACAGCAACAACAAGACAGAAGAAAGAGAAATTAAGGAGTTGATCCCATTTACAATTGCACCCCAAGCCATAAGATACCTAGGAATAAATCTAATCAAAGAGGTAAAGACTCTGTACTCAGAAAACTAAGAAAACTCATGATAGAAATTGAGGAAGACACAAAGAAATTGAAAAATGTTCCATGCTCGTGGATTGGAAGAACAAACATTGTGAAAATTTCTATGCTGCCTAGAGCAATCTACACATTTAATGCAATCCCTATCAAAATACCATCAATTTTTTTCAAAGAAATGGAACAAATAAACCTAAAATCTATATCGAACCAGAAAAGACCCTGAACAACCAGAGAAATGTTGAGAAAGAAAACCAGTGCTGGAAGCATCACAATTCCAGGCTTCAAGCTCTATTACAAAGCTGGAATCATCAAGACAGCATGGTACTGGCACAAAAACAGACACATAGATCAATGGAACAGAATAAGAGAGCCCAGAAATGGACCATCAGCTCTATGGTCAACTAATCTTTGACAAAGCAGGAAAGAATATACAATGGAAAAAAGACAGTCTCTTCAACAAATAGTGTTGGGGAAATTGGACAGCCACATGCAGAAGAATGAAACTGGACCATTTCCTTACCCCACACACAAAATGGACTCAAAACTGGTGGAAGACCTCAATGTGAGACAGGAATGCATCAAAATCCTAGGGGAGAACACAAGCAGCAACTTCTTTGAACTCAGCTGCAGCAACTTCTTCCTAGAAACATCACAGAAGGCAAGGGAAGCAAGGGTTAAAATGAACTAATGGGACTTAATCAAGATAAACAGTTTGCCCAGCAAAGGAAACAGTCAACAAAACCAAACAGCTTTATGTTTTGAAAGGAAATGTTTTATGTTTTGAAAGGAAATGTTTTAATCAAACAATTTTTTTAAGATTTTATTTATTTATTTGACAGAGAGAGATCACAAGTAGACAGAGAGGCAGGCAGAGAGAGAGAGAGAGAGAGGGAAGCAGGCTCCCTGTTGAGCAGAGAGCCCGATGCGGGGCTCCATTCCAGGACCCTGAGATCATGACCTGAGCCGAAGGCAGCGGCTTAACCCACTGAGCCACCCAGGCGCCCTCAGACAATGTTTTTAAAGAGCAGAAAACATATTTCCTATGATGAATTATAGCCTCAAAGATCTCAAATTTCTCTTTCAACAATTTAAATTTCAGATGAGTCGTTGTGCGTGTGACATGTCTGGAATACTTTATAACTAGTATAAATAATGCATTAGAGTATTAATTTTCTTTAACTATGTTATTTAAAGGACTTGCTCCATGCTTTAAGTGATTCATTTATTAAACTACACTTTTTTCCCCAGATTACATAAGGAACATGTAAAACATTCAAAGGAAATAAAAAGCAGATAGAAGAAAATAAAAACCTGCAAGGTGTCAACCTATTTTTTAATCTACCCTGGAGTATTTTAAAAATACTTTTGAGCCTTGGTGGTTCCATTGGCTAAGTGACTGCCTTTGGCTCAGGTCATGATCTCTGGCTCCTGGGATGGAGCCCTGCATCAGGCTCCCTGCTCAGTGGGGAGCTTGCTTCTCCACCCTGCTCATGGTGTCTCACTCTCTGTCTCGCTCTCTCTCTGTCTCAAATGAATAAATAAAATCTTAAAAAAAAAGAACACTTTTGAAGTTGCAGATACAGTTTTAGGTTTATAATAATTCACTTAAAATCACTTTGGGGAGAATAGAGTTGTAGGAACCCATGTGGTGTCGCATGCCTCTTTTAAAAATTAATTTGAGTAGGCTCCTAGGAAAAAATGTGTTTATGAATTGCCCACTGGAAATGCAGACTAACATTGTATTGTAGGAAAAGTGGATTGTATCTCTACCAAAATTAGCACTGACTAGTTTTATAAACTTAATACCATCACATTTCCTTGGATCTCTTTACATCTAATTTTTCTCCTTATAGATTGAAAAGAAAGGTCTAGGTGATGTTTTAGTTGAGTTACAAGGTTTCATTATTCTATAAACGTTCATTTTTCCAAGTGCACTTGAATATGAAATCTAGAAAAAAGAAAGTATGCCTTTTTATGGCATCGCTACAACAAAGAGGTTTGTATTCAGAATCAGTTTTGGGGCGCCTGGGTGGCTCTGTTGTTTAAGTGTCCTGGGTCATGATCCTGGCATCCTGGGATGGAGCCCCACATTGGGCTCTCTGCTCAGCAGGGAGTCTGCTTCTCCTTCTCCCTCTGCCCGTCTCCCCACCCCGCTTGGACTCACTTGCTCTCTAATGAATAAAATCTTTTAAAAAAAGAATCAGTTTTTTACATTCGTGCCTGACTTTAAAAGAATAAACCCAGTTCTTCTTACCTGATAAGGTTAACAGTGGCTGATTTTTTTTAAAAAATGGTAATCTGTTCTGAGACAAAGTTAGTCTCCCAGCCCTGAATTCCACTTTACAGGTGTTGGATATGAAGGTTAGAAAGGTTAGGTCACACCGCTTGGAATAGAAATGCCTCTTAGGAGCGTTGACACAGATAGTTTGTGAGGAGAATGACAGAACAATAGAAGGAGATGTTTCCTGCAATATTTTCTTAAACCTCATTTTTCTTCATGTATATACAGTTTACAGAGGCTGCTCACAAGTGTTTCTATTAAACTTGCATGTGATTTATGAAGAGAAGAACCCAGGTGATACAACAGAATAATGTCATATGAAATTAGTGCAGACAGAAGGAGAAAGTCTCAGCGCCAGGACCAAAACCCATTTTCGCTGTGGCTTTGGGTAAGTCAATTAACCTTTCTGTGTTTCATTTCCCTCATCTTTATTATTGCAAAACATCGCCCGCCTCAGTCTACGTGGTGGGGAGGGGCTGTTGAGGAGAGTGGATGAGAACATAGGAGGTGTCCGAAAAAAGACAAATGCAAGATAATTAGGATGTTCTAACCAGAAAGGGAAGGAGAAAGAGGGGGTAGACTTGGAAAAGAACAGGGCTCTAATTCCTCACCTACACAATGAAGCAGTCTGGGTTTTCCTTACTTATTCCTTCATCCATTTATTTTAAGGACAAAGAAGTGTTCTGTTTACATACAACAAAACATTTGTAACATAAATCTCTCTCTCCAAAACTGAGAACATGGAGGCCAGGTTCTCACATAAGTGGATTGACCGTGTCTCCTTTGTTGGCCTCCTGGGACATTTTTAGAGCATTGGTTTTCTGAATCCAAGTGTGTAATATAATATGAACAGACTTCTGTTGTTTCTTGAAATGCATAAATTATTTGATGTTGATATGAATTACTCATTATACACTCATTTTCATATTTTTGGTGATCCAGAAATATTACATTAGAAATTCAAGTACATGAACCATTGTACGTGAGAAATGTTCATTAAAAAATTGAGAACAGTGAGGATATGTGGATTCTCAAAATTATTGCTACTCCAAGTTTAGTGACAGAGAATTCAAGTTATGAGTAGATGGGACAGTATCCAAAGGATTTACACAGTGTGATTGAGCCTAGATCCTTGAGAAAACATGTTTATTTTGTACACTTACAACCTTTAGGAAAAAGACAGCTATTTCTGTATTCCCACAAAATTACTCACTGTCTTATCGTTCATTTGATTTCTTAAAACTCTGACTATCTTACTATTCATTGGATTTCTTAAGCTAATCTTTGTATGATTAAGGGCTTTTGTTAATATATATGTCATATATGGGGAACCTGGGTGGCTCAGTTGGTTAAGCGACTGCCTTTGGCTCAGGTCATGATCCCGAAGTCCCGGAGTATATGTTTATATTATATGCTTATATATAAATACACACACACACACACACACACACACACACTAAAAGAAGGAGAACAGGCCAGGCCTAACTCTCCCCTTGTCTCCCTGTTTCGATGTGAAACTACAAAGTACTAGAATTTTAAATTCTCACTTTACTAAGGACATTACTAAGGCATGTGTGTCAAAATTGGAGGACAGAACCTATTTAATTTAACAATTTCTAAACTTAGAATTTAAAAACTTTTACATATTTGATGTATGGGCCTCCATTTATAATTTTGCTCAAATAAAAAGGGATATTTTGCACATCTGACTTATCCGTAGAACCAGTTGAGAGTAAAGAATTTGAAGTCACATTCTTCAGAATGAGCATTTCTGATCATGGTGGCTAATTGTTATCATTTTCTTAGGTCTTCTGATGTTTAAACACACTATATATATATATATTTTTTTTTTAAAGATTTTATTTATTTATTTGACAGACAGAGATCACAAGCAGGTACAGAGGCAGGCAGAGAGAGAGAGAGGAGGAAGCAGGCTCCCTGCTGAGCAGAGAGCCCGATGTGGGACTCGATCCCAGGACCCTGAGATCATGACCTGAACGGAAGGCAGAGGCTTAACCCTCTGAGCCACCCAGGCGCCCCTAAACACACTATATTAAACTTTTTTCTCTTATGCTTGTGTTCTTAGAGAACAATGCCAGATGTCTTCTTATTCTTTCTGGAACTGTTCCTAAAAAACGAAGTTGGACTCTTTCTGTGGGACGTGGTCTGTCTATCTTTCAGTCGTTTGCTAGCAAAAATCCATCCTTGCTGATCAGGGCACATTCCTTCTATGTCTATTTTGACATTTTCTCTGCTGTCCAATACAAACATATCGAGAGCCATATATATAACTATAAATTTTTCTAGTAGCCACATTAAAAATGTAAAAAGAGAGAATTAATTTAATTGTATTTATTAAAAAGATGTTATTTATTTATTTGAGAGAGAGAGAACACAATCTGGGGGAGCAGCAGGCAGAGAGAGGGGGAAGCAGGCTCCCCACGGAGCAGAGAGCCCCATGCGGGGCTCGATCCTGGGACCCTGGAATCATGACCTGAATTGAAGGCAGAGGCTTAACCAACTGAGCCATCCAGGCACCATTTAATAATACATTTTTAGCCTGATGTGTCCAAAATATAATTTCCGCATTTCACCAATATAAAAAGTTCCTAGGGAGCCATTTTACACCGCCTTTATGTATTACATTTTTGAAATCCAGTGTGTATTCAATAATTATAGCACATCTCCGTTGAGACTAATTACATTTCCAGGCCTCCGTAGCCTCCTGTGGGTAGGGGCAAGTGTTTTGGGCAGTGCGGCAGTCTAGAGTTTCTAAGGGTTCCATTTCCAATGAGGGTCTTTCCTAGCAAAGCTTCTTCGATATTTTGTGCCGCTGGACCTTCACTAAGGATAAATCCAACATTTCCCCATCATTCTCTGGCCGTATTACCAATACAGCTGTCCCGTTTTACCTGTGCCTTCCAATCAGGGGGCCTCTTCAGGTCCTGGCCCAACCTTTCCTCAGGTAATACCCAGCAGTTACTCTCAAGTTCTCTGTAGTGGATTCTGACAAAATGACTAACATTCCCTCTAATTTTAGCAACACAAACATGAACTCATGATCGTTCCAGAAAAATAGGTCATCACTGTATAGAATTCAGGTAACCGCACGGCAACTCTCAGAAACCTGCTGCTGAAAACCCAAGACACGCTGGAAAACTGACCATGGAATATAGGGCTCCAAAGGCAAGCTCGACCGAAACAGGCTTTAAAAAAACAATGGAAAAGAAAAAAGGAAAGAAAGACAAAGGAAAGAAGGAGGGAAGAGAAGGAAGGAGAGAAAGAAAAAGAAGCAAGCTTGGCAGTCACGATTCATTGTCCTTGATCTATACATCTTGTTTATTTATTTGTTTGTTTGTTTTGTCTTTTCATTGCTTACAATCTCCAGTAAAGTACTGAAGAGCAGTCAAGATAATAGGCATCCTTTTCTTGCTCTTAACTTGAATGAGAGTGTTCCTAGTACTTTTTTAAAAGATTTTATTTATTTGACAGAGATCACAAGTAGGCCGAGAGGCAGGCAGGAAGAGAGGGAGAGGGAAGCAGGCTCCCGGCCGAGGGAAGAGCCCGATGCGGGGCTCGATTCCAGGACCCTGAGGTCATGACCTGAGCCAAAGGCAGTGGTGCAACCCACTGAGCCACCCAGGCGCCGGACTGTTCCTACTATTTTATCATTAAATATGACCCTTGATTAAAGAGGTTTCTAGAGACTTCTGGTTAGAAGAGCACATCCTAGGGGCACCTGGGTGGCTCAGTGGATTAAGGCCTCTCTGCCTTTGGCTCAGGTCATGATCCCGGGGTCCTGGGATTGAGCCCCGCATCGGGCTCCCTGCTCAGCAGGGAGTCTGCTTCCCCCTCTCTCTCTGCCTGCCTCTCTGCCTACTTGTGATCTCTGTCAAGTAAATAAATAAAATCTTAAAAAAAAAAAAAAAGAAGAAGAGCACATCCTAAAGTAAGTTCCCTCCCCCCACACACAGTGAGTCACACCTTTGCAGAACTCTCATCCCTTGAGTATGCCTAGAACTTGTGACTTGCTTCTAATCAAAAGAATAAGGCAAAGGTGCTGGATTGTTTCGCCCATGATTATATTACATTATACAAGACAGTCCTCAGGGACTGTGCAGAAAGCCTTGAAGAAGTGAAGTTGTGAACTGCCTATGTAGTGTTTCATAAGGCAAAGAACTGCAGACAGCCTTGGAAATATGAGGGCACCTTCTAGTCTCCAACTTCCAGCCAATAAAAAGCTGAGTCCCTTCGTCATACACAACAAGGAAATGCATTCTGCCAACCCCTGAGCTTGGAAGAAGATTCTTTACTGGTTGGGTTTCCATATGAGAATAACAAGATTGCAGCCCTGTGAGACCTTGAGCAGAAGACCCAGCTAAGTTGTGTCCAGACTCCTGCTCCGTGGAAATGGTGAGATAGTAAATGTGTGTTTCCTGAAGTTGTGAAGTTTAGAAGGAAATAAATCTTGGCACTTGCAACAGCATGTGTGGACCTTGTAAGCATTATGCTAAGTAAAATAAGTCAGACACAGAAAGGCATAATATCACTTATATGAGGAATCAAAAGAAGCTGAACTCATAGGAACAGAGACTAGAATGGTGGTTGTCAGGGAAAAGGGGACATGTTGTTCAAAGAGTTCAAACTTCCAATTATGTGTTCAAACTTCCAAGATGGATGTGTTCTGGGGCTCTAATGTACAGAATGGCAGTTATGGTTAAGAATGTCTCATGATGAAAGAATAAATAAATAAACGAAACAAGATGGGATCTCCCGACAAACCATAAGAGACTCTTAATCTCACAGAACAAAATGAGGGTTGCTGGGGCTTGGGGGTTAGGGAGAGGGTGGTGGAGTTATGGACATTGGGGAGGGTATGTGCTATGAAGTGTGTAAACCTGACGATTCACAGACCTGTACCCCTGGGGCTAATAATACATTATATGTTAATAAAAAAAATAAAAATTCTTTAAAAATAAGTTAAAAAAAAAAAAGTAAAAAAGAATGCCTCATGATGTACTTCCAAGTAGCCAATGGAGTAGATCTTTAATGTTCTCCCCACAAAGAAGAAACAGTAATCATGTGACATGAAGGAGGTGACGGCTAACCCTATGGTGGCGGCCATTTTGACATAGGGAATTGTACAAATTAATACATTCTGCACCTAAACTTACACAATGTTCTACACGTCAATAAAGCCAAGGGGAAAGTTGCTAAATTAGTGGTCATTTTTTATAGCAGCTCCAGAAAATGAACACAACCTTTTACCAAATTCAGGAAATTGTTCATCATTCTTATTCTGCTAAGATTTTTTTTTTCTTTGTAAAAACGGGAATGGTTACAAGATTTCTATCAAAAAATTTTTTTATGTTAGTTTAAGATCAGGAGTCAGCAAACTTTTCCTGAAAAGGGCCAGGTAGTAAATATTGTTGACTTACAGAGCATTCAGTCTCAGTCACATTATTCATTTCTGTTCTTGTAACACAGACACAGCCACAGAGTATACAGATGGGTGAGTATTCTGTGTTCCGATAAATCTTGTTTGCAAAATACGTGGCTGTTCAGTTTGGCCTGTGGGCCTTAGCGTGCTGACTTCTAATCAAAATTATCAAATTATTTTTTTTCTCTTCTAACATGTTGAATGAAATATGTTCCTGGACTTTCTAATATTAAATTACCCTTACTTTTCTGGGATGATTTCTACTCAGAAATAATTTTTAATGCACTGCTGGATTTGACTTGTTAAAATTTTCTTTAGGATTTCAGCATCAATATTGGCCTATCGTTCTCTGGCATTTTTTCTCTGTTCAGTTCATGTTATTACAGTCTCATAAAATGAGTGGGATAACGTATAGGCTTTTCTTAAGTTGTACAAAACTATATATAATGCAGGAATTATGTATTCTTTAAAGGCTTAATAGGCTCTTTGTTTGCAATTTTTCCCCAAAACTAATTCTTTTTTTATTTGGTCGGTTCTTAGAGTTTGGACAATCTTTTATTATTGGTTCCTAGTTTTCTTATATTGGAGTTTACTGAAATGTCTTTTTTACTTTTATGCATGCACAGCTTTGTGATGTGTATATAGTTGGCAAGATGTGTCTTTCCTATATCTCGGGTCCAAAGTTCTATTTATACACATCTACCAACTTGTTAAAAATGATAGGCAAATCCTTTCCATCTTTGCTTTTCATTTTGTTTATTGTATCTACTGATTTTTTTTTTTTTTTTTTTTTTGAGCAGGGGTGAGGCAGAGGGAGTGGAAGGAAGAGAGTCTCAAGCAGGCTCCATGCTCAGTGCAGAGCCCGACACAAGGTTCCATCTCACAACCCTGAGGATCATGACCTCAGCCGAAATCAAGAGTCAGACACTTAACTGACTGAGGCACCCAGGTGCCCCTCTATCTACTGATTTTTGAGAAAGAGCCTGCTAATTTTTAATATTACTTCCATTGCTTATAAACATGTGTTAAATTTTTTAAATTGTAAGTTACCTCGAATCCTTTTAGAATAGGAAGAATCTGGTTTACAAACAAACCTACAGAGTGCAGTCTTCTGTGAGTTTCAACAAAGATCAGAGGCATTCCTTTCTCCTTTTCCGTAGATCCATAGAGATATATATATTGTCCATAGATCACTTAACCAAACATGCATCTCTACGTTCATCCAAGAACAGACAATGGTGGAAGGGACACAGAACTGCACAGACAGGAAGTGACTCAGGAAATGGTAGAGGTGGTCAACCATAGTCTTTTTCTTCTCTTACATGATATTTGTATGCTTTGAAACTATTGAAAAGGAAGATCTCTCCTTGAGAATGTAATGAAGGCATTTATCATATTGGTTGTTGTTAATGGCATGTATATTTCTTCCATTTGGCAGCTCCGTCTAAAGGTATTCAAGAGTTAGCCATGAATAATAGAGTGAAACTTCTGTCTGTCTCACTAATGTTCAGTTAGGGACAGAGGTCACATCTTTAATGGCATTCACACATGCCACATACACGCCGTGGGCTTAACCCTTGTGGGAATCACACTTAGATAAATTATTTATTCTGAACAAGGAGAAACAATACCTGGATTTCTTATGATAAACATGAAAAATGCTACCTCACACCAGTCGATAGGTACATCAGGGTTGTTGCAGAGTTTCCTGTAAAAGCTTTTCACATCTTGACTCTTCACTTCTGGACCGAAGAGTTCTTGCACAACCTCATAAAACTTGTCATAATCGATTACATCTGCATTGTAACAAATTGCAAGAATATGGTTACCAAACTCCAAGGACTCAGCTCCTTTTCCTATCTTCTAATCAGTTTCCTCATTTCAACCTATTAAAACCAGATAAGGCCTCATGTTAAGGTTCTTTACATTAGAAACATAACTCAGGACTTGACTAAAATATTACTTAGAATAAAATTTGGTCTTCAGTCCTTCCTCCACAGCTTATGTTTCAACGAGGAGTTTTGTTCAGGAATACAAAGAGAAGAAAGTGGATTCGTTCTTTCCTGTTATGAAAAGTTTTACCAATCAGGAGTGTCTGCGAGAGCTCATCTCAGGTAGAAGAGACAGGAGCAAAGAGCAATTCTTTTTTTTTTTTTTTAAGATTTTATTTATTTATTTGACAGAGAGAGATCACAAGTAGGCAGAGAGACAGGCAGAGAGAGAGAGGAGGAGGAAGCAGGCTTCCTGCTGAGCAGAGAGCCCGATGCGGGACTCGATCCCAGGACCCTGAGATCATGACCTGAGCCGAAGGCAGCGGCTTAACCCACTGAGCCACCCAGGCGCTCCGCAAAGAGCAATTCTTAATCGGTTCCTTGACGGTATGTGGACACACACACACCATGCTTGAGTTCGATTCTGCCAAATTTAGTGATTCACTTGGGAGCTACTATGGAGTCTAAAGATAAGGAGGAGTTTGACATGAAAAGGCATCATTATTGTTAAGGGTGAGAACCGAGCTAGACACTGGGCTTCAAACGAAATCAACAAGTTCCCTTCCTCAGGGAGTTTACGCTCTAGTGGGAGAAACATAAAATCCACATGCAAAGATACAAATGTTTACCGATTGAGACAGGCAAGACTAATTCCTGGAGTTAGGCATTAGATGAGCGGCTATCTGTGTGTAACGGGACTCTCCGGGATGTTAGAAATGTTCTTTGCCTGCATCTGGCTGGTAGCCGCAGAAATGTTTACCACGTCCACGTCTACTGTGCTAAACACTTAGTTAGCGTGCTCCGGAGGCTCTCCTGTATGTCACACCTTAGTAGCAAAGTAAATGTATAAAGGTGTAAAGTACAAAGGTACAGAGCGAGCTAAATACTAGGAAGGAAACCAATACGGTGCTGTGATAGAATTACCTATCAATGGTGGTGGGCTGCGATGGACCTCAGGAAAGCCTCTTTAAGGACATGGGTAAAAAAATCAAGCCAAGGCCCGATAAACAAAAAGGAGTCAGCCGTGTGTAAAGCTAGACAAGAGCATTTCAGGCAGAAGCCAACAAACAAAAAGACTCTGAGTCTGGACAGAGCTTGGCATATTCTGGGAGGGTCACTGGGTAGGGAGAAGTGAGGGCGGGGAAAGTACTGTCACGTGAGATTATCACGAAGGAGGGTCAGGCTGGAGTCAGCAGTTTGTATTTTATTCTCAGCATGCTGGTAAGGTATTGCTTTTCTCAAAGCATAGTGGCTGCAGCAAGAGGTAAGAATGACAGCTATGAACCCAGAGAGAGGCTAGTGCATTAGTCCAGGTTTCAGATCGTGGAGGCGTGGCCAGAACAATGCAGCTGATTTTTCAACTTAGTTATTTATTGTTATTAATAACAATATTATTAATAACAATATTAATTATTATCAATAACAACCCCTTTCTTGCTTGGAAATGTCCTTGATTGGATGATAAGTGATACAGGCACTGAGAGGTAGTACTGGAGATGGTGAGATACAGTTGGAGGCAGAATGGCAAAGACTTCTAATGGACTGGAGGTTTTTGTGGGGCAGGAGTAATGAGTGAAGGACAGGCAGGATTCAGACCAGTGGTTCTCATCCAGGGGTGGTTTCCCCTCCGTCTCCTACAGGGACATTGGCAACGTCGTCTACAGACAATTTTGCTTGCTAGAATTAGGGATGGGAATGCTACAGCACCTAGTCGATAGAGACCAGAGATATGCCTAACCATCCTTCAATGCACGGGATAACCCCTCCCACAGCCCACATTCATATACCCAGAACAAAGACATTAGTAGTGCTAAACTTGAGAAATCCTGTTCTAGATTCATGCTTAAGTCTCAGGTTTTCAAACTCAGCAGATTCTAGTGCTACTTACCAAAGCAGGGGCAATTGAGGAGGGAACATGATTCCTGGGGAAAATAAAGCATTCCCTCTGGGTCATACGACATTTAAAATTCTTATGAGATATCTAAATAGGTTAGTCTCTTTAAATCCATGCCATGGTGAGTGTAATGTGTCTCCATGTAAATGTATTTCACTGTAGTTGTGGCTAGAGGACGATGATGAAACTTTTCTTTCCTAGGGTGATTTTAATTCTATCAGGTCATTGACAAGAAGATTAAAGAACACAGATGAATTCCTTGACATCAAAACATTCTGATTCTTAGCTTCCTGCCTATAGTGAGAAGCAGATCTTATTTTCCAGTATTAAGAACGAATATGAAGGTATGCCAGCCTTAGCAGTCTGAAAAGTTAAGATTATATTTCTCCTTCATAGTCTTTCAGATCAGTCCCTCTGTCAGAGTAGGAAATCTAGCAGTAATTAGTTCTTATTGAATCTATATTATATATAATAGACATATAATATACCCACTATACATTGGGCTGTAGTGTATTATAGTATAATATTCTATAAAATATATATTTATTGAAATATATTTATATATCTATTATATCTATATATCTATCAAAATATAGATATATATCTATATATCTATATCTATATATCTATTGAAATATATTTGTTCTGTATCAACACATGTATACCTATACCTACACATAGGTACTATAGAGGAGGGAAGTTTTTCAATGTGGCTTTGTGACTGCAAGGTTGAAGTGAAAGCAAGATTACCTTGTTTGCTTAGCACACATTTTTTTTTTTTTTTAAATAGCCTCCATGCCCAGGTTGAATTCATGACCCTGAGATCAAGACCTGACCTGAGATCAAGAGTCGGCTGCTTAAACGACTGAGCCACCCAGGCACCCCTGCTTGGCACACATTTAAGGAGCACTTCCTGGACACAAGACTGGGCTAGTCCTAGGGTTACAAAGCCCCTTCCGAGCACTCAGAGGGCAAGTGCTGTGGAGAGAAGGGGCAGGAACACACATCAGTTTCTGCAGGTCAAGGGAAATCCTTGAGATGGCAAGAAAGTGCATTAACTGTGCTAAAGGTGGCTTTGTTTGGGGAAAGGCTTTACAGAAAGGTGAGATTTGATTTGGTCCCCATTGTCAAGACTTATGGGGACAACGAAAGGGAGGAAAGACATTCTACACTGAAGGAAGGATACATGCAAAATCAGAAGCATTACGAGTATGAGGTGCTTGGGGATGCTGACAAGTTCATTTGGAGATGGAAGGTTCATAGAGGGAAAGTTCCAGGAGCTGATATGAGAAAGGTAGATCGAGGCATGGCTGGGAATAGCCCCGAATGCCAAGTTCACATATATGGAACTTTAGAGCAGAGTTAATAAGCCAGGGATGTGGCATTAAAAAAAAAAAAAAAAAAAAAGGAATAACTCTTGGCAAGAAGATGATTATATTGAACCCCTGTTGTCATAGCCCAAGAGTAAGATTCCATGAGATAGTCAAAGGTTATAGCAAGATATCTAGTTTAGGAGACTAGGTGAATGGCATCAGGGCTTTCAGACTGAGAGAGAACACAGGAAGACTTCAAAAAAAAAAAAAAAAGAGGCAAAGAAAGAATGAGAAAGAAAAAAATGAGAGAGCTGTGATGAGAGACACAGAAGGAGATAGTATCTGGAAGCAGAGGAGTGAGCTGTTGCATTGAAAGGGCCAGGTATCTCTCTGCTCAGCAGGGAGCCTGCTTCCTCCTCTCTCTCTCTGCCTGCCTCTCAGTGTACTTGTAATTTCTCTCTGTCAAATAAATAAATAAAATCTTAAAAAAAAAAAAAAAGAAAGGGCCAGGTATGCTGGAAAATGAAAACAATCGAACTTGGCAGTCACATTAGGTGCTGGGATACCTCAGTAGGAGCATTTTCAGCAAAGTGATGAGAGAAGTCAGACTTGAATAGCTTGAAAATTAAGTGGTGATGCTGTGGGGAAATTTAGTGGAGAAACAAAAAAAGGCATACAGGGATACCTTACAGGGAAGAGAAAGTCAAAGTCAGGATGTTTGGGAATATTTTTAGTTTGAGAGAACAAAGCAGGTGTAAAGGAGATTTTGAAGTTGTTGCAGCAAAGTGATAGCCTTGGCCAGGAGGACAGATGGACAAAATGACAGATGTTGCTTTGGGGAAATTCAGAAGTGGAGGAAAGAGAGGTTGAGGGGATTCTTGTCTTTGGGTCTTGTTTTTCCTTAGGATGCTGGAGCCATGGCTGAAAGGAGCTGAGATCCAGAGAGGAGTCAACAGAAGTGGTAAAGGTTTGGGGAATCCATTACAGAGACGGGTAAACAGGCTGACTGGGGAAAAATGAAAGTTCTGTGTAGTGGTTTAGAAGCCCAGCCAAGTTCACACTCATCTAAAAAGTCCATCTTGAAGCTCTGAAGCTTAGCTCTAACACATAGATTTCTCGGGCAGATGATTTTCCTGCCATCCTTTAACAAATAGGATGGGGGGCGGTAATAGCAATAATAGTAATATTTGCCTATTAGAATTGTCAAGAGAATCGATTAATTTATATTTACTAACATGATTTATAAATTCTCTTTTTCAAAGGTGATTTATAAATTCTTGACCACTATCAAATAATACCAGCTTGTGTTTGATCATCCAAAGTCAACAATTCCATTCTTTTGTGGCTGTACAGCCTGGGACAGGCAGAAACTGGCTATGCGAACCCCATCACAGTTATAGGGGCTCTGCTCTTTTCCTTGTAACAGCAGGCTTTGTTCTGTTAGTCTTGGACTGTGCTGGTAAGCATTATCTGTCCCTGCTGTCCTCAGCGCCATCCACAATGCCCTGAAGCTGTCCCCTTGAGCGCTGACCCCCCATTCTGTGTCATTTTTTCTGCTGTTAATATTCTTGGCAGACTACTGCCTACCTCATTCTGCTTACCTTGGCATGCTTGAATCGTTTCAGCCGAGAGATATGGGGAGAGGCCGAGACAGTGAAGCAAAGGTGCAGAGAAAAACACTTTGCTCTGCTTACGAAACTCTTTATGGTCTCACCATACTCTTAAGTAAAGAGAGAGAAGGGTGGTTTCCATGGTTTGCTAATGGTCACTGTGTACTCCTGAGAGTCCCAGGTCAACCAGCAAGCCATCGGGTGTAGATCCCACGGAAGAGCCCTTCGAGATCACTTCATCCAATCTCTTAATTTTACATTTGAGCCAACTAAGCTTCAGAGAAGTGAATGAAGCTTCCCCCAGGACCACTTAGGCCTTTAGCGAGTCATTTGATGTCTTGGCTCTTTTTTTTTTTTTTTTTAAGATTTTATTTATTTGACAGAGAGAGATCACAAGTAGGCAGACAGGCAGGTAGAGAGAGGGGGAAGCAGGCTCCCCACTGAGCAGAGAGCCCGATGCGGGACTCGAACCTGGGACCCCGAGATCATGACGAGCCAAAGGCAGCGGCTTAACCCACTGAGCCACCCAGGTGCCCCGATGTCTTGGCTCTTAAGCCATGGTGCTTCTCTTTGATGGCTTGAAACATTTCACTGTTCTCATCAACATACCTGACTCTACTGCTCATAATCACTGAGCTTACCTTCTTTCTGGATAAGCAGTCCTCCTCTTTCATCTCTTTTCTGGGCTGCTGCTTGCTCAACCAAGTTTTTAAACCCTTTCAAGGCTGTCCTAAAATTATTAATCTGAAGTTCAGTGTTTAAATGCTTTTGCTCCTTGGTATCCATGGGGACATAGGGAATCTCTTATTTCTGTGCAGAAAGAAAGAGCACAAATTTGTCAACTTGAAACAACCTCCAGTTGTCACACTGCCTCCCTGCTGTCTCAAGTTTTGTCCTGGGTCGCATCCCTTTGATCTTAAAATCTCATATTGTGGGTAGGAGTCAGAGCCGCCACTGGGACCTTAGCCTGGCTTAGTCTAATGCATTTCATATAGAGAAGCATTTCAGTAAAAACCCTGACCTCATAATGTTACCAGTGTCTTTCATATGGTCCTCATTGCATCATAATATCTCTGTAACCTCCCCTTCCTTTCTAAGGAGGGCACTCAGCTTTCTTTCCTCACAAACTGTGTGAGTGTGTGTATGCATGTGTATGTGTGTGTGACTGAGTGAATGTGGGGGAGGGGCACCCCCTGGGAGGGAAGTAGAATAGATTTCCTTCCCTAGGGAAGGAAATTGGGCCTCACTTTCTCTCCCCTCTAACTCCTCCCACCTCAAACCATCTGCCTTCCTCAAGATGTTGTGGAAGTCAACTTGACATTCATTCTAAAAACACTTCTAAAGATGAAAGTGTCCTTCCATGTATGTTCCTGAAAAAGATATTTTTAGAGGTCGGAGGAAATAAAAACGTTTCTTCTACCTTTATCCATTGACGTTCGATTTAAATAAGTGAGGCAGAGATGGGCAAGGAGTAGTTTTTGATTGAGAAGAAAGTTCTTCAAGATGTCATGAGTTGAATACGTCACAGGGAGTATAGTCAATAGTATTGCAGTGATGTAGGATGGTGACAGATGGTCCTACATTTATGGTGAGCCCTGAGTGATGTATAGAATTGTCCAGTCATCATGATGTACACCTGTAGCTAATATAA
This sequence comes from Mustela nivalis, assembly GCF_964662115.1. Taxonomy (NCBI): domain Eukaryota; kingdom Metazoa; phylum Chordata; class Mammalia; order Carnivora; family Mustelidae; genus Mustela; species Mustela nivalis. Next base: position 6,893,047 of record NC_139035.1, on the reverse strand, counting down.
CACTGTATGTCAAATATATTTCAATAATAAAAAACTAAAAACAAAACAAAACAAAACAAAACAAAAAACAACAGCAACAACCCACTGACCAGTACTTCTCAAACTATCAAAGCCATTAGAAATGAGGAATGTTTGAGAAACTATCACAGCCAAGAGAAGCCTAAGGAGATTGAATGACTCGATGTAATGTGGTATCCTGGTTGAGATGCTAGAACGGGAAAAGACATAAGGTGGAGAATAAGGCAGTCTGATTAACTCTAGGCTTTAAACTAATAGCAAAGTATCAATATTGGTTCATGAGTTGTAACAAATAAGCCACACTCCTATAAGATGTTAATAAGAAGAGAAACTGAGTGAGAAGGTATTATATGGGAACTGCCTGCACTATATTCTGTTTTTCTATAATTCTAAAACTGTTCTAATGGGGCATCTTCCGGCTCTGTTGGAAGAACATGTGACTCTTGATCTCTGGGTCATGAGTTTGAGCTCCATATCCGACATACAGATTACAAAAAAAAAATAAAAGTAAAAAAAAAAAAAACCCACCTATTAAATAATAGGTGAAATGGTTTCCCTGAGCTGGTATAAAAAGATGATACAAAAGAAGGCATCTTGATAGCACTCCTGTCTCTTGGGTCACATTCCTGCAGCCTGGAAAGACGCCACCCCTGTCACAGCGCTACCCCTTTGCCATCGTTTAGGGAATCCCCTTATCCTCGCTTTTATATCCTATGCCTTTCTTTCCCATGGATGATTCCCTCATTTTGGTGGCTTACATCCAGAAAGAGTGTCTGGAAGATAAGTTTTTGACACACCCTGCATATTTGAAGATATTCTTAATCTTCTCTTGCATTCGAGTGCTATTTGGTTGGGGTTATAGTTCTAGGTCGGAAATCACTTTCATTGAATAGTACGAAGATATTCTTCCATTGTCTTTTTTCTTCTCATGTTGTTATAAAGTCTTTTTGGATCAGCTTCTGCCGCTAATCATAAACTATTCTACCCCTGATCCTTTGTACATGACTTGTTTTTATCTCCCCCACCACCACACACACACACACACACACACACACACACTCAGGAAGCTTATAAAGGTTCTTTTTGTCCCAAAATTTCACTAACATATAAAAAATTTCACTACGATGGTATTGGTATGGTTATCTATCTATCTATATCTATTGATTGATCGATCTATGTCTTCACCTGTTCTTGTGTCATCTTTTTATCCTGAAAATGTCCAAGTAAACATGGTCCAGATTCTTAGCTGGTCAGCTGGCATCATGCCCTTCTTGTGCTCTGCCACATGCATCAGCTGAGAATGCTTATTTCACCCCAGAGGAGTAATATCTTCATTGATTAATTTTTTTTTTAAAGATTTTATTTGTCAGAGAAAGAGAGAGAGCATGAGGAGGGGGAGCGGCAGACAGAGGCAGGGAGAGAGGCAGGTTCCCTGACGAGCAAGGAGCCTGACGTGGGACTGGATCCCAGTCTGAGCCAAAGGCAGATGCTTAACTGACTGAGCCACCCAGTCATCCCTTCTTTGACTAATTCTGATTTATCTTGATTACACACAAATCATAACTTCACTAACCAGTTCTTTCAAGAAATCGAGTGTCCACTCTGTCCTATCTCCTTGGTCACTCGCACTCTGCTTTTAAGAGCAAGGTTGTAAATGAGGTTTTATTTTTAAACAAATGTATGCATCTTGGGGAAGAGGAGTGTGGACAGATACACAGTTTATAGATTAAGCTGAGTCCTACATCCAAGGAGCTATATGCACTAGAGAATTGACGTTCAGAACTAGGCATGCCAGATTCTCTCTTTTTTTGTTTAATTCAATTACATTTACTAAATCTTTATTTTAAATTCTTTATTTTATTTCTTAAAGCTTTCACTTATTTGTCAGAGAGAGAGAGAGAGAGTGCACACAAGCATGAGTGGGGGGAGGGGCAGAAGAGGGAGAGGCAGAGGGAGAAGCAGGCTCTCCATGGACCAAAAAGCCCCATGTGGGACTCAGTCCCAGGACTCTGGGATCATGACCTGAGCCCAAGGCAGACGCTGAACCAACTGAGCCACCCAGGCATCCCAAAGATGTTTCAGAAGGCAGGAAAAGGTGCAGATATATTTGGCAAGACTTTTCAGTAAGGGTTTCCCACCAGGGACCAAGGTTAGAGAGCCGGCATCCCAGTCCTTGGACGTTTACTCCCTTGAGTAGGGGTCTGGAAGTTCCCTGTAGGTGACATGTGCCTGATGCCGAAGGCTGGGGTTATCAGGGATCCCATGCAGGAATGGCAGATAAAACCCATCTCCATTCCCCTCACTCCCACCTCCTTGTACATTATAAAGGACTCGCTTGGAATACGGGAGAGGGATGACTTAATGCTCTGGTGTAGGATGATAGTAAAAGGGATCCCCTGGTGCCTTGGGTGGGGCCCCACAATACAGCTGAAGAACTCCCCCAATCTAAAGGACAGGGCTGCATAGTTGATACACAAGCGGGTACAGAGACACTGGAAAAACCAGTTCTGCAGGTAGTGGTTCAAACTACTGAAAAGAAGGCAGTTCCTTAGGAGACTGAGGAGACCACTCCTGAGCACTTCCTTGGAATTTTGGGAGTAGTCAAGGGGCCCTGACTTTTCTCCACTTCCTTCCACCCAGTGGGCACCAGACGGGAGAGACTGGGGCTGGCCTGTTCTCCACTGCAGTCCACATTCAGAATTTGGTGGGACGAGGATGCATACATTTCCAGAAGGCCAGATGCCAAACAAGCAGGGCCCCCTACTGGAGAAGGCTGCCTGCAGGGTCTGGGGGCCCTAACCAGGGTCCCAGAGGGGGATGCAAGCAGCCAGCTGACCAACGCATTGCCCCTGTCAAGGGACTTGTGAGAGACAGATCTCCCTGATCTCAGGTCCTCAAAAGAACCCACGAATCACCCTAGAAGAGAAAATGACAGCACTTAAAATCTGGTACAATCAGAGGGTGCCAACATCAGGTGACAACTTTACCAATCAGGGAAGATTTTTGCTTGAAATCCCAGAGGGGCCCAGAGCAGCACCCAAGGTCGTAGACTTAGGGAATGGGAGAAGCTAAATTTATTGTCCCCTCCATACCTACCTCCTGAAGTTCTCCAGGCCTGAAGCAGGCTCTGTTTTGGAGAGTTGACAATTGAGTTTTCCATGAGTTTTAACATTTCAGTATTACAATATTCAGGACTTTATATTAATTGAAAGTGACCAGAAAGGCTTTGGGACCTGATATAATGCCATCCAAAGACAGTTAAAGAACAGGAGCAGAGAAGATGTTTGAAATGAGTAATGGGAGAGAGAATAAAGTCACTTTCTGCTTACACATGCTGAGTATCTTGCTCAATAAATTGGTTACATCTGTTTTATTTTCCTACTCTGTTAGATGCAGGCACAATTTGCACATACTTTTTTATTGTGGTAAAATATATGTAGCATAAGAGAGTACAATTTTGTGGCATTAAGTACATTCAGTACAAAAGTACATTAATGTTCATTAGGTACATTAAGTACATTCCCAATGTTATGAACCATCACCACTGTCCATTTCCAGAACTTTTGCATCATCTCAAACCAAAGCTCTGTGATCCTAATCACTAACTCCCAGTTCCTCCCACCTCAGCCCCTGGCAGCCACAATTCTGTCTTCATGAATTTGCCTATGCTAGGCACCTCCTATAAGTAGGATCACATGATATTTGTCCTTTTGTGTCTGGCTTATTTCACTTAACATAATGTTTTCAAGGTTTATGCATGTTAGAACGTACTAGAATTTCATCCCTTTCTATGACTGAGTAGTAGTCCATCGTATGTCACATTTTGTTTATTCATTTATCTGATGATGGATATTTGGGTTATTTCCACCTTTTGGCTGCTATTAACATTGGTGTACAAATATCTATTCAAATCCCTGCTTTCAGTTCTTTTGGTGATATATATTACCTATGTGTAATATATTATTACATATGTATTACATAATTATAATACTTAATGATAATTATTACATAGTCATCATGTGATAATTCTATATATCATAGATCATATCATATGATCATATGGTAACTCGTTTAATGTTTTGAGGAGCTGCCACACTGTTTCCATGGTGACTGCGCCATCTTGCGTTCTCAGCAGCAGTACACCAGGGTTATTTCTCCACACCCTTGTCAACATTTATTATTTTCCATTTTTTGTTTAAGAGCTTAGTTTTTGAGAATAGCCATCCTGGTGGGTGTGAAGTGATATTTCATTGTGGCCTTGATTTGCATGTCTCTAATGACTAATGAGGTTGAGTACCTTTTCATGTGCTTATAGGCCATTCATATATCCTGGGAGAAACGTCTATTCAGGTCCTTTGCCCATTTTTGCATTGGGTCCTTGGGGTTTTTTTTTTTTTTGTTGTTGTTGTTACTGTTGAGTTGTAGGAGTTCTTTTTATATTCTGGATATTAATCCTTTACAGATCTATGATTTGCAAATATTTTATGAATTGTAACTTTACTCTCTTGATAGCATCCTTTGATGCACAATTTAAATTTTGTTGGAGTTTAGTTATCCATGTTTTTCTTTTGTTACCTGTGCCTTTGGTGCCATATCTCAGAAATTATTTGCCAAATCCAGTGCAATGAAAACTTTTTTCCTATGCTTTCTTCTAAGAGTTCTGTAGTTTGAGTGCTTAAGCTTAGCTGTTTGATCCTTTCTGAGTTAATTTTCTTATACCGAGTTAAGAGAAAGGTCCAACTTCGTTTTTTGCAGGAGGACATCCACGTTTCCAAGCACCGTTTGTTGGAAAGACCTTCCCTTCCCCAATGAATGGCCTATCATTGTTGACAGTTTAAATCATATTTGTGGCAGCAGTGCCTGTTTCTCTCAAGTATAATGAACATCCTTAAGCATTAATAATATTGTAAAAATGACTCTCGGAATTCTTACACGTTTGCCAAGAGCTTCCTACTCCTCTTTTTCGTTCCCTGCTGTTATTCCTCTCCCATGCATGTTGCTCTGGACTTGACCCTGACAGAGTAAAAGCCAAAGTCCTTTTATTAAAATGGCCATGGCCTTGCATGATCTGCCCAATCACGGCTCACCTTTCTGCCTTCATTTCTTAATTCCCCTTTTGCTCCACCAGCCATGTTGGTTTCCTTGTTTTTTTTCCTCTAACGAGCTAAGCACACTCCCACCTCAGCACATGTTCCCTGTGCCTGCGGAACTCCACAGCCATCCAGAACCACCTCTACAAGATAACTTTTTCTTCTCTCCCTCATACCCTTTCTTTGCCTTGTTTTTCTTTATGGCACGTATCTGCACTTGACACACCGCACATGTACTTATTTGACTATTGTCTGCTGTCCCAGCACAACCAGAATATAAGCTTTGTGAGGGCAGGGGGTCAGCACCGATGAAAGAATGAATGATTGAATGAATGAATGAATGAATGAAGAACATATAGTGAGTCCTTCTTTATTCATTCAATGAATATTTACTGACAACTTACTGTAGATGGGGAAGGAAGCGTGATGAAAACACAGGGAACGTTAAATATACAGAGCTTGTTAAATGGCTCTGTACATCTATATCTGTATCTATATATACACACATATATGTGTATATATATATAATTAGACGATTTTTTTAAAAAGGTGTGGATGGGTTAAGTAGTCTCATAGATGACAAATCCGGTTTGGGATCTTTAAAGACAAATCAAGGTTTTGAGGGCAGAACACATCGCTCAGTGCACGGGGCGCAGAGATCACCCGCCCTCTTTGATGCTACATGTCCAGGGAATTTAGGACGCGGGTTCAGTGAAGCCAGTCAGTCTCCGCCGGGCTTCTGAACCGAGGTGACAGGGGTCAACACCCTCCTAGAGGACAACTCCTTTGCCCTTCCACACCGCGTTAGTCACCAGTTCCCAGAGCCTCCTCGGGTCTGGCCCGGACGTGTTCCTCCTCTGGGACCTCGTCAGGGGCTCTGCAGGGCCAGCGGCGCGGCCCCCGCCGGCCGCGATCACGGTCACAGCCTATATTTGAATTGTTCCCTATTTTCACCGCTACTGGGGAAAGGCCAAGCGGGGAACGTGCGCGGCGCTAAGTAGAGCCGCCGCCGCCCCACACCTGCCGCATTCCGGTGGCAGCTCGGAGGGCGCAGCCCGGGCCGTCGCCGCCGGGGAGGGGCTTCGGCCGGCCCCAGTCCCGGAGCCTCTGGAGCCGCCCGGCACGGACGACGCCGGCGGGCCCGGGTCCAGCCTGGGGCCCGCGTTTCCGGCGGGACAGGAGAGGGCGCGGCGCGCGGGCGGCGGGTGGGGGCGGCTTCCCGGGCCGGCGAGCAACCGGACGCGGAAGGCCCTCGCGCACCTTCCTGGCGCACGAGCAGGGGCGCAAACGCTTGCGGTGAGTGAGTGCCCGAGTGAGTGCGTGAACGCGAGCGAGGCCGTGACGCTCCCCCGCGGGGTGCACGGACGCGGGGTGTGGGGAGCCGCGGCCGCCGCCTTCTCCTCCCCTCCGGCCCGACGCGCGTGCCCGCGAGCGCGCACACGCCGGGGCAGAAGCGCGGGGCCCTGGAGACTCTGGGACCAGAGAACCCGAAAAGCCCGAGCCGGAGGGGAGCGGCGGTAAAGCCAAAGGGGCAGGGGGAGGACTAACGAGGGGGCTGGGGCGCGGGGAACGGCGGGAACGCGACGCGCGGGGGCGAGGGGCGGGGCCACGGGAGCTCGGCCAGGGGAGGGGGCGGGGCTACGAGGGGGCGCTGCGGCGCGGGGAGCGGCGAGGACGCGAGGAGCGGAGGAAGGGGGCGGAGCTAGAGGCGTGTCGGGAGCGCGGCGCGCGGGAGGGGGCAGGGCTACGGGGGCGCGCGGGGCGGAAGGGGCAGGGGAGGGCGGTCCCGGCGCGCACAATGGCCCGAGCGGGCGGCGGAGCAGGAGCCCCACCCAGTGCGGAGCGCGCCGCGGGCCGCGCGGGAGGCTGGGCGCCCCGTCCGTCGAGCGCGCCGGCGCCGGGCCATGTACTCGGGGAACCGTAGCGGCGGCCAGGGCCACTGGGAGGGCGGCGGGGCCGCGGGCGCCGAGGGGCCGGGAGCGGCGGGGACGCTGAGCCCCGCGCCTCTCTTCAGCCCGGGCACCTACGAGCGCCTGGCGCCGCTGCTCGGCTGCATCGGGCTGCTGGGCGCCGGCAACAACCTGCTGGTGCTCGTCCTCTACTCCAAGTTCCCGCGGCTCCGCACTCCCACCCACCTCCTGCTGGTCAACGTCAGCCTCAGCGACCTGCTGGTGTCCCTCTTCGGGGTCACCTTTACCTTCGTGTCCTGCCTGCGGAACGGCTGGGTCTGGGACACCGTGGGCTGCGTGTGGGACGGGTTTAGCAGCAGCCTCTTCGGTGAGTCGGGCCGGGAGGAGACGGCGCGCTCCCCCCCGCGCGCTCCGTTCCCGCCCCGCCGCCGGCTCGGTGCGCCCCGGGCCGCCCGGCGCGCCCTCGGGTCCCCCTCTCCCGCCCGCCCCGGCCTCGCCGCCTCTGGTCCACCCCGAGCCGCGTGGCCTGCCTTCCTCTCCTTCGCCTCCTCTCGCTCCGCGGCGGCCTCGGCTCGGTCCCCGCGGCCGGCCCTGAGCCCCAGCCCCTCCCCGACCCCTCCGTCCCCTGTCCGGTTCCTTTCACGTCTGTTTTCACCCCGTACAACTCAACAGGGCGCGAAACCGCGGCTTTACCCTTTGAGGAAGGAAACGGAGGGCTGTAGAGTCAGCAGAGTCCAGAAAGAGTAACTCAGGGAAGCCGGAGAGGGTGGTGAGAAGGGGTGGAAGTCGGTACCGCTGGTGGCAGAGTGGCAGGTGTACTTTTTTTTTTTTTTTTTTTTTCATTTTGCTCATTAGCAGGTGTAAACCTTTGAATGCTTCCTAGAAGGGAAAGAGTTTCATTCGGGTTCTCAGCATGCAAATGGGCACGTGGCCTTCTAAGCTATTTTTACTGTATTTTTCTCCTTAGGGGTTCCAGCGCCCCAAAAATCTAAGGTGAGGTTACAGCTGGCGCAGAATCCCACCCTAGATGGACAAAGAGTTAGCTGTGCAGCCGGGAGATTTCATTAAAGTAGAACTTGAATGTTAATCGAAGATTTATTTCAGCAATACTCCCAATCCTGTGGAAGCTTCGTGTCTCGTTGACATTTTGAAAGACGCTCTTTTTGAAGCATGTATCATTGCAGATGTGGTTTTTCTAAGCTTGGGAATTATTTTATAGTGTGTGCTCCAGGAATTTCATTTGCACGAGATGTGAAATAGGAATGTGTATTTCACAGGTCTTAAAGGTCCTTGGAGGGAAAATTAAAAAAAAAAGGGGGGGGGGTGAAATATATTGAAAATTTATCACTGCTCTTATCTTGGCAGGTTTTTGAGAACGGAATCTTTGTAGCATTATCAGGAATTGTGTCATTTACCAACCTCCTATGTTGTGGCAAACCCAAATATTATATTTGTTATAATTCACTTTTTGGTATTCTGAAGGAAACAAAAATTCTCATAGGAATCATGATTTCATTTATTTGAGTTTTTCTAATATTCTAATACTACCCCCCCCTCGATAAGCAGCCCGAGAATTTTATTTATACAAAGATTTGAAACTTGGGAGGGGGCCGTTAAGTGTATGCAGCTGGTGATACAGATGGCTGTGTGCTTATACTCTTTATATTAATTTAAAATACGTGTCAGGCAATTTTTTAGGCAGGGCTAAGCTTTCTAGTTAAGGAGGGGGATTGAAGCTTAACCCTAAAGTGCCATCTGTAATGCTTCCTGGGCTGGGCAACAGGTGTTTGAGCACAGACATTACAGTTCGTATTTCCAAGAAATGCTTTTCCTATGCTGGGCAGTTCTATTTGGACCCGGGGCCTGGAGGTTTAAAATCAAGGGTGTGTTGAGTTCTTTATTAGTACCAGCATTCACCCTCTTCCTCATCTCTTGCCTGTGTGACCTCCTCCTGCTGCTGCGTCTCCTTCCCTTGCTTTTTCTAATGCATCCCCCCCTGCTCAGGTGCCGTACTAGTCAGGAGGGAGTTTCTAAGACTGCTAGAAACATTCACCGCACATGGCGTTTTCTCCTGACGACTGCTCTGTTTCTCTGGGCGTATAGTTACTGCTTTCAACCATGACTTTATCCTTGTTTTTAAATTAGGGGTGGAAACTCTGGGATCAGAGTCAAAGACTTTATTTAAAGTCCTGGGAGACAAGTCAGTAGTGGGGTTCTGATGGAACTGAAAAAGTTCTTAGCCAAGAATAAGAATTTCTTTGCCTGAAGTCAATTCCAAGGTTTGTGCTTCTAGATAAGGGTTAAGGCAAAGAAAGGGAGGGTGCTTCGCCGGTGGTCATCCCTGAACAAGAGCCAACTATGGCAGGTTGAAGGGGGAGGAAATTTAAAAGTGCTTGTTCTAGAGGTTCCTGGAGAGGCTGCTCTCTACCAAGTGGAAAGCCCAACGGCCTGATGACACGAGAGTGGGCTCCACTCCATGGCCTGGCTAACCTCTTGTGTGGACTTTGCCAGTCGCTTAATCTCCTGCAATCAGTTTTGTTATCTCTTATGGGGGAGTGAGCTGCATGTTCTTTAAAGTTGTTCTGTCCTACGTGCTTGGTTATTCGAGGACTCTTGATATCTGTGGGTTAGAAGGAGCCTGGTTTTAGCCCTTATGCCTTGTATCCTCTGCTCTACCTCCTGAGCCAAGAATAAGCACGCACTGTGTTTACTTTTCTTCCCATACCTTTCTGGGGTCTGTCTTCCTCCTCACACCCTGCTAGAAGAAGGCAGGTTAAGTAACGCAGACACACACACACACACACACACACACACACTTATGAGCAGGCATTGCAACTGCCCCACCAGTGCACAATTCCTGGTTTTTCAGGGAAATGCTGAAAACAAGTGTAGAATCGCCGATATTCTTAGGACAGAGGCTCTGACTAGAGAGGACCGTTGAGCTGGCCATTCCACTAAACTGTCCAGCCGGCTTGTACCGTGAACTGGTCAACTTAATCCGACTTTCAGTTGAATGGCTTGTTTTACAGATGTCCAAGCTAACGCGTCATCTTAGCCTAGGCAGAACCAGTTAGTACTGATGTTGAGTTCAGCAAGCACAATGATAGGGAAAATTAGGGCTCCAAGAACTCTTCCTCTGACTGCACCATAACAGCTGATAGAAAGGCCCCCTTCACGTGGTGCGTGTAGTGCATTAGCCTAAAGACTTCAGGTGAGTATGCCTTTCACCCCTTGGTTGTTGCAACTCGAGCCACACCTAGTGCCGCAGAAATGTTCTGCGTGTGGCATATAATCAGTATTGTGCCAGAGGGAGAGCCTTTTTGCACTGCTGCCTCCTACTCCTTCAACAGCAGCAAACAACATGTTAGTCTTAGGGGATGTTTGGACAGGGCCTTCATCTTATGATACAGAGATTCAGGGTCAGAGCTGGAGTCTGGCAAAATGCAAGTCACCCTATGTTCACTTGGACTGTAGAAGTAGGTATGGTTTATGGTAAGATATTTTAACTTAAAAAGGTGGGAATTTTCCTTTTTAACTTACACCTAAAAAAACACATGCACATGTGTACATTCATATATTTTTTTTTAAATGCATGTTCCCTACAGTAAACCTTTTTTGCACCTAAATATCTCAAAATGCTAGTTGTTTTACTGAAATAATCCTTTTGCAATAATCCGACTGGTTAATTCAGTTGAAACAGTCTCACGATGCTACCACGGGCTCCTAAGGGTGCTTGTTGCATGGAAATGTCTTTCATTCAGCTGTTCTAAAATCACCCGCAGGCTTACTTGGCCACAGAAATATTCCTCATCATGACAGTGTGCACATAGTGTATAGTCTGTTTCCATAAACACAGTGGAACCACACATTTCTTAACAGTCTAAGCTCACCGTTCTGTATAGTTCTATTCAAATATTAATTTTATTAAAAGCAAAAGGTACAGAACTATATTATGAAAATTGTTTTTATGGGGCATTATGATGTTACTTCCTCATTACAGTGTGTTTTGGGGGGATAAATCTCTACTGTTCATTTTTGAGAAATTAGAAAATATGTAAGAAAGCATTTAATGATTTGCTTTCCTAGAGGCTTATGTCCTGATAACAAGTCGGACTCCAGTGGAGTCGTTGTAATTGCTGTTGCATGAAATTACTTTTCTCTTCATATTGTTTACAGATGTATTCTTTCTTGAATTTTCTTCTTTCAGAGAAGAGTTCCAGTCACAAATGCATGTGTGATGCATTTTGACATTTACTGCTAAGATGAAATGCAGGAATGAAAACCACACATCCGTTTTAGTGTTCTCAGATGTGATTAAATATACTTTATCATATTTTTATGCTACTGACCTATAAGGAAAACAGTATTAAGAAAGGGTAACTGTTAAACGGCTAGGACCTACAACCTCAGTACTTCTGGGATGAACTAGACTCTCACAAGGAGAGATTGGATCACGGCATATGCTCAGCTCAGCGGAGCCCTCAGCCTAGACTCCCACGCCTCTCCTTTGTCAGCCGTTGTCACCCGAAGCTTTATCTCCTACAATGGCGGACCAGCTTCCCACAGAGTTTGATGTGGTCATCATAGGGACGGGTCTGCCCGAATCCATCCTTGCAGCTGCGTGTTCAAGAAGTGGCCAGAGGGTTCTGCATCTTGATTCCAGAAGCTACTATGGAGGAAACTGGGCAAGTTTCAGCTTTTCGGGATTGCTCTCCTGGTTGAAGGAGTATCAGCAAAACAGTGCCATTGCGGAAGAAAGTACTGCCTCGTGGCAAGGCCTGATCCATGAAACAGAAGAAGCTGTCACTCTTTGCAAGAAGGACGAAACCATCCAGCACACGGAAGTGTTTTGTTATGCCAGTCAGGATGTGGATGACGGTGTTGAAGAGATGGAGGCTCTGCAGAAAAGTCCTTCCTCAGCAACATCCAGCACCACCCCTGACCCTCTGCATTCCGCATGCTTGCCTGAAGAAACACACTCGTTGCATGCTGCCAGCTATGAAACGCCCGCCAAAGACACTCCAAAAAGTGATGGAGAAGTTTCACTGGAAGTAACTGATGTCGAGGACACCTTGGCAAAGGAAGAGTACTGTGGAGATGAAACCCATATACCCGCAGTTTCAGATGGAGATGAAGATGCAAAGAAACCTGTAGAGAAAGACAGCACTGACCAACCAAAGAGAAAGAAGATTACTTACTCTCAAATAGTTAAAGAAAGCAGGAGGTTTAATATTGATTTGGTATCAAAGCTGCTGTATTCTCAAGGATTGCTAATTGATCTCTTAATCAAATCAAATGTTAGTCGTTATGCAGAATTTAAAAACGTCACTAGGATTCTTGCGTTCCGTGAAGGAAAAGTAGAACAGGTGCCTTGTTCCAGAGCAGATGTCTTTAATAGCAAAGAACTCACTATGGTTGAAAAGAGGATACTGATGAAATTTCTTACGTTTTGTTTAGACTATGAACAACATCCTGATCAATACCAAGCTTTTGTGCAATGCTCATTTTCAGAGTACTTACAAACTAAAAAATTAACCCCCAACCTCCAACATTTTGTGCTGCATTCGATTGCAATGACAGAATCATCTTGCAGTACCATAGATGGCCTTAAAGCAACGAAAAACTTCCTCCGCTGTCTTGGACGGTTTGGCAACACCCCCTTTTTATTTCCCTTGTATGGGCAAGGAGAAATTCCCCAGTGTTTCTGCAGGATGTGTGCAGTTTTTGGTGGAATCTATTGTCTTCGTCACAAAGTCCAATGCCTGGTAGTTGACAAAGATTCTGGAAAATGTAAAGCAATTATAGATCACTTAGGTCAAAGAATAAATGCTAAATACTTTATTGTGGAGGACAGTTACCTTTCTGAGGAAACCTGCTCAAATGTGCAGTATAAGCAGATCTCCAGGGCAGTGCTCATTACGGATCAGTCTATACTAAAGGCAGATTCAGATCAGCAGATTTCCATTTTGGTAGTGCCTCCAGTGGAATCAGGAACATGTGCCGTTCGTGTCACCGAATTATGTTCTTCGACCATGACGTGCATGAAAGACACCTATCTGGTACATCTGGCCTGTTCATCTTCTAAAACAGCAAGAGAAGACTTAGAGTCAGTCGTGAAGAAGTTATTCACCCCATACAGTGAAACAGAAGTAGACCAGGAAGAATGTACAAAGCCGAGACTCTTGTGGGCTCTTTACTTCAATATGAGAGACTCCTCAGGCATCAGCAGAAGCTCCTATGAGGGCTTACCTTCCAATGTTTACGTCTGCTCTGGGCCTGACTGCGCCCTGGGAAGCGAGCATGCGGTCAAGCAAGCTGAAACGCTTTTCCAGGAGATGTTTCCCAATGAAGAATTCTGCCCCCCGCCTCCAAATCCGGAAGATATCATCTTTGATGGTGATGATAAGCAACCAGAGGCTCCTGGAGCCAATGATATAATCATGGCCAAAGTAGACTCCTCTGAGGGAAGCAAAAACCTAGAAAGCCCAGAGAAGCAACTTCAAAACTAGAGAAGAGCAAACTGGAAATGCTACATTGGACATTCATCCTGGCATCAGAATATTTTCACTTAAAGGACTCTTTCGTACATGATTAATCAGAACGGGCTATATGATGATATATGCAGATGTGTTTTAATTCTGGTTGAGACATTCAGTTATTGGATATTGTTGTTATCTTATCAGTAACTGATTGATTATTGGACAAAGTTAGTTTTATTTTAGTACTGGGTGTTATTAGTGAGGGTTCTATATTAGCAACTGTGCTTAAAGGGATGTAATATGTATCTGCTAATGACCTTCAGATTTTATTAGTCTATAATAACAATAATATGGAAGGAATATTTTAGTTACTTTTGTAATTATTTTAGTTGCTCCTGCCTCGAGTAGTTAAACACACAGTAAATTATGTGGGTCTTTTGTATATAATATTAATGTACAGACATGATAGTAGCAATAGCAACTTCCATGCAAGTGCCAACTGTTAAAAGATTAAATTTGCATGATCCTTTACTTGTAAAGGTCTAGTGTTTACAACACATTGTGCAGTTCAGTTCCCCTACTTAGCCCTTGTAACCAGCAAGGCATTGCCGCCACCACAAACTTCTGTATTTCAGAAAGTGGTGGACAGTCCGTCTGATCATTGAAGAGGTCATTCTTGGGAAGTTTGTCCCAAAGGAAATCTCAGGATCAGGTTAGTTCTGGTTTACCACTACTTCAGAAAATTTCTGCAGAGCCCTGTGCTGGGCTAAAAGAAAAGAGCTTCCAACAACTAACTTGGGCCAAAAGAAAAAATATATATATACATTGCTCCAGGAAAAGGTACCACAGATTTGAAATTCCGAAGAGAAGATGGAGTGAGGCATTTGGGATGCTGGTGGTTTTTCAAAGCCGTCTGGAGGTTTCCCAAGGTTTCTTAGGGTCCGATACACCACTTTGTGGTGCTGCCACTTTAATTAGCAGCAGAGTGTGGTGGATAGGAGTGAATGGAAGGAGGGCTCACCATGTCTCCTCCCTTATGCCCCACTCACAGTTAGTGAGGTGACCGCCTCCATGATCACTTCAGCCTCTCAGCTGTTACCTAGAGAACAAACATTTTTTCCAGAGCCCTCAGAAGCCAAAGCTGTCGTACTCTGGTGGTGAAAACCTGCGGAGTTGTCAGGAGAGCTGAAGTGCCTCCTCCTTCAGTCTCATGTTTCCATTCCTCAGAATGGTCATTCCTCTCGGAAGAGAGCCCTCCAGAGCATCTACGATGTGCTAGGCACCTGTGCTTCCTAGTGACAGGGTCGTAACCACCCTGTGAGGCTGATCCTATTGAATACGTTTTTAACGAAGAGGCAAAGAGGGAAAGACAGTTACTAATACTTCGGCCCGGGTCTGGTATGGGGAAGAGCCAGGGTTGGAATCCAGGCTGCCCCGATACGGAAGTCCATGCAGCGCAGCGCGGGAAGCAGAGCCCACGGGCTCCGGCCTCTCAGTCTACTCTCAGATCAGGGAGATGTGAAGCGTAGGATTAGTTAGAAATAAAGTTAGAGCAGAGGAGCTCATGGAAGCAGAATTTGACTAAATTTCAACAAAGTAATGCTTTTTAATGATGTATCTTTTGATCTGAGCAACATATTATAAAAATATGCAGATGATACTAGGCCCAGATAAGCTGTGAATAGTCTTTCGTTGCTCTTCTATATGTGAGGAAAATGAAACAACAAAGACTTAAGTACTTCACAGCTTCCTGAAAATAGAAGTCATGAATTGGTATTAATATTTATGCATGTATTAATATGGCAAAGTGGTTCTATTAGGTATAGCCTAAGGTTTGAACCTGTCAAAATAATTTCACCATCTATAAAACAGAAATAATATTTTGTAGAATTAGTGTGAAGATTAAGTTAGATAATGTGTTTGAAATCATAGCCAAAGGAATGCCACTAGATGACATTAGTATGGAGATTTACTACACTTGAACTGCACATTCCAACTTCTATTTTATATAATTTGACAGAACTGTGGCAAATTAGGACAACAGGCAAGGAAAGATAGATTTATCTTTTTAACTTAGGGGAAAGAAGTGAGAGTCTTGCCCTTTAAGTCCTACAATAACCTTTTCTAAATACACTTTGATGCTAAGTAGGAAGTTTAACTAAGACTTAATAAACCAGTTGGAAGGAAATAATTATGCAGTAACTACTGGTAGAAAGACTAATTGGATGTCAGTGTGAAAAAAAGAATTAGACCCACATATGATAAGACATTTCATTCCATAGGAGTTAAAATGTTGATTATAAAGGTGAAAATAAAAAGACTACAATTCTCATCCCAGTAGTACAAAAGATACTTCATGGCACTGAAAAATATCACTAGCAGGGTAGGTGAGGTCAACTAAAGAAAAATGAAAAATGGCACTAAGTAAGAAGACAAAAAAGAGATTGGATTTTTAAAAAGCTACTTACATTACACATGGATAAAATGCTTAATATTTTTTAAAAAGTAGATGCAAAACCATAAAGCTTCTACTCTTTACTAAGTAAGTTTATGAAAGGATAGAGTACAAATGACAGAAATAAAAGACGATGCTTAGAATTGATATTCAGGTCTCCGAGCACTAAAAATGCAAATTGAAACAACTTTGACCTGGTATATGCTATTATATTAGCAAAACATTTTAAAATTCATGTGTCTTCATACCAGTAGCATGATTAGTAATTTTTAAAAGAACTATTTAGATCAAAAGCTCTGTAACCAATCTATTTTTGGCTAGACCAAGTCACTTTGAACAGCATATGCCTAGGAAAATATTTAAAAGAAAAATAAGCTACTTGTACAAAGATACTTCTAGCAATTCCATTCATACACATTTTTTTTAAAAAAATCCAGCATTTGGGAAATGGATAAGTAAATTTTGATGTATTGCTATTGTAGACCGTTACGTAGTCATTAACAGATATTGATCTATGTAAAATTGTATGAAAAATGTTAAATGAGATTCAAAAATGTTAAAACATTATTTTATGTACAGATTATGTTTGTGTAAAAATTTAGGTGTCTACATCAAAAAGAATCAGGAAAACGTACTTAATTGGAGTTTAACATTAAGGGATTCTTTTTTTTTCTGTAAAATGTTGATGTGTATGATACAAATAAAAGAATAATTGGTAAAGTGGTTATTGAATTGGTGAGAAAGTTACTGGGTTTTTTTTTGGAAATATATAAAATTCTTCAAATTTAAAAAATAATGTATTTTTTAAAAATTTTAATGTCAAAAGGTAATCTCCAAAAACATAGCAGGTGGTTTTATAACTCTTGATGGAAAGGACTTCCTGGTTAAGATGGATTTTGTATTTTGTATCTTTCCTCAGTTGCTCAGAATTAAGAAATAATGTATATTGTGACAACACTTTTTTTAAGAACCTGGAAATCCCAGAGCCAGGGGTGGAAATAATAGAAATAATATTAAAGCATCCTAGGACATCAGTATGAAGACATTACATAATAATTAAAAAGTGTGGCCCCCAATCCACGAATGCACTCTTCATCTGGGGTCTTGGATTCCAGGGAAATGAAGGAGGGGTTGGATTCACAGACATGGCCAAGCCTCTCCGTCTGAGGAGTGTTCTCAGCCAGGACAGCTAAGGATGGATCTCAGGGCACTGAGGATGCTAGCAGACCCTGTCAGCCCGACTGATCCAAAGCAAGGTGACTGAATTCAACAAACATCAGTTGAACATCAGCTGTGGGTTATGAATTGACATTCTAAGAATTCAAAATAGAAAAATGAGTAAGTTCTGTACCTGAGAACCATTGTGTTGGAGAATGTGCTTCTTGAGAATATAAGACGTTTTCTATCCATCATACAACCTGCTATAACTACTACCACCCCCTCCCCAAAAGAAAAAGAAACAAAGGAGAAATCTGGTTTGAGATTCATGGCATTCCTTTAAGGGGAGTCCAAAAGTTTTACTACAGTTGGAAACAAGTAGCTTCAGAGTTAAAAGGTCAATTAATACTTTCTGAAGTCTATTTTAGCTACCATTGAGCGAATTAAGAAGTTTCTGACTTTAATCAGAAGTTTTTTGTGTTGCTTGGGGGAATACATGAAGAGAAAGTATGAGAGATGGGTCCCAGGGATCCAGAGCGCTGAGAGCTCAGGGAGTCAGGAGTGTAAATAAACTGAAATGAAATAGGTCATCAGATTCCAAGGCCAAGAAGTTCCGATTAGGACAAGTTCCGTTTCCTTCCTCTTGGCAGCACAAGCGGAAGTCCTGCTCTCACTGCACGGAGGTAGTCACCTCGTCTTTGAAGGTTTTTAGATTTTTACTTCAGTATTTTTACCTTCGATAATAAGAGGCACTGTTCCTAGTATAGTTCTTATTTTAACTGACAACCTCATGTATTCACATTTCAACAGCAGGGGACACAGTACGGCCAGCTCTGTAAGGCATGAACCGAGAAGCTGCCTGAGCTGGAAGACTCGGCCTCTAACACACATGTTAGGAGCGCAGGCCTGCTGCAGCACTGGTAGGAACACTGCCTTTTCTGTTGACAACTACATTTTGTTTCATGAACCTCAGGACCACTGTGTCAGGTAAGAAAGGGCAGGTATTTATCCACGTTTCCTAGATACGACCTGGAGGAACTGAGGGTCTGACGTGTATGCGCCCATAGTGGGTGCTGAGAACTGAGAATTGCAGTGGCACCGCTCCATGTTGGAGGCGCTCCGCATTGGAGTGGGACTGCCTCCGTGTTGGCACAGCTGAGTGACATGTACGCGTGTGTAACAGAAACCACTGCTGGAAGAGGGGCTCCTGGAATTTAAGAGGACATTTGGGTGTGTGTGGTTTTTTTTTTTTTTCTTTCTTTCTTTTTCTTTCAAGATTGTATTAATTTGACAGAGTACGAGCAGGGAAGCAGCAGTGGGAGGGGGAGAAGCAGACTCTGCTGAGCAGGAGCTTGATCCCAGGACCCTGGAATCATGACCTGAGCTGAAGGCAGCAGCTTAACTGGCTGAGCCACCCAGGCGTCCCTAGAGTGCATTTGTTTTTCAACAAGTAGCAAAAAAATCTTCCTATGAATTAAGATCTGTGTAACTAAAGTGAGACAGTGGGTTGGGAGAAGGCGAAGAGAGTTGATGACTTCAGGTCATACCAGAAATCAAAGTAATATTATCCCAGTATTTATTTCAAGAGCTTCATTTCTTGATACACCATGTCCATTGGTTCCTGCTGTTGTCCTTGGATTGTGGCATTTTCCTGTTGCTAAATACGTATTTAACCATAACACCCTCTGAATGATGACTACAGGCATATCTGTCATCAGAGGAAACAGTGAGCGGCTTCAGAAGTGCAGGACTGACAAACTATGACAGGCAGATAAACACCTGTTTGTAGTTCAGGCAGGAGAGACATCTTTAGATGTATTCTAGTTTTAAAGAAATAGGAATCCTTGGGGACTTTCATGCCATGGGGTTTATGCCAGTTCCTTTTATTACTTAAAACATGATGAAAGCCTTTGGAGCACCCATGTCTGACATTTTTTAAAATTATTTTTATTTTTTAAAGATCTGATTTATTTGACAGAGGAAAAGAGACCAGGAGCAGGGGGAGGAGCAAGAGGCAGAGGGAGAAGCAGACTCCCCACTGAGTGGGTAGCCCAGTGGGGGACTCCATCCCAGGACCCTGGGATCATGGCCTGAGCTGATGGCAGACACTGAGCCAACAGGCGCCCCTGTTTGAGACTTTTATTTGTTCTTTATTTATTCCTCCCTGTACTTCAAAATAACAGAACTACTACTAATGCAGTATGCAGAAGTATTTTTTTTTTACATCATTATAAGTTAATTTCATCATTATGTGGAAGTTTAAAGTTTTTATCCCAATTTCAGCATTTCTACTGCCCATCATAAAGAAGACATTTAGGGGAATGTCCTGAGGAAGACCAGGGAATCTTGTCTTTAGGCAACTAATATAACTGTTCATTTCCTGAAACAATTTCAGTCAAGTATTATGGAGGAACAAGCTGTAGGTCCGTCCCTTCCCCGAACAGTCCCACTTTAGGACGGCAGACCATGATTCATCATGACCTCTGTTACTGAGACAAACACCAACCAGGTGTTTATTAAAAGGAGAAAGCAGCAGATGAGAACCGCACTGGAAGTCACTTGTCGTGAGACTATAGTTTCCTTTAAAACAGAGTCTGAGTGTGCTGGAGCGCTACGCCCTCTGTAGAGTCTTGCATTTCACAGGCCGCCCAAACCAGGTTTGGGGACCCTTCTTCCCTCCTCACCCCTTTACCGTCATCACCCCGTTCCAGACAGAGGACCCCTGGGGCCAAGCTCTGGGAAAAGATATCAGAACCAAGGTCCCAGGACTTTTCGTTAGTAGTACAGGTAATTAGTTTTTAAATCAACAAAAATACTGAAAATGATGGAATATTTTAAAAAACCCATAAGATGTCCCACCTAATACTTTTGCTAATTTTCTCCCATCAAAGCAGTTATTCTCAAGCCAGGGTGATTTTGCCCATTTGGCAATGTCTGGAGACATGTTTGGTTGTCAAAACTATAAAACAAGCAAGGGGGTGCTACTGGCACCCAGTGGGTAGAGGACAGGGAAACTGTCAAACATCCTACAACATACAAGACAGCCTCCTTCCCGGAAAAGAATTACCTAGCCCCAAATGTTAATGGTGCCAATGTTGAGAAACTCTTCATTAAAATTTTGAGTATTTATAATGTATTTGTTTTCCTTTCTTTTAACTTTTGGCCTTAGCATCTTTTTCATGTAAGTGTTTCCTCAACAGGGCCGTTGTTGGTAGGAACGGCTGTCTTGGCTGCTCCTCCGGATTCCCCCAATGCCCTTGTCTGCCTCCCTCAATAATCAGCAGTTGCTTCCTTCTGAAGCTTTAAGACAACTCGAATTTCAGAACAAAATTCAGAGAATTAGGGAATATATCTCCTCCTGCCTCAATTGTCAGTATTGATTAGGGATTTTGTTTGTTTAAAAAAAATTCATTAATTCAGAAATAGAATAATTCTGCAAAGCATTTATAGAAATGAGAGGATGATACCTTGCTTATTTTGGTGTTTTTTGGTAATACTACTTCCTTGTTACCTTTCTCAATGGTATCTTCATATATATTGCAAACAACTATCTCAAAATCAATGTAAACGTATTTCAATATACTTTTTGTTTTGAAAGGGTGCTTTTCACTTGACAGGCTATAGGCAGATGAATCAAATTACATGTATATAATAATATCCTGTGAGTTTCAGATAATCCAGTCCAAGACTAAATAAAGCACCCATAATTGAATTGTACCCGCATTTTCATTCAGTGATGGTTCACCAAGCAATGAGTGAGGGGAACAATTTATAAACAGGGATTGACAATTTATAAACAGGGATTATCTAAATTATAATAAAATAGGTCAGTATTCTTAATGCAGGGAAGAACCCCACCTAAATTACACTGCAAAGAGAAACATAGGGTTCAATACAATGTGACATTTACTGAACATCGTCCCCTAGTTGCTGTGTTAGACCCTGGGAACTTACTGAGCACTTTATGCCATGCACTGTTCTAAGGGTTTGCTAGATTTATCTTACTTCCTCCTCATGACAGCCCAATTGGATAGGTTCTCTTATGATCCTCATTTTGCAGATGGGAAAACAGACACTGAAGGCAAAGAACTTGACCAAAACCACACAGCTGGTAAGTGATAGAGCTGGGCCTTGGTCCTGGGGAGTTGGACTCCAAAATGCACGTGCTGCGACTAAGATGTGATGTGAGGTGTTCAGAGAGGGCTCAGAGCAGGTCCAGGAACAAGTAACGAACTCCACATGTGCCAGGAACTCTTTTAAGATAACCGTGGGAGGCAGGTATTAATGTTTCCATGTGCACATGAGAACTTAGGCTCTTAGTTGTTCCAAAGTTACAGAATTGGTGAGTAGTGGAACTCCCACTCCGTTGGGGCTGACGTTGGCACTCAGTTAACCAGTCCATTAACAAGGCCGTGGTCATTTTTGTGATGTAGGTATGGACAGACTTCAGTGAAGGCACAGAGTGTTTTGTCTGAGTAGGGAGAGCTAAGAAATCTTCATGAAAGAAAAATCCAGGGCTCTGAAGGTTGAGAAGGGTTTCTAAAAGTCAATATTGGAAACATTCTATATGGGGAGAATGTAGAAACAGACATCGGGGCATTGAAATGGTCTGCACAGCTAGAGCAGTCACCTGGTGTGGAGAGATGGACAGAGGGTTAGAACCATGCTAATTATCAGCTGTGTTGAACCATGCTAATTATCATAGTCTTAAATCCCAGGGGACTTGTGGATACAAGTGGATAATGAGCTATTGCAGTTTTTCCAGTTAGGGCTTGTGTTTAAAAGTGTACCCATTGGCAATGTGGAGGGAAGCTGGGGAGGTGCAGAGACCCTACAGATGGCTGGGAAGGAGGAAAAATATGGTATAGTCTGGGCAGGGCAGGGTGGTAAGAATGCAACAGGCAGAGAAAAACATGGACACAGAAACATGGTTGGTCGTGCAAGGTGATCCGGAGGTGGTTCTGGAAGGTCTTAGAGGATTTCGTATGCAGGGGCTGTTGACTTTGTCCTAGTGGTCTAGCACGTCCCGTCATTAACCAAGGAAATGGGCTGCATCTGGATACGTATAGAGGAGGAATCCAAGGGTGGTAAAAAGTGTAGAAAGGAGACTTATCACAGCTATTAAAAGATCTGGGCAAGAGATGCTGAGAGTCTGAACTGGGGTCATAGCAGGTAAGACGGAGGACAGACCTGAGAATCACTGGGAAGATTAAATCGGCCTCACTCCGTGACTGATTGGATGTGAGCGCTGCAGGCGCAAGAGAAATCGGAGACGGCCGGGAAGACGCTGGTGGATAGGGATGTGCTGCGAATGCAAACACGGCACTCCACTGCGTTTGATGTAGCAGCTCTGCCCCCGGATAACATCCAGACTGGGAAGATTCCTTCTCTAGGATTCCTGGATACACCCCCCCCAACCCACCCCCTGGCTTGTTAAGCCTCAAGGATGTGAGTCAGAGGCTTCCAGCACCTTGATTCCCAGAAAGTCCGTCTGAGACTCAGGCCACGTAGGGAGCAACCAAGTCAATGACGGGAGGAGATGAATTACTTTAGTAATTAATTTTAAATTTAAAAAATTACTTTTTTTTTGAAGTTTCCATGGCTCATGGTACATTTCTGTTGGACAATGTGTCTGCAGCCAGTGCCGCTTAAAGACTTCCCAGTTACATGAAATAATCCAGTTTCTTTTTCCTTAAACGGGGAGAAAAGGTGGCAGAAATAGGAGAAGACGTAGAACCTCTTCTGGAGGGGTTCTAGAAGCCAAGGGGAGTTTCAAAAAGATCCTGGTCTGAAGTGTTGATACTGCAAAGAGGTTGGGAAAACTAATGTTATGGCGATTGATTTCACAACTGATAAAATTCTAGAGCAATGGTTTTAAACTGTACAGTATGACTCAAATGGGAGTGTTTTTAAAATACAGATTACCAGGTACCACACCTGCATTCTGGGTCGGTGAGTATATAGGGCCCCCTGTAATTGTTTGCTGGGTGGGCGGTGGATTGACAGACACTGTGATGTAGGTATGTGGGAATAATACAAGTATTTGATGATATAGTCGAGGGGATTTAAAGTAGCTTCTGGTGCATATTTTGGCAGGTTGTATTAAAACCATTAAAACTGTGTATGCCTTTTTACCCAGAAATTATATTGTCAAGAATTTATCCTAAGGAGGTAATCATAGATGCAAGGAAATACCTAGCAAATGGACGGTAGAGTCCATGACTAATGCTTAGTAAGTGCACACCACATGCTAGTTTCTGTTTATGTGCTTCATGCATATTAACTCTTTATTCCCAACTCTGTGAGGTAGTTAGATACTACTAGAACCCCATTGCTCAGCTAAAGAGAGTAAAGCTCCAGGAGATTAATTTGTTCAAGGTTTCATTAAAAGTGGAGGATACAGAGCCTGAATTCAGTGCCTTTGATGGTATGTTGTATCATCTCCCCTCACATCAGTGTGAGAATAGTCCAGTCAAAAGTAATCTAAAGATGATTACTGTGTTGTGAATTAACATTTGTTAAGTGGAGTATAGGGTGTCGCATCGCGGTTCAGCAACACACTACAGGAAATCAACGCACCAGCGAACGAATTACTCAGGACCCAGGCTCCGGAGACACTCTTTAACTCCTCCTTCCCCCAGAAATGATCAGAACAAATCCTGTGGTACCTCCCACCTCTGCTGAGGTCAGTCGGTGCCAAAGGAGAAAGCGCCTTCAGTCCGCGATAACTCCCATCTTTACGGCTCAGTGTGTTTCTGATCTGATCCGATCCTGAGCTGCTACCCTGTGTGCTCAGCCTCCCGTCGCGAGCGGCAAGCTCCTCTGTGTCTTCAACATCTTCGCTGACCATTTTTGCTACTTCCCCACTTTCCTTTAACCCTGGCAGCCCCCGTGAACCCTGATTTCCCACCACCAAGCAGAGGCTTTTTTTAAAAAGCACTTTATTATAATGTTGCTAAATTAACAAGTGGAGTAATGTGTTAAGTGGATGTTGGACGTTGTTATAGGGTGTTGGATGGTGAATTGGGTTCAGCAACAGATCACAGGAAAAACCGAGATAGTTTATTACCCAGAGTCCTAGAGGAGCACATGGCACCCCTCAAGGGGTCACATGGGGAGGTCAAGGCAAGGTACAGGCAGAGCGAGGCACATGCCGTTATTAGGGTCTGTGGATGGAGTGCTTTAGGGTTCCCAGGGCAAGTTTGGTCAATCCCAGCAGAAGGGGTGAGTTGTATATGCCACGTGGAGACCTTCTCTGAGGAGGGCACAAGGGGAAGGTCCTGGGAGGCGGGCGAGGCCGGGTCATAAGGGCGGTTGGGAAAAGTTCTATGAAGAACTTAGGTTTGCTTGTGAGCGCATGCTATTCTGTAAGCCATGTGCTTGCGTGAGGGGCTGGTGCGAAAGTCCCTGCAGGCCATTTGACCAAGGGGGTGCTGAGACCGCAACGGTCTGCGTAAGCAGCAGCTTGGCTGAATTCTCGACGTACCCCGTAGACCCCAGGGCCAGGTAGTGGAGAGGGTGACCCACCGAGTATCACTGCGGCTCCCAGAGCGCCCCTCCTTCATTTCCCTCGGGAAGATGTTTAGTCTGTCAACACCTGCCCGCAGTGCGCTTGAACTTGGGCTGTCAGGGAGGTGTGCGGGGACTATAAGGCTCGGGTCGCTGGGTCTTACTCAGTCTTCTCTCTCTCCTCCCGCATCATCGGCTTATGGTCAAGCCGCCACCCCCAACGGTCCTTGACTTGGGACCACCCCGTTCTGCTCTTCGGTGGAAGAGTCTGTCTTCTGAATGCCTACTCCTTGCTGCCTCCATATCCTCAATGAGTTTTATTCCTTTTGTAAGTTACTTTAAAGGTTTTTTTAAAAAATTATTATTTTTTTCAAAGATTTTATTTATTTGACAGACAGAGATCACAAGCAGGCAGACAGACAGGCAGAGGGAGAGGAAGGGAAGCAGGCTCCCTGCTGAGCAGAGAGCCTGACCTGGGGCTCAATCCTAGGACCCTGGGATCATGACCCGAGCCGAAGGCAGAAGCTTTAACCCACTGAGCCACCCAGGTGTCCCTACTTTAAAGTTTTTATACTTTAAAGTAAAGGGTGACACAGTGAGTGCACACATCTGCCACCCTCAGTGAACAGAGATGAGCCTTCCTATATGTTTAATCCATCTTCAAAGAATGGAAAATTACAGATCCAATTATCTTCTATTCCTCTTTCCAGCTCATTCCACCTCCTCCCTCCTCGAGGTCGCTGCATACATGAATATAAGGTGAAACCAAGCAATGTTTCATTGCTTTGCTCGTGATTTATTTACCCGTTTCCCTCTTTTGATGGACATTGGGTTACTGCCTGTTTTTCTCTGTATTATAACAAACAGTGCCTCACAGTTTATCCCGGTATACATCTCTTCCTACTCAACGTGCGAGAGCTTCTCTAGGTCTCTGCTGTCCAACCTGGTCACCGCTACTCTTGTGCGTCCTGAGCACAGGAAATGGAGCTGGTCTACACGGAGGTGGATGAGTGTAAAAAAAAAGCACTGGACTTTGAAGATTTAGTATGAAAAACAAAATATTTCATGAGTAAGCGTATGTTGATTACGAATCTAAATATCTAGATATGTTGGATTAAATAAAATGTTATTGAAATTAATTTTATCTGTTTCTCTTTTTAAAGTGTGGCCACTAAAAAAGTTAAATACTCTATGGGTCACATACTTCTGGACAGCACCGCTCTAGGGGGTAGACGTCCCTTTGGAATCGGCGGACGCGGTGCATGCTGGGTAAACAGGTTCCATCCCAGCCCTTTATATCAAAGCCCCCCATTTTCTCGGTGATCTTTCCTCCCTCCGAGCTCCTATGGCACTTAGGTCTGAATGTCTCATGCAGATATTCAAACACACAGTTCTGTATTTTGGTTTGTCTTTTGATGCTGCCTTTCCCCCTTTATCACCAGGGACCATTACTGATGACTGGGCTTCCCCAGGATTAAGCTCAGGAGGAAGCTTCCTTAAATATTTAAGGAAGGTTTAGATGCTCCTGGTATGTTACCTCTCTGCTTTTAAGCTGCGACTCGCCCTACAATAATTTTATTTACCTAGAATATGCCTCGTGCTTCTTGTGCGTCCAGGCTTCTCTGTGCTCGCCCTAATGTGGCAAAATCGCCTTGGCAGTGACATTAGTCCTCACTCTGCTTCCCTTTCTTTGAAGAAACTCCTGCCAATGTCTTTCCAACAAATTTATCGCTTCTAATGGGTTCTGGAGTCTTGCTAGCTGGCAAGGCCAGGGCCAGCCTCAACGGCACACATACAAGGCCGTTAGGGTTTATAAAAGCTGCTCGTCAAATGACACAAGTTCAGCCTCTCTCCACCAGGCTGCGTCTGGTTCTATGAAACGGCATCATGACAGCTTCTAAGAGCACAGGAAGCAACAAACTGCAAATCACAAGGGGAGGCAGGAATGACCCTAGAGGCGAGTAAGCTACAATGAAGCTTCAAGCCACCGACACAACACAGACAAGCCCCCTCCCTCAGAGCTGGCGCTTTGTGCATGACCAGAGGCCAGTGTCCCTAGGGGACACTGTTCTGTGAAATGAAGTAGTGGTTTCCTATGTTCCTCCACTGGTGTTGACTGTGGAGGAAAGTCTGGGAAATGAGCAGAAAGCCACAGAGAGATGATGTTAAAGGCCATGGGATTTTAGCATAGACCTACTGTTCCGAAACCAGTCAGAGGCAGCCATGCTCGGGCTCCCTCGCAGGTGTACCAAAGCAGAAGCTTCAGGCCAGGGCCTTGGAAATCACATTTCAACCATTTCCCCAGGAGACTCATCTGCAGCTATTTCAGCACCTGGCAGTTGGAGTCACTGTTCCTACCACGGGAGACAGACTCACTGCTCAGATATAGAAGGTTTTAAATTAAACATCGAGGGAGAACCCACATGAAGCCCCAGCCGGCAGCGTGATGGGAGCTGGAAGCCGTAGCACATGAATGGGTCTGGGATTCGGTGGGAGCACCTGCGAGCTTTGCGCCTGCCGACTTGTAAAGCTTCCTTCCCAACCTCCAATCTTTCTTTAGCCTTTTTCCCCCTGACATTCTCGGCTCAGGATGACTAAGACTTTCAAGAAAACGATCCTTTCTTGCCCACCCAAACTGCTGCACAGTAGTCGCCGAGATGGGTTTTACACTACACGCCCACCTCCCAGATGTGCCTGTTAATCCTCCAGTGTTTCCAACCGTCAATGCACTGCCCAGGGCACCCAGGCACCCAGCAGCAAGGGTGGTCCCTAACACATTCTGGCAAGTTCGTTCTTTTTTCCCATCGCCTGTGTCTAGGTCCTGACGAATCTCCTACCACAGTTTTTAGCTGGTAAGTTACTTGGACACACACACACACTCTCTTTTTTTTTTTTTTAAAGATTTTATTTATTTATTTGACAGACATACATCACAAGTAGACAGACAGGCAGGCAGAGAGAGGAAGGGAAGCAGGCTCCCCGCTGAGCAGAGAGGACCCTGAGATCATGACCTGAGCCGAAGGCAGAGGTTAATCCAGTGAACCACCCAGGTGCCCCCACACTCACACACTCTTAAAGCTGAGTGTCTTATATTCATTTTTGAGAGAAAAGTGACGCTGGTCCTTGGCTATATCTCAGCATTCTCCACTTGGTGATAGAAAATGACCTTAAAATGGAACCACAGTGTTACCACCTGCTTTAAAACCTAAATTCTGAGCTCCTTTGAGGGCTTATAAATTATAAATGACTAAATTAAGATTTAAGTCTGTACCTCTCTGATCTCCTTGTATTTTTAATTTGTTCTTTTGGGCTATCTCAGATTTTCATCTCTTAATGCCAGGTCGTAACCCAGAGAGTCCTTAGAAGCTAGAACCTTGGTTGCAGGCAAGGGGTCACATATCCCCAACTCACTCGTGTGTGGAGTTTCTCTACAGAATTCGCAAGACTCCGTGCTCCTCTATTTTGATCACCACCAACTCAGCTCTTTCTGAGGAAAATCTGAGCAGAGAGCTCTGGCCTTGCAATCAGAAGATGCGGGTCCTCCTCCAAGCGAGACATTACTCATCTGTGACATTAGGCTCATCCCAAATCCCAACGCCCTTTCTCACACCCTAACCCAATGAGGACACGAGCCTTCCCTTCACAGGTCTGTGAAGAACTGACAGTAAACACACCTGGGGCAGTACTTCGAAAATTATTAAACACCATACAGAATAGGCGTTATGATTTGTTACTGTCATTGGAGAACAAGAGATGACAAATCTAGCGGGAATATCATTTGACTTTATGTCATCCATAAAAATGAGGATTTCATAGGGACTTTTTAATAATCAAAAATTATCATGCGATGACTGCTAACTAGTATTTTGATTTGAGCGAGGGATCCCTCTTTTATGTTCTTCTGATCTATATGTTGTATTTTCCTTTAAAAACGTTTTCCTTTTCTTTGAAATCTGTGACTCTTTCCAAGCAGCATTTTCACATGAGTGTTTGCTTAATTATAGGTGTGACTGTTTACTTCAGGGTTTTTATCCTTGACTTGAGAAGAAATACGGTCATATATACACGACTTTTATCATCAGCTAACATATAACCCCTTGTTAGCTATTGCAGAAGCCAGGGAGGATGTCAAGATGCACAAGACATGGTCCCGAGCTCTTAGGCATTTGCAATATAACTGGAAAGACAAGACATGAATGCGTAGAATTGTGACAAAATACAGGAAGTCGTGAACAGCCGCCACAAAGGTACGGTCTGTGCTGCGTGCGCGCAGAGTGTGGCCTCACTCAGGAAGTTAGAAATGGCGAAAGAGAAGATGGGCCGGGGTGCAAGTAAACCGCAGAGCTCTCTGAACACCCGTGCAGTAAGCAGAGGAAGCTTTGCAGATCATTATGCCAGAGGAGATTACAGGGGTTATGAGATTATTAGCACAAGTTCCCCCAACATAAGGCCTCAGGCAAGCATACGGATCGGTGACTTGCTGGGGGTGGTTTCCGGGTGATTGAGAATGAGAGTCCAGGGAGGGCAAGCGTTGGAGGCCGCACCCGGAGCCGTGGCTTCCCCCGAAACAGCCGCGTGCTCTGTGGCTCTGTTCTTGGGGACACCTTCAGAGAGGCTGTGTGAACCCGTCTTGAGAAAACCCGTGGAATGGGTGGGTGGGGGTGGGTGCCCACAGTTGGATCACTGGCCCCTTCCTGTCTCTTGGCTCCTTGGGTCCCAGTCTGCTCCGTGAGGTGCTCCATGCCCCTTGCCTCTGGCTTGGCTCAGCTGAGTCGGAGCAGCCGCTGGGGACGCCGCAGCCTACGTGAGCTCGGTCCAGGGAGGGCCCAGGTGCAGGCCGGTCCGGCCCACGGGCCAGGGCTGGCCGGGGCTGCCGAGCCGAGCCTTGTCACTGTAGCAGAACCGCCGTCGCTGGGGAACAAGGCAGATGGTCACGGCCCACGCTGGGGAATGGGGGCTCGTGAGCTGGCTCAGGGACATCTGGGGTGGCCCGCGACCTGAATCCCGTCTCCCACTGGTGCTTGGCGCAAAGGAGCATGAGGCCGGACAGAGGGAAAAAGAGTCAGTCAGGAGCAGGTCAGCGCAGCCCCTTGCGGGCTGTGAGCCTGAATGAGAAGGAGGACACGTGGGAGACCCAGGGATGAATTTAGAAATATTTCCAAAGAAAAGCTTCTGGTGAAGCGAAAGCGCAAGATCGAAGGAGAGAGGAGAGACGGAGCAAGCATGCGCGTCCCTCAAGGGGCCGAGGCGAGTCCTGCTGGAGGAGAATTCTCCGCTGCAGCTTTTCTGCGGACGCCGTGCGCGTTGTCCTAAGACCGAGGTTGCCCTTGGCAAGACGTCGTTTTGATTAAGTGATAAAAACAAGGGCAGCGTATGCTGCCGTTTTACTCGTGGCCCCAGCCCATTTTTGAGTGCAGTTCAATTAGGGTTAGAATTTAGAATATCTCAGATCCTGACAAACCCTCCCCGCGGACTGTTTTCTGGACTGTCGTCCTGCTGCGTTATGTTTATGACCGCACGGAGCGGTCACTTTATATCGACACTGACCTTCCGCCCCGGGCCTGCAGACTCCAGTCACCACGGGTGTTTCTTGGGACTCCGGGCACAACGCTTATCCATCTCCCCCCTCGCGATCCATCTCGTCCAATATCCTCCGCTGACAAGCAGACCGAAGCATAAAGAAAGTTCTAATAAGACCTTACCCCAAGATGGGGCTCTCCTTACTCCAGAAGCCAACGAACCCTAAAACAGTGTCAAATCAGAGGCGAGGCAAACGGTCTGAAACGGGGCTGTCGGTGCAAAGGGAGCTGTAGGAAGACAAAGCCACGTTTGAAGCCCGAGGAGGCAGGACAGAGGCGCTGATGTTGGAAGAATCAAAGATAACCTTGGGGAAATGAGTCCAGGATGATTTCCAAGCGACGACGAGGACGCTCAAGGGAGCCTAGGAGGAGGGGACGCACAACCGTAGAAAAACCCCCCCAGGGGCGCCTGGGTGGCTCAGTGGGTTTAGCCGCTGCCTTCGGCTCAGGTCATGATCTCAGTGTCCTGGGATCGAGCCCCGCATCGGACTCTCTGCTCTGCAGGGAGCCTGCTCCCTCCTCTCTCTCTCTCTCTGCCTGCCTCTCTGCCTGCCTGTGATCTCTCTCTGTCAAATAAATAAATAAAATCTTTAAAAAAAAAAAAAAGAAAGAAAGAAAAAAGAAAAACTCCCCCGTATTTTACCAACGGAATCAACACTTCGCTCCACCTCCCTGTGAAAAATCACTAGTATTTTGGGGGCGGGGGAAGAACCCCCTTGAAACACCCGTGAGGAGCGGCAGAAGCCAGACCTGCGCTGACAGCGTGGTCACCGCGCACGGCCGGAGCCAGCCCACAGCCCACCGGCCAAAGGCTGCCCCGCGGACACCCTGTCTTCTGGGGCTCGCTGGCCCTTTCTTTCGGGGCGTTCCCAGTCCGCAGCGTACAGTGAGCATCTGGTAGGTAGGTGTCCAAGTGGTGGTCAAACCAAGTCTCTGTGTAGGCTTCTTACCTGAAATCATAATTTTTTTTTTTAAGATTTTATTTATTTATCAGAGAGAGAGGGAGAGAGCGAGCACAGGCAGACAGAGAGGCAGGCAGAGGCAGAGGGAGAAGCAGGCTCCCTGCTGAGCAAGGAGCCCGATGTGGGACTCGATCCCAGGACGCTGGGATCATGACTTGAGCCGAAGGCAGCTGCTTAACCCACTGAGCCACCCAGGCATCCCTGAAATCATAAATTTTTGACCCACAGAGCTGGAAGTTTCACACTGTGCTGGATTTCTGTGGAACTGAGTCCGTGCACTAACCCTGAGGAGCAGCAACTTTGGGGAACAAACCATGGAAAAATGGAATTTGAAAAGGGAGAGGGAAACAAATATGGAAAAAGGAATTATTAACTGGAACTCAGTTTCTGCCGTAACAGACGGCGGGCGAATGCCTAAAATATGTGCACTAAAGGACTGTGCACCTTTTGGGTCTTTCCACGCACTGCTGTTCTTGATCAAATGGTCACTGGGCTTTCCAGTGCTGGAGAAACTATTCAGATGAGCATGGTCATCTCTAATTTCCTTTCAAATTCTTCAGCTTAAAAGAAATTGAGTTTTAAAAAAATCACCTTTTCAAGGGGCTCCTGGGTGGTGGGACTGTCGGTTAATCGCCGGACTCTTGATCTCAGCTCAGGGCTTGATCTCAGGGTCTTGAGTTCAAGCCCTGCTTAGCGCTCGGCACTGGGCAGGGAGTCTACTTTAAAAAAACAAACTAAAAAAAGCCCTGGTGTGCC
Organism: Mustela nivalis; assembly: GCF_964662115.1. Lineage (NCBI taxonomy): Eukaryota > Metazoa > Chordata > Mammalia > Carnivora > Mustelidae > Mustela > Mustela nivalis. Next base: position 6,861,131 of record NC_139035.1, on the reverse strand, counting down.
TGGGTGGTTCAGATGGTTGAGCGTCTGCCTTTGGCTCAGGTCCTGATCTCTGGGTCCTAGGATCGAGCCCCACGTTAGGCTCCCATCACAACAGGGAGTCTGCTTCTCCCCCTCCCTCTTGCCCTGCTCAAGCTCTCTCTCTCTGTATATGTCTCAAATGAAGAAAATCTTAAAAAAAAAAAAAAAAAAGACCTTTTCAATAGTAGTAGGCAACACATGGATTATATATGTTTTCTCTAGTGTCTACTTCACTAGTAGAAACTTTTTGATAATTTCCCAAGAAGATTTAGACAATGAGTTTAGCATCGTGTCGACTTTGGAAGCAGACTCTTTGATTTGAATGTTGGCTCTTGTTTTTTATTAGTTTGAGACCTGAGCAAGGTAGTAAACCATGTTTATCTCAGTTCCCCCTACAAAATGGGGATGGTAGTAACTTCCACGTGTCTTACAGAGTTGTGAGGATTAAATAAGAGAACACAGGCAAACTGCTCAGAGCAGTGCCTGACACACAGAGATACTCTCCGTGTGTTATGTGGCGGAAATTATCCTTGTTAATCAAGTAAAAGGGAGCAGGAAAGATTACTCTACTAATAAGCAATGGAAACAAGATTCCAAAGAAGAGGTTACTTCCTAGGAGAATAAGTTTTCTCAGGCATATTAAGCATGTTGTTTTTCTGATTTAAGGTTCAAATACAAATAGAGGTCCTAATTAATAAAGAAACATTTTTATGAAGCAACATCAAATAGTTTCCAAAACTATATATAGATGAAAGTAATTAAAACTTCTCTCCTTCTGGGGCGCCTGGGTGGCTCAGTGGGTTAAAGCCTCTGCCTTCGGCTCAGGTCATGATCCCAGGGTCCTGGGATGGAGCCCCACATCGGGCTCTCTGCTCTGCAGGGAGCCTGCTTCCTCCTCTCTGCCTACCTCTCCACTTACTTGTGACCTCTGTCTGTCAAATAAATAAATAAAATCTTTAAAAACAAAACAAAACAAGACAAACTTCCCTTCTTCTAGAACCCTCTGCTTCCACCATATTGAATTATTTGCAGGAACCCGAATGCTCTAAGCTCGGCCAGGTATCCGTGCGTTTCATGCGCCGGAATAGGACTGACACTGCTTTCCCCTCTCGCCCCTCCTATTTGCTCGGTGAAACCGTATTTAATCTACGAGACTCACTCAGATAGTGCCTGCTTCCCAGAGAAAAACTGGATGGTTTCCTCCTGTTATCAGATTCGGAGTTTCGCCTCATACTCTGGAGTGTGAGCTCCTTGAAGATGTGAACCACGCCATATTAATTTTTTAATCCAGCAGATGAGTATTGACAGGTCTGGCGCCTGGTCCAGGCAATCGCTCTTCTAAGCATTTGCTCTCGTGTAAACTTGCTTACCCAGTCTAGACCACTGAGCTATAAGTAAGTTATTCACTGTGGACATCTAGTGGCCAAGGGGGGGGATGACTGTTCTTAAGTAATTACATTAATAATACTTATTGTATAAATTACGCAGCAAGTAAGTAAAGTAAATCCTTACTGTATAAATTATTAACAATTTAAGCCCCAGAGCTCCTCTGCCTGTTCCTGTGCCTTCTGCCAGATTTCTACCACTTAAAGCAGTTTTACCCCTAGATACTGAACTATTCAACAATAATAACTATGATGATGATATCTTATATATCATCATCTAACCAAATACATTCATATTCTTATGTAACACATATACACACCCTCACGATGAGGTAGCATTTTGGAACTATTCTTTCTATTTTACTGTGAGCAAATTGAGGTTCATAGATATTAATTAATTTTCCCAGAGTGATCTGTGTTTATATACAGAAACTGAAGTTGAATCCAAGGCTGGCCTCATAGACATTCCTCTATTATAGAATTTATCACCCTATTACTGTTTCTTTCTTTTATAGTTTATCTTTGCCCATTTCTTAGCACAGTGCCTGGTCTATTTTATGTGCATGGATTGTTGATAAATGTAAGAGAATGCATAATCCCCAAATTATATCACAGAGAAGTTTACTGACTCAATCTGGTGTACAGAGTTAACCCTTAGATACCTCTTCTTGTTTCCATGCATTTTGTATGCTACAGCCTTGGCCTTGAAATATCCTCACCCTCGCCAGCTTGATAAACTCCCTTGCATTCATCAATTCAAATATTGCTTTAAGACCTTCCTCAGTGTTTCCTTAGGCAGAGGTCAGTGCTTCCCCGATTGTATCCTCCAGCTCCCAGACACAGCTCTGGGTCAGCGCGAATCACATTCCTGTAATTCCTTCTTTACACGTCTGTCTTCTGCAGGCTCTGAGATCTCCGTCAGCAGTTCAGGCAGAGGGAACAGTGGTGTCCAAGCAGCCAGCTTGGAGTGTGGCTGGCACTTTGGGGCTTGCTATCTGTATCCCAGTGTAAGTGACACAGCAAGATAAAGAAGAGTCTCCATAATACGCCGAGATTATGTTTGTATGTTTTGTTTTTTTTTAAGATTTTATTTATCCATTTGACAGAGATCACAAGCAGGCAGAGAGGCAGGCAGAGAGAGAGAGAGGGGGAAGCAGGCTCCCTGCTGAGCAGAGAGCCTAATGTGGGGCTCAATCCCAGGACCCTGGGATCATGACCTGAGCCAAAGGCAGAGGCTTTAACTCACTGAGCCACCCAGGCACACCCAAGATTAGTTTTCATAGACTTCTGTCTTCAAATAGGTGAACACATACTGCTCGAGATACAGCTCTTCCTGATGGTTATGTGAGGACCGTTTTAGGAGAATCAACTTCTAAATGCTCAGCTTGTATTCTCTCCCAGAAACCAGCTCCCTGTGATGCAAACCTTCCCTTTCTCCATCACTGTCCCTTACTGCCCACAGGAAGATACACTCCTTACCCATCCCATGTCTTACGGTGCAAGTCACCAGGGAGGGCAGGGAGGAGGTTCCAGGCCGGCAAACAAAGGGGTAAGTTAAAACACTGACGACGAACCTGGGGAAGTGGATGACCACTTCGGTGGTTTCCAGTTCACCTTTGACAAAGTTGAGTTGGTGGATGAGTAAATACAATTTTGATAATAACCATTCTGCAATTTTTGGCATATAAATTCAGGAGAGCTCAAATCATTGAATATAAAAGGAATGTTCTTATAATCAATAAGAACTGAATATAACAAAATCCCTTCCATTGCATCTGGATACATGTGTGATCAAGAAATCTTTAACTTTATAAGCAAGAAAAACAGGAAGAGAATTTATCCTTAATTGTTCTAGCCTTGGTAATAGTAATTGTGGATAAGGTATAATCTCCGTGGTGAGGGAAAGCTGTACTGATCACCTTAAGAGATTTATTTCTAATTAAGTTTTTTATTTCTTAATATATTTTTTATTTTTTTACGATTTTTTTTTTTTTAATTTGACCGACAGAGATCACAAGTAGGCAGAGAAGCAGGCAGAGAGAGAGGAGGAAGCAGGCTCCCCGCTGAGCAGAGAGCCCAATTCGGGGCTCGATCCCAGGACCCTGGGATCATGACCTGAGCTGAAGGCAGAGGCTTTAACCCACTAAGCCACCCATGTGCCCCTTTTATTTTTAATATTTAACAAAATATTTTGATCAGTTGTATACAAATAAAAAACTGATAACTTCATCTGTAAGACAATTTTTTTTAACATTTAGACACTTGCTACCCAGACTTTGCTCTTCATACCTTTAAAGGTACTCTAATTCAGGCCCCGTCATACCTGCTTGGACTTTTGCAGTAGCCTTCAAGCTGATCTCCATGCCATGGCCTGGGAAGGGAGTTCCGTACCACTGCAGGAATGAGGGTCCTTTCAGAGGAAAAAGGAGGAGGAAGAAGGAAGAGAACTTAACTGTTGTCCTTCACACTTAAAAAACATGACAGAGTAACAGGTTTATAATTTGCTGTTTTATAGAGGAAAAATGGTTGTGTGTGTGTGTGTGTGTGTGTGTGTGTGTGTGTGTGTTTTAAGAATGAGAAAGAAACAAAACCCTTAGCAAGAAATCAAAAGCGCTTTCCAGCAGACTCATCTGCTCCTTTTACCCTCCTCTCTGCTTTGGATCCTCGGACTCCCGGCACCTCTGAATCCTCTCATCATTTTTAAACCCTTAAATGGTCTCCCTGCTCTGGTACATAATTCTTAGCTTCTCCTGGAATATGCTTCTCCTTCCGGGTTCACAAAGGCCCCCTGTTCCATGACGCCCATCCCGCAGTCTTACTGTTGTTTGCACAACGGGGATCCCTCTGGGCACCTAGATTTCTGCATTTCTGTCATCCCGAAACCTCCAGAGTTGGAAAGGTGACGGGCACATAGTAGGTGCTCAATAGAAGCTTGTTGATGGAATGAACCGCTCTCTGGGAAGAGGCAGGGAAATAAATGAGAATGTTGTTAAAGTGGATTTGCTGCCAAAAGGAAGCATGCATGTAGACCCGGGGAGCACAGGGGGCTTCCCTCCCTCGTCAGCCGTCCTGGATGAGAACAATCCGTAGGCTTATGTCCGCGAGCAGGAGGGTTAACCCAGCCCCCCTGCTACTGTTATCGTAATTTGTCCCTTCAGCCTTGTGAAACCCACTTCAATTTCATCTTCAGTCCTGGGTCAGACGCAACTGAGAAAAGGTCAAATCAAATGAGACTCACTGAGTGACCCTCTCTTCAGAGTCTCTCTTGGGCAGGAAGTTTAACACAGGAGCTGTATGGCCGGGGCAGAGCTTTTATTCTTGTCCTGCGCAACCCACCTGCCATTGGTTTTCTTTCCTGGGTGAATATGTTTCCAGTCAAATGTCCTGGGGTCTGTGAGGCATTAGTCCTCTCAGATGTGGCTTTCAGAGCACCTGGTTTGTTCCGGACACTCTGGGAGGTGTCTCCAGCGGACAGCGGACCCTCGGCCACGTCCGGCCGCCGCCGCACCATGTCATAGTGTCCCACTCTCTCTTCTTGCAGGCCTCGTTTCCATCACCACCCTGACTGTGCTGGCCTATGAACGTTACACTCGCGTGGTCCATGCCAGAGTGATCAATTTTTCCTGGGCCTGGAGGGCCATCACCTACATCTGGCTGTACTCACTGGCGTGGTCGGGAGCACCTCTGCTGGGTTGGAACAGGTACACCCTGGACGTGCATGGACTGGGCTGCTCTGTGGACTGGAAATCCAAGGACGCCAACGACTCTTCCTTTGTGCTTTTCTTATTTCTTGGCTGCCTGGTGGTGCCCCTGGGAGTCATAGCCCATTGCTATGGCCATATTCTGTATTCCGTTCGAATGGTAAGTTGAAAACGGCAGGTGCCCCTCCCCTAATCTATTTCCAGGGTGGGCGGTTCTGGGCAGAAGAGACTCAAACTCTCCCTACGTGATCAGTGGTTGTCCGCAGCTGGCGCCGTTCTAGGGGACTTCCTGGGAGAGTATAGAATTCTACTCTGTTCAATAGAATTGGGCACTGAATCACACTCTAAAAGGCAAATGAGGAGTAACCTCTACTTTCTCTATGCCACCCTCTAAACCACAAGGAGGAAGGAAAGGGGTTCTGGACAGATAAAATCAGTAACAACCAAGAACACCTGCGTTCTCTGACACTGTTAGAATGAAAGAACTCTGACCAAGGAAATTCCACACTTCCCATGATTTTATTCATTCAAAGGTCATGTAAATCCACTAGACCATAGTATAGATATTTCTTCCGGAAATCACTTCTGAATCATAAAGAACAAGACTGGCCACAAATGGGTTTCCTGCTGAGTGCTAGGGAGACGTCTGAAGTGACAGTGGGAGGCAGTCTCCTACTTTAGCCCCAAACACTTTCCTTGCTCAATCACCATGTCTTCCTGTCTGCGTCTTCCTTCAGAACTCCTGCTCAGCGGTCTCCTGTGCACCCTGCTAAACCCCTCTAACTTTCACCTTTAAAAAACAAACAAACAAACAAAACCGAACTTGGCCACATGCATTACTTTAAATCATAACCCACTGCTGACTTCCACATTCGAACTTTTTTCATACACATCTGTTTTGTAAAAAAAGAAAAAAAAAATCCCCATACCAATCCAAAGATAGGTTTTCCCCTATGCCCATAGTCAAACTACAGAGAGCGGCTGGAGGAAAATACGTGCCCAGATTCCCAATGCCCATACCGGAGGTCCTCCCAGCAGTGTCTGACAACGTCTGGGTCCCTGGAGGGTCCGCTCTCTCACACGGTAACTTCTACAAAGCCTCAGTTCTCCTTTTAATTCAGCTCTTGCCCTAACCCCAGTCATTCTTATCAAATAATCATGCTTATTTACAAGAAAGCCATTATCAAGAAATGTCTCAACTCCCTGCCCCCCTTTATACAAATCGCTCTGTTCAGCCTCATTCTTAGGTTCCCCCCTCTTCAGTTCTGGGGTCATGGCATAGATCTCTGAGGACCAAGCTGACCTTAGCTTCTGGTTTTCCCCCAACCCCATTTTCTGCCCCAGGGACCTCTCGCAAGTAATAGTTTTCTCTTCCACTTAACATCTCCAATCTCTTCCTTACTTCTGGCTCCTTCTCTTTAGCAATAACTATGCTACTATTATACAAAAGCAAAGTCTGCTCTCAACTCCCTCTGGCTCTCACTTCATCGCCCTCCGCACCAGTCTGTACTCAAAGAACCATTAGTGGCTTTTGGTGTTCTATCACCACTCAGTAAGCATGCATTCGGCCAATATTGGTCGAACATAGAGAATGCACCAATTACTATTACGGGCTGAATGTTTTTTTTTTTTTTTTCTCTCCCAAATTTATATATGGAAGCTTGACCCTCAACCAACGGTATTGGAGATGGGGTCTTTAGGAGGTAATTAGGGTCATATGATGTCATGAGCGTGGGGTCCTCACGATGGGGTTAGTGCTCTAGTAAGAGGAGGAGGAAAGATCAGTGTCTCTCTCTCTCTCTCTCTGTGTGTGTGTCTTTCCCTCCCTCTCTCCATCTCTTCATCCTCCTGCCGTGTCTCTTTCCAGCATGCGACACACAGAGAGAAGGCAGCCATCTCCAAGCCAAGAAAAGAGGTCTCATACCGAAACCTGCCTGTGGGCATCTTGACCTCAGACTCCCCAGCCTTCAGATGTGTGAGAAATACATGTCTGTTGTCGAAGCCACTCAGTCTATGTTATATTGTTATGGAGGCCCAAGCTGACTAAGCCGTTGCCTAAGCTCTGAGGATGTAACATGTATAAGATATCGCCCCTGCCTCAGTTTATAGTTTAATAAACTTACCTATCGCTTAATTCCCCAACCCAGAGCAAATTGGCGCTTCCTTCCTTGAGCACACTGTCAGAGAAACAGCCCACATTAAGGTAACTGATGATCTCTCAAATGCTAGATCCAGGGAACACATTCCTATCTCTTTTTTCTTTTCTGACATCCATGGTATTTGACACTTGTGGCGTTATTAACAACTTCCACTCACTGGTGGTTTTCTCCTCCACGGTTTCTAGGATTCTATTCTCTCCTGTCTTTGCTGCTGATTCTCTGGCCCATCTTGTTAGGTCTCTGCCCAGGGTGGCTTCCTATGGGCTTCCCAGCATTGTGCGTGTAGCTCTTTTCTCTTACTACACACTGGCCTTGGGCATGTCCTATGCTCTTAGGATGTCCCCTTCTAACAACGGCTTCTGACCCAGGGTGTTCTTCTGACCTCTGTCAGGTCCCCGTCAGCTGCCTATTGCAGACCTCCACTAGGATGGTCCCCAGACCTATCAGATTCTTCTTCTTCTTCTTCTTTTTATCTTAAGATTTTATTTATTTATTTGAGAGTGAGAGAAAATAGGAGAGAGCAGGGTGAGGGTGGGGTGAGCACAGAGGCAGAAACAGACTCCCCACTGAGCAGGGAGCCTGATGCAAGGCTCCATCTCAGGACCCTGGGATCATGACCTGAGCCTAAGGCAGATGCTTAACTGACTTGGCCTTCCAGGTGCCCCTTCAGAACATTCAGACTTAACAGATTCCATGTGCGCGAAGACAACTGGGCCATCTTTCCCCCAGCCCGGCTGCCCCTCCATTCCCTTTCTCAGTGGATGGTCATTATTCCTCAGCCAGAAATGAGAGCATAATATTTGACTATTCCTCATCCAAATCTCCCCAATTATCCCACAATCAATGATCAGTTTTCATGTATTCAACCTCCTGTTTTTCCTTATATCCTTTTCCCCTTCTCCTGTGGTCACAGACTCAGTTCAAAGGGGCCTTAGTTTTTTCTTCCTTTCTTCTAATCCGTTTTCTCCACACTTCCACCAGAGTAGTTATTCTTAAGTGCAAGTTTTCTCATATCTTTGGCCAGCTTAAAATCCTTCAGAGGTTCGTCTGCCTTCACGATGAAAAATAAAGCCTCCGAGTGTGAGTACCAGGGTCCTGCAGATGGTCCCGCCATCTCTTGTCCGTGTGTCCGGCTTTAATTCTTGACATGCCGACCCTCTTGCCAACTCGGGTTCCAGTCAAGTGCAGTATTTCCTGTTCCCAGAACTTGACACGTGTTCTATTACTACTTTACATTAGCATTCATCCTGTTCCTGGGACACTCTGTCCTTTCCCCTTCCTCGGCTGAACCACAGGAGGCTGAGCTCAGTATCTTCCTGCCCTTACCTATGTCTGAATCCATTACCCATCCTGTGTGTTCTCCAAGCCCTCTCTGGTCGCCTCTCTCATGACACGCATCATCTACGGAAACAGTCTGTGTGTCTCTCACCCTCAGAATCCAGTGAATTCCTTAAAAGCAGAGACCCAGTCTTATTCATTTTTTCACCTACAGCTGGAACAGGACTTGCATAAAATAGTTGATCAGAGACTATTTTTGGAATGAGTGACAAACAATGCATTGGAAGGGCAAGTGGTGCGAGTCTGAAGAGACTTGACTCTAGACCACAGTATTCTCCACTCAGAACCTGGTGGTTATCCAGAGGGGTGACTCATAGCACTGATGGAGACAGAGCTTCTCATGTGAGAAAAGGACTCACGGTGAAATGTTCGAAAATCTACAGGTGTCTGCATCAATAAGCCCAATTTAATGTAGGCAGAGGACTCTTTTATTGGGAATTCTGGGGAATGTGTCTTAAGTGGTTCAACCTTCAGGACAAGTTCAGCTGTGTATATGCTTTTGCTCCATCTGTAGCCATTTTAGAAGATATTCTCAAATGATTGTATATTGGGATAGGATATTTGGGGGGCTCTTTATTTGGAAAACTTTGAAAGGACAGAGTGAAGGCATGGAGAATGATAAAACAGAGAGGCCAAAAGAGATAAATGAAAAATCATCATGGAAACTACAGATCTGCAAACACAAATAATCCAGAACAATAATCAGAACTATATCCTTGTACCAAAGAGAAACTGGGCTTTCCCAGCCCGGTATTTCCTTAAATGAACTTCTCCAGCATGCATGTAATTTCAAGATGATAAATGAGTGCTCTGCTTTGATCCATGTTGAGAAGATGGGAATTGAGTTGCTCAGAAAGGGTAGAGATGAGTCTGTAGGGGACTCTGGATGGTGGGGAATTGGAGACAGATGATTGAGCTGTAGTTATACTGAGTATATTGTATATTGTGTATTATCAATACAATGCAATATATCATATATTAAATAGACTATATATTGAGTATATCAAATATATATATACTCATTAATTGCAACTGAGGAGCCAAAAATCTGATTTGATTCCAAAATTTGATTCCAAATATTCCATAGTATCATAAAAGTACAAATGCATATAAATGTGTTAGTTTCAAATATAACTCCAGTGTAAATAAATATTTAATCTTGGACATAATCCCACAAAGTCATGTGTGTGGAACTGGGACCCAACTTCTGTTAAGTCCAACAAGTTATTCATTTGAATCTTTTTTAATCTTGACTCTTAGAGGAAGTAATTGATTGCCAGGAGCAAAAGTGGTGAATCTGGGATATGGATCCAGACCTAATTCCAAATAGAGACCTTTTATTAGAACTCTACAACCTTCTTAAGAAACTCTGGGGAGGGGCACCTGGGTGGCTCAGTGGGTTAAAAGCTTCTGCCTTCAGCTCAGGTCGTGATCCCAGGGTCCTGGGATCGAGCCCCACATCGGGCTCTCTGCTCAGCGGGGAGCCTGCTTTCTCCCCTCTCTCTGCCTCCTGCTCTGCCTACTTGTGATCTCTGTCAAATAAATAAATAAAATCTTTTAAAAAAGAGGAAAAAAACTCTATGGAAAATTTCCCACCCACCCAAAAAATGTTCTGAAAATAGAGTAATATCCTATCACATGAAATAAAATAGTTTCTTCTAAAATAGAATAGATAAGGGGCACCTGGGTGGCTCAGTAGGTTAAGCCTCTGCCTTCGGCTCAGGTCATGATCTCAGGATCCTGGGATCGAGCCCTACATCGGGCTCTCTGCTCAGCGGGGAGCCTGCTTCCTCCTCTCTCTCTGCCTGCCTCTCTGCCTATTTGTTATCCCTCTCTATGTCAAATGGATAAATAAAACCTTTTAAAAAAATAGAATAGATATATAGATAATAGAATAGATAATAATAGAATCCAACTTTACAACCATGCCCACTCCTACACCTTCCTCTACTCTATAAAAACACAAGCATTTTAATTATCCATATTTTCTTCCTACTCTCTGTCAGTATGAATAGGTGATTCTACTAAGAACAGAGTTTCTTCAATATAATTTTAGATGATATCAATAATTTAGCTGTATCAATTCAAATATACTTTTAAACACTATAAGCACATGTTCTGATTTATTTGGAAACTTTTTTCCTTAATTTTTATGATAATCCTGGAAATAAAAAGGAATGCTTAGATTTTGCTGAAATGCAATAAATTTCCCAGTTTAAAATTGTGCACTAAGTATAAACAGTATGCAAGATACCTTATTTTAAATACATAGGCATTTGTATTTTTGTAGCAAACTTAACTTTTTAGGATAGTCAGAAAAACCATTTTATTTAAGAACATACTTTTGGTGTAGAGGGATATTATCGCCTCCCCTTACTAACAAATTTATAATAACAATAGAAGGAACCTTGAAAGAAAGAACTTTTATCTGAGAAACCCAAACAACTTTCAGACTCTAGACCATTATTCTTCAGTGCTTTACTAGGGATGAATTAAAAGCAGATATGCTGAGTTTACAGGGATGTGGCTACAAGTGTTCTCTGCACCTGAGCCCGGATGAAACCAACCACAAGCGAGGTCCCCATCCAATCCCACTTTGCAGTAGTTAGCTGGGAGTGGAAGCCACCATAGTTTGCAGCAAGAATTCATTTGGGAATTTAGCTTTAACCAAGACCAGCTTAACCATGCAGAACCGACGTCACATGTTTGCTGCCTGGTTTGAGAAGTTGAGGGTTATGGTCTGGATTAGAGTTTCCAGGATCATAGAGAGAGTTTCCAACTTGTCAGGACTCTGTCAGGCTGTCTTTCAGTGACTGGAGAATCTAAGCAAAATAATTCATTTTCTTCTTTTTTTTTTTTTTTTAAGATTTTATTTATTTATTTTAGAGAGAAAACATGTGTGGTTGTGGGGGGGGGGGTAGGGGCAGAGGGAGAGCGAGAATCCCAAGCAGACTACACACTGGGCGTGGAGCACAGCAGGCCGGATTGTGAAATCAAGACCTGAGCCAAAATTAAGAGTCCCACACTCAACATCTGAGCCACCCAGGCGCCCCCATTCTTTTCTTCTTTAAAGAAATTGGAAAACATTAAAAACCATTAAAGGATCAAAGAGGCTATGTGGCTCCAAGTACTGTATTAAAGATTAATGGACTGAGACATGGAGAGATTAAGGGCTGGACACAGCTGGAGGCTCTTGGATCAGAAGTTGACCCCGAAAGTCCTGTTGTCTTTCCACAAGGGTGGGCCCTGGAATTTTGTCTGTATATCTATTATCAAAGCAACATGAGAAAAGTTTTCTTTGACTTCCAGCTCTTTCTTTCTCCTTTCTGCAGCTTCGTTGTGTTGAAGATCTTCAGACAATTCAAGTGATTAAGATTTTAAGATATGAAAAGAAAGTGGCCAAAATGTGCTTTTTAATGATATTTATCTTCCTTATCTTTTGGATGCCTTATATCGTGATCTGTTTCATGGTGGTGAATGGTTATGGACACTTGGTCACTCCAACAGTATCTCTTGTCTCCTATCTCTTTGCTAAGTCAAGCACTGTATATAATCCGATTATTTATATCATCATGATCAGAAAGGTAAGTGTGGTAATATACATGTTGTTTTCACCATGTAGATGTGGTTGTTGGAAAATGTAATACTTTTATAGAGATTATTCAGACACCTTCAATGATAGAAACCAAAGTCAAGAATTTTATAGGAAAAAGTGTTCAGGAATAAATGCAAGGTATTCCCCAAAGAAAATAGTAACAATTCTAAGATCTACCAAAGATCTTGTTAAGTAAACTTCCATTAAAATTAATATTTAACTCATCAGGAAACATTTTATGTCTTGTAATAATAATGGCCACAAAGTTAATAATTTACTTAAAATACTTACTGTACTATGGAGATTATACCCATTATCTTTCAAAACACCATGAGATAGGCACTAGAATTATTTTTTACTTGATTTATGAATTATAACACAAGTTCAAAAAAGTTAAATGACTGGCCTGCTCCAGGAATTGTTGGTGCCTGGATTCCAGTCTGGTTTGCTAGAATATCAAAGTCCATCTCACCACTTAGGGTTTCAGGTATCATTATTCACATGCCATGACGAGTGTGTAGCTCAAACTAATTCGTTTCCAGAAACTCCTCTAGATCGAATGGGAAGCTTATCATCTGTGTGTGTGGTAGACAGGTTTCGGCTTGACGACTGTCAGCCAGGACTATGAGGGCCTCACTAGGATTGCGAAGAAGCATGAGGCTAAGGCTCTAAGTCACAAAGCTTAAAAACCAGAGAATTGCCAAGTTATAATGGCCAATTCCTGTACTGACATTTTTTATTTTTATTTTTAAAATATTTATTTATTTGAGAGAGATAGAGAGAGAGAGAGATAACATGAGGAGCAGGGCCTGAGGGAAAGGGAGAGACAGAGAGGCAGAGGCAGAGGGAGGGGGCATCATCAAGCCGACGCTGCCCTGGGCCTCGAGCCCAACTCAAGGCTCGACCTCACAACCCTGAGATCCTGACCTGACCAAAACCAAGAGTCACATGCTCCATAGACTGTGTCACCCAGGACCCTCTCCATCGAAACTTTAAAGTAGCAGATCACACTAATAACAGGCAATAATAATTAATAATAATTATAATAATAGCTACTGTGGCTACTAATACTCAAAAGTTTGGAATGAGAAAACATTTTTTCTATTAACCTTATAATGTTCACTGCTAAATCTCCCCCTTTGTACTTTCATATGGTTTCAGTCTCTATTCATTGATGGTCTTTCTTTCTCTTTCATGATGGCTTCATTTATCTATTTACTTGAATCCAGAGAATTTTAACTCAGAGTCCCTAAAATCTGAGAATTACTTGAATTGGCTTCAGGAGAGCCATGAGAACCTCTGAAATTAGTCATAAAACTTTTTAAGAATATGCACATGTACATTTTTCTAACAAGATAGTTTATAAGCTTAATTTTCTGAAGAAGTGTAAGAACTTCATATTTTAACTACCACGTCAACAGGCAAATAATTACATTTAAAATATATTACCTCACATTATGTTTTGTGTTCTTTCTCTGGGCCAGTGGCCCCTATGTCAGTTCTTTTAAAATTTTAGTGTGCATACAGTACACCAGGAGAGACCGTAAAAAAAAAAATTTTTTTTTAAAAGAGTACATACTCAGATTTGGTATGCCTGGGTGGCCAAGATTCTGCTTTGCACATGGTCCCCATGTTTCTGGTTCTCAGGAGCACACTTAAGATGGAAAGTCTGAAAGACACAGTAAACTAACAAATAAATAAAACAATGGTCCTTATCCTCAAGGAGCTTACCATTTATGGAGGAAAACATATTTTGACATACTTTAACCCTTATAATAATGTATCTTTAGCACTTAAGCTGGTATAGCAAACACTAGTTTGATGAATAGATAGTCTCAAGCAAATATTTTTAAAGGTGAGTATAGACTAAATACTAACTTGTATACAAGTGAGTTTTAAAGAAGACAGAAATCAATGTAGCTAGCTCTTCTATTTTCCACTGATATTTCCTGGTCTGGGAAAGCCCATGTATTAAACTTCAATTTTGCTCTGAACTAATGGGATAAAAAAAAATTTTTTTTAAAGATTTTATTTATTTATTTGACAGACAGAGATCATAGGTAGGCAGAGAGGCAAGCAGAGAGGCAGGCAGAGAGAGAGGAGGAAGCAGGCTCCCCGCTGAGCAGAGAGCCCGATGCGGGGCTCGATCCCAGGACACTGGGATCATGACCTGAGCCGAAGGCAGAGGCTTTAACCCACTGAGCCACCCAGGCGCCCCTAATGGGATAAAAATTAAATTAACTTTTTATTTATATGTTTTATTGGTCACGATAGACTATTGCAACAAATAACTCCACCATTTCAGTGAATCAGCAAGAAAAGTATTCTTTCATTTCTTTTTGAAAACATTTATTTTAGAAAGAGAAAGAGAACACCTGTGGGAGCATAAGTGGGGAGAGGGGCAGAGCGAGAGAATCTCAAGCAGACTCCCTGCTGAGGACAGAGCCCCCTACGGGGCTTGATCTCAAGACCTCGAAATCATAGCCTGAGCCAAAACTAAGAGTCAGGAGCTCAACTAACTGAGTCACCCAGGGGCCCTAAGGTTTTGCTCATTAAATCCTGGTCCAGAGTCCACTCTATTTGCTGGAGGGCAGGGGCTCTGTCCCATACAGTTCTGTAGGAATCAAAGTTCCTCCATGTTGTGATGTTATAATCTTCAGGCTTGACCTCTAAGGTCTTATAGGAGGGGGAAGAGCAGGAGGAGCCTCTGAAAGGAAGTTGAGAAATGGGGTTCAGTGTTGTACCCAGGACAAGGGGAGGATCATGGGTATTGGTGTGCACTAGCACTCTCTGCTGTAGTATTTTTTCTCCAGATGGTTTGTAATCTTGATAGAAAAGAATTCCTTACCTGACCAAAGGAAATTAGTGCGGACGGCTGACTGTAAACTCTGTGGGAAGGGTCTTGTCGGCCTTTGCTGCTCGCAGTATTCCCAAATTGTAGCCCAGTGGCTTTTACCTTGTAGTTGCTCACTGAATATTTGTGGAATGAATTAATTTGAATTTTTAAAAAATTTTTTTGTTTTTATTTATTTTTTAAATTTATTTTCAGTGTTCCAGAATTCATTGTTTATGCACCACACCCAGTGCTCCATGCAATCCGTGCCCTCTCCAATACCCACCACCTGGTTCCCCCAACCTCCCATCCCCCGCCCCTCCCAAACCCTCAGATTGTTTTTCAGAGTCCACAGTCTCTCACGGTTCGTCTTCCCCTCCAATTTCAAGTTTCTTAAACAGATTTAGTTGTCCTCAAAGACAGTGCATGCAACTTGAATCCATGGTGATTATAAGGTATTGTAATAGTCCTTTATGATTTTGTTGATGAGAATTACATAATAATAATAAAAACCCTTAAACTCCAGGGTTATGTAGGTACATATGAGCACTGCCACCTAACCCCATCCCCACCCAGCTAACAAAAAAGAACAACCGAAATTAAATTCAACTAATTTGAATTTAGGATTAGGGTTAGGGTTAACCCTAATTAAGGGCCGAATTTTTACTTTATATTCAACTTCATTTTCTCTCTGCCCAGTTCCGAAGATCCCTTTTTCAACTGCTCTGTTTCCGACTTCTGAGATGCCAGAGGCCTGCTAAGGACCTACCAGCCAATGGGAGTGAAATGCAGATCAGACCCATTGTGATGTCACAGAAAGACGGGGACAGGCCAAAGAAAAAAGTGACTTTTAATTCTTCTTCCATCATTTTTATCATCACCAGTGACGAATCACTGGCAGTTGATGAGAGTGACAAGACCAGTGTGTCAAAGGTTGATGTAATCCAAGTTCGTCCTTTATAGGAAGGAATAATGGTAATGAAAGATGAGGCCTTATACTGGAAACCACATCTTGACTTCCATTATGAGGACTATTTTGGAATCCCCACTCTACGTAATATTTTGGGGGAGGAAAAACTTTCTTCTGCCCTCAAATTTTCTTCTACCTGGTGAAGGAAATAAATTGACATGACACAGATGAACAGGAGAAAACCCCAAAAGTTTAATTCTGTGTGCATGGAGGCCCAATAATAAAATTGAGACCCAAAGAAATGAGCAGGGCATGTAGCTTTTTCACATTTTAGACAAAGAGACATAAATCTGTAAGGAATTGACAGGACAGGAAAACTCAAGTTTGGGAGCTTCAGTCCGTAAAGAATTCTAAACAGGATCTGGGCTTGGTAGTAATTTAGTAAAAGTAACAGGGTTTGTTCATACAGGTTTTTTCAGCCCTCAGTTCTCTGTCTCTGATGATACAGATGTCTCTCTACCCCCTGGTTTAGGGAGGTTCCTTTCACACAAGAGATTTCCTGCTTTCAGGAGGACAAAGGAAGGTCAGACTGTGCTTTTTGCATCTGGTGTTTATTAAGTAAGTTAAATTCAAAATTGTGGCATATTTTGGGGCATCCTGCCTTGGACTCCCACAACATCAACAGAACTTCGGTGAGTCAGCAGGAAATCTGAATTGCCCGTACGTATGCTTTCTAGCCTCTGGAAGCAACTGAGCAAGACAGTTGCTTTACTTCAATGGGTGCTTTCTGTAACGAAAAACCCTTCATGGCACAAGATGGGCACCTGGCACCATTAACTTCTAACATGTTGGAAATTTTCATTTCAAATATATTTTTTTAAATGACACTATTTTCCAAGGCACACAATACATTTTTTCTCAAAAATACTTAGCTGTATTCACAGCTCAGAAATAATGGTAAAAAAATAACTTTGTATCATATATGTCGGAAACTGCAGCTTTTCGGTGGTGTTGGATCCTCATCACTGTCTTGTCTTATGTATGAACGATCAGATTTATCAGAGAGCCTATTCCAGGGTGAAAAAGAAAATCAGCACCCTGGCTTCCTCTGAAACGAAAGACTTACTGTATGTGCCGTATGATAAAGACGAGCTTCCAGATGACTGTCCTGCGAAGCGCACTCCAGGAGGAATACTGAAAAGCAACCCAGCTAAGGAAAGGTCGTGAATTTCAAAATAATCGTGGAGGCTGGGGACTCACATGAGCAGAGGATGCCCATGGGAACGATGTGTCGATGGCAGATCTGTTTCATTTCAAACATGACTTGGCAACCTTATCCTCTCAACAATTTGCCACAATTTTGCCAAGTGTTTTGGGTTTAGAAAAGAAGTTCCAAGCAAAAAAAAAAAAAAAAAAGAAACAAATCTACATTTGAAAGGGATGAAAGTAAGTGTAAAACTGTATTCATAAAATGTATTACTTAGTCTTTTTTGCTCTTTAACCAGTCTCCTGGGTAATCGACGGTCAGTGTTCGTGAAGTTGCCATTTTCCCATGAGTCCTTGTTTGGACTAAACACAGCTCGTTAGAACTCAAGGATTTCTTCAACTATCTAAAAAAGAAACTGAACCATTTTATTTTGTTGCCTAATTTTTATTTCTTAGTTGACTGTCCTGCTGATGTAGCATCTTCACAATTAATCATGTCTGAAAGACTTCTGACTGTGTCAGCTGGTCTACTGAAGAAGAACCAAAGAGAATATTTTCCCTAAAAGAACCTTTCAAAATCAAGTTTATCGCTGGTTAGTAAACTGCTTCTGGAGAATCTCAAGTGGAATCATTTCTATGAAAACTGTCTCCCTTGTTTCCTTTCCACTCTGTCATCTATATATCTGTTTAATTTATAAGTAAAACTTCTTGTTCTTCACTTAGTATGGCATCAATAACCCCCTCTTTTTTTTAATCTTCAGAAGGTAATGATGGCTTTCGAAGATGGTGAAGTAAAATTAGTTCATTTTTGTAACGTTCTAGAGTGCCCCAAATTCCTCATTTTTACTTCCAGTTTTGGTAAGTGGAGCTGAGCTCTACGTTGGATTAGTTCCAAAGTGTAATTTACATGTTAGGCAAATCGTGGTTTTTAGTCTTGGGTGTTACGAGTCCGTCCTATCGTGACTTTAACGATGTCCTTGAAAGGGAAGAGGTGATCAGCATCTTCCTTGAGGTCCCTGGTGCTTTACTTTTTGAGAAGTGAAAGAGATCTTAGTCACTGCACTTTCATATTTAGAATGACCACACCTATGTGTAGCATTATGGGAAAGCTGTATTTTGCAACTTAAACTGGTAGTTTAGGGGTGGTCCCACTCCCAATAACCACAACGAACACACAGAGAAATTTTATACTGATTTTAATTGTAAGCGGGAATATATCTGTCCCTAGTGAATTAAATATGATGATGGAAACATGGCTTTGATTCTTAGTTTCAGTTATGAGGAAGTCCAGTTGCCGCGTCAGCATATTTATGTCACCGGCTAATGACATTGGGAATTTTTTTCTAGTGACTCCATGGAGTTTGCAAGGAAACATGTCCTGTTTTCTGGAAAGAAGTGAGCCACTCCCATGGTCTTCTGAAGTAGTGCAGGGGTCTCAGGGACATGGAGCACAGAAATAGGTAGGTACTACCCATGGCTATCAATGCTCCAAAGAAAAAGAGTCCTTTGTTTATCACCTGTAAAAACAGCAAGAAGTCTCGTGTTATTTGTCCAGAGATAAAGATCTCAAAAGACTTCATTCTTGAACAACCAAGGAGTATACAACGTCTTCTTTGTTCTTTAACCTAAAATGGCAATTTAATGGCATGACCACGAGGTCAAGGCCTAGGATGGCTGGTAAGGTCAGGAATTTGGAGCTTCCCTTCTCTGTCTCTGTCCCTCTCCCTTCCCAGAGATAGCTGAATCCATGTGCTCTGTGTAATGAATTCTTAGCAGTCTGCCTTTGTATAGCCATAAACACACACACACACACACACACACACAATTTAGAAAAAGAGTTATAAATGCGATCTTATTAGAGTCTGTTAGCCTCCCTTGGCCTCCTTGCTTCCCTTGACATAATATTCAAAATGCATGATGTCCTGCTTGCCCTTCCAGCTGCCCCTCAGGCGGTTCTCACACACCAGGGCTGCCTCCAGGGCCCCCCAGCACCCCCCCCCAGCACTCCCGTGCTCCACCAGCCGCGGTCAGCCTGCCCCTCCCGCCTCTGAGCTGCAGGAGGAGAGGGGCTGCTGCTTATTCATCTCCTGCCCAGCTCCGTCTCTAGACATTAAATGCAGTGATTTGCTGAATGAATAAAGTTGTTAGATTCCAGAGGAAATCTAGGAATCTGAATGTCTGTGTACTGGCATCTCTGGGTGAGCTGCCCAAAATGAACGTGTTCGGGCATTAAATTAGAATTAGATTATGTGTTACAAGAGTTTCAACCCTGTCCAATTTCACAGGTTAAACCCATAAGAATATTGCATGAAGCAAAAGTCAATGGCTAAATACCAGTAAAAAAAATTACATTGCTAAAATAAATTTAAAAGTTTAGAAATACTGCATCAGGGGTATCCTTGGTAGTTCAGTTGGTTTAGTGTCTGACTCTTGATTTTGGCTCAGGTCATGGTCTCGGGCTTGTGGGATCAAGTCCTGCGTCAGGCTCCAAACTCAGCACGGAGTCTGCTGGTCCCTTTCCCTCCACTCCTTAACCCACTTGTGCTCAGACACACTCTCTCTCTAAATAAACAAAATCTTAAAAAAAAAAAAAAAGAAATACTAGCCTCAGTTCTCTTTTGCATTTCCTCCCTTGCGGGGCACTCCCTCTCTCTCTCCCTCTTGCTCGCTCTCTCTTTCTCCCTTTTTGTAATTTTGTTCATCAGGCGCTTTACCTCCTGTGTACCCAGGACAGTTTTTATTTGGAAGCAACCATGTCTGTCACATCATTTCTGAACTTGCCTGAAGAATCATAAGCATCACACTATGAACTTCAACTTGTTCTCACCTTTTTCTGCCAATGCCAATGCAGCTTTGCCTCATGGTATCTTATTCTGGAAAAGGTGACCTATAAGGAAGTTTAAAAAGTATTCTTGTGATCCTTTAATGGCTAAACAGAAGAATGAAATGAGATGTCTTAAAGCCAGACCTTACCATGGTATAGAGAGGAATGAAGGTAGACGGCATAAGAGCCTGAAGAAGTCTCTCCACCTTCCTGTAGAAGATGAACCACCTGGAGTTGACGTGAGCTCGCATCTGCAATAACGGAAGACTCTTACAGAATACCTCCAGCGAATGGCGTTTATTTCTTTACGACAACACAGTCCCAATCACGGCAAAGCAGGACACAGAGTAGTCAACTTTGTATTCCCTTCACAGTCGTTACCAATCCTTTTTAGTGAAAGTGTAAGACGTTACCTTGAAAGGTTGAGCAACTGCACAAAACCTGTGATAGAACACCACTCTGCTCAGGGGGCATTATGGGAACTCTATTTCAGTGAAAGGTTTGTTCAGCCAGATCTGGGGACCGTCTGTGGGACCAAAGATGTGACTAACTGCCATTGTTTACGAGCTGGTTTGAAATCTCCTTCATGGCAGGGAGGGATCGTTGAAGCTATGTCTGTCCTGACTTACTCCATATTGAGAAAAAATATCGTGTTTTTAGCTGTCTTGTTTTTAAAGACACCGGCAAGTTACATCAGTGAAGATTTTCAGTACATATGAAACAATTCTGCTCAAATGGAAATCCACATCACTTCTATTTTCTATCTTCGGGAAAGATGGAAAACAACTGCACTCTTTTCCTTAAACTTGTAAATTTTCTCATTTGATCTCATTTAAAAACTGTGACCATGACTATTTATTGTAAGTTTTTTATGTGACTGGCTCAAATGTAATTGTGTTTTTCTTTTGAGTATTAATCCTTTAACCATGAATTTCTTTGGTATATACATATTTTTTTCCAGTGCATAAGGTCCCAAAGGATATTATAAACCTGCTCCAAATTTGCAGAGTATAATATTAACAGTGTTAAGATCATTTGATGTTTCTCAAATCTTCAAAATATGTTACTATATCAAAATTATATTTTCCTTAAAATAAAATATTACTAGCTCTACCAAATGTCTAAGGTTTGTGTTTGTGAATTATCGGTGATTGAAATCAGACATTGAATCATCTTTGTTACCTCCTAAATGTCCCTAAAATGTAGAGGGACATGATGTGTGTGGGTCATTGTCACGTCTACAGTCACAATCCACCCATATGCAAGGAATGCTCTGCGTGTGTGTGTGTGTGTGTGTGTGTTTGTACCTATTCTTATTCAGCATGTATGTGATGGGGCTGGAGCAAAGAAAACATTTGTGACTTCTGGGGGAAGGTTGCAGTGGAGGAGGACCCTAGGTTCACCTCATCCCATGGATACACCTATATAACCACCACCACACAGTGTAAAAAACCCAGAAAAATAACCCGAAGCCACCAGAACAGACTCTCCACAGCTAAATATTGGGAAGAGGCCACAACTAAAGAGGGTAGGAAGGACAGAGACACAGTCAGGAGCCACACTGACCCACAGGACTATCCAGAGGAGGTCAGGACACTGCTGGCATGGAAAGGGGAGGGCAGGAGGCCCCACACCAGGCACCCTAGGTGTAGGACACCCACACTGGGAAGACAAATCCCCATAACATTTGGCTTTGAAAACCAGAGGGGCCTAACTTGGATAGTTCTTACCATCAGCGGAGCTTAACACCTGGAACTTCAAAAATCAGACGGCTCTGCTGGGGGAGAGCTGGAGGGTGAGAGGAAACTGAGTCCCCACCCTTAAAGAGACAGCACAACAAAGAGAATCACTCATACACAATATAGTATAGAAGCAACAGTTTGGAAAAATGCCTAGGATATGCGAAAAGATTTATTTACTGATCTCAGAGCATGTGGGATTTATCCCTGGAATGCAAGGGTGGTTCAATATTCACAAATCAATCAAAGTGACACATCACATCACTAAGAGAAAAGACAAAAATCATATGCTAATTTCAATAGATGCAGAAAAGGCATTTGAGGAGCGCCTGGGTGGCTCAGTGGGTTAAGCCTCTGCCTTTGGTTCGGATCATGATCTCAGGGTCCTGGGATTGAGCCCCGCATCGGGTTCTTTGCTCAGCAGGGAGTCTGCTTTCCCCTCTCTTTCTGCCTGCCTCTCTGCCTACTTGTGATCTCTCTCTGTCAAATAATAAATAAAGGCATTTGACAAAGAACAACATTCATTCATCATAAAAACCCTCAACAAAGTAGGTTTAGAGGGTCTATACCTCAACATAATAAGGACCCCATATGAAAAACCCATAGCCAACATCATAGTCTGGTGAAAATCTGAGAGCTTTCTCCGTAAGATAAAGAACAAGTCAAAGATGTCCACTCTCACCACTTTTATTGAATATAGCCCTGGAAATCCAGCTACAGCAATCAGAGAAGAAAAAGAAATAAAAGGCATCCATATTGGAAAAGAAGAAGTAAAACTTTCACTATTTGCAAATGGCATTATACTATATACAGAAAACCCTAAAGACTCCACCAAAAAACTACTGGAACTGATAAATGACTTCAGTAACGTTGCAGGACACAAAATTAATATACAGACATCCATTGCATTTCTATACACCAATAATGAAGTAACAAAAGAGCAAGTGAGTAAAACAATCCCATTTACAATTGCACCAAAAATAATAAAATAGCCAGGAATAAACCTAACCAAGGAGGTGAAAGACCTATACTCTGAAAACTGTAAAGTATTAATGGAAGAAATTGAAGATAACAAACAAATGGAAAGACATTCCATGCTCATGAATTGGAATAAAAAACATTGTTAAAATGTATATACTACCACAAGCAATCTACACATTTAGTGCAATTCCTGTCAAAATACCAACAGGCTTTTCTGCAGAACTGGAACAAATAATCTTAAAATTTGTATGATACCAGAAAAGACCCCAAATAGACAAAACAATCTTAATAAAGAAGATTAAAACTGGAGGTATCACCATCTCAGATCTCAAGATAAACTTTGAAGCTATAGTAACCAAAACAGTATGATACTGACAAGAAAATAGACACATAAGATCTACAGAAGAGAAGAGAGAGCTCAGAAATAAGCCAATTAACCTTTGACAAAGGAGTCAAAAATATGCAATGGGAAAGACAGTCTCTTCAACAAATGGTATGGGGAATGCTGGACAGCCACATGCAAAAGAATGAAACTGGACTACTTGACTACACCATCTACAAAAATTAACTCAAAACAGATTAAAAACCTAAATGTGAGACCTGAAACCATAAAAATCCTAGAAGAGGGCACAGGGAGTAATTTCTCTAATACCAGCCTGAGCAACATTTTTCTAGATGTGTCTCCTGAGGCAAGGGGAAAAAAGGAAAAATAAACTATTAGGGCTACATCAAAATAAAAACTCCTGCCGAGCAAAGGAAACAAGAGAACTAAAACACAACAAAACCTACAAAATAGAAGATATTTGCAATTGACATATTTGATAAATGGTTGGTATCCAAAATATAAACAACATATACATCTCAACACCAAAACCCCCAAATAACCCAATTAAAATGCGCAGAAGACATGAACAGACATTTCTCCAAAGAAGACATCCAGATGGCCGACCAGACATACAAAAAGATGCTCAACATCACTCATCATCAGAGAAGTACAAATCAAAACCATAATGAGATACCACCTCCCACCGGTCAGATTGGCCAAAATTAAAAACACCAGAAACAAGTGCTGATGAGGACATGGACAGAAGAGAACCATCAGGCACTGTTGGTGATTGCAAACTGGTGCAGCCACTGTGGAAGACTGTATGGAGGTTTGTCAAAAAATTAAAAATCGAGTTACCGTATGAATCAGTAATTCCACTACTGGGTATTTACACAAGAATAAGAAAACACTAATTTTGTAAAACATAGGCACTCCTGTGTTTATTGAAGAATTATTTAAAATAACCAACCTATGGAAATAGCCCGTGTCCCTTGATAGAGTCAAGGATAAAAAAAGAGGTGATTTATATGTGTATTTATAATGGAATATTACTCAGCCATAACAAAAGAACGAAATCTTGTCATTTGCAACAGCATGGATGGACCTAGAGTGTATTATGATAAGTAACGTAAGTCAGAGAAAGAAAAATGTCGTATGATTTCACTCATATGTGGAATTTAAGCAATGAACCAAAGAAGATAAAAAAGGTGACAAACTCTTGACTATAGAGAACAAACAGGTGGTCACCAGAGGGGAGGTCAGTGAGGGGATGAGAGGAGTGGTGGGGATTAAAGAGTGTATTTACCATGATGAGCACTGAGCAATGCATACAACTATTGAACCACTGCTTTCTATACTGAAACTAATGTAACACTGTATGTTAATTACACTGGAATTAAAGTTTAAACAATGTTGTTTAAAAAGAAAAGAACTATCTGTTAGACTATTAGGAATGATCTCACTGAAGGGAGCCTAACCCCCTCACTCACCTCTATGTAATTGTACATGGACAGGTCTGAGATGGCGTGGTCATCTGGAATTCTCAATCTTGAATATTCAGGAAGACACACACCTAGGAGCCAAGTTGAATAATATATCATTTCCAATACAGTCTATGAAAATGTGCTGGCCTCTACACCAATCAAATTAAATGGTGAGACAAGTTGTAAAAAAGGGACAAGAATAGAAACCTATGCCCCATGTTTCCCATGGAGATCAAATGAGAAAATGGACTAAAAAATAGAGCAAGATGCCCAACACATATGAAGTGTTCATTAATGCGAGTTGAGTCTCATTGTCAAAATCAGTATTGTTTTATTTTTGTTCTGTAGTAACCAAGCCCAGCGCTGACAGGATGTTCTGACATATGAACCCTCTACCCCCCCAATCATCCCTATCACATGCAGATCCATCCCACCAGGGCCGAGGTGGGAGGAAACAAAATGTCTCCACATCTGGAGCATCTGTGCAAGATGACTGGAAAAGGAAGTTAGAAAACCAAAAGAACTTTACTCTGGACCCTCTAGTCTTTCTGATCCAGATACCAGTGTCCAAGGACTTCCTAAAACACCATCACACACAATTACTATGAACTCACTTCATGCCAGACTTTTAAAAAAAATATTAAATTAAATTTACTTATTTTAATTAACATATAATGTATTACTTGCTTCTGGGGTACAGGTCTGTGAATCTTCAGTCTTACACAATTCACGGCACTCTCCATAGCACATACCTCCCCAGTGCCCATCACCCAACCACCCTCTCCCTCCTCCTCCCCTCCAGCAATCCTCAGTTTGTTTCCTGAGGTTAAGAGTCTCTTACGGTTTGTCTCCCTCTGCAGTCCCATCTTGTTCCATTTTCCCTCCCTTTCCCCCCACAACCCCCTTCCCTGCCTCTCAAATTCATCATATCAGAGAGATCATATGATAATTGTCTTTCTCTGATTGACTTATTTCACTTAGCATAATGTCTTCTAGTTCCATCCATGTCATTGCAAATGGTAAGATTTCATTTTTGATGGCTGCATAGTATTCCACTGTAGATATATGTGTGTGTGTGTGCTACATCTTCTTTATCCATTTGTCTATCAATGGACACTAGAAAGTATTATGCTAAGAGAAATAAGTCAATTAGAGAAAGACAATCATCATATGATTTCACTTACGTGAAGAAATTACGAAACAAAATAGAGGATCATAGAGGAAGGGAGGGAAAAATAAAATAAGATGAAATCCGAAAGGGAGACAAACCCTAAGAGACTCTAAACTATAGGAAACAAAGTGATTGTTGCTGGAGGGGAGGTGGGGGGGTGAGGTAACTGGGTGTTGGACATTAAGGAGGGGACGTGACATAATGAGCACTGGGTATTATATGCAACTGATGAATCACTAAATTCTACCTCTGAAACTAATCAATAGAAAAGCTTTACACAAATGATTTTACTTAATTTTCACATCTCTCTGAATTTAGTATTATTGTCCCCACTTTATAGGTGGAAAAGAAAAAAAGAAAATCCAAGACTTCAAAAAGCTGAAACGACTTGCTCAAGGTCTTACAGCTAGTAAGCGGGTGAGTCAGGACGGGAATCTGGGTGTAGACTTACTACAGCCAGTTCTCTAGATCCATCCCTCACCCGAACAGGGTCTAAATTTAGAGGTGGCCTTTGAGACCATGGATGCAGAGAAGCAGTAAGCTACCCCCGGTCTCGGGCTATTGTCAGCCACTTCTTTTACAGCTGAAGTGTTATCCATTTCATTTCACTTAATTTCAGCATGACATATAAAAATGGGTTTGCACTCATCAGGGGTCAGAATCGGGTCCACAATTAATCATGTTAGTCCAGGTCCGTCTGACGGACTTTACTTACTAAAGTCATTATTGAATTTGTCCATTAACTCATCAAATACCAAGCAGTCTTCAAAGCCCTGAAATAAGAAAGAATGGGGAAAAATAAACTGGATATCATGAAAGCTTCTGAGTAATTTTGAACAGACTTTCCACTGGTGAGTGTAAGTCATAGGATGTTTGCCTTCAACCCACACACAACAGCTGCTTAGTCACATTTGGCATTAAATTATGATTATAAAGACTATCAATGGCATTCTTGATGGCTTTTCTTTGCCTAATGCCTGTTGATCATAATGATTTGGAGTTTGATCAAAATTTTAAATTATTCTTGCAACTTTAATGGATTCCATGGCTTCTTTAAGAAACAACAGAAATGATACTGTTCTACCATGAGTATTTGAGTCATTTAAACTGTTCTGGTCTTTAAGCTTCACATTTAGAGCAATTAATGGCAGGATAGAACTCTCGTATTAATTCAGTTCCTTTAAGCCAAAGATTAAAGCAAATTTCCAATGTTACCAAGTCCACAAAATTAACCCTAATAATGTTCTCCACACAATGCAGTAGGGCAGAAGAAAATCAAAAGGTGTTTCCTGCTTTCTAGAAATGCAAACTATGGCTTTAGAGACGATATTTTAAAAATGTAAAGTTAAAAAAACATTTTTCACATCAATTATAGGATTACCTCTGAAACAAATAAACATACTTGGTTGGCATCTATACAGACTATCAGTTAGAGGACGTTAGAAATGCAAAATACCATACAGGCTGATATTAACACTTTTCAATTCTTTACTTAATTAATTAATTCGTTTCCCCAAGAACCTATATGCTAGAGGCACAATTGAAAACCCATTTTAGAGACAAGGAAGTAAAGGTAAGTTTAAGTCACTTGAGCAAGAACATATTCTAATAAATCCTGGAGCCAGGATTTGAACTGGGCCTTATACTGCCAAGGCTGGGGCCCTTATCCACTATCCTAAAGTTGGTGTGTCCTTGGGTTTTCATAAAGCAAAGTGTTTACCACTGCTTTGTGGAAAATATAAGTGTTTAGATTTACAGCCTATTGACACTCGGGATAGATCCCCATCACCAAAACAACGGAGGGCTGTGATTATAAAGCTATCAGTTATCAGAAACACAAATAATTGTTGGTCTAGATAACTAATCTTGGATTCCTTGAAATTAATTTTGCATATCTGAGCACTCCTTCTTCTCAGAAATATTTTTTCTAGCCAGAACAACAAAAATTCCATGAAAGCAGTAGTATTCAACATCAAATCCATTTCATAGTCTTATTCAACTCTATCAATTGTGTTTTCTTTTCCTTCAGAAAGAAAAAGTAGAGGGGCCCCTGGGTGGCTCCGTCATTAAGCGTCTGGGTATATGGGATCCAGCCCTGCAGGAAGCCTGCTTCTCCCTCTCCCACTCCCACTGCTTGTGTTCCCTCTCTTGCTGTGTCTATCTCTGTCAAATAAATAATACTTAAAAAAAAAAGAGAGGGCGCCTGGGTGGCTCAGTGGGTTGGGCCGCTGCCTTCGGCTCGGGTCATGATCTCAGGATCCTGGGATCGAGTCCCACATCGGGATCTCTGCTCAGCAGGGAGCCTGTTTCCCTCTCTCTCTCTGCCTGCCTCTCTGTCTACTGTGAACTCTCTCTGTCAAATAAATAAATAAAATCTTTAAAAAAAAAAAAGAGAGAGAGAGAAAACAACAGTTTGGGCTCTTTTTCTTTTTTGAGCCTAACATTTATATATTTATGTATAATCTCTAAAAAAATTTAAAAAAAAATTTTTTTAAAGATTTCATTTATTTATTTGACATAGAGAGATCACAAGTAGGCAGAGAGGCAGGCAGAGAGAGAGAGGAGTTGGCAGGCTCCCCGCTGAGCAGAGATCCTCATGCGGGACTCGATCCCAGAACCCTGAGACCATGACCTGAGCCGAAGGCAGTGGCCTACCCCACTGAGCCACCCAGGCGCCCCTCTAAAAAAAATTTTTTTTAAATTAAGCCTTGAATCGCTGACAGTCAAGTTCCCAAATTTCAAGCTATCAATGTATTTTCCAACTGCGCCGAAAACCGCTTTACGCTCCATTGCTTTTTCCTAGGGGAAATCCTGGGATCAAGCACCCCAAGCCTTGACTCTAGTTAGTGACCTGAACAGCTGAGAGGATTGTGGGATTGACTCTTTGCTCAGACATTATGTGGCCACAGTTCTAGGCACCCTTGTTTTTTATGCGTTTTTAGTTGAGACCCACCGACTTGGGGAGAAAGGACTTACCGCATTCATTCCTTGCCCAAAAAAGGGCACAATGGCGTGAGCTGCGTCCCCCATCAGCACACAGTGTGACTTCAGGTGAAAAGAAGAGCACTTCACGGAAATCATGGGCTGCGCCGGCAGCAGGAAGAAGTCTCGTAGCAGGGCTTGCCTTCGGGAGGAGACCACCAGAACGTAAGCACCCAAGGCTGGGTGTTAGAACCCGCACCATTCTTTCGGAGGTACTGACTTCATTACCATAGGGTTTTGTTGAGAAACAAGACAAAAATGGCAGGAAGTAAACAGGAAAGGGGGAAAACTGAAGTTCCTTCTAGTTCCTGAAATTCCATTGTCCTAATCACCTGTTTCGTTCTCATCGGTGTTAATCACATCCAACCAGGACATGTCCGCATTTCAAGAACTCGAAATACGCCTGTGTTAGGTGTCATGAAATTTTCCTGAAATTTTCAGCTGTTCTGGTGTGTTTTAGGTTTTAATGGAAAAACTGAGAACGACGTGCGTCGGGTTCAAGCCACACAAACCAAAATTAAAATAAACACGACTTGCTATAGATTTGGAAACCAGTGAGTGCCAGCATCTAGAGGTTTTGTGGCAGCTGTAAGCAGGGAAACAGTATAAACCCTCATGAATTTTAAGTCTGGTTGGAGAGGCCAGAAATAATCAAAAAACACAAGAGGTAAATTGTGGCAGGCAGAGATTTCCCAAGATCAGAGAAAGAGAGACCAGGGCACACTGGTCTGCTGGTAAGGATGGAAATTGACCATTTCAAAGAGACCTGCTGTGGGCTGGCAGTGGGCCACCCCTTTTATAGAGTTAGTGCATGTCACAGTCCCCCCCCCACCCCCCACCCCCGCCCAGGTAGATCTCCTGATGCCCATTGTAAAGATGAGAAATCTGAGACTCAGAGCGGCATTAACCTCACATTGGGCAACATTGGGCCGCCTCCAGGAAAACACTGCTGGAGGCGGAGAGGGAGCTGGATTCTAGGGAGGGACCATGGGAGCAAAGGGACTTAGCGAGACCCAATGACAAGCCCCTGGGGAGGGAGGCGTTGACAGGGGGCAGAGGAGTCATAGGTCATAAACCAGACAGCTCACAGGCAAGCTACAAGCTGGGGGGCTCTGCGCGGAGTGATCTGTAGGCAGGAACTCGTCCAGTCCTCTCAACCCTTTGGGGCGGGTATTGCTATGCACGGCCATGTTTCCGCGAGGGCCCCGCGAGCTAGAAAAGTGAACCCAGCTGGTAAGTGAAGACCCACGCTTGCACCTACTGGGCCTTGGACCTGCGTGTCGACCAGCAGAGGGAAGCACAGCCCCGCTTTGCAGCACACCAACTCTGAGGGCCTGAGAGCCCTTGCAAGAGGCAGAAAAGGCCTAGGGACATGGGTGTCTAATGGGTGCCTTGTGTTTCCCAGGGAAACTGGCCCTAGCATGGGGCTTTCTGAATCCTTGCTCACAGCACAACATCTGCTTTGGACCTTTGCTCTAAGGGAGGCTTCCTGTCCAGGACCAGCCACATGTGATCAAAACAGAAGTAAGATGCTTGGCCTTTATTTGAATTTTGATTAACTCAGACCAGTGGAGAGAAAGGCATACTCGCACATCTCCAAACTTACTCTCCAATTAGAGGGATGGAATCTGCAAAGTACTTCTGGAAGAAATCCATCACATCACTGTTGGTTACAAGTTTTTCAAACTCTTCAAAGGGCATGAACAAAGTACACGTGAAAGATTTATTCTGTGAGAAGAAGAGGAAGAGGGTGAGAAAGAGTAGTCTCGGGTTCTTGCTGTGGCCGAGGGGCACCCGGCGGAAACGTCCAGGCTGGTGGGAAACAGAGCCTGCCTTTCTCTCCTCACTCCCGGAGAAAAGCCGCACCACGCCCCAGGTGCTCCCCAGCTTCCCACTCACCAGAATTTCTACACGGTAAACCTCAGCCATTTCACCAAGCAAACACCAATCTCCTTAGATTACTAATTGCAGACACTATGATCCTTGGATTAATAATCAGCTGGTTGGATTGAATTTTACCTCCATTTTCCTGTCTCTTGTTCCTTGTCAGATAACAGTAAGAGTCATAGGACCCCAGCACTGCTGCCAAGGGACTTAGAGGACCAACCAGAGGAATACATATTCAGGTCTAGAGAGCAAAAAAATTCTCTTGGGTCTAAGAAAAGAACAGCCGTGCCCCTTTTTGACAATGTATATCCCAACGTCCCAGACACCTCACAGGCTGGAAGGACTGTCTCGTGTAGAGCCCGAATCTCTCTGGCTTCATCTGAAGGCCCTTACAGGGCAGGCACCACCACACAGATAGTGCCACTTGTCACTTACATGTGTTCCATCTCATCTCCACTGTAAGTAAGTGAATTCCTTCTGGTTTTTCCTCAGGAATCCCAAAGTTTCAATGATCTAATCACTAAACAGACTGAACGACGATGCCAGGTATACACATGCTGAGTGTGAAAGTAATTGGGCACACACCAGACACATACTCGTGAAAAAATTTAGTGACAGATGCAAAATTACATTGATAAACTCTATATTACCATGTTAGGAAGCGCAATCATCATGAAGGTATTTCGAGGCCAAATATGCAGGTAATTAGGTTCCATGGCGTACTGTAAAGGGAAGAAATTGTATTTGTGTTGGATTAGAGCTCTAAGGCAGCAGTTCTAGAAAACTGACTCTGCTTGACTGTTTCTGTAGCGATTCAAAGTGCATCACACACTTGGTGATATGCACACCTACTGCTATTTAAGGTAGAAATTATCTTAAAAATGTTTTCTGTCCTGTCTTTAGAAATTCATATAGCTTATGTGGGTTCTCAATACTAGACAAAATTCAATCACACACATACAGACACACACCACCCCACACATACATGTAAATACATACACATTACACACACACGTAAACTATATATTTCTATGTCCACATATATGTGTATGTGTGTGTGTGTGTGTGATATTTTATACATTAATTTTCACCTTACTTGCGGACTTATTTATATGAACAGAAAGAACCTAAGTTTAAATTTCATGGGCAGGGGTGCTGGGTGGCTCAGTGGGTTAAAGCCTCTGCCTTCAGCTCAGGTCATAATCTCAGGGTCCTGGGATCGAGCCCCACATCAGGCTCTCTGCTCAGCAGGGAGCCTGCTTCTCCCTCTCTCTCTGCCTGCTTCTCTGCCTACTTGTGATCTCTGTGTGTCAAATTAATAAATAAAATCTTTAAAAAATAATAAAATAAATAAAAAATAAATAAATAAATAAATAAATAAATTTCATGGGCAAAATAAAATTTTACCAACAAGCTTCTTACCACTTGCTTCCTACAACATAAATAATAGAAGGAAGTCTTTTCTTTTTAGAGACCCCACGACAACCCGATAGTGGTCTGAGTCAGTATTGATTGCTTGGGCAGATCAACGAACCCAAAGACCCAGCCGAACCTAATCCTGGAGGTTCCCCAGGCTATGATACACATAAAAACACGTAATCTGTTTCCAACCATTTCAGGTACGAGTTACTTGAAATTGTGACACCAAGAATAATATTTTGATGTTCATGCATATTTCACGACTCTGGGAAATAATCCTTTAAAATTTCAGCTTCTTCATTATCAAGTCATGCTCTCAAAAGATATCTTTATCGAAGAGTAGGCTCCAGGAATCCCCACTGGGCTCTCACCACAAGTGTCTCCAAACAGGAAATGTGAGCGAAACAGGTGCCTGCTATGCTTTGAGATGAGCCTCCCACCCAATCCTCCAAGCGCCCGTCCCCAATATGGGAGTTTCCTGGGATAGTTTTGGGACCATATTAAAACACTCCCAGGTCTGAATTCCATTGCTATGTCAAAACAGTGTTTTGTTTTGTTTTGTTTTTTTAAGAGCAGAGACTTTTTGTAAACCACGAATCCTTACTATGAAATATGAGCCCCTACACAAAGTAAATGGTGATCTTAAATCTACGTTAGGAGGCATCAGTCCAATCAAGTCTGGGGCAATTTTTCAACAGAATCCTAGTATCCTATTACCCAGAATTATCAGATCCTGGGCCATGAGAACAAGCCTCCCTTGAAAACCGTAAAATTAGCACTTCAGAGTTACTACATACTTTTGCAACTGGGAGGAAGAAATAAACAGTGATTCAATGTTAATACGGATCTGCCTGGCTGATCGAGTTTGGCGCGTAGCCGGTATGTTAATAGCACCATCACAGATTGACTAATTTTATAGACGTCTGAATTTCAAATAGGAGAGATCGCACCTGTACCTTAAAAACGGATGTAGTCTATGCAAATCAAATTTTAACAAATGCTATTTACTCATTTTACCTATAAGCCAAGATCCTTACTGGTTTTGTTAATATTTTAATTTCCCTTAGTAAGTTCCTACATTTATTTGCTTATGACAATATTAAACATACCTAGGCTGTACTTGCCTCAGGCCAAATAGGGCCAAACTTGGGAACCCAGAAATGAAGAAAATGCAGTGGAAACCTCTTTGTAATGACTTGCTATTTGCTTTATCTAATGACTGTTATTTGAAACAATCATGAGTTTAAGAGGTCTGGATTGTTGGTATACAGAAAGATGCAAAACCCATTTTTTTCCTCCCAGAAAAAGTAGAAAAATGACATGATTATATCAAATTCCCTGTGCATTTTCAGTAGGGTACTGGGGATGCCTCTTCTTTCCTGCCCACTCAGGAAAACGTATCTTGATGGCAGGGGAGAGAAGTGATATTATGAAGGGGATATTTGCACACCCAATTTACGTCTTACAAGGACTCTGACAGACCTCAGAATTCATCCACACGTGCTGCCTAGAACAAGTGCACTAGGTTCTGTGTCTTCCCTGGTCCCAGGGGTGGGAGGGCTGTGGGAAGGAGCCAAAGGGAAGGACTTACATCCCCATTCCTGGGTGGGATCGTGAGCTCCATGTACCCGTGAGGAATGTACAGCTGACTGTAATCAAAGCGGGGTTTCTTCATGAGGTGGCTTCGGACAGTGGAATAGGCTCCATCACATCCTACAATGAGGTCATAAGTGACATCTATGGGAACTTCGTCAGATCTGAAAAATAACACGTACCATTAAAAGAAACCATCTGGGATGCCTGGGTGGCTCAATGGGTTAAAGCCTCTGCCTTCGGCTCAGGTCATGATCCCAGAGTCCTGGGATCAAGCCCCGTATGGGGCTCTCTGCTCAGCAGGGAGCCTGCTTAACCTCTCTCTCTCTCTGCCTCTCTGTCTACTTGTGATCTCTGTCTGTCAAATAAATAATAAATAAAATCTTAAAAAAAAAAAAAGAAACTGTCTAGTGGTAAAAATGGTGATGTTCATCTACTTGGGTATAAAAAGCAGCAGCTCGGGGGGCCACTGCTCTGCTGTACAAAGACAGATGCTTAACCACTGAGCCACCCAGGTGCCCCAAGATGATTAAGTTTTAAGATGCATTTGAGATCATGGCAAGAGGTATCTGTGAAGGTGCCGAAGAGGAAAAGAGCATGGATTAGGGTCTAAATAAGGATGGCGAGTGAGGCGAGTGAAGACAGAGCAACGGACTAGAGAGGCTCGTTTTAGCCAAGTGACCCTCTAAGAGGTTGCCGAACTGATTGGGAATCCATGACACATTCCAAGAATGGGACACAGGGCTAGGAGCTTCAGAGGAAGCCAAGTTGTTTCCAAAAGAGGAGAGGAAATGCCGGGCCACGGGGCTCATCTGTTTCAAGGACAGAGAGCCTTTGAAGGGAGGAGCATGGGTGTGGGACACTGCAGGACACTGAACCAGCACAAGAATCAAGAAGAACCACTGGTGCTGGTGTTCAGAAGGCAGCCCAGGCTGGTTTTCTTTTTTTTTTTTTTTTTTTTTTTTTTTAAAGATTTTATTTATTTATTTGACAGAGAGAAATCACAAGTAGGCAGAGAGGCAGGCAGAGAGAGAGAGAGAGGAGGAAGCAGGCTCCCCGCTGAGCAGAGAGCCCGATGCGGGACTCGATCCCAGGACTCTGAGATCATGACCTGAGCCGAAGGCAGCGGCTTAACCACTGAGCCACCCAGGCGCCCCCCAGGCTGGTTTTCGATCTGATTCTTTGAATCCCTTTTAGTAATCATTTAACTCTTCCAAAGAAGCCAGAGAACAAAGTGTACAGGTCCAGTTCTCCACTCCAAGCCTTCACCTCCGCGGTCAGCAACCCCCCCCCCCCAACCCCGGGGATTACCCGAGCACCGTGATCGCGCCCTCCTCAGGATTACACTTCAACAGCCTGTGGCCAAAGTGCACCTTCACGTTGGGGTATTTCTCAACGGCTGAGGAGACAAAGAAGAAAACCAAATAGAAATGAAATTCCAGTTCTCGTTTCACTTAATCAAATTGAAATAGTCATCGTTTTCTGAGAACAGTAGAATAGAGATGTTTATTCTCAAGAACGTAAAAATGAATTCGTTAAAATGGTCTTTCGACAGCTACTTGGCGAATGTTCCAGGATCATCTGGTAATAAAAGTGATGAATACAAATCAACTATCTAAAAAAAAAAAAAAAAATCCAACCAATTCCAATATGCAAATTTTTACATTGCTATGATGGCTGTTACCCTGGAAAAGAAAGAGGCGGCACGTATTTTCAAAGTTGCCTCTGACCTAAGACCTTACTTGTGATTAGAAATACTCAGCTAGGGGAGTCTGGGTGGCTCAGTGGGTTAAAGCCTCTGCTTTTGGCTCAGGTCATGATCCCAGGGTCCTGGGATCGAGTCCTGCATCCAGCTCCCTGCTCATCAGGGAGTCTGCTTCTTGCTCTGCCTGCGTCTCTGCCTTCTTGTGCTCTCTCTCTCTCTGTGTCAAATCAATAAATAAAATCTTTTTTTAAAAAATTCTCATTAAAAAAGAGAGAAAGAAATTCGCAGCTAAACTCCTTTACTCAAGCTATGCCTGAGTCTTTATCTCTTTTTAGTAAGTCTCCGAACTTCTGAGTCATGTTGTCACAAATACAGATTCTTTTTTAAAGATTTTAGTTATTTATGACAGAGAGAGATAGCTAGAGAGGGAATACAAGCAGGGGGAGCTGGAGAGGGAGAAGCAGGCTTCCTGATACGGGGCTCCATTTCAGGACACTGGGATTATGACCTGAGCCCAAGGCAGATGCTTAATAATTGAGCCCCCCAAGCACCCCACAAATATAAATTTTTGACACTAATTCTTTTTGTAATCAAACACCGGAACACTTAGGGGAAAACACTGAGTAAGAAGATTTAAAATTTCTCAATAAATAGAATGAAATTATTTTGGTGCTTTTTGAATTTTGCCTGCTAACAATTGGTAGAAAGTAGTGAATTAATCATATTCTTGTCATAACAGTAAAATGTTATTTTTGTCCCTATTAATTCTCATGGTTAGGAGATCTATAATTATAGGCTATTAGTTGTTGTTAAAGCTACACATCAGATCTATTTATCTATGTTTAAGAAAACTTCTGGAAAATAACTTCGGAGAAAACAGAGTTTATCGGAACCATGACGGATACCTTTTATAAACTCAAAATGTGTTTGTGAAATCAAGCTTTTAAAAAATTAAATTTAATTTAATTTTGAGGGGGGGCACCTGGGTGGCTCAGTCAGTTAAGTGTCTGCCTTTGGCTCAGGTCCTGCTCCCACAAACCTGGGATCGAGCCCTGCATTGGCTGCCTGCTCATCAGGAAGCCAGCTTCTCCCTCTACCTGCTGCCCCTTCCCCTGCTCGTGCTCTCTCTCGGTCAAATAAATAAAATCTAAAAAAAAAAAAAAAAAAAAAAATCTATTTTTTATTTAAATGTATACTAAGACAGTTCAAAAAAGTTTCCACAGAACAATAGTCCTGGAATACGCTTCCTAATAAAAACCATTTTTTGGTCAAAGCCATTAGCAAGACGCTAACAGTCTGACCCCTGAGCTGTGTGGTCCTGGTCCTCAGCCACATGTGGCTAGTCTGAATGGAAATGAATTGCACACAGTGGTTTGGGCAACTCAGTTACCCCCCCAAAGTCTCATGAATAACTGTGTTCTGTTGATTACACATTGAAATGATAATACTTTGGATATATTAGGTTAAAATATATTGTTAAAGTTAACTTGATTCTTTTTTTGGTTTTTACATGTGGTTACTAAAAAAGTTTAAATTACACATGAGTCTGCCATCTCTGGCCGGGTCTTGGACAGTGCTGCGCTAGAAAATCCACAATGCAGACCATCAGAGAAAGACTGTAAGAAAACTTACAAAACTTGTTTCTTGCAGAATTTACCACATTTTCTTGACCACAAGCCTTTTTCTGCTTCCTTTGCTTAACAATTATTAACACCACCCCCCGCCCCCCCAACACATACAGTGAACCATGAAGCAATCCTCCATGGAATGCAGGGCGGTGATTTTGCTCTTGAGGCTTAGGAGTGGGGGGGCGGGGTGCTGTTCGGTCTGGCGGCTCACACATGTGTGTAAAGGAATGAAAGCCGTATGAAAGAATTTATGTGCCAAATGATGTTTAGGAGCGAAGAGAGGCCGTGTTCATTTCATTCTCGAGTTTGTGGCATTTCTGAAATTACACAGCGTGCAGCACATTCCTAAGGATAACCAGGGCTGGGAGCTTCTGGTCTGTCCACAAGGTTAGTTCTTCCCAGGCCATGGCTCCTGCTGTCAGCAGATGTGTCGTGTGTCCTGCCGGGGGCACTGACGTTTGAGGATAAGGGCATGGACTTTGGAGTAGGGGCCCAAGCTCCAGCCCGGACTCTATCACTTATTAACCATGTGGGCTGCTGGGGGGTTGGGGGGGAGCTCTGGAAACCTCCTTCACCACCTGTAAAACAGAGAGAAAAGAGCTCCCACTTCACAGAGCTGTTGGGAGGGTCTATAAATCAATGTATATAGAGCAATGAACATACTTCTGGGGCCTCAGTGAATGTTTGCTCTCATTTTTATCTTCATAAATTCAGAGGATGTCCTAAAGGGATTGTCTTAGGTTTGCTACAGGCTACTTTTTAAAAAGCTGTTTTGGGACTTCTGGAGATCTGTATATCTAGCAACTACCTACACCCCTCCAAACCCCCCAACATCTACTCATCCAAAAGATAGTCTTGCAAATATAAGTAAAGAAGTGGAATTGGGAAGAATATTAAGCCCTATTTCTGAAGTCCCTGGTGAGTCAGCAGGAGTGAGCTCCGCAGATGACTCCCACCAGCTCAGCGTTCAACAGACACGCTGCAAACTCATGCTGGGTCAGGGGCTGTGGAAAAACACAGGTAAACCACGGAGCATCGCTGCTCTCCAAAACTCAGAGGCTGCCGGATTGCATAGAGGAACCGAAGGTAGAATTACTCAACAGTTATGCTCTGCGGGGAATGGACCTGATTAGCACAAACGCTGAGGAAGAGAAAAAAAAAAAAAAAACCTGTTGTGATCAAGGGCTACCTGGAAGGTGATTAGATTATCAATTCAATTATCCAAGCTACAGATTTAATTTGCAGTTCAGAGGCTTGTCCATGAATGGCTTGGTCTGTAACACATTGAAGTCTCAGAGCGGATGTCACAGCTTCCTCTTTCTCAGCCTCCTTGGCCGTCTATCTCCTTGGTCTCCTACAAAATCACGTGCCTCTACCTTCAGCACTGGTGCCCCCCGACCTCCGGGCTCTCGCTCAGTCTACCGCTTGGTTGCTGTGCCCAGGAATTATCGACGTACCCTAAAGACCACCACCCCATTCAGCCTCCAACTACTGCTTTTCGTGTGTCTGTCGTGTGGGGCTCATTGTGCCCCTGGGCAAGTCCTTCGAGGATATCTGCTCTTCTTCCGGTCCACGAGGTCTTCAGGGAGTGCGCACTCACTCGTTGCAGTACTGAGAAGACAGCAGGACTTGAATACGGGGTGGACAGGTGATTTTTATTTACATCAGCCATAAGATGAGAGAGAAAGAGACGCCGAAGGATCTAGTGCTACTCTTTTTCAAGAAGGACTTTGGGCTGTACACAGCCTGTGCGAATAACCCATAGGCAACCCAGGAAATGGAATCATAAAAGCAAATCCCAGTAAATCATGGGACAAGCTTAGTTAGACTCATGTACTTTTACTGAAATGACAATAGCTGAATAAAATGTTGGACTTACCCGTCAAAAGTTCCTTGTTTAGATCTGCTCTGCTTACAGAAAGAATGTACTGCAAGGAAAACACAGTAGATACTGTTTGCTTCTGGAGGATGGACAGATAACATTTCACATTATTCGCTCAGCAACAGGAAACACCTAGCAGAGGGTTGCAAGCTTAGTTTTGTAGTCATTTAGCTAAGGAGCCTTTTAAAAAAAAATAAGCACTTTAACCAAATACATACAAAACAATGTTCAAGTTTAAACTCAAGCTTTTTCAGGTTTGATACCACAAAAACCAAAATCTCATCTTATAGCAAAAAAAAATGTTATTTTCACTAAGATAGTTTTATGTTGACAACATCTCATAAACCTTCTATTTTCATCCTAGGGCTCCAAAGAGAGCTGTTGGAAAAACTTCAGAAATGACAGCATCACTAGAATAAGTATACTATTTCCTTAAGACACTACTTTGTTTTTGTTTTAGAGATTTTTTTTTTAATTGATTTGAGGTGAGGGGAGTGAGTGCGAGAGAGAGCATGAGCTGGAGAGGAGAAACAGAGGCAGAGGGAGAAGCAGACCCCCCACTCGGCAGGGAGCCCCATGCAGGGCTCAGTCCCAGGACCCTGGGATCACGACCTGAATGGAAGGAAATTGCTTAAATGAGCCGCCCAGATGCCCCTAAAGAGACTACTTTGAAGACACTCGTGTCAACGTGAAAGAAGTGGGGAGAGGAAGTACTGGTAGAAG
This sequence comes from Mustela nivalis, assembly GCF_964662115.1. Classification (NCBI taxonomy): domain Eukaryota; kingdom Metazoa; phylum Chordata; class Mammalia; order Carnivora; family Mustelidae; genus Mustela; species Mustela nivalis. Next base: position 6,821,643 of record NC_139035.1, on the reverse strand, counting down.
TAGGATCAGCCCCTGGGACACATGTTTGTTTTTTCTGACTTCATGGGACAATTCGGCAGGGCTGACTGTGCCTGAGGCACAGAGGGAACATCCGTTTAGGGGTTAGAACATGAAAATGTTCTAATTTTAGTTGATACTAAAATCAGAAGAAAAAAATATAATGAATACATGAGAATAAATCCAGCCTGATTAATCTCTATACCAACACATTCATAAAAGCTAATTTTTAATATTTATTGTTTCAGAGAGAGACGGACCCACAAAAACAAAAGTGCCCACCCAGAGCCCACAAAACTCGAAATGGGGACTTGCAATTCAAGGTGAGTCTAGTCTTTACAAATTTAAAGCATGTGTCTCCCAAATTTAGAAACATCACATCATTTAATGCAAATATGCTAATTTATAAATCTTCAGCTCATCCAAAAGTAGACATCTAATATTAACAGCTAAATCTAGAGTTGGTGTAAAAATAACTCCGTCATGCTACAAAGACGATGACTGAAGACACAACTTCCTGTGTCTTTGCTATAAATTAATATTAAGATGATTTCTTCATTTTTTGCCTCTTTGTTCTGGTTTCCACTCTTCTGTGTCATTAATCCCTCATTTCAGTGGAAACCACGCTTGTTATTCAGAGTATGCTAGGAAACATTTAAATGAGGAAGGCTCATTTACGTGGGGGAAATAGTCTTTCCATCTCAGTTGGGAGGCGTGGTTGAACTGGTCCTGTTCAGAGTCCCTGTCCGTTCCCCCTGGGGTCCGGGAGCAGCCTTGTGTTATCAGCAAAAGTTAGAGCCTTCCTCATCATGCCTCACTTCTCCAATGCCTCTTCTAAAAGGTTGATCGTATGAAGAAAAAATATGAATTAGAACAGGTAAGTCTTCACAGCACACACCAATCAATCCATCGTGCGGTTCTCCTTGAACTTGGGCAATTGTATCTCAATAAAACCGGGGGGGGGAATCCCTCATCTCTGATGAAGGCTACAGAGAAGTAATTCTCATATTCCCGCTCCAGATTTCCGATCTGGATAGCTTTATCGAACTTATTTATCAAGACAAAAACAGGAGCAAAAATAACACTGGTCACCTTCTGGCAGCCGTATGTTTCAAGTAATAGCTCAAATGATGACAATTTAACCTATTTTATGAGTCATGTGTCAGCGGTCCCTCCTCATCACAGTGTGTTTTGTACAATTCTGTGTATTCTTCCTAGCCAGCTAGTGGAGTAATTATCAATGCGTGGGACATTATTAATCCAACACCGAAACTTGCTGTTGCCGCTTAGTGATTCAACTGCATCTGACAGACTAAGTTGTTTCAAATGAACCTTCACGAAGGTCCTTAATAAAATTGAGCACTAGTCATGGGAAGGAAAAATAAAAAAGAACAAACAAGTGAGGAAGGATAAAGTGGCCCTGGTAATCAAAAACATTATTAATAAAACCTAAAGGAAGTTCAAGAATCTCCTTGGGATATTTGTACAAGGGTGGTCGCAGCAGACTTTCGAGTATATTAGAAAAACATGCTCCTGCTCTATATTCCGAAAGCCTGTAAAGGCAGATGTTTTCTAGCATGGGGGCGCTAGGAGGTTAGGGGCAAGGCTTGGGGAGCTAGGGTGGGTGGGGGATGGGTGACATTGGTGAAGGGGATTATAGAGGGGGTTACAGGGAATTGCCAAATAACTATACTGTACAACCAAAACTGATATAATGCTGTATGTTAATACACTGGAATTAAATAAAATAAAATAAATACATTTTTCTGCATCATTAAAAACAAATGGGGATTTCTGACCTGCTCTGTATATCAGGGAATATTTTGATAGTTCCCAGGGCAATTTGGGAGGGACATGGCAGGAACCAGCAAGACTGGAAGAGTCTGGACCCGGCCAGGGAGGAAGGGCAGAGAAAACAGGTGGGGGACGGAGGCTCCGAGAAGGGGGGAGGCCCATGGAGGGTGAGCTCCCTGACGATTTGCAGAAATCCTGGGGTCACTGGGAGGCTTTGCATTTCCACAGGCTGTGGAATTGAGCGATTCAAAACCAACCTCTTGTTCTTCTTTAAGGATGTTCCGTGTTCAACCCTGTTATAAAAGTAACAACGCAAACCAAAGAAAGAGGTGGCCGCAAATTTAGCATTCACTGAGTTCTTAAGAATTGAGAAGGGCAGGATCCGTGGGCAAGCGATCATTTCCTACTTCCTCGAATGCGTTGAAGGCCCCAAATGGAAACTCCCACCAATGCCTTCACCCTCTTGGGCGTCCGTGGAGAGGAAGCTGCCTCCTCCCTCCTCCCCTGGAGCTGGGGGTAAGGAAGCCAGTTTGAGGCTCAAGTCCAAGTCGCTCTGTTCGTCTAACTTCCCTGACGTTCTGAACCATGTCTTCCTCCTCGGTCTACTCACCCTTTATTGGCTCAATCTCTCGGGGGCTCAGGGGAGATGATGCTGGAATTGGTCTACTTGGCTAATTCCCCCTGAATCCAAAACAGAGTGGGAGGATTACTCTGGTCGCTCTCAGGGTAGCAAAAGCAAGAGTGCAACCAGTCAAGCCTGCCCAGCGTGCCTGGGAGCGCCTTCCGCAGTGTGCTGCCCTGGCGACTGTGCATGAGACACCGGCCCTGCGTCTCCCTTGACGTTGACCTTGCGTACCATGTAGCCTATTTCTTCATCAGTGAAGCAGGGTGGTTGGATGTGAGGAGCCCAAGGTTGCCCATCGCTGTAAGATTCTGTTATGCCAACACGTGTGAGATGTTTTCTTACCAATACACACTGGGCACATAAAGATTTCCTTTTTTTTTTTTTTTTTAGAATTTTGGTCTCACCCTACTCCTCTTCACCAATGGACCCTCATTTAATTGGGAAAATGTTATTTTGGCACCGATTTGATATTTAAATAAAATGTCCCTCTCCAAGCTCACCTTCTCTGTGAGATCTCTGAAAACTAAAGCTACCTCCTCTCCAAACCACCCTGCTGAGCTTCCCTCAGAAGCTTCTTTCCGCAAGGACTCGAATACCCGCTGTCCTCAAGAGGTTGCAAGCGCCTCTCCCCGTCCTGGGTAAGTAGCACAAGCACAGGGCATCTTGCACAAGAGGACAGTTGTTCATGGAAAGGATACAGTTAATGTGTCCAGCTTACCCTTGCCTGCGTGTGTACATCTTGTGTTTCTTTTCTACAGCACCAAGCCCAAGTTGGGGCCCATGAAACAGGGCGTATTAACTACCCAATGATGCTTATCTTTCGTGGATGGTCAGTAGATTTGCTTCCGCTTCCTCCTCCTGCCTGGCTCATGCATTACCTCAGGACCTATGTTTTTATAACGCCCAAATCAGTGGGTTATTATTTGAGAAAGTTGCTAAATGGAAAATTTTGATCCTTCCCCGCCACCTCCCCTGCAACCCCCTGGGCGCTTTGGTTTTGGAGCGTTTTTCTTTTCAACCACTTTTTAAGCGAACTTTCATCGTAGCGAAACACACACTATATAATATTTACCATCTTAACTCTTTTTAAGTGTTCCGTCGGTGGCACGCGGTACGTTCACACGCTGCATGACCGTCTGTACCGCCATCCACAGACCACTTCATCTTATACAGCGGAAACTCTCTACCCGTTAAGGAACAGCTCCCCATAATTCTGCCTCCCTCCAGGCCCTGGCAACCACCACGCACTTCTCTCCTCTAGAGCCCTCCCATAAATGTCATAGGGCACGTATCCTTCTGCGACTGGCTTATTTCACTTAATATAAAGCCCTCCAGTTCCAATCATGTTGTAGCAGGTGTCAGGATTTCCTCTTTTTTCTTTTTTCTTTCTTTCTTTCTTTCTTTCTTTCTTTCTTTCTTTCTTTCTTTCTTTCTTTCTGTTTTTTAAGGCTGAATAGTATTCTAAAGCATGTCATATAGAAACCCCTTCCCCTTCTCCTCTGGGGAATGCCTTCATTACTCTCATCTACTACCACACGCACGACACTCGGGTAACAGATGTGGCGGGGGGGAGAGGGCATCCTCTATGAAGCAATTTCTCAGTGACACAAGCTGGCTGTGCCACGATTTGTCCCGACACCATCTGCCTGGAGATAGCCTCAGATTCCAAAGGTTAAGGACTCAGTCCCAAGAGACTGTACCCCTCCCCCCATCACACACACACCAAAGGCCAATGTCAATGTAGCTTACACCTGAGCTTCTAACCGGTCAGCTTAAGTCAGAGGTGCCCATGACTCCCTTTTCAGGTTGAAAGAACTTTCTAGAGCATCTCACAGAACTCAGGAAAACAGTTGATTTACTGTTTATCAGTTTATTAGAAAAGGATATGATCAAGGCCACAGATGAAACATCTAGATGGAAAGATGTGTTTGCCTTCTACGGGTGGGTGGGCTACCCTTCCACTGGCACCTCTGTGTGTTCGTGAACCGGGAAGCTCTCTAAACTCCATACTTTGGGGGATTTTTATGGAGACTTCCTCACAGGGACGTGATGAATCATTAACTCCACTCCCAGCCCCTCTCCCTCCTCTTGAAAAACTCCAAGCTTCTAATTATGTCTTGGTCTTTCTGGTGACCACCCCCCATCCAGGAGCCCACTAACAGTTACCCCATTAGAACAAAAGATACTCTTATCACCCAGGAAATTCCAAGGGATTTAGGAGCTCTGTGTCAAGGAACCACAGTCAAAGACTAAATATTAGAACAAAAGGTCTGCTAGTACTTTTATCCTTCAGGAAACTACAATTGTTTTAGGAGTTCTGTGGGCCCAGGAACCAGAGGCAGGAAACAATATGTATTTTCTGTTACCTTTACATTTGTGTCCGCCACATTGTGTTTCTATCCATCCATCCCTTGATGGACATTTGGGTCACTTTTGCTTTTTGACGGTTGTGAATAATATCATGAGGGTTCAAATATTTCTTCAAGTCCCTGCCTCCAGTTCTGTTGGATATGCACCCAGAAGGGGAACTGCTGCGTCATATGGAAATCCCATTTTTAATTTTTGGAGGAAACATTAGACTGTTTTCCATACTGGCTGCCCAATTTTCTATTCGTATCAACAGTGCACAGGCGTTCCAGCTTCTCCGCATCTTTCCCAAAATAACAATTTTCTGTTTCTCTGTTTTCTTACAGGAGCATCCTAATGGGCGTGAGGTGCTTCAAGGCCACACAGACTCGTTCCCATGAGCACCTGTGTTTTGTCTCTTGCTGCCCAGCATGTGGCCCACAGACCAGCAGCACGTACATCACCATGTGTGTTTGGGACGTCTAATCTCAGCTTCCATCCTGGCCCTACAGAATCGGACTCTGCATTTTAACAAGATCCCAGCGGAATCTGAGAATTGCCAATCGACCTGCAGTGGGAGATGTGTGGGAGCACAGAGATTCAACACAAACCTCCCTTGGGTTCTGCACTTCCTAAAATGAGGCCTTGTTGGAAAAGCAAGTTGGGTTTTTCTCTGGGTGATAGATGTTTGGTACATTCATTCTCTCTCAAAGCAATAAACTTAGAAGGTGTAAATATTAGATAAAAATACATACTTTCCCCAACTCTGTGTGTTACTAGGTAAAGACAAGAAGAACACAAAGCAGAAAATGGATTTTCTTTGGTCAACTACCTCACCATCTGGCCTCTGTTGTTGTAGAAATTATACAGCACTGAAAACACTTCTGGTTCATCCTATAAATTCCATTATAATTAAATTTGGGGCAAGAGAGTCAGTTTGGGGAAAACCCTCTGGAGTTGTTCTTGCATTTTATGCTTGGCCATAAACACATGGTGATCTTCTCTATGTAGTTGAGAGGAGATGGGCGAGAAAGGGGTCCCTGATGCCTATAGGCAAAAAAGAGCCTCATAGAACGTAAGACCCTAACTAACTCTTATTGAATGTTTATTGGCAACCAAGCCCTATTTTAAAGGTCCCCTATCAATTAACTTGTTAACTAGTATAGTTTCTGAATGCTAGACTGACACAGACAAGGCCGAAGATAGGACCAGAGAGGAAAGAAGGACCATTCAGCAAGTGTCAAGTTCCAGACGTTAGACTCAACTGGAAGCAAACACTATCTTCAGCGTCAACTGACCTGTGACTTGGTCCCATACAGAAGTGGAGACTTTTTCCCCGAAAGAGAGTGAATCATTCTTCCTCTCATGGGAATGCCTTGGGATACAATCTGAAATAAAGCCGGAAACACCAATTTCAGTGACAACAGTGCAGCATCACACAAATCAGATAGATATCCATTTCGAAATGTGATGTTTCGGATATTTTCAAAAAAATTAAAAATTAATGCAAAGGATTAATGGATGAAAAGTATGTTCCTGCAAATTCTAGGTTTTGAATTTTTTTTAAACCTTTAGATTTTGGAATTCACTTAAATTGTATCTGGTCTAAATCACCTGTTATGATTAAGGAAAAGGGTTCAGCATCAAGGAGGTTATAAGTGATATTCTCACGATCACAAAACAGAGTGAGCCATGCACGAGGAGGAAAACCCTGGAGCCCTGAAGCCCCGTGCAGAGTGTTTTCCTACACGCATATCTAAGGAAATCTGTGGAACTAGAACTGGCACCTGTAGGGACCCGTGTTACCATCTCAAAGACATGTTGTCAGCAAAAGTACCATCAGCAAAATTTATGACTTCTGTTTACATTTCCAAGTGACACTCTAGACAATGAGAAGTTGGGCAATGTTGAGACCCCACTGGGAAAATCTACAGACCCCACAGTCCTTATCCAAACTCTTGGGACCCTTTGGTTTCCGGGTTCGAAGTTTTCAAATTTTAGATAGATAATGGAGTGTGCGTGTCCATGCACAGCACGGCCCACGGACGTTGGGTCAGCACCCCATCCTGAGCAGAAGATATCTGTAGCAAAAATTCACACTCCATGAGAGTATTTAGAAGGCCATGGAAGGCCTCACATCAGGTCAACTTTATTGCTGAATGGGTGATGAAAAGCTTTCTGTTTCCAGAGCTTTTCGGAGTTCAGAATTATGGAGAAGAGATAATGGACCTGTGTGGTTAAAAATAAGGGGGGGGGGTTGCAATCCTCTTCTCACCCGGATGCCTCCTCAGTTGCACATCCCGTGGGCCGAGACCCAACAGCCCATTGTGTCAGAGGCCATCAACGAGGGGGTGGGGGGGGCAGGCTCCGTCTTCTCCCCATCATGCTCCAGTCCCCCCAGCTGCCTCAAGTGTCAAATGTTCACCCTCTTGACCAAATTTAGAAGTTTGAAAACCTTTGCGGAATGCATTTTCATCAAAGGTTCTTGGCATTACACCATGCTTCAAGCCAGGCTGAAATCAAGAGCACGTAGTTGTTGGAAAATGGCAAGTATTATCTTTTACAAGGAAAAGGCAAGAACAAGGTACCTGATCTTCCAGGCCAATGGCATTCAAGGCTTGCCGTCCTCTATAAGAAAGGGCCAAGTTAATGCTTCTTCCCCGTGCAAATTTAGCCACTCGGATATCTAAGACATTGAAAGTAGACTCCGTGTTATATCTTAGGACAGGAAAAGATACAGGACCTGAAGAACTGGTGTAATCAGAACCAAATTAAAAGAACTGTTATCTCCTTTAAAGAAAACACTAATAGTTGTGATTTTGTATTAAATTAAATTTAGATAGCTGAGGCTGCAAAAAACCAAACCAAAACAAAACTAAGCTCCTCTTCCTAAAAAAAACTTTCTTTTTAAAATCTAAAGAGAAGGATGTCAGAGAATCAGAATTTTCACAGCTCACGATTTTCAGTATTGTCTTACCTTCCCTAGCTTCATACACGTCAACTTGGAAATTCCTCTTTGCAAAGAAGCATGCATTTAATGATCCAACCTGAGAATCAAAGCAGGTTTTTTTCATATTTTTATTTGATTCCACAAATATAGGGAATTTTTACAGGCAAAATGCAACATTGTGTATAGTGATACTTGTATCAGCCTTGGTTGTGCAACTGATTTACTTAATCCCTAGTGGAAGGTATCGTTTGCAAAAATAATGGGATGGACTCAAGATTAAATGGTATGATTTCAGAGGTAGCTTTGGTGTTTTTCTTTTTTAACTTTTTTATAGTGAAATATGACTTTCATACAGAAATATCATGTGTCCATTTTATAGAATACTTAGAAGGCAAACATCCATGTAACTACCACTTGGGGGTGAAAACAGAGTATCACAGCCCTCCATAGCTCCCACCACCTGCTCTCCAGTTATGACCCCCAACCTTTCACCTAGGAGTAAATGTTATTCTAACTCTGACAATAACCCATCCTTGCCTTTGAATCACATAATTAGAATCATACTTGTGTATCTTCTCTATTTAACTCAACAAAATGCTTCTGAGATTCATCTATATGATTGTACATAAATTCCAGGCCGTCCACTTTCACTGCTCTATGGTTCTTCATTGCATACAATCTCAGTTTATTTAGCTGTTGTGCTGTTGAAGGACATTAGTTTCTGGTCTAAGGATATTTTTCCCATGTTTACTGATACATAATTGACATTATATAATGTTACATTATACAAATTTAATGTATACAATATAATGATTTGATAAATGTTTATATTATGAAACATGGCCTGGGGATATTGTTAATAACACTGCAGGAATGAGATTAAAACCTCACACCAGTCAGAATGGCTAAAATGAACTCAGGAAACATCAGATGTTGGTGAGGATGCAGAGAAAAGTGAACCCTCCTCCATTGTTGGTGGAAACGCAAGCTGGCGCAGCCGCCCTGGAAAACAATATGGGGGTTCCTCAAGAAGTTAAAAATAGAGCTACCCTCACCCTAGCAATTGCACTACTGGGTATTTACCCCAAAGATACAGATGTAGTTATCCGAGGCAGCACATGCACCTGAATGTTTATAGCAGCAATGTCCACAATAGCCAAACTATGGAAAGAGCCCAGATGTGCATCAATAGATGAATGGATAAAGAAGATGTGGTATACACACACACACACACACACACACACACACACACACACACACAGGAATATTACTCAGCCATCAAAAAGAAAGAAATCTTGCCAGAAATGACATGGATGAAACTAGAGGGTATTATGGTAAGTGAAATAAGTCAGAGAAAGACAAATAGCATATGATTTCACACATATATGGAATTTAAGAAACAAAATAAATAAACAGAGGGGAAGGGGGCGAAATAAAATAAGATAAAATCAGAGAGGGAAAAAAGCCCTATAAGACCCCTAACTATAGGAAACAAACTGAGGGTTGCTAGACAGGAGGTGGGTGAGGGAATAAAGTGGGTGATGGGTATTAAGGAGCGCACATGACGGAATGAGCACTGGGTATTATATGCCTCTGACCTCTACCTCTGAAACTAATACTATATGTTAATTGATTTTTAATTAAAAAAACAAAAAACAAAGCTGCAGGGGTGCCTGTGTGTCTCTGTCAGTTAAACTTCCGACTCGTGATCTCAGCTCAGGTCATGATCTCAGGGTCTTGAGTTGATCCCAGAGTTGGGCTCCACCCTGAACATGGAGCCTGCTTAAGGTTCTCCCTCTCCCTCTCCTCTGCCCCTTCCCCTGCTCACTCACTGTTTCTCTCTCTCTCATTCTCAAAAATAAATAAAAAGCAATGCTTCAAAGAATATTTTTGTACCTGGATCCTGATACACACCTGTGTAATTTTTCTCTAGGTTTTTATACATGGAAGCTTTATCCCTGGTCAAAGGTTTATGTATCTTCACATTTATTATGCCAAAGTGTTTCGAAATTTTGTATTAATGTGTTTTCTTACCAGCAGCTTCCAAGAATCTATCTTTGTCAGCACTTGGTGTTCTCAAACTTTTAAATCTTGCGGTAGACAGGTAAAATAGGAATGTGTGTGGTTTTAATTTGCACATGACTGATTGCTAAAAAGGTTAACCTCTTTTTCATATACTGACTGGCTATTTGGATCTCTTCCCCAAGGAAGCCTTCCTTGACTTCCTTGAGTTCTCACAGTGCTATACGCTTTTTCTTTGAAAAATGCTAGGGGTTGACTTGTGCACCCCCGAGCTCACATTGTGCAGTCCTACCCTGGTACCTTAGGGTATGACTTCTTTGAAGAGAGGGTCTTTACAGAGATAATGGAGTTAAAATTAGGTCATTGGGATTGGCCCTAACCCAACTGGTGTCCTTCTATAAAGGGAATTTGGACATTGACATCAGAGAGGGAAGATGATATTAAGAGACATGGGAAGAAGCTAGGCCTCTGCAAGCCCAGGAGAGAGGCCTGGAACACATCCCTCTCTCACAGTCCTCAAGAGGAACCAATATGGTGATGCTTTGATCTTGAACTTCTAGCCTCTAGGACTGTGAGATTATAACAATCTGTTCTTTAAACTGTTTGGTTTGTGATACTTAGTTATGGTAGCCCTGGAAAATAATACCAAGAGCTTACCCTGATCGAAATTTCACATCTTTAGGGTGATTGTGTGGTCAATATGTCTGCCCCAGTGGGCTGCACACTGGTTGGTCACCATTTGATCCCTGGCCTCTACCATTGTGTCTGCAACAAAATAAGTACCTGATCAGCATTTGTCAAATGTATAAATGAATGAGAGAGAGATTACATTGTTAAATAAAATTTGTAATGAAACCAAGTCAAAATTTATTGACCATTTATGATGTATGATTTAATCTACTAAACTTTAGGGATCTAAAGATGATCCAGCTAAATCCTTGGGCTCAATGACACCTAACTCAGTTAAGATGAAACAAACAGGGGTGCCTGGGTGGCTCAGTGGGTTAAAGCCTCTGCCTTCGGTTCGGGTCATGATCTCGGAGTCCTGGGGTTGAGCCCCGCATCGGGCTCTCTGCTCAGCAGGGAGCCTGCTTCTCCGTCTCTCTCTGCCTGCCTCTCTGCCTACCTGTGATCTCCATCTGCCAAATAAATGAATAAAATCTTTATAAAAAAAGAAGTGATCCAGAGAAAATAGCGGCCCTCAGGGAGTTCACAGTCCTGTCTAGGTCTTCATTTTTTCTAATATTATTTGTATATTTTTAGTTAATACACATATACATTAATTTTTTCCTATGTACTGTCCCTGTGCTAAGTGCTAGAGATACTACAGACAGCAAGTTAAACGCAGGCTTCTCAAGAGGATTAGAGTCTATTATAACACAAGGTGAGCAGCAGTTTGAAAATGGACCCTCAAGCCAAGTAAGGGAAGTGGAGTGGGATGGGGTATGACTTCCTGGAAAAAAAACAAACTATAAACTGAGACTGAAATAATATGCCAAATAAGGGTGGGGGAGTCAAGAGGAGGGTTGTAAGCAAGAAGGAGCACATGACAAAGATTGAAAGTATCTACTAGAAAGAAGGAAACAGAGAGATGGCGTTTAGGAAATCCTAGCGCTCATGCACGATAACCACGAAGTGGTTGTTATGTTCACCACTCTACTCAACTTCATCTTTTCAGCCTTATGAAGGAGGTACTGCTGTTTTCTTGTCCTACAGGCACTGTCACTGAGGCACAGAGAGGTGAAGTGTCTTACCTAAGACACCACAGCTAGTGAGGGCTAGAGTTGGTGTGGAGATTCAAGTGGATCCAGTCTGGTTCCAGAACATGAGCTCTTCATCAATAAATTAGAAGTGTGTTTGAATACCATTGAAGATATAGTTGAAGGTAAAGACTATGAATTATAGTGACCCCAAGATGTGAGGTTAGGTTCTATCTTTTCTTACAGCTTTGGACCACCTGGATTTCTCTACAGAGGGTTGAAACCAAGCAGGGTGGGTTTGGGCCATGTGGATGGGTTGGAAAGCAAGGACTTGGAAGATTTTAGGTGGATTGAGGGACAATAACACAATAAAATGGAAGGAAGACAGAGGAAGGCTTCTGAGCGGGGAGAAGTAGGCGGTCCCTGTGAAGAGCAGATGTAGCACTAGCCACTGAAGGAGGGAGTCAGGAGGTTTTTAATCAGAGTTTGAGGTCTAGCTCTATTATAGTCGATGGGGCAGTTCTGTGGGATGACAAGGTCCAAGCCCAACATGGGCCACGGGACTTGGAGGCTGAAGTATGGTGGAGATGGAAGATACTGGAAGCATGCAGGTCAAGGACAAAGGGGCTGGAGATTCATGTGGGTCAACCATGTGAACTTTGAGAGTCACTAAGGGTGATGGCAGTGCTGGGATATAGATAACAGATGGTGTGAATGTGCAGAAGTCTTCAGGACGGGGGCAAGGGGCTCAGGGGTTGACGGATGGCAACAGGAGGGAGAGTGGCTTTGGAAGGGAAGGTAGCGGTGAGACGTGGGAGAGAAAGATCACAGAGCTAGCTGGGGGCACATCTGGGAGGTGGGAGGTCTCCGAGGTTCTCAGCAGCTCCCTGGTATATGTGGGGGCTGAGAAGGGGGCCGTGCACCTAGTCAGAGTTTAGGGCCCCGGGTGTGGGCGCAGGCAGATTCCTCTTCTATTTCCTCCAGGATTTACTCCTCTGCTCCAGGGCACCTTGACATGGAGCACCTATGTTTGGGTTTTGTTTGGTTTCTCTTGGGTTTTGTTTTTGGTTTTGTTTTTTAAATAATCCAGTGATTCAAGCATGAGCTCCTCTCACCATTCACTGACACTGTGGCCACCAAACTTTGTTCCTATCATTCTGTTTCTATAGACTGGTGATAGTTATTTTAAGAACTTTGCCCCTATTTAAACCATTAAGTGTGTGGAAAGGTTTCAAATTTAATTTTTGCAAAGCAATACATATTTTTAGTATTATGTAAGGCCAACCAAGAAATCCATGTTCAATTATTTTGTTAAAATAAATATGCCAGGGTTGGAGTGGGGGATAAACAAACGGATCATACTCTGTATGATACCCTAATGGTACCTTCATGTCACCATGCGTTTGTCCAAAGACACAGAGTGCAGCTCAGTGTACACTACGGACTTTGACCCATGTAGGGTCATCACTTGCACAAAATATCCCACTCTGGAGGAAGATGCTGATAATAGGGGATGCTAGTATGTGTGGGAGGTGGAGATATTGGAAAATCTCTATACCTTCCTCTTGATTTTGCTGTGAACCTTAAACTGCTCTAAACAAAAATCATAATAAATAAACCAGTTCACCCTCTGCAGCCACTCCTGAAATTATGAGCTCATTAACGGTTAGAATTGATGTGTCAGAAGAGATCATGACAAATTGTATTCCTTTTAATCTCTCCATCTGATTGCTTTCAATTCCTTAATCTGAAATGACTTCCTCTCCGATTGCTGGCATCACTTTCCCAACAGGGGTCAAGCCGTCTCAACCAACAGCATGACTTGGTGCCGGCACAGAATACTGTGTGTCTCAACAGCTTTTCCTTCACTTCTCACGCTCTTCCAACACAGCCCTGGACACTTCTATGTTTCACTAATCACAGATCCTTTGATTTCAACCACAGAGGATTTCCTCCTGGTAAACACAGACAACTTAAATCTTTCTTCCTTCTCTGTTTTCTTTTATGAAAACTTGCCAGTCTATCTACATTCCTTCCTTGTGTGTGTTAAAAAATATCTAGTAAAGGCACTAGCCAGTTTGCTTTAGGGAAAAGGAAACTGGAAGGTCACAGTGAAGTTGATACAATAAAATTAATCTCCTCCAAAGGCTAAATTGTTCTGTGGCATTTAAGAAACAATTAAGGAAGCGATTAAAGGCTAAGTGGAGTCTGTCCATTTAGGAAAGGAGAGAGGCTTCAGAAGCTCCCCTTTCTTCCACAGCCTGTAACACTCACTGCGCCTCTCATGGTAGGGAGCGGGACGGGGAGGGATACTAATCAGGAGACCCGCAGGGTCAGGAATGTTGGAATAAAGCTACATGAAGTAATTTGGAACTAAGGTTAAATATAATCTTGGTTCATGAAAAATCAAGTGCTGGAGAGAATGAGGGCCAGGAGCGGCTCTTACGCACCACTAGCAATGACCTCGCCAACCACATCCCCAACAAATCTGCCTTGTCTCCTCAGGGCATGTACTCGGGAGACACATGCCAGACTGCTCAGAAGAGCACTTTTCATAACAGACAAACAAAAACACTGGAAACAGCCCAAATGGCCATCAGGGAGGAGTGAACAAATCAATTGCGGTATATTCACACAATGAAAGGCAATGATATGAGTATTTTAGTAATGCTATACACGAGAAGAGTAAGTCCCAGAGGACTTCACCCTGCACGATACTCTGACAAAATAAAGATGAGTAAAGCTGAATCCCGGATACATGTATCTACATAACTTTGAGGAGTATGTATATTATTTATGTGTACATATAGGAGATAAATATATTGCATATACATAAAACACACACATGCACATATGAATGAGAATCATAAACACAAGATTCCAGGCAATGCTTATACGCTTACAATGGGTGAGGGAGAAGCAGAGGTTAATACAAGCCACCAGCAATGTGCAGATTCTAGGGTTGACGGGTGAGTTCAGTTGCTGCTGCTGCTTTTTAGTATTAATTTTAAAAAGTCAATAGAAGTCTTCTCCAAGCTCACGATGTGTTCAGAATATGTCCTGAAACAAAGATTATAATTCCAGGGGTCCCTGGGTGACTCAGTCGGTTAAGCGTCTGTGTTCAGCTCAGGTCATGATCCCAGAGTCCTGGGATCGAGTCCTGCATTGGGCTCCTTGCTCGGTGGGAAGCCTGCTTCTCCCTCTGCCTGCTGGTCCCCCTGCTTGTGTTCTCTCTCTATCACAAATAAGTAAATAAAATCTTTAAAACAACAACAACAAAGATTGTAATTCCAATTCTGTGTAACTAAAGTTCGACTAAAACTAAAATGAAGGCATACCGGTAGATACTATAATGGTCCAGCCACAAGGATTAGTAACATGGCTAATGAAGTGTTTTCCACTTTACTTTTATTTCCCCTCCTCTCTGTCTATAAAATGTGCTTTGTCGGGGCGGTCAGCGGCCTCTTTAGCGTGATGCTGGGTAGGGAGGCTGATTAGACATGAAGATACAAATGGGAAGGAAAACGTGTGTACACCAAGGCGAGCCCCCCACAGACTCTCCGTTAAGGCTCAGCCGGCTTCTGAGCAGAACCAGAGATGAGGGTGGTGAGGGGAGAGAGGAAACGGGACAGGGTTGGACCCTTGGGAGCAATCCACACTTTGTGTGATGGCAGTTCTGGGACTTCTGCCCTGACAGGGATAGGACAACTCTCTCAAGTTCACAGGCAATGGTGAAATGTCTATTTGTTCTGAGGCATCCAAAGTTGACAAGAGTAGATTGTTTTGATCATAGAATAATCTGCAAATTAAGAGCTTTTTTTTTTTAAGATTTTATTTATTTGACAGAGATCACAAGTAGGCAGAGAAGCAGGCAGAGAGAGAGGAGGAAGCAGGCTTCCCACTGAGCAGAGAGCCCGATGCAGGGCTCCATTCCAGGACCCCCGGATCATGACCTGAGCTAAAAGCAGAGGCTTACCCCACTGAGTCACCCAGGTGTCCCTGCAAATTAAAAGCTTTAATAACAACTAGTCTAGCCTGTTCGTGCATAAGCAGAGCTCTGAGGAGATTCCTCGGTTATGTAATTCCGGGTTGACCCAGTTGTTCTGTTTTTCTGCCTTCTTTTCCCGTCTCCTCTTACTTCCTTCTCTGTAAGTCATGGGTTTTGGTGGACCCCACCCTGGTCTGCTCTATGGGCACCTAACTTACCATTTAGAAACACTGTTTGAAATTTTCTTTTATGTAAATGCTCCAGTGTTTCACTGGCCTGCCTTTTTTTTTTTTTTAATATTTTATTTATTTGTTTGAGTGACACAGAGAGAGAGCACAGGAGCCATGGGGAGGGAGAGGGAGTGGGATAGAGGGAGAGGGAGAAGCAGATTCCCCGATGAGCAGGAAGCTGGTCTTATCAAGGAAGCTTGCTTTTATCAAGAGGATTTGCCAAATTTCTGTGGGTTCCATGTGACCTCTCCAGCAATGATCATTCAGACGTCCAATGATAATGAGAAAACTGGATCTTTTAATTTATAAATGCTGATTCTAGTAGGGAGGGGCACTGTGACTATAAAAATGTCATGCATTTTATGCCTCGTGATTATAATGTGTTCGAAATTAACCTGATAGCATGTTAAACACATGTCAACTCTTTGACTTTATGAAGTGTATAAAAGTCTCCCTAAGATTCCTAGGCTTTTCTGAGTTTGTCCCCAAACAGAAAAGCCTGTTTATACCTCCCACTCATCCAACTATATTTTGATTTCTCAAGAATTTGATCTTTGAACGTATGAATGGAATGAAAAGAACCAGAATGTTAACTGCACTTTCCATGAAATAAGCACATAAAAATGTCTTCACACTTCGTTGGTAATGGTTCCATCTGCCAGAACTGCATATGTTCTGAGTTTTTATATCTAAACCTTACCCTGAATACGCCAGCTTGTATCACCTGGATGTGGTCTTTGAGGACAAGCAGCAGTCTCAACCTTCCGCCCTCCGTGATGCTTTCTGCGGGGGCTCTTAGGACTTTTCCTCCAGCCTTGATCCATCTCGTGAACTCATCTCTGACTAGTGAACCTCTTTCTACCTGGGGGGTCTTACAGGTTTCTCCATCTCAACGTGCCTCAAATCCAACCCATTCACCTCCCTCGAACTTCAAACCTCCTCCTCCTCCTTCTGGATTACATAGTTTAGAGGCTGGCAGCGCTGCCCACTAGTTCACCCAACCAGGACACTTCAGGGAACGCTGAACATCCCGTTCTATTTGCCAATACATATTTAATCAGACAACAAGTCTTGTTGATCCCCTGGAGGCTTTCCCAAACAGACTCTCTATCCTACCCCCCATTCTCTTTTCAGGGCTCTCATGACCTTTCACCTGAATGATGGTGTCGGCTTCCCAGTCTCTACCTATCCACGCCACGCTCCATAGACTGGGTGTCTCCGGAAACAAAAATCAGAGGATGCATTTTCTGTCTTATAGCCCTTTATTTGCTCCACAGAAATCTTCGGGGAAAAGTACCAAATTTTCAATATGACCGAAAAGATCCTTATATGTGACCCCAACTTCTCTTTTTCATTCAGTTCATTTTTTTGCCATTCCCTATCTGTAATAGGCATACCAAAACCACTGCTTATTTCCTGAATATACCATGCATTTTTACACTTTAGATGCTTTTGAATACAATATTCCCTTTGCCTGAACAATCCTTTCCTGCCTTCTCCATCTGGAAAAGCTTTTGTCTTCTTTTAAGACTCATATTTTCAGGTACCTGGCTGGCTCAGTGGGTTAAAGCCTCTGCCCTTGGCTCAGGTATGATCTCAGGGTCCGAGGATTAAGCCTGGCATTGGGCTCTCTGCTTGACGGGGAGCCTGCTTCCTCCTTTCTCTCTCTGTCCGCCTCTCTGCCTACTTGCGATCTCTCTCTGTCAAATAAATAAATAAAATCTTTAAAAGAAAAAAAGACTCTTATTCTCAGTACAATTCTTCTTGATACCTCTCTTCCTCCAAAAGACTTATTTGCCTTTTCTTCTGTAATGCCACAAATGTCTGTGTGAATATGTGTTCTGATATCTCCCACAAAGAACGGAATTATTTACATTCCCGTCTGACTTTCCCACAGGCTGTAAGTGCCCTGAGAGTAATAATATTTCTAGGGCTTATATTTTACCACTCTTTCTATTTCTAGTCCAAACCATAATACCTGATACTTAGTAAGAACCCAGCATTTTTTAATAAAAATAGAAAATTAGATAAACATGAAGGAAAAAATTAATGTTCCACAATCTTACAGTGTTAAAGTTTTCTATGGATATAAATTATTGGATATTTATTATATATCCATATATGGATATATATTATATATATAAAGTATTATATATAAATATATAATACTTCTTTTAAAAATGGTACCATGTTGTATATTTTATTTTGTGATTTTGTTTTAAAAAATAAATAGGATACTGTGAATATATTTCCATTGCAGAAAATATTTTAAATCAGAATTTGAAATAATTGCTTTACAGTTCATTGTCTGCAATGCCCTTATATTTGGACATTGAAGTTATTTTATTTTGGGACGCCTGGGTGGCTCAGTTGGTTGAGCGGCTGCCTTCGGCTCAGGTCATGATCCCAGCATCCTGGGATCGAGTCCCGCATCGGGCTCCTTGCTTGGCAGGGAGCCTGCTTCTCCCTCTGCCTCTGCCTGCCACTCTGTCTGCCTGTGCTTGCTCTCGCTTCTCTCTCTATGACAAATAAATAAATAAAATCTTTAAAAAAAAAAAGAAGTTATTTTATTTTAATTTAATTATATTTAATATGTAATTTTTGGGATTGCAGTAATGGAATGGTGCCCCAGCAGCGGCGGGGCCGCAGCACCAGGCGGAAATGAAGAGAAGAGCAGAACGAGCGCGGACAGAGGGCAGAGGAGGCAGGCAAACAAACAAGCTGGGAGGGGACGCTGCCAGCCTCGAGGGCCGGAGGAGTGGGTCGGATCTCTGGGTTTGTTTTTGGAACAGCTGCAAAGCAGGTGGGAGAAACCGAGGGTGCGCGGGACGAGTTATTTTTACGGTTTTGCTGTGAGTTTTGAACAGCCTCCAGACCGGGTGTTTCTGAGAGACCATGTTAAAGATTCTTCATTGCATTTTGTTTTATTTTGAAGGACAGTTGTTTGTCTCAAGCCAATACCTCCCTGAGGCCAGCTTCAAGACATGGGTAGCTGGCCTCTTTGAGTGGACAGATTCATGAGCAGGTGCACGCGTGGGTCATGGACAGACTGACTGACCATATCTGGGGCCAAGGAAAGAAAAACGGGCAGTTAAGCTTTGAGCTGCCTCAAGTTCCTGGTTTCATCTCAGGTGCAGCTCACAAGGCAGTAAATGAAGCAGGCCCTGCAGGGTAAGTTCTCTGTATCACACAGGTAACAGCCGAATTTACAAGACACCTTAACGATCTGTCTGGGTAGCAACAAAATCTCAAGGCATTAGCCAAACCTCCCGAAGAAGCAGAGATATGGCTGAATAAGAAGGGAGACAGCTAGGATAAATGCCTTTGATCGGAGCACAAGGGAAGCTACACAAGAGACTGAGAGGAGAACCAGAGCACGGGATCAAGACTCGTCCTTAGCTTGGAGCGAATTCCGGATGACCTCCACAGTCACAGAGAAACCCACTCCCCTTCTGTTGGCAGAAGGTCCTAGATACTAGTGCAGAAGGAAGCGAGCATTTCTCACATACAGGGCTCAGTGTCTGGGGAGTGGGAATCAAGAGTGGAGGGAACAGAGTTTAATTTACTTTCATATCAATAAAATAATAATAAAGACTCATAGTAATTATGTCCTTTACATGGTTTGTCTCATTAACCTTTGCAGAAGACCGAAATAGAGGCCTTGCCCCAAGACTATGAAACATTCGATGGTCTCTGTGTGTCTAGGATATTGACTTTGGCAAAAGGGAAAATTCTGGGTGATATTTGATTTCTGTTTTTATAACGGCTAGATTGAGAACAAAGCTAGAGATGAGTGGATAAGGAAGTGTGAAAAGGAAGCAGTCGAATTTCGGAGTTAAAAGACATAGCCATCTGGTGTTCTGAGTGATTTTCTGGGCTTCCGGCTGATGCCTTACCCTCACTATCAGAAACTGCTTTGTCCCATTCAGGTGAGTAGAGTGAGTGGTAAGGTGGAGAGATCCCAGGAACCCAGGACAAAACACAGTCTAGAGCCAGCCCAGCATCAAGACCACTCTGACCCTATAAACCCACGAGGGACTCCAGCAAATATGCCTGTGACACGCTCTCCCAGAGTCAAGGTGAAGTTGCTTCAAAGGCAATTTCATGAACAGAGGTCACTAACCTGACTCGAATCCTAGGAGATGGGCACAATTATGGAAACCAAGTCATAAGGATCATAAATGTGTCTCCTCATTCTGATGGTTTGAAAGACTTCACCCTCTCAATACTTTTCCCAGGAGAATTTTGTTGGTCAAACACAGGGATGACGGATCACTAAACAATGTGTAGTGGGGCCGCTTGTGGGCAGAGGAGACAGAAGAAAGACTTCAAGGCTACCCTGTGATACCTCTTTGAACGTGTGCTTGGATGGCAGGCTACAGCTGAGTCTGGAATCCTCAGTAGCTCTTCCAGCTAAAGCTCTTGGCTTTCCCCCAAAAATGAGGCTCGAGGAGCTGTAGCTGTTGCTGAAAGTGTGGCTTTCAGCATGTTCACCATGGCTCTGCTTGTTTCTACCCTACAGGTAAACACTGCAAACAGTCACCAGAAGCAGCATTTCTGAAAACCACGGGCCTGAGTATGAACATAGCTTCAGGATACCAGACAGGTTAGTTAGACTTTCTTTTGACTTCACTGGTTTGCCACTTCGTAAAAACAGGAAGAGATCACTAACACAGAGGAAGGCCACTAATGGGCTGTTTTCCTCTTCCTGCCTCCACCGCCAGAGGCTACAGAATCAGAAAGCTACCCCCATAGACTTTCTTCCAGCCTGAAAGGGAGCGGTTGTTTTTCAAATCCATTTTCAAGATCATCCTTCAAGGACGACATTCCTTAGGACACCATCCTGGTGGAAAACATTGTCTTTCTTTTAATTGCCCACAACTTGTAAGCACACGATTCCCCATTTCTGAAAGCAAACTCACACACACAAAATATTTTGTGTGTTTGACGGTATAAGGCCCTGAGATAACCTTTATAAAAGGGAAGGGAGGGGGACCCAAAGATAAAACAATCTCAAGATTTAGAAAATTAAATACATTTTATGGGCAAATAAACCATGTATATGAATAACTTTTATAGGATGCAGCATGTGATAAAGGCAAACAACTTTGTCGACATTTCCAGAAGAGAAGAGGTCTTCACAGGCTGAAATGATCCTTTGGTAATGACATTGGCTGGGGGCTTGGGGAGCAGTGTTGCACACAAGGAGGAAAATGTCTAAGTTGATACAGTGATCTTCCTCAATATTCAGATTAAAGTTTTTTTTAAAAAAAAAGCAACAACTTTCACCAGCTTAAGATCATGGTTTAGTTTCTGTCACCTTTCATTTCTCAGTAAGAGTTCCTTCCTTGATCTGTTGATTTCTGACCTCCTTGACTTGACAGGTCTTTAAAGAAAAGAAATTAATTGGTCTATCATGGGGTCAGATGATCTCTTATAGTGGGGCAAGGACAAATTCTTAGGGTGATTTTTCAGTGGGCAAGGCTACTACTGAAAAAAAAAATAATGTGAATTCACTGTACCCCTTTGGGCTTTTTTTTTTTTTTTTGAGATTTCCTTATTTATTTGAAAGAGAATGAGAATGAGTAGGAGGAACAGAGGGAGAGAGAATCTCAAGCAGACTCCACACTGAATGGGAAGCCTGACATCGGGTTTGATCTCTTGACCCTGAAATTGCGACCTGAGCTGAAATCAAGAGTTGGACACTTAGCTGACTGCACAACACAGGTACCTTCCTTTGGACTTCAAAGGAAAAGTTCTCAACTCTGTTGCATTTTTCTCTTTAGGGGCTGGGGAGAGTCTTTAATGCATTAGACAGTTTAAGACACTAGGATATGGCCCATTGGCAGGAAGAGATTGGGAAAGGTGAACAGAAAGATACAAGAAAGAAGTTGAGTGAGAAAATTAGTTTGTTCTCTGTGTTTTAATTTAACCTTCTTGAATTGCTTTATTTAATACTTTGTTTCGGGCGCCTGGGTGGCTCAGTGGGTTAAGCCGCTGCCTTCGGCTCAGGTCATGATCTCAGGGTCCTGGGATCGAGTCCCGCATCGGGCTCTCTGCTTAGCAGGGAGCCTGCTCCCTCCTCTCTCTCTGCCTGCCTCTCTGTCTACTTGTGATCTCTCTCTGTCAAATAAATAAAATCTTTAAAAAAAAATATGTTTAATACTTTGTTTCATTAGATGCTCAGTATTCAAGGTTTTGTCTATTGTGACATTTCCTCCATCGTCCGATCCTTAAGAGAGTTTTCCATCCCTCTCGTTCATCCGTCTATCAAATACTAACTAAATAATAACAGTAAGTCACATTGGACATGGTTCCAGCCACTAGGGTGCATTTGTAAATATAAGCTTGTGTTCTAGTTGGAGTAGATAGTTAATGGGCTAAAATTAAAAAAAAATAAATAAGGTATGTAATTTCTGGTCCTGATGGATAATATTAAAACAAACAAACAAACAAACATAAAACAGGGAAATGATGAAGCTAAGCAGGTAGACAGGCTCAGTTCTAGTGGGCCTTTCGATAAAGAGTTGGGTTTTATCTCATTTGCAAGGGGAAACCATCACAAAGACTATTGGCAAAGAGTTAACTATTTAACTATTGGCAAAGAGTTCTAGTTACCAGACTTAGGTTTTAGGAGGATGGTTGTGGCTGCTTGGTGGAGAATGGACTGTCCGTGGATAAGAGTAGAAGCTGGGGGACCACAAAAGAGGTGGATGAAGGCTGATGATGGTCTGGACGGGTGGTGGCATTGGCCAGAGTTGACACTGATGTTGGAGGTAGAGCCACAAAGGTTTACAGGTGGAGTAAAAGAGGAAGGGAGGTTTGCACATAAAATGAAAAGGGGACTCAAACACGATTCCTGGGCATGAGCCTCTGCAATGGGGTGGGTGATTCCTTTGCAGAGTAATTTTAGTCAGTTTTTGTTTTGGAGTTTTCTTCGGTTTTGGTTTTGTTTTGTTTCGGGGAAAGAGAGAGAGAGAGAGCATGAGCAGGGACGAGGAGAGAGAGAGTGAGAATCTTAAGTAGGCTCCACGCTCAGTGCAGAGCTCAACTCAAGGCTGGATCTGACAACCCTGACATCATGACTTGAGTCAAAATCAAGAGTCAGGCACTTAACCAACGAGCCACCCAGGTGCTTGGAATTTTAGTTGCTTCTAATACATATCTTCTATGTTCCAGCACAGGCATGTGCCCAGGTAATGAACTGGTTACATGACAAGAATTTAAGTGTTACTCAGCAAGAAATCCACGGGTGACACCCACATTTTTATGGGTCCCCAAATCACCTATGCAATCACGTATTTGTCACCTCCCCTTTGCTAAGAGGCATTCTAAGAGGTGTCCCTGCTGCTCCCATAGTCTGAGTCTTAGACAAACACAACAGGGTCTTAACTAGTCTATCTTGTCTTAAAATTTCCACTCCTTCGCCACACACTAGCTCAAGGGATCTTTTAGAAATCACAGCTCACTTTCTGCCTAATGTCCTCCAGTGGTTTTGCATTGTGCTCAGGGTGAAACCAATCTTCTTGCCCTGCCCTGTAAGACCCGAGGGGACCTGACTCAGCTCACCTTCCTCAGGGGCCCCTCTTCTCTAGCCTCACTCTCTCTGCCTTTCTGTCTGCTCCTTGAACACCTCAGGGTTTCTCTTCTAGATATCTCCTCTCTCTGGAATGCTTTCTGTAGCCCCTCACAAGGTTGCATTCTTCTATTCGGGTCTCTGGTCATATACGCCCCTCAGAGAGGCTGTCCCTGACCAGACTAAACAGATACCCACAGAGACTTCCTGCAGTCCTCCCCTATTTGCATTTCTTTACAATGTCTGTCTCTCACTGAAATGATTTATTTGTTTTCTTCTCCACTCGTTCACTTCCCAGTTCACCACTGTATTCTTGGTAACTAAAACAGTGTTGGCAAATAGTGGGCACGCAGTGACATTTTGGTGAATACATAAATCTCACTTCCTGCAAAATTTTTATGGGAAAGACTTGGACTGAGACCCAAAGAAATGACAACATGTGTCACATGCATTGACCCACATGATGTGTGACAGCATTCCTTAGCAAACAGATCTAGAACCAGAAATGTTAGAGGAGCTGTCATAGTGCTTTGGGTGAAAAGCTCCTAAGAAAGGCAGAACCAAAGACAAGAATCAGCATAGACTTGATAAATAAATGTGTGGTATGAACTACACCAATTTCTATGCAGCCTTGAACAGTGTCTGACACATACTAGGCTCTTAAGAAATTTTTGTTGAAAAAAAGAAGAAGAAGAATTTTTTGTTGAGTAAATGAATAAATGAATACCTACGAGCTAAAAGCCTATAAATGGGTACAGCAAAGGTGAAAACAAAATGGTTAAGCTTTTACCAATGGTGATATTTTTTTATTCCAAAATAAGAGAGTTCTGTTGAGGGGAGAAAAATACGATCTACTTGGGGCAGCACCACATGAAACAGACCAGCTTTGGTAAGATAACAATGGCAGCCGATAAGAGACCCCTGCCACGTCTTCTAGGTGTGAGATAAGGCTCTGCAGTTTTGTCTCTTGTGCTCAGTGACAGGGGAGCCCCTCACTCCACCACCTAACATTCTCCGTGGGATCACCCAAATAAGTCAGGACACCAAACAGGTGCTATTCCCCAGGACCCAAATAAATAACTAGCCAACATCCTACATAACAATTTTGAATTCGCTTTTATTCTTATTATTAGTATAAATTGAGTTATTCACCGAAGGAGGCAAATGCTTGGATTAAAATGACTACTCACACTAATTTCTGTCTTAAAAATATAGCCGGCATGGAGATACATCCAATTCAATTTGCTCTGATTTTCTATTTTTAAGAAATGCTACACCAAAATGACCAGGGAAAACAGACACCTTTGTATTTAATGGAAATAAAAATACATTTTGCAGAAAAGATCAAATCACCACGAATACCATATTTAAAATAGGTGTGTTTAAATATCAGAGAAGTTTCACAAGAAGATGGACAGTCGGTGCAAGCGACTTACAATAATTATTAAGACTAATAATAATTACCACTAACAGGGATAATGTATCCAAATAGAGTCTTACCAAGCCACCACCAATGACAGCTATTTTTTTCCTTGGAATGTCAGATGAATCCATAACTGCCAAAGTATTTTTGTGATTGTTGTAGCTCCTGTCACAAAGGAGACTGTGTCTCCTGGCGGCTGGCTCCCCGCCTTTATATTGCCCAGAGCCCTGTCCTGTGAGCCAGCTCTGTGTTTGAGCAGGGCTAATTTCCCCTTGAACTTAGAAGACAGCATTTAACTCCTTAGCGGCTCGAAGCACAATCAGCTCAAGCTGAAGCTAAAAGAATTCACTGCAATAAACAAATTTTGAAAAATCCAGCCACGTGAAGACAGCCACTCGCTGTCTTGCATGTAAGACGGGGAATTTTTTTTAAAGCGTGGTCTTCCGGCTTTTCTTCTTCTGTTTTCTGATGCATGGATACTTACTTTCTTTTTCATTCACGATTAACCATGAATGAAACTTCCCCCATCTGAAGTCCTAAAGCATCTTACAATTCTCTGGGAGAGTGAGGTCGTTTTGGTGTCACAACTGCTGTATGATTTATTCCAGTTATTAAAACCAGTCAGGAAGCACACCTAGAGCGTCCTCACGGATTGTCTCTAACAGACCGCCAGGAAGATTTTTTTTTTTCGTATTAATAGTCTCCTGAGCAAGATTTTGAATTTGTCACTAACCATACTTCCTTTTTTTGGCATCAGATGCTAGAAACTTTAAAATCTAATGTGTGCATTGACTCCAGGGGAGATGTTTAATGCTGTTCTTTAAAAAAAAAAAAAAAAAAAACCTCATCCCTAAAAAAAAATAAATAAATAAAACAAAAACAAACAAACAAAACAGGGGCGCCTGGGTGGCTCAGAGGGTTAAGCCTCTGCCTTCTACTCAGGTCATGATCTCAGGGTCCTGGGATCAAGCCCTGCATCCCCTCTCTCTCTGCCTGCCTCTCTGCCTGCTTGTGATCTCTCTCTGTCAAATAAATAAATAAAATCTTTAAAAAAAACAAAAAAAAACCTCATCCCTGAATTCCTATGATCTCTCCACTTTGTCTTCTTTCATCCCATTTTACATGCATATTATCTACTTTGGGTGCATATTTGTGAATTGAGGGTTCTTGTGTGTTTTTTTGTTGTTGTTTGATTTTTTTTTTTTTCCTGGAACATGATGTGTAAAATAAAGTAAGAATGACGACTTCCTCACCTCCTGGTGAGAGCAGGGAGCCTGCAGGTGAGGAACTAGTTAAAAAGCCATTGGACAGCGGCCCCTAGTGGACAAGGATGGTTAGTGTTGTTGTTAGAAAAGTACGTTGCCCTTCAGCTTTTTTATTTACTTATTTTGAAAAGGTAATACATTCAAATGATATGAAATTCAAAAGACACAACAAAAGGGTCTTAGAGTAAATAAGTCTTCTGACCCTGTCCCTGGGCCTCCTGTTTCTCCTGCCCAGAGACAGTGTTTCGGTGTCTGGGTCACGCTGTCTGTCCCTCTAAAGCCTTGTCTCTTCCACTCCTGTCCATAAATACTAGTAAATTCTGTACACTTTTATACTTTCCTACACCCTATTTTTTCACAATGTATAGCTGGAGAATTCTTCCATAGAAATATATACAGTACTCTTTTTTTTTTTAAATCAAGGGCCATAATGCAAAAAATTAAAGTACACAAAACAGTATACAGTAGGTACAATAACTTACTGTAAAGTACCCATCACTTAGGTCCAGGAAAAGAACCCTGTGGGAACCCTGGAGATCTATATGAGGCCTTTTCCTACCACCCCTCCTTCACAGAGGCAACTGCCATCCTGACTTCATCACTTTCTTGCTATTATTTATAATTTCACTGACATATATGCATCCCTAAAATAGTTTCATTTTACCTCTTGAAAAACTTTACTAAACTTTACTAAACTCATGCTTTTTTTTCTTGGCGACTTGCTTCTTTTTCTCAGAATCATGCTTAAGCTCCTTCCAAACCTTTTTTTTTTTTTTTAAGATTTTATATATTTATTTGTCAGAGAGAAAGAGAGAGAGCACACAAGCAGGCAGAGAGGCAGGCAGAGGCGGAGAGAGAAGCAAGCTCCCCGCCGAGCAAGGAGCCTGATGCGGGACTCTGGGATCCTGGGATCATGACCTGAGCCGAAGGCAGCGGCTTAACCCACTGAGCCACCCAGGTGCCCCTTTATGTCAGGTTTTATAAATGTTTTGATAGGTCGAATTTCTTTTTCTTTTCCAAATGAATACAAACTTTCCCCCAGTACTATTTAGTGAAAGACTTTCCTTCTGTCACTGTTGGGTTTGTCCAGTGTTCATGTGTGCGTTGACCTGGTTCTAGGTTTCTTTTCTAGCTTATTCTATTCCACACGTGCCCTTATGGAGCCGGTGGTACAGCCAAATTACTGTAACTGTAAAATAAGCTTTTAAATTTTTATTTATTTATTTATTTGGGAGGAAGAGAGAGCAGGACGAGGAAAAAGCAAGATGGCACAAGATGGAGCAAAAGACCTAAGTATCGTCTGGTCCCAGGAGTTCAGCTAGATACTTATCAAACCATCCTGAACACCTACAAGCTCAACAGGAGATGGAAGAGAAGAAAAGCAGCAACTTTACAAACACAAAAACCACCACTTTCTGGAAGGTAGGACATGCCGAGAAGTGAATGCAAGGTGATATACAGGACGCTAAACCGTGGGGGGGAGGGGGCTGGATCCCGGCAAGCGGTAGAGCAACAGGGCACAAAATCGGACCTTGTACAAGTCTGCTCCACAGAGGGACGTCAGTCCAGAGGCTAAGCAGGGGGTGGGGCCCTCACGGGGACAGTGTGGTCTCAGGACCCATGGGGTCACAGAAAGACTGGGGGTGTCTGAGTGCAGCCCAGCTCACAGGTATCAGAGCGGGGAAGCTGGGGGCAAAGACAGAGCCAAGAAGAGGGCTCTCAGCTTGGGGTTACCTTAAACCATGATCTGACGCCCAGTCGGGGCACTGCTCCTTGAGCAGGGACCCCACGAGTGGCAGATCCGGGGAGACTCACCTTCTCTAGGAGGAGTAGTGCAGGAGTGCGGCAGGAATCTGCTGGGTTTGGAGACTCCAAACGGGGCTTGGTGCCAGAGATAGAAACAGCCCGTCACGGGCCGTGGGAGCTCGGAGCGTGCTGAGACCAGGGAGATGGGAGGGACTGACGCCTTTTCTCCAAGGTGCACTGAGGAGTGCGGCCGTGAGCGCTCGGCAATCTGGGCCTAAGACTGGGCAGCCGCCATCTTCATTCCCGTCCTCCAACGCGGTACGGAAAGCGCTCAGGGAAGAAAAGCTCCGAGCGCGAACTGAGCAGATTACATAGCCCGGCCCCTGGCGAGGGCGGTGCGGTTCAGCCTCCCACAAAGACATTTGAGAATCACAGCAACAGGCCCCTCCTGCAGAAGATCAGCAAGAACGTCCAGCCAGACCAAGTTCACCCACCAATTCAGAGCTACAGAAACACAGCACGTAGAATGCATGGCTTTTTCCCCATGATTCTTTAGTCTCTCAAAGTTAAATTCTTAAAATTTTTGTTATTACTTCCTTTTCTATTTTTAAAATTTTCCTCTTTCTTATTTTAAATTATTTAACTATTTTATCTTCTAAATCCTTTTTTAAAAATCCTTTTAAATTTTTATGTTTATGGTCATATTCTATCCCTTCATTGTATTTAACCTTATTATTTGTATACATATAAGTTTTTATTTCTTTAAAATTTTGGGATACACTTTCTTCTAACAGACCAATACAAGCTATATCTAGGATATGGCTTTGTTCTACTCTCCATCCTAATCGCATTCTCTATTTTTTTTTTCTTTTTTCAATGAACTTTTTTTTTTTTTAAGATTTTATTTATTTATTTGATAGAGAGAGATCAGAAGTAGATGGAGAGGCAGGCAGAGAGAGAGAGAGAGAGGGAAGCAGGCTCCCTGCCGAACAGAGAGCCCGATGTGGGACTCGATCATAGGATTCTGAGATCATGACCTGAGCCGAAGGCAGCGGCTTAACCCACTGAGCCACCCAGGCGCCCCTTTCAATGAACTTTTATCTTATCAATTCCTTTTTAAAATCTTTTTAAATTTTCATCTTTACAGTCATATTCCAACCCTCCATCATTGTTTACCCTTATTTTTGTATATATATGTTTTTCTTTCTTTAAAATTTTGGGAGGCAGTCTCTTCTAACAGACCAAAATACACCCAAAACCAAATGTGTGGCTCTGGTCTATTCATCAGCCTAATCATATATTATTTTTCTCCTTTCTTCTCTCCCCAGTTTCGGATCTCTTCTGTTTTGGTGAGTGTACATTTTGGGGGGGGGGGCATTGCTAGCCTTTTAGTATTTTCTTCTTTCATTCATCTGTTCTTCTCTGGATGAAATGACAAGGCAGAAAAACTCACCTCAAAAAAAAGACAAGAGCTAGTACCAATGGCTAGGGACCTAATTGATATGACATTATTAAGATGTCAGAACTAGAGTTTAAAATGACAATTAAAAAGATGCTAGCTGGTCTTGAAAAAATCCCATAGAAGATAGTAGAGAATCCCTTCCTGGAGAAATAAAAGAACTAAAATCTAACCAAGTTGAAATCAAAAAAGCTATTAAGGAGATGTAATAAAAAATGGAGGCCCTAACTGTTAGGATATATGAAGCAGAAGAGAGAATTAGTAATATAAAAGACCTAAGGATGGAGAAAAAAGAAGCTGAGAAAAAGAGAAGTAAACCACCACTGGACCACGAGGAGAGATTTCAAGAGATAAGTGATATCATAAGACAAAGCAATATTAGAATAATTGGGATCCTAAAAGAAGAATAAAGAGAGAAGGAGGCAGAAGGTATATTGGAATAAATTATAGCAGAGAACTTCCCCAATTTGAGGAAGGGAACAAATATCAAAATCTAGGGGAAAAGAGAATCCATCCTCAAAATCCATAAAAATATGTCAAGACCACATTATCTGATAGTAAGACTTACAAGTCTCAATGACAAAGAGAAAACCCTAAAAGCACCTCTGGACAAGAAGTCTATAACCTACAATGGTAGAAATATTAGATTGGCAGCAGACCTATCCACAGAGACCTGGCAGGCCAGAAAGGATTGGCATGATGTATTTGGAGCACTAAATGAGAAAAATAGGCAGCAAAGAATACTATATTCAGCTAGGTTGTCATTGAAAATAGAAGGAGAGATAAAAAGTTTCCAGGACAAACAAAAACAAAAAGAATTTGCAAACACCAAGCCAGCCCTACAGAAAATATCAAAAGTGGTCCTCTAAGTGAAGAGAAAGCCTAAAAGTAACAGGCCAGAAAGGAACAGAGACAATATACAGTAAAAGTCACCTTACAGGCAATACAATGGCATTAAATTCATCTTTCAATAGTTACCCTGAATGTAAATGGGCTACATGCCCCAATCAAAAGACACAGGGTATCAGAATGGATAAAAAATACAAGACCCATTGTTCTACTGTCTGTAAGAAACTCATTTTACACCCAAAGACACCTCCAGATTTAAAGTGAGGGGGTGGAAAACAATTTACATTGCTAATGGACATCAAAAGAAACCTTGTGGAGAGCCATCCAGCAGATGCAAGGAGTCACGTAGACGGGACTGCCTGAAGACTGAGGAACTGAGAATGATTGGTTTAGGAGGATGTGGGTGCGCTCGTGGCTGACGCACACAGCACCAGGAGCCAAGAGATAAACGCATGATCACCGCTAGAGAACAATAGAGTCCTGTATGGTTACATAAGGGTCCACAAGGACACTGCGTGCACGGCGTTATGATTGGCCAAATAGGGGGGGGGGGCGAGAACGGGTGAACTTTGTGCATAAATATTGCTGAAAGTGCTTGGTTTGCTGCGGCCGCCATTATTAAAAAAAGAAGTTTGCCACTCACCTCGTCTGCGGGTCGTTCTTGCGGGCCGAGAGCGACAACTGGTGCCGAAACCTGGGATCCCTATCTCCAGACGCAGAACGAGGATCGAGGTAAGAGCAACGATAAGGTAAAGAGTGCACCTATTTCTGTCTATTGACAGGGAAGTTCCCTGAAGACGATCGGAGGTAAGGTTGTTTATAAAGTTCTTCAGGGACGATAAGAGGTTCCCCGTAGACGATAAGACGTTAGGCTGTTTGTGAAGTTCTACGGGGACGATAAGGTAAAGTTTCCTCGGAATGGGGAACAATCTTGTTGTTTTTATTAGCTAACTTTTGATTCAGTTCTTTCATCAAACGCTCATAATCAGCTATTTCCATATTCATTAGTGTGGTTTGCTAGGCATCCTTTCTAACCAGTTCTAATTCTTGCATGGTTTTCTGAAGCATCTTGTTATGCCGCTCTAGGAGAATATCATGTTCAGACTGTAGTGTTTGAAGTTCAGAAACATTACTCTGTAAGTTATTTTGGGTGTCCTGTAATTTGATTTTTAGTTGATCGGAATGGGGAACGATCTTGCTCGCTTGGAGGACTCCTTAAAAGATGTCCTCAAGACGAACGGTACGCCCTTAAAGACAAAAACAGCGAGGGCCTTTTTGAAAGAAGTGGAAGAGATTGCCCCCTGGTTTATAGACGAGGGGCTCCTAAATGTGCCACAATGGGAACACCTGGGTGAGGACTTAAAACGCTGCCCCTCTACATCCCCGGGGACTCTCGCCGTGTGGTCCCTGGTGAAAGTATGTTTGCATTCCCCCCGAGAGCCCCTGCAGCGAGCAGTAATACAGGGAGGCGAAGTTTTTGAGCAAGTGAAAGAAGAATCCCGTAAGGGCTCGTCCCGAAACTCTGACTCCGAAAGCGAAAGCTCAGAAGGAATGTCAGAAAGCGAGTTGCGGGAGTTAGGAAAGATAGAAGCAAACAACAAGAAGGAGGAATCTCCCAGTCTCCAGGCATTGCAGGATTTAGAAGCCATATGATGGCAATTCGAGAGTAAGGAGGTGGAACTACAAAAAGCATTAGAGGAGCTAAGAATGCAGGGAGAGGTTATGGCGCAGTTGAAAGCAGAAGCGGAAGCTGTAGCTGTGGCGCAGTCCAAATTAAAAACGGAAGCCGCAGTTGTGGCGCAGTCGAAATTAAAAACGGAAGTTACGCCGCTTCCGCATTCTGGCTCCACAGCGCCACCCCATGAGTGGCCCCCGCCCTATAAGCTCAGCTGCGCCAAGGCCTGCTATTGTGCGAGCTGCACCACACGAGTGGCTGCTCTGCAATGCTGCACAGGCATGTACAGGCTTGGAAAGCCTTCACTTTATTAATGGGTCTACATGGCGTAACTGTACATACAACTATCACGTAGGCTCTCGATTTGAAACAAATATTACTTGCAATTGCACCTCAGCTAAGCACATAAGTTACTCACCATTGCCAGTCTGTGTTAGAGCTCCCTTTCTCTTCATAGTTTTTAATGCTTCTACTATTAACAAGTCATCTAGTCTCTCTTGTGAGTCCCAGAATTGTCTGCTATCAGAATGTTGGAACGCCACGGTGGGAGACTCGGCAGTAATAGCCAAGATACCGACGTATATCCCGATGCCAGTACAGGTGAACCCCGACAACCTGCCGGTGCTGCTTCGACATAAACGAGACTTTGGAATAACAGCAGCTGCACTCAACAACGTCACAGGAATGGTCGCTGAAGCATTGGCTACGCAAGAACAAATTAACGGACATTTGTATGCTGGGATCCTTATTGTAAATCAAAGGGTTGATCTTGTACAGGAACAACTTGATATCCTAGAGTCAATTGTGTCAATAGGATGCATACATAATATGGCTGGACTTTGTATCACCCCTATAGCTCATAGCAACTTATCCTTAGCAGCTAACCATTGCTCAGCTTGCTGAAAACTTTGTAAGCTCCTTGTTTTCTCACTTCCCTTCTCTGACGCACGCATGGTATGTTGTAGGAATAATTGTAGGAGTACTAGTGGTAATTGTTCTTTTCTTGTGCCTCTTGCCCTGTGCACTTAAAATAATACTAGCAGAAGTTTATAAGTTAAGAGCCATCATACGTAACCATCAGCTAATCAACCGCGGTGGGCTCAGAATGTCACCTTGAACACCACCCAAGTACCTCTTGGCTCCGTTGGCGATTTGGTTACTATGTTATAACAATCAGTCTCTTTCCTCAAACTAGGCAGGCATAAGAGCCTTGATGATTCCGGCTCAAATACTCCTTCTAAAATGCATCTGCAGAATTGTATGATGACAACGGTTACAGCAACGGGCTTCGGTCTAAGCCATGATGGCTCTGGAGACTGGCACCTCCCCCCCCAAAATATGGCTAAGTATGCTGGATCGGTAGTCAAAGATGGGTAAGACTGATCCCTCACCATAGCAACCTAAGACAGGGGCTCCTCGGCCAGGGGGAGTACCCGATGACGGGTAAGCATGTGTGTTGAGGATTGGCAACCTAAGACAGGCACGATCCCTGCCATATAAACAATAAAAAAGGGGGAACTGTGGAGAGCCATCCAGCAGATGCAAGGAGTCACGTAGACGGGACTGCCTGAAGATTGAGGAACTGAGAATGATTGGTTTAGGAGGATGTGGGTGCACTCGTGGCTGACGCACACAGCACCAGGAGCCAAGAGATAAACGCATGATCACTGCTAGAGAACAATAGAGTCCTGTATGGTTACATAAGGGTCCACAAGGACACTGCGTGCACGGCGTTATGATTGGCCAAATTGGGGGGGGGGCGAGAACGGGTGAACTTTGTGCATAAATATTGCTGAAAGTGCTTGGTTTGCTGCGGCCGCCATTATTAATAAAAGAAGTTTGCCACTCACCTCATCTGCGGGTCGTTCTTGCAGGCCGAGAGCGACAAAACCTGAGGTTGCAATCCTTATATGAAACAAATTAGATTTTAAGCCAAAGACTATAATAAGAGATAAGGCAGAACACTATATCATACTTAAAGGGTCTGTCCAACAAGAAGCTCTAACAATTTTAAATATCTATGCCTATAGGAAATAGCCAATTATATAAACCAATTAAAACAAAATCAAAAGGCGCCTGGGTGGCTCAGTGGGTTAAGCCGCTGCCTTCGGCTCAGGTCATGATCCCAGGGTCCTGGAATCGAGTCCCACATCGGGCTCTCTGCTCGGCGGGGAGCCTGCTTCCCTCTCTCTCTGCCTGCCTCTCCATCTACTTGTGATTTCTCTCTGTCAAATAAATAAATAAAATCTTTAAAAAATAAATAAATAAAATAAAACAAAATCAAAGAAACATATTGGTAACAATACAATAATAGTAGAGGACTTTAACAGCCCCCCCCACACTGAAATGGACAGAGCATCTAAGCAAAAGATCAACAAGGAAATAAAGGCTTTACATGACCTGCTGGACCACATGAACATTACAGAAATATTCAAAACATGCCATCCCAAAGCAACAAACTATAATGCATTCTTCTCTAGAACACATGGAACATTCTCCAGAATAGATCACATCCTGGGTCACAAATCAGGTCTCAACCAGTACCAAAAAATTGAGTTCATTCCCTGAATATTTGCAGACCACAATGCTTTGAAACTAGAACTCAATCACAAGAAGGAAGTTGGAAAGAACTCAAATATATGGAGACTAAAGAGCAACCTACTAATGAATGAATGGGTCAACCAGGAAATTGAAAAGGAATTTTAAAAAATTCATGGAAACAAATGAAAATGAAAACACAACTGTTCAAAATCTTTGGAATGCAGCAAAGGTCATCCTGAGAGGAAAGTATATAGCAATACAAGGCTTTCTTAAAAAACAAGAAAGGTCTTAAATCCACAACTTAATCCTACACCTAAAGGTGCTGGAGAGAAAGAATGGCAAAGAAAGCCTAACCCCAGAAGAAGAGGAGAAATAATAAAGACCAGAGCAAAAACCAATGAAATAGAAATCAAAAGAACAGTAGAACAGATCAGTAAAACTAGGAACTGGTTCCTTGAAAGAATTAAGAAGATTGATTAACCCCTGGCTAGACTTATCCAAAAACAAAAACAAAAACAAAAAAGAGAGGAACCAAATTAATAAAATTATGAATGAGAGAGGAGAGATCACAACCAATACCAAAGAATACAAACAATTATAAGAACATATTATGAGCAACTCTACACCAGCAAACTTGACAATCTGGAAAAAATGGATACAATCCTAGAGACATATAAACTACCTAAACTGAACCAGGAGGAAATAGGAAACCTGAACAGACCCATACCCAATAAGGAGATTGAAGCAGTCATCAAAAATCTCCCAACGAACAAGAGCCCTGGGCCAGATGGCTTCCCAGGGGAATTCTACCAAATATTAAAGAAGTAATACCTTTTTATCTGAAACTGCTCCAAAAAAAAAAAAAAAAGATAAAAGAAAAAAAAGAAATGGAAGGAAAATGTCCAAACTCATTTTATGGGCCAGCATCAATCACCTCGATCCCAAAACCATACAAAGACCCCATGAAAAAGGAGAATTTACACACCAATATCCCTGATGAACTTGGATCCAAAAATTCTCACCAAAATACTAGCCAAAAAGTCCCAACAGTACATCAAAAGGATTACTCACCACGACCAAGTGGGATTTATTCCTGGGCTGCAAGGTTGGTTCAACATCTGCAAATAAATTAATGTGATACAGTACAGTAAAAAAAGAAATAGCAAGAAACATATGATACTCTCAATAGATGCTGAAAAAGCATTTGGCAAAGTACAGCATAGTTTCTTGATCAAAACTCTTCACAGTGGAGGGATAGAGGGTACATGCCTCAATATCATCAAAGCCATCTATGAAAAGCCCACAGAAAATATCATTCTCAATGGGGAAAAACTGAGAGCTTTTCCCTTAAGGTCAGGAAGATTACAGGTTGTCCACTATCACCATGGCTATTCAACATAGTACTAGAAAACCTAGCCTAAGCAATCAGACAACAAAAAGAAATAAAAGGCATCCAAATTGACAAAGAAGTCAAACTCCCACTCTTTGCAAATTGACAAAGAAGTCAAACTCTCACTCTTTGGGTTATGTGGAAAACCCAAAAGACTCCACCCCAAAACTGCTAGAACTCATACAGGAAGAATTCAGTGAAGTGTCAGGATATAAAATCATTGCACAAAAGTCAGTTATATTTCTACACACCAACAACAAGACAGAAGAAAGAGAAATTAAGGAGTTGATCTCATTTACAGTTGTACTCAAAGTCATAAGATACCTAGGAATAAATCTAACTAAAGAGGCAAAGAATCTGTACTCAGAAAACTATAGAGTACTCATGAAAGAAATTGAGGAAGACACAAAGAAATTGAAAAATGTTCCATGCTGATGGATTGGAAGAACAAATATTGTGAAAATGTCTATGCTACCTAGAGTAAACTACACATTTAATGCAATCCTTATCAAAATACCAATGACTTTTTTTTCAGAGAAATGGAACAAATAATCCTAAAATTTATATCGAACCAGAAAAGACCCCCGAATAGTCAGAGGAATGTTGAAAAAGAAAACCAAAGCTGGCACCATCACAGTTCCAGACTTCAAGCTCTATTACAGAGCTGCAATCATCAAGACAGCATGGTATTGGCACAAAAACAGACACACAGATCAGTGGAACAGAATAAGAGAGCCCAGAAATGGACCATCAACTCTAAGGTCAACTAATCTTCAACAAAGCAGGAAAGAATGCCAATGGAAAAAAGACAAGTCTCCTCAACAAATGGTATTGGGAAAATTGGACAGCCACATGCAGAAAAATGAAACTGGATCATTTTCACACACACAAAAATGGACTCAAAATGGATGAAAGACCTCAATGTGAGACAGGAATCCATCAAAATCCTTGAGGAGAACACAGGCACCAACCTATTCAACCTTAGCCTCAGCAACTTCCTCCTAAAAATATTGCCAAAGGTAAGGAAAGCAAGGGCAAAAATGAACTATTGGGACTTCATCAAGATCAAAAGCTTTTGCACAGCAAAGGAAACAGTCAACAAAACCAAACAACAACCAAGACAATGTGAAAAGATATTTTCCAAATGACATATCAGATAAAGGGCTTCTATCCAAAATCTATAATGAATTTATCAAACTCAGCACCCAAAGAACAAATAATCCAATCAAGGAATGCACAGAAGACATGAACAGACATGTCCACAAAGAAGACATCCAAATGGCCAACAGATTCATGAAGAAGTGCTCATCACTTGGCATCATGGAAATACAAATCAAAACTACGTGAGATACTACCTCACACCTCAGAATGGCTAAAATTAACCAGTCAGGAAATGGACAGGTGTTGGAGAGGTTGTGGAGAAAGGGGAACCATCCTGCACTGTTGGTGGGAATGCAAGCTGATGCATCCACTCTGGAAAACAGTATGGAGGTTCCTCAAAAAGTTGAAAATAGGGGCCACCCTACGACTGACCCAGCAATCACATTACTGGGTATTTACCCTACAAATGTAGTGATCCGAAGGGACACATGCACCAGAATGTTTGTAGCAGCAATGTTCACAATAGCCAAATGATGGAAGGAGCCTAAATGTCCACCAACAGTTGAATGGATAGAGAAGATGTGATAGACATATATACAATGGAATACTATGCAGCCATTAAAAAGCCCTGAAATCTTGCCATTTGCAACAACGTGGATGGAACTAGAGGGTATTATGCTAAATAAGTCAATTAGAGAAGGACAATTATCATATGATCTCAGTGATATGAGGAATTTGAGAAACAAGACAGAGGATCATAGGGGAAGGCAGGGAAGATGAAACCAGAGAGGGAGACAAACCATAAGAGACCCTTAATCTCAGGAATCAAACTAAGGTTGCTGGAGGGGAGGGTGATGGGAGGAATTGGGTGGTTGGGTGATGGACATTGGGGAAGGTATGTGCTATAGTGAGTGCTGTGAATTGTGTAAAACTGATGAATCACAGACATGTTCCCCTGAAACAACACATTATATGTTAATAATAAATAAATAAACCAATAAATAAATAAATAAATAAATGAGAGAGAGAGAGCAGGAGCATGGAGAGGGACAAAGGGTGAAGCAGATTCCCCATTAAACAGGAACCCGAATGTAGGGCTTAATCCTAAGACCCTGAGATCATGACCTGACCCGAAGCCAGATATTTAACTGACTGACACCTAGGCGCCAAGGAAATAAGCTTTGATATCTTAAAGAATTTCGCCTGCTTCATCCTTCTTCAATAATCTATGTGACTATTTGTGTTTTGCATTTCCATCTAAGTTTTAGAACGAATCAGTGAATTCCACAAAAACAAAAACAAAAAGCCAAAACCAAAAACAAAGAACCCTGCTGGAATTTTTTTTTTTTAAGATTTTATTTAATTATTTGACAGAGAGAGATCACAAGCAGACAGAGGCAGGCAGAGAGAGAGAGAGAGAGAGAGGGAAGCAGGCTCCCTGCTGAGCAGAAAGCCTGATGTGGGCCTTGATCCCAGGACCCTGAGATCATGACCTGAGCCGAAGGCAGAGGCTCAACCCACTGAGCCACCCAGGCACCCAGCATTTTTTTTTTTTTTAACTGAGAAGATTTCTATCTGAGAAGCATACCATATTTAGCACATTTGAGTTTTTCAATCCAGAAACATGGCTATCTCTCCGTTTGTTTGGGTCTTCTCCAAAGAAGTTTCACTCTTCTTTTCTTAGATTTATTTCTAGGTAATTATTGTTTTGTTTCTCATTTTATTTTGAATGATATCTTTAAATTCATTTTCTGCTATTGATGGTATATAGAAATACAATTTATTTCTGTTTGTTGGGTTGATATCTAGCAACATTTCTAAACTCTTATTAATACTCAATACTCACAACCTCTAGCTTCTTTTATGTTTTTTCTCACCATAGTCATCATGATAGTGTTTTATTCTTTTCTTTTCTTTCCTATCGATTGAATGTTTGCCCTACTGTTTTAGCTAGTCCCACAGTTCAATGGAATAGCAATGTATTTCTTCCATTTTAAGTAGATGAGATTTCCTAGTTATCCTACCAGTACTGATTTTTAGCAAAATTTCACTGAGGTCAGAGAATATGTTCTATGCATCTTCAAACTTTTGAAATTAGTTGAGGTTCATTTTATGGTCAGCAAAAGGTAAATCTGTATAAATGCTTTTCTGTGCCTGTGCCTGGAAAAAAGATGTGCTCTGAGTTCCTGTGTGCAATTTCCTATACATATTTGTTACGTCAAATCTAGTCATAATGTGTTCAAAATTTGGATTGCTCATTTGGTCAATTACTGAAAGAGGTGTGTTAAAAAATCTCATGTTTGATTAGTATTTGTCTATTTCCTCAAGAGTTTCTCTCTACATGAAACAATCCACATTTGAAATGCCTATATTCTGGGGTTCCTGGGTGGCTCAGTCAGTTAAGTGCACCCGACTTGATTTCTGCTCAGGTCATGATCTCAGGGTCATTAGATTGAGCCCCATGTCGGGCTCTATGCTGAATATGGGGCCTGCTTGATTCTTTCTCTCCCTCTCCCTCTCATCCCCTCCTCTCTAAAACATTAAAATTAAAATTAAATTGCTATATTCTATAGGCAAAACAAAGCTTTTATTATAATGAAAGAATCATCTCAAGGTATGATTTTTGCTTTAAAGTTTAATTGCTTGATATCAGTGTTACTTTTCTGTATTTGTGTAGTATTTACATATTATATGTTTTCCAACCTTTCCATTTCAGCTATCTTGGATCTGTGTGTTTTTAATGTGGGCTTTGGGAACAGCATTCATTTGAATATTTTAAAAATCCAATCTACAATTGTTATCTTTTAAATTGAGTCTTTGGTTTTCTGAGGTCTCACTAAGATGTAAATATGTAAAGATTATGTATCCCAGTAAGGAATCACTGGGTTTCTTTCATCAATTCTAGAATATTCTCAGCTACTACCTCTCCAAATATTGTTTAGTCTTCCTTGCTGTTACCCTTTCATCTTTACTTTTATTTTTTGCCTTTTTGTGCTTTCTTATGCATAACTTCTTTTAATATAATCCAATTTACCAATTCTCTCTTCTTCTGTGTCTAATCAGTTGATAAACCTATCTAGGGAGGTCTCAATTTTGACTATTATAATGTTGAGTTCTGGAATTATTTGATTCTTTTACATATTGCACTATTTTTAGTTTCTAGCATTTATTTCTAGTATCCTTGACAAAATTCTGAAGCTCAGCTTTTGTAAGTTAACATAACAAATAGGACTGTCTTAGGATCCATGTCTATAATTCTTATTGTGGGTTTATTCTGATGGTTATTTACTTATTTTGGGGGGGTCGATAGATACCCTTGATGTCTATTTTCCATGTGCACATTTTTATTTATTTATTTATTTATTCATTTATTTCTCTTAGAGTGTGCATGCACGTGAGCGGAAGCACAGTGGGGAGGGCCCGAGGATAAGGAGAGAGAGAATCCCAAGCTGACTCCATACCCAGCATGGAGCCTAATGCAGGGCTCAATCTCAAGACTCCAAGATCATGGCCCAAGCTAAAATCAAGAGTTAGTTGCTTAACTGACTGAGCCACTCAGGTGCCCCTCCATGTGCTCATTTTAAACTGAGTGCTCAAATCGTTTGAAAGAAAAGAAATAGGAGTAGTTTGAAGCCTCAGATATCAGTAAAATGCTTTAGAGGGGTTTTATTTTTGCTTCTGCCATTTTCCTGTGGGTGATCCAGAATTTACTTGCTGGGTAAAGTTAGCAGGGTCTGTCTCTAGAAAAGTTCTTCCTTTGGTATCTGTACTGGCCCAGATGAGACTAAACTAGTGACTTTCATTCTGTTTGCTCTCTTTCATCCTAGGGAGTCAAAACTTTTTTCACAACATGTGATATGACCATGTTGGATATTACTCACCTGGA
The DNA here is from genome assembly GCF_964662115.1 of Mustela nivalis. Classification (NCBI taxonomy): domain Eukaryota; kingdom Metazoa; phylum Chordata; class Mammalia; order Carnivora; family Mustelidae; genus Mustela; species Mustela nivalis. The sequence goes on along the minus strand of NC_139035.1, from coordinate 6,781,080 downwards.
AGACAAACTCATGGCAATATTCATATTGCGGGTTTGGCGCAGATAATAGATCCTGATGTTTACACGGAATTCCCTATTTAATAGCTGGAAACACACTCTTTCACTTCTACTCAAAAAAGCACATCTGATAGTATATTATTATCTGAGCAATAGTTACATAGTACCTAATTTAATTATTTAAAAATAACTTTTAAATTTTGATACTTGGTTATGAGTGGCATTGTTGACCCACCTTACAAATGATATCATTGAAATGATTTATGACGTTGAGATTGACTATAAGGATGCTGGTAGCTGTTGTGCTATGACATTTCTAAATTATGTATAAGGTGGGTCAAATTACTTTTCAGTTATGTGCCAAGAAAACATGTCAAGCAAATATAAGAGATAAAAGAGATTAACAATGAATCATACATTTCTTTGTAACCTATAAACAACATGCTGATAGACTGGACAGGTAGCAATTATTATTTTGCTATAAGTCTTAGCTCTTTTCTCATTTCACTCTTAGTGGAACAGATAAAATTACTTTGTACTATAACTTCCAGGAGTTTCCCCAGCCCCTGTAATAGGAAAAGTGTATATTATAAAAGTGTATATTACATGACTATTCCTCCTGGTAGATGACAATTTTTAAGCCTCATCTTGCCTTTTTTTTTTTTTTTAAAGATTTTATTTATTTATTTGAAAGACGGAGATCACAAGTAGGCAGAGAGGCAGGCAGAGAGAGAGAGAGAGGGAAGCAGGCTTCCTGCGGAGCAGGGAGCCCGATGCGGGGCTCGATCCCAGGACCCTGAGATCATGACCCGAGCCAAAGGCAGCAGCCCAAACCACTGAGCCACCCAGGCGCCCCTGCCTTTTTTTTTTTTTTTTTTTTGGATAATTCAAATCTACATGAAATTTGAGTTTATAAAGTAGCTACATTTTTTTTAAGATTTTATTTATTTATTTATTTGACAGAGAGAAATCACAAGTAGATGGAGAGGCAGGCAGAGAGAGACAGAGGGAAGCAGGCTCCCCACTGAGCAGAGAGCCCGATGCGGGACTCGATCCCAGCACCCCGAGATCATGACCCGAGCCGAAGGCAGCGGCTTAACCCACTGAGCCACCCAGGCGCCCCAAGTAGCTACATTTTATAACAATATCTGAATACTGTGGATTTGATGTTCTGTGGGTTATACGAAGGAAGGGATAATCAACTTTCTGTATAAGGTTGGGTGGGAGAAAACAGATTTGGGTAGAATGACATTCTGTTAACTTTTAGAAATTGAAGGATAGCATGAGGGCCCTTGGGTGCTCAGTAAGAAAGGAGGGTATCAAAAGTTTAAATAGGGGCGCCTGGGTGGCTTAATGGGTTAAGCCTCGGCCTTCAACTCAGGTCTTGATCTCAGGGTCCTGGGATGGAGCTCTGCATTGGGCTCTCTGCTCAGAAGGAGCCTGCTTCCCCCTCTCTCTCTGCCTGCCTCTGCCTACTTGTGACCTCTCTCTGTCAAATAAATAAATATTTTTTTATAAAGCTTAAATAAAGTTTAAAGATTACAAAGCTACAATTTTGAGCATGGCTACTTATACCTCTAGTCTTCCTAAAAGTCAGAAAGAGTTGCCTTAGAGAGGCCTCAGGAAAGTTAAAGATTATCACACCTTCTCTCTCTATAGGGCTTTCTTGAGGGCGAAGAGAAATTAAGAAATTTGTTTTCCTCCATTCTCTGAGCTTGAAGAACTTGAGGCAATGGGACGAGCTAGAGATTTACAGGGTAACTGCTGTGTCAGAGGCAGAAATAATTCCTCCTCATGGGGATTCAGTTACTTGTTAACCCCTAAAGCCAGTCCTTTCCAACAGAATGACTCCAAGAAGAGCATAATTTATAGTATGCTTTACAAGAGACTCTGAATATTTCCACTTCTCTCTGCATATATTGATACACCTAATAAATCGGTATTACTGGGAAAAAGAAAAGCTTGTAAAAAATTAAAAATTTAGGAGAGGTTAATATAATATTTGCTTTGCCGTTTTCGTCATTCTTGTAGAATTGAAGTTGACGATATTTGTTTGACGAACTCGGCTTGCTCAATAATTGTTTATTCATGTTACCACAGCCTTCATGCCTGCAGCTATCTCCTGGAACACTCCTGTGTGTTTGTGTGTCTACTTCTCAGCGTTCAGGTCTCAGCTCAAACATAATATCCTCAGATTGATCTCTCTGCATAAAAGATGCACGCCCCTCCATCTTTCTCTAAACACCATCCAGCTTGCTTCTTTTATTACATTTACTAGTACATGAAATTTATTATTATATGAATACTGGTTTATTCATTTACTTGTTTCATTAGCAAATAGATAACAGTTGAAGTGGAGAAGGAGGAAAGTAGATGGACTCATATAATTTTGAGGTAGAATGGCCCATATTTGTTGGTAAATTGGGCATCGTGTCTGCGTTGGTTGGGAACAGAGTTTAGGAATCAAAGAAGACTCCCAGGTTTCTAGCTTGAATAACTGATGGTACCATTTATGGAGTATGAAAAAATGAGGTGGGGATGGCAACTGAGACTTATCCTTTGGGGTACTATTGAGTTTGAGATAGGAGTATTGAGTTAGGTAAATAAAGAGGGATAGTAAGTATACAGTTGGATACATACATCTGAAACACAGAGAAGGAGGCTAGGCTGGAAAAATTAAGTCTGGAAGCAACAAGGACATCAGCATAAAGATTGTATTGAAAACCATATGAATGGATAACTCACTTCATGATAGAGGAATGGCTGGGAAGATGGCTGAGAAAGAAAAACGTGTATTTCCTTACTATTTATGTAAAATTTTTTAAATGCACAAAACAACTGTGTATATTTTACAAGCATATATATGAGTAAAATGATAGAAATAATCACATTATAGTAGTTTTCTGGGGACCAGAAGGATAAAAGGTGTAGGGGATGAATAGAAAAGGAGAAAATAAATGGTGAAATCAAATATGGATGAACCTTCTACTCTATAATGTGCTGTAAAGTTAAGAGCACGGTTAACTCAACCCTCTCTATGGTAGATCTACTAAAAAATTTTAAAGAAAAAGGAAAGGTCTTCTGGGACTGAGCCCTGCATCACTTCTTCATTCATGAGTGAAGAGCTGGCAAGGAATACTATGAAGAAGTAGACAATGAATTCAGGGGAGAGTTCAAATAACAAAGATCAAGAAAAATATGTCTAATGTCAGTTGCATCAGTGTTGCTGAAAATACAGAAGACTGTCCATTAGACCTGCTCTGGGTTTACTGCAAGGAATTGACGACTTGACGAGAGCACTTTTAGGGCAGTGACGCTTACTGAAGGCAGCTGGTAACAGAAGAAGACCCTTTTATTGAGAGGTGAAGCCAAGACGACGGTGCATGAATACAGTATGTCCTAGAAATGGGGAGGTGGTTGGGGTGGGATGCAAATTCAAAGCAGGTTTGTTTTTCTAAACATGAGAGATAACACAGCAACTTTACAGTATTAATTCTGGCAATGGTCCCATAAAGAGAAATAATCTGATGACAGAAGAAAAGGGTGAAAATATAAGGAACATGTCTTTGTGAGGGTAGGGAATCCAGCACATTAGTAGAAGAATTGCTTTCTTTTCCTTTATTTCCTTAAACACAGGGAGAGTACGTTAATTTGTGTTGTTGTTACTGCTCATTTTAGTGTTTTTCAAGGTTATTGTATGTGCACATAACTTTAAGAATTAAGAAATTCTAGACATTCTATATAGGCAGTGGTCACTCTCTACCCTTCTGCCATTTGTCCCCACAAAGATCCACCATTTCCAGCTCCACGTACATGTCTGTGACTCTCAGTAACAGCCAGTACTATTTTATTATTTCTTGTTTCTTTTAGTTTGTGGTTTTAGGTCATGACTTCACACTATTCGAAATGAGGATTAATGTGTTTCCATTTCTCTTTTCTTAATTTTGGCTAGGTCCATATTCAATATTGGATTTATTATAACTGTGACATTAAATTTAATAATGATTATTTTTCCTTTTCTGAAAAATATAACTATTTTTATTTCTTGGCTTAAGAGTTGTCTTTTTTTTTTCTTTGCTGAATTTTCTAAGACTTACCAGAAATTCAATTTCCAAATTCTTCTACAATTGTCTAAATCTTTCATGAATATATATTCAAGGCTTTAAAGATTTTGTATTCTGGGAGAAATAATCTCCTGAAGGCTCTGATTTGCTTCAGTCTGCCATGGCTGCTTTTTACGCTAAGTGCAAGCTGTCGTAAGTTCATTTAGAGAATTTTCCATGTCTATGTTTCCTATGTTGGAAACTCTCTTTTCAGAAGCTCATGCCTGCCTTTCCCTTGGTTTACTCTCCAGTGTTGATAGAACATTTTCTCTGGGGATTTTCTGAAAAAGGATAGATGGGAAGTAAATTTTTGAGACTTGCCCATGTGAAAATATTTTTATTCTAGACTTACATGTGATTTGGCTGGGTATAGAATATTAAAATTATTTTCTTTCAACAATTTGAAGACATCAATCCACTGCCCTCTAGCTTCCACTGTTATTACTGAGTAGTAAATATTCCTAATCCTCTGTAGGTGGCTTGTTTAATTTTCTTTCTGGAAACTCTTCTAAAGAGAAGAGTTCACAGAGTTCTAATATTTCTTTCTTTTTTTTTTTTTTAAAGATTTTATTTATTTATTTGTCAGAGAGAGAGAGCAAGAGTGAGCACAGGCAGAGTGGCAGGCAGAGTCAGAGGGAGAAGCAGGCTCCCTGCGGAGCAAGGAGCCCGATGTGGGACTCGATCCCAGGACGCTGGGATCATGACCTGAGCCGAAGGCAGCTGCTTAACCAACTGAGCCACCCAGGCGTCCCAAGTTCTAATATTTCTTGATGATATGATATGACTTACTCTGCCCTGTGTTCCCAGTTGTTCTGGGCACTTGGTAGGCTTTTATTATGAAAACTCACATCTCGTAGTTTTAAGATATTGTCTTAAATTTAGTTGTTTAATGGTTTCTGGTATATTGTTTACCAAAATTATTGAGATTTTGGACATACTGACCTGTTTCTCTAATTTTATTAATACATGTCTCATATTTTCCTTCTCTTTGAGTATTTGCCCTACTTCCTGGAAGACTTTTACAGTTAAATCTTCCAACATTTCTACCAAGCTTCTACTTAAAAATTCCTTAGTAATCTCGCAGGCTTGGAGGTAACCTAAATTAGAATTTTCAAAGTCTTTATTTAGGATAATGAAGATATTTAGACTGATAAGAACCCAAAGTTACTATCAATTTTGTCAACAAGGTTTTAGATTTAGAATAGAGAAAGAAAAAAACTATTATATTGTTCACTTGGCTTTCACAGGAGGACATAGAGTCCCACAACTTGAGCACAAATAAAAAAAAAAAACAGAAACACAAACTACACAAATGTCAACAAGAAGAAAACAGGTCAATACTATTATGGACAAAGTTCAAGGTAAAAAAAATAAACAAATGAAAAAAACACAAAACAAAAACTCATTCCACATGGATAAAAGGTTGTATGAGAAAATGAAAATAAATGGTGTCAATGATTAACTTAAAGGTATTTACATTACATTTTCATTATTAAGTAATATAATAAGCCACTGTTTCCCAAATTTCAATTATTGCATAATACCTTCAGAGTATACTTAATATTTTGTTTCAAATTGATGTACATTTTATTTAAATAAAAATGTAACTTAAATTATGGTTGTAAATGGAAGAATCGGTTTCATTGATGAGTAGAAGGGAAACATAGAAATTATAGCTGAGGGGTGTCTGGGTGGCTGAGTTGGTTAAGTGTCCAATTATTGGTTTCTGCTCAGGTCACGATCTCGGGGTTGTGGGACCCAGCCCTGCATTGAGCTCCATGCTGAGCATGGAGTTTGCTTGAGATTCTCTCCCTCTCCCTCTACCCTTCCCCCTGCTCGCAAGCTTGTGCACTCTCTCTCTAAAATAAATAAAATCTTGAAAAAAATAGAAAAATAAAGAAATCGTAGCTGAATTCTATACCTCTAGATGAAGTTTCACCAAAGACTTTTCTGCTATTTTTAAATACTTTATTTATTTATTTGACACAGAGAGAGAATGAGAGAGTGAGAGAGAGAGAGATCACAACTAGGCAGAGAGAGAGCGGGAAGCAGGCTGAGCAGAGAGACCGATGCGGGGCTCGATCCCAGGACCCTGAGATCATGACCTGAGCCGAAGGCAGAGGCTTAACCCACTGAGCCACCCAGGCGCCCCGCATTATCTTTTTGATTCTGAATTACAATGTTTCTTGTATTCTGACCTTCTAACTTCTCCGTAACTCTTGGTTTCCCTTTTTCATCAAGCATTCTAGTAATTTCTGAATCCGCTGACAGAGGGAAGAGGTGAGCTAGAAAGAGTTGGGGTGAGGTTTTGGGGTTCTGCCCGTATCTGTGCAACTATCATGCTCAGTCATTTAAATTTCATATCTGCAGTACATGGAAGTCAAATTCCTAAGCCACAGAGTAACACAAGCAGCGCGACCCAGAGCTCTGGCAGCGACTACCTCCCGTGAGCGCGGCTTCGCAGGTCCCGGACTTCGGACTTCCAGACATCACCCGGTGGCTGATGTCATCATCGACTGTCACCTAGTTTCAAGCGACAAAGAGAAGCAAGACGAGATAAAACTGTGGGCCAGAAGCTTTTCTGTCCCCACCGATTGATGATACGACAACAATACGCCTCTAATGTGCATAGGCACATCATCAGTGCAACCCCCCGGAACGTAAACGTAAATAACCGAAATCTCCAATCACCTGGAACTAGAGACCTCGCCCTCACTACACTCGGAAAAAACAGGCTGAGGGCGCCTGGGTGGCTCAGGGGTTAAGCCGCTGCCTTCCGCTCAGGTCATGACCTCAGGGTCCTGGGATCGAGTCCCGCATCGGGCTCTCCGCTCAGCGGGGAGCCTGCTTCCTCCTCCGCCTCTTGTGATCTCGGTCTGTCAGATAAATAAATAATATATTTTAAAAAAAAAATAACAGTCCGAGAAAAGAAGAAAAGGCAACCGCAGAGACCTCAGAACGACTTTCTTAATCATCATCGTGATGATGACCTCATTGTTCATACTTTGCTCCGATTTCCACAATTTCTACACGGAAGATGTCATCTGGAAGACATTTTAAAAAGATTGCAAAGAGAGAAGCAGTAGTGACGGGCTACACGATAAATAAATATTTCTTCCTGGAATACGTTATCGACCGAACCGCGGACTCGCCGCTCAGCCTCCCGCTCCGCCCGCCTCACGCGGCGACCGAGCTCCCTCAGAGTAGCCGGACTTCCCGCCCCAGAATTCCCTTCTCACTCGTTTCCCAGGAGTCCGAGGGAGTCAAGGGTCCGCTCCTCCGCTCGAAGTTAACCCCACCCCTCATTCTTTACTGGCCATTCGTGATTGGTCCCGCCCCACCCGCTGAGTTTGAGGCTGTTGATTGGATAAAAGCGAGGCGCCGTGGGCGGGACGGATTGTGACAACCCGCGCGGAGGCGTGGCCTCAACCACCCCCAAATTCTACCCAGGTACCCGCTGCATCATGTATCGCGCCCTTCGGCTTCTCGCGCGTTCGCGTCGCCTAGTGCGGCCTCCGGCCTCAGCCTCCGCTCCCGGCCTCGGAGAGGCGGCCGTCCTCCCGCCGCGGACCCCGACCTCCGCCCGAATGGTGAGCGCGCGCCGTCCGAGCCGCGGCCTCCCGGCGGTGACCTTCAGCCCTCCGCTGGCCGGCCGGGCGGGCGGGAGGCATTCCCGGGGCGTCCCGGCAGCGCGCGGCGTGGGCTGCGTGCCCGCGTTTGGCGTCCGGGCCCCGCCGTGCCGCCGCCGCCCGCAGGGAGCGCTCGGGCAGGGGCGGCGTCGGGCGGCGAGGGTCCTGCGGGGTCGCTCCGGCGTTCCGGGGCGGGCGGGGTCGGGGGGCTCCGTCCGCGCCGGCGACTGTGCGGGGCTGGAGGCGGGGCCGAGGCCGCTGCCTCCGCTGCCTCCGCGGCCCCTCCGCCGGCTGCGGCCGGTCGCCTCCGCCCGGGGGCTTCTTCCCGCCCCTGCGAGCGGCCTGCGGGCCTCCGGTGGGGCTGAGGGCTCTGGGGGCGGAGAAGATTCCGCCTCTCAGAAGTTCCGGACCTGGGTGGAGCTGTGCCCTGAAGTCAGTCGGTGCAGACTGGTTAGGAGCCAACGTGGAGCCGAGTCTACTTTTTATTCAGAGATTCCCGAGGAACTTAGCGGCCCAAGCTCAAGTCTTCTGCGCTTTAGAGTGGCACCCTCCGTGATTAGGGCTGCTTAACGAGCATTTTATTTGATTTGATTTTTAGAAGATTTTGTGTATTTATTTGGCAGAGATCACAGGTAGACAGAGAGGCAGGCGGGGGTCGGGTGAAAGCAGACTCCCTGCTGAGCAGAGAGCCCGATGCGGGGCTCGATCCCAGGACCCTGAGCTCACGACCTGAGCCGAAGGCAGAGGCTTAACCCGCTGAGCCACCCAGGCGCCCCTTACCGGGCATGTTAAATACTTACGCACGCGGGTATTGTTAGGACAAGTTTGGGGAATAAACGGTAGTTGAGGGAGAGTCACGCTACCCAGAGCTGGGCGTTGGGGCCGCTTGTCTTTGTGCTTGGGTTTCTGCGTGTAGAATGGAAGTAAGAACAGGTACCCGGCAACATTGCTCATGTGCAAGTACTTTGTGTTTGGCAAATAGTGAGTGCACTTAAATGAGTGCCTCCCTGTATTTCAAAAGTCCAAGATATTTTCTGAACTGTAAACTTGAAGATATTAACACGGCATTACTGTGCTTGAAACTACAAAATCGGGGTGCTTTTATGTTCCTGCAACTCCCTGCTCTAATTTTAATGCATTTTAGAGCCTTTTAAAAATTTATTTAGTTTTTACTAATTTAGTGTTTGGTAAAAGGGAATCGGAGGCTGGAGAGCTGAATTTGCCCTGCTCTAACTGTTCCAAAGCTAGCACTGCCTTGCTTTTAGTGTTGGAATGATAGCTAAGATCAGATGAAGACAGATTGCCCCCCTAATTCTAAATATATCTTCTGCCCTCTGAGCTCTGCTCCAAAATCTTTGTGTTGATTAAGTTTTTCTTATTGCTGTTGAGGATTTATTTACATAACGCTAACTGCCCTAAGTTACATTTTATCTAAAAGAACACAAATGTTTATCCAATAGGAAGATAACGTATTTATTGAATGCCTGCTATGTGTTGGGCCCTGTGGAAAGGACAGTCACCACAGGCATAGAGTTTAGAGACTAGCAGGGAGATTCAGTAAACATCTTCTGTATTGCAGTGTAATATCAATAAAACATTTATTATATTTTTCCAGTGTAACCGGACTTGGTGGTCATCCTACATTATTTTTTAGAAGGAAGCAGAAGTTTATGAATTTGAGAACCCCACGTTCTTTTGGTCTACAGGGAAGGGAGCCAAGTGGGTGTATAGTGGTGTCAGTGTAACCAAGCCCTACTAGAGAAAAAAATCTAACTACTCATCGTTTACATCCTCTTATTGTCCAGAGTTGGGGTACAACTCTGGGGGTTGATTGGGACCAATCTGAAGTTACTTCCTCCATTTCTTGGCTTTTGGAAGTAGTAATAAAAAAGTAGTAATCCAAACAGCTCTCGGGTTTTGACAGTCCAAGGTTGGGGGGTTTCAGGCCCTTCCTCTTGCTAACTGGGTGATCTCCCAAGATTATTTCATCTCTCCAAGCCCCAGTATTTCCTCTAAGATGGAGATGGTAATAGTAAAATCTCCTAGAGTGGTTGTAAAAGTCAAATAACATGATACTTGGAAAGAATTTGCTACATTAGCCCAGTAATTACGCTGAGGTGTGATTATTTTTATTAGCTACTGCTTCTTACTGGCTTAGGCCAGGCTTCTGTAGACTTTTAGACATGGGAAAAAAATGTACCTCATTGATAATATTACTGTATTTCTACCTAGATACAATCATATTTTTCTCTTTTTGCAATACAGAAGGCTTTATAACATTATAAACAGTTTTGTAAACCTGTCTAGTCCCAAAGGGTAACTACAGACTACAGATTAATTTTTTTCCCCCCCCAGAGGACTATTTACTAAAGCAGAATTACTTGGCTAGGGATTTTTTAATCTTTTTTTTTTTTTTTTAAAGATTATTTATTTATTTATTTATTTGACAGAGAGATCACCAGTAGGCAGAGAGGCAGGCAGAGAGAGAGGAGGAAGCAGGCTCCCCGCTGAGCACAGAGCCCGATGTGGGGCTCGATCCCAGGGTGCTGAGATCATGACCTGACCCGAAGGCAGAGGCTTAACCCACTGAGCCACCCAGGCGCCCCGTATTTTTAAATCTTTTGAATCATCTGACCATGTTTATTTCATAGTTAATGCACATTAAAACTCAGAGTATCTTTCTGAAGTCTCCTTGATTTAAATTGTGACAGGTAAATTCCAACTATTTAGTGTTTTACAATAAATCTTTTTTATAGTATTCTAAAATATTTGTTGAGCAATTGTTAACTTTTTTATCAGAAAAGTTGAAGTACTTGGTAGAATCCTAGGGTCTCCATAAAAGGGACTTTGGATCATGGGTTCTTATTCAGGGTGGTGTTTGGTTTTAAGATATAAACTCCCTAAAATCATACGTAAGAGTTTTCATATATGTATTTATGTTCATTTTTCTAGAGAAGGGATCCATAGCTTTCCTCATATCCTCAGAGGGCTCACTTGCTCTGGAAAGGTTAAGAACTGACCTCGCCATCCTCCCTTATCGCTACATTTAATTTATAGATGAGAAAAACTGACTTACTAAGGGTGACACAGCGACTGCGTGGGGGGCTGTTTGACTGCAGAGCCACAGTCTGTCTGTCTTTAACATCTGCATTATTTGCAAATAATATCTGATAAGGGGTTAAATCCAAAATAGATGAAGAACTTGACCCCCAAAAACCCCAAATAATCTGATTGAAAAATGGGCCGACGACCTGATGTACAGATGGCGAACAGAGGCATGAAAGGATGCACAACATCACTAATTGTCAAGGATCTCCACCTCAGAGCCACAGTTACATATCACCGTCCTCCTGTCGGAATGACCAGAACCAAAAAGCTAAGAAAGAACAGGTGTCGGTGAGGATCAGAGAAAAACCGAACCCTCATGTGCTGTTGGTGGGGGAACAGCCCCTCAAAAAATTAGAGATCCCATATGATTCAGTAATTCCACTACTGGATGGTTACCCAAAGAAAGCAAAAACACAAATTTAACAAGATAGATCCACCCTTGTGTTTATGGCAGCATTATTTACAATAGCCAAATTATGGAAGCAGCCCAAGTGTCCACTGAGAGATGAATGGATAAAGAGGGTGTGGTGTGGTGTATACACACTATACACACACACACACAGAGAGAGAGAGGAATATTACTCAGCCATAGAAAAGATGAGGTTTGTTTTTTTGCCATTTGCAACAGCATGTATAGACCTAGAGGGGTATTATGCTAGGTGAAATAAGACAGAGAAAGATGAATACTGTATGATTTCATTTATATGTGGAATTTAAAAATCAAAACAGATGAGTAAACAAACACAAGGCAGAAGCAGACCCATAAATATAGAGAAAAAACTGATGGTTGCCAGAGGGAAGAGGACGGGAGGATGGGTAGAGTGGCTGAAGGGGAGTGGGAGGTACAGGCTCGTTAAGGAATGAGGTCAGTCTTGGGGTAGAAGGTACAGCATAAGGAAAACAGTGGATTGTGTGGTGATTACGTTGTGTGGTGACAGGTGATAGCTACACCCTACACCGTGGCAAGCACTGTAGGACCTAGAGTTCGGTCTCAGTGTTTTACACCTGAAACTAGTGTACTGTTGTGCGTGTCACCTATACTCCAAAAAAAAAAAAAAGTGTGACAAATTTGTCAGGAAAAGAACCGGAGAGCAGAAGGAGAATCCAGTGGGTTTTTTTTATCTTTTTAGTAGGTATTTAGGTTTCTTGCCCCTTACAAGCTGATAGGATATTATTACTTTGATACTGTTTCTTTTCAAGCTCTAATGGTGTCTTAATTTTTCTCTTTAGGCGAGTCAAAATTCCTTTAGGATAGAGTTTGACACCTTTGGTGAACTCAAGGTCCCAAATGATAAGTATTATGGCGCCCAGACGGTGAGATCCACAATGAACTTTAAGATTGGAGGTGCGACAGAACGCATGCCAGTAAGTGGTTTTATGGAAGTATTGGCTTTATTCAAACAAGTCACTTTATTTTACAAATAAATATCTTATTGAGTTAAAATAAAAACTTATTACAGAATTGGCTTTGTGAGTCTCTTTATTTTTGCTGTTTTTTTTTTTCAGATTTTTATTAGAATTTTAGTTTGAACATTTTTCGTTTTAATACTTAGTTTTTTAAGCTGATTTAAGACAGATTTTTAAGAGACTGATTGAAAAGGAAACAGATTTTTCTTTAATATTATACTTTCTGTCTATCTTGGTTTCTGTTTCCAGAAAAGTGTACACAAATACATAAAACTATTCTTCCTCACCCTGTCTATACATAAGTACACACGCAGTGCCAGGTGAATGACCGAAGGATTAGGAAACTTTTCTACCGTATTTCGATAAGTGTAAGATGACCTCAGAAGATGCACGGGTAAGATGCACTCAGTAGCACTAGGAAGAAGGGCTGTCAGAGTCGGGCCCTGTCATTGGCTGTATGGTGATGCATCCTGGCTTCAGAGATGTCAGAAGTGGAAAGAACTGACTGACTGGCTTCCGTACGCTACTGGGGCCCAGCCGTGGTGTGAACCCTGGTCAGCGCCAGGCTGTGGCCTAGGCTCGGAGCCTGCACGTGGCCAGGCTTTGGTCGGGGAGCTGTGGAATACTGTCTTCCGAATACACTTTTTACCCTATAGTCATCTTAACTTCCATATTTTAGCCCATTGCTAAGCCTTTAAGACTGAACTTTCACAGGCTTATACACTTCTACAAAAGAAAAGAAAATCTTTTTGTCACTGCCTCCACCAGTCAGCCTAGTGGTTGGGCAAACTAGGGTCAGATGACGTGGTGAGGTGACAGAGGGTAGCAGGTGATCTGAAGTGTCCTCGAGTTCAGCTCCTGGGACTGAGGAGGTCAGTGCAGGGCACTAGTGGTGGGAGTAAGCAGGGCTCCTGCTCTTGCTCCTGCCCCTGCTTCTGGCGGCAGAGGTGGGATTCAGGGGTGTGTGGTTGCTGCCGCTGCTCCAGAAATGGGGCAGCTGTTTCTGTTAGGCGCCTGTAAAAGATGGGCATGTGGGGTATCTGTTTTTTTTGTCACATTTTGCTTCACCTCGATTAATATCCTGAACTTTTTAAAATACAAAGCAGACTCTGATGGGCCCTGATCTGAGCAGTATGTGTAAACCTGGCCCCTTGTACCTGAGGTCCAAAGGAAAGCAAAACCAAAAACGATTATGAACTTCTAATGTGAGTAAATTAAGAATAATGAGACCCTTCTTTTTCTCCCCAGTGACATTTTACCATTTTATTGTGATCGTAGTCCGTGAAACTGCTGTGACGCTTTTTTCATTTTCTGAGTCCGCAGACACCGGGGTCAGTCCCCACGTTCGGATGGCCAGAGTGGGGAGGCCTCTCGGTTACGATCTGGCAGTGGTTTAAGCCACCACTGCAGTGTCCTCCTGTAGAAATTTAAATTCCCATCCGTGTCATGTTTACAGTTTTTAAGTTTCTTTTTCTTTCTTTTTTTTTTTTTTAAGATTTTATTTATTTATTTGTCGGAGAGAGATAGAGAGCAAGAGTGAGCACAGGCAGAGTGGCAGGCAGAGTCAGAGGGAGAAGCAGGCTCCCTGCGGAGCAAGGAGCCCGATGTGGGACTCGATCCCAGGACGCTGGGATCATGACCTGAGCCGAAGGCAGCTGCTTAACCAACTGAGCCACCCAGGCGTCCCAGTTTTTAAGTTTCTAATGCTATGTGCCATTTGTTTCTATCTCATTTGGGTAAAACACTCAAAATGGTTTGATTCTGGTTTCTTAGAATTCAAAACACGGATGTTCTCTTATTTCTTTTTCCGTTTGACCTTCAGCTTGTCCTCCCTTCAGCCTGGTTTTAACATGTCCTCTTCCTTTTCTTCAGTGTCCCCCCTGATTCTGGGTGAGGACGGTAGATTCTCCTGTACAGTTCCCCACCCTTCATTCCTCCCTTGCACATTTCCCCCTTCAGACCTCTTGTGGGAGCCAGACTATAATCTGCATTATTAATTGTGGCCATAATACATACTTCCTGTCTCACAAAAACCAGATACCACTTCCTTGGTGAGTCAGCAAAAGTTGCTGACTTTCATCCTTTTAAATTTGGTGAGGTGATCCAGAGCAGGAAGTGAAGAGATCCGCAAACCGAAAGGGTTTGAGATAGGGTGAGATGATGCATCCGAAGCTGTAAGCCCTAAGTCCGGATGTAGTACCCTGGGATTAAAGAAATATTCTGAGGGACATTCCAGTGACTTAAGGAATGTCAAAGCCTCATTGACGAACCAGAAGAACTTGCTTTTTGGCTTTGGGATGAAGTGATACCCATTTAGTAATGGTTATTTAGAACTTATTGGCAGTTAAATATTATTTTTACTTTTATTGTTTTTAATGAGGAGAAGGAAAAATTATAATATGGCATGAGATCCAGTGAGGAAAAATGGTACTTGCTGGTGAAATGACTGAGTGCCATTAGTGTTTATATATATGAAATAAACACATGTCTGTTTTAATCTCTCATAAAAAAGTGGTGCATTGTGTGTTTTGGGGGGGGGTGTGGTCAGACACACACATGTATTAAAGAGTCAACCTATTTGCTTTTGTTTGGTTCCCTAAACAGATGAATCTTGGTTCATTACATACCTCTCTGTAATCTTAGTGTTACTGTAACATTACTTACTTTAGTGTTTTATGTAGGTTTTGCACTTGCATAAAAGAATAATCTTAAATTTATATTCTTAATGAAACCTGCAATTTTGAGATATTTTTCTGATTAATTTTAGATCCCAGTTATTAAAGCCTTTGGCATTTTGAAGCGAGCCGCTGCTGAAGTAAACCAGGATTATGGTCTTGATTCCAAGATTGCCGAGGCCATCATGAAGGCAGCAGATGAGGTAGGAGGTGACAAGTGTGCTGTTTACTCAGTGGCATCAGACCCGCATCTCTGCTAGATGATGTCAGGCTCTGGCAGGGAAAAGGGGCGCTGAATTCCCGAGTTAATGAGTTTCAAGGTAGGGTGACAGCAGCTTGTTTGGATATTATTGGATATTAGTGTGGTGCTTAAAATATTGTGGCAAAAGTTTTGGGATGATGCTGTACCTTTAAAAAAAATTTTTTTTTTTTTTTTAATTTTTAAAGACTTTATTTTAGAGAGAGAGAGTTGGGGAGGGGCAGAAGGAGAGAGAATCTCAAGTCGATTCCTCACTGAGTCCCATGCAGGGCTCGATCTTACAACCTTGAGATCATGATCTGAGCTGAATCTGAGAGTCAGACACTTAACCAACTGTGCCACTCAAGCACCCCATACCTTTTATTTTTTATTCTCTTCACAGTTTGAAGAAAACCTGAAGAGACATGGTTAAACTTATACTACATTTTATTTTATTAAGTATAAATGGTTCCTTTTAAAACTAGTCAGTTACTTGATATGTATGGAGAATGTAATTTTACTAATCCACTTATGTAATCTTAAGGAAGTAATCAGAGATAATGGTTAAAAACGTATATTTACAATGTTTTTCATTGTAGTACTATTTACAGTAATACCAAATTAGACTGTACCTGACCATAACAGATGCTTACATAAACTATATAATAGAGCCATAGAAAATTACTTTCTTAGGAATGTCCTATGATAGGGGTGCCTGGGTGGCTCAGTCGGTTAAGCGGCTGCCTTCTGCTCAGGTCATGATCCCAGCATCCTAGGATTAAGCCCTGCATCCAGCTCCCTGCTCAGCAGAGAGCCTGCTTCTCCCTCTCCCTCTGCCAGCTGCTCTGCTTACTTGTGCTCTCTCTCTGTCTGTCAAATAAATAAATAAAATATGAAAAAAAAAAAAAAAAAAAGAATGTCCTATGATGGAGCCCACCATATAGGAAGTATGGGTCGGGGAGGTAGCAAAATGAATGTATTTTATGATCCCATTTGTGTTTGGAAAATATGAACAGAGAACATGTGTTTTCCATTGTGCATGTTTGCACACCCATTGCTTGGGACAAGCCTAAAGGGAGAAGCCAAAATGCCAAGAGTTACCATTTCTGAGAGGCAGCGCTGTTGTAACTACATTTTTCTCACTTCTCAAAATGTTTCACACTGAACGTCTATTACATAACTAGGAAAAAAAGTTGTATTTTAAAAGGGACCAATTGTTAAAGGTAATAATTTTCTAAGGTGTGTACTGTTTTTTTTTTAAGCTAAAGTCATTCTAGAAGACGTCTAGAAGATGAAGTTCAGCACCTACTCTCTAAGAAAGCTTTATAATTCAAAAACTAACACATAAAATTATATGACAGAAACGGACAAATCTGGGCTGTGCTTGTCTCTACTCTTGGCAGTTGCTACATGTCGGACGTCTGTGCAGTGAAGTAGCTGTCAGCAAACTCACTTTCAAGTGACTCGTTCATTATCATGCTGAGTCCAGCTGTGACTTCTATAGGACATTCCCACTGAGCACCACAGGAAACGTGTCTAAGGTGTGCCAGCCTTAACGGGTGGCCCTGTCTGGTTATTATTAGAGGAGGCCGTTGGAGATATAGAAGAAAGATCCCTTTGATTCAATCTTCACCTGCAATCCGTGCAATTGTATCTTTCAGAGTAGATAACCTTTCACTTTGTAGAGCAGCAGTGGTTGGAGCATGGGCTGCTGCAGAAGCCTGGAGTCGCTGGACAAGCACGAGCTGTGTGGCACCATCCGTAAATCAGTTAGCGTATGAGAAAAGTGAGCATCTTTAGAATGGCACTTGATAGGCGACTCCTTAATCATAGCTGATCACAATAGCTAAATGGATAGCGAATACTTCTTATTTTTAAAAATCCATTTTTTAAACCTTTTTTCCTGCAGGTAGCCGAAGGTAAATTAAATGATCATTTTCCTCTTGTGGTGTGGCAGACTGGATCTGGAACCCAGACAAATATGAATGTAAATGAAGTCATTAGCAATAGAGCAATTGAAATGCTAGGAGGTGAACTTGGTAGCAAGAAACCCGTACATCCCAATGATCACGTTAATAAAAGCCAGGTCAGTATATGATCTTTTCTTTGTTATAAATTGAAAAGAATGCCTGAAACTATGCCTGTAAAACAGGAATTAGCTTTTTGACAAGGAAGGTTCATTTGGCTTACATTCTTTAGTGGAAAGGACTGATAGTTTTTTGTTTGTGTGTTTGGCATTTTCTTTTGATTTTATTTTAACAACTCACAATTTAAAGGGCTTATTTCAACAGAGGTCTGAGAAGTAAAAATAAAATATTTTAAAGCTACTTTTCAAAATTCAGGTTCAATCCAGATGAAGAAAGTCCATATACCACATTTTTTTTCTTTGAAGTATATATTTTTCCATTTTATTTCCTTTCAGTGTTCCAGAATTCTTGTTATGTTCTTATTTCTTTTAGAAATCCTAGGTCTATGTCTTAAACTTCATAAAAATCCCTATTGGGGAACCTGAATTTAGTATATAAGTCTATTTATATTGTTTTGTTTTTTAAAAATGCTTTATTTTTAAATCATTTTAGAATTATAAAAGAATTACAAAGGTACTTCACACATAGTTCCTGTATAGCCTTCTCCCAGCTTCCCTTAAGCATTTTTCTTCACCCTGGTACGTTTATTCCACTGTGAGATTAACATTGGTATACAGCACCCTCAACTAGACAGACTTTACTAGGATGGCCCTAGTCTTCTGCCAACATCTTTTTTCTTCCAAGATAAAATCCACATTACATGTTGCACTTAGTTGCTGTGTTCCCTTAGTCTCCTCCAGTCTCTGACTCTCGTCTTTCGTCACCTTGACACTTTGGAAGGTAGCGGTCATGTATTTTGTGGAATCCCTCGGTTTGGATCTGTTTGATGCTTTCTCATGATCAGGTGGAGACTCTGGATTTTGGGAAAACTGTTCAGAAGGGAAGGGCTCCTCTTACTGCGTCACGGCTGGGGTACATGATAGCACCAGGACTTGGGACTGGTGATGTGAACTTCAACCCTTGTTTAGGCCGTTGGGCTTCTCCACCTTCTGTTTTCTGTTAGAAGTGAGCCACGCAGGCCTGCTTCTGCTCAGGCACTGCCCTTCAACTTCACTTTCTGAGGGGAGGCATATCAAGGAATTTTTGGTCATGTACTAAAATCAACACCGAATTAGTAAGTAGTTATGGTGCTGGACAAATACCCTCTTTCTCCTTAAACTTGTCCACAAAGCTTATCGTTCACTAGTGGATCTGGCCTATAGCAGTTACGACTGTGATGTCTTAATGGTGACGCTAAGGTTTTGTACTCCCCTTATTCCTTGTGCTCGTATTAATTGGAACTTTTCCGTAAAGAAGATTTGTCCTCTTCTCTCTACCTCCGCACTTATGTATCTGTTTATGTATATCAACATGGATTTGTGCATTTTTATTTTACTCTTAGGGCTCTAATCTGATACTGTTATTACTTATGTTGTTGCTCAGATTGTTCTAGCTCTGGGAGTCCTCTCCGTCGGCTCCTGTGTCCTTTGTATCCCTGTCCTTCCCCCTGCTCCTTTTTTCTTTCTTTAAAGCAGTTCTCTACTCTCTTCTACCAGATGCTCCGGGCCCATCATGCTGTCGCTTCCCTGCCCCAGGGCCCCGCTAGTGCCCATTTTGCCAGGGAACTCTTGGAGGATCTCACTGGAAAATATTCAGAAATTAGGATCTGGTGCTAGGTGTAATTTAATTTATTTTAAAGTATTAATGGGGAAGCTTTTTCATACAAGGTTACCGTATGAAGGATCTTTCAAACTTACTACTTGTGTTTAAATATATAAATTTCTCTTTTATGTATACTGAAGTCTGAAATCCAAGTGAGAGTAATCGTGTGTGTACGAGTCAGGGGCGCTATGTGGCAAGTAAGATCGGTGTACACCGTGAATGTTCCTTGTACCATTCATTCTGCTCTTGGAAATGGTTTGATATTTTCCACAGTAAAAACCTATAAAAATAACACTTTTTTTTTTTAAAGTAGCATAATAATTTAAAAGTATAGGGTTTCCAGTTGAAAACAGAGTGTGGAGTATGGACTTCCTGGTTCGGTCCCAGTTCTGCCAGTTCCTAACTGTTTTGGCAAGTCACACCATATCTTTGAGAGCTTGAGTTTCCTCTTTTTTAAAGTGATGAACTACCTCACAAGAATTTTGCTCAAGTTTAATAAAAGACTATCGGTAACTGCAAGATATCCTTACATGTACTTGTTAATTGTCCTTCCTGTTTGCTGCCATTGACTAGCAGATGTCCAAATAGCATGGAAGAGGAGGTGGCATATATGATACAGTCCTGCGCTTATTTAGCCTGACTGCTGCTCTCGAACCTTAAGTGAGCTGTGTCTTGCTGCAAGTCAGTGTCATTAAGCACTAAAGACATGAGTTTCGTGTAATCATATAGAGATGTTTTTAATGGAGACATTCAAGTGTGTTTTTTGTTGCTTCTGATGTAACATTTTACCATTTTTGTAAATTTTCCAACAGAGCTCAAATGACACATTTCCCACAGCAATGCACATTGCCGCCGCCATAGAGGTCCACAACGTGCTCCTGCCGGGACTCCAGAAGCTACACGATGCTCTCCATGCCAAATCTAAAGAGTTTGCCCAGATCATCAAAATTGGGCGTACTCACACGCAGGATGCTGTTCCTCTCACCCTCGGGCAGGTAGATGAGCGCGGACTGTTGATTCGGTTTGGGGATTGGTACAGATGGCCAGCATATTACCCTCTAAATCGTACTTGTTTAAAAGGCCAACTTAGGGGCGTCTGGGTGGCTCAGTCGTTAAACGTCTGCCTTTGGCTCAGGTCATGATCCTGGGGTCCTGGGATCGAGTCCCGCATCGGGCTCTCTGCTCAGCAGAGTCTGCTTCTCCCTCTCCCATCCCCACCCCCCCGTTTGTCTTCCCTCTCACTGTCTCTCTCTCTCTCTGTCAAATCAGTAAGTAAACTCTTTAAAAAATAAAATAAAATAAAAAATAAAAGGCCAGGTTGTAACAGTTCAGTGGCAGAGATTTTTCTGCATTAAGCTGTCAGTAGTTTTCCTGACAGATTCTCAGGGGAAGAGCACAGCGTGAGGATAGTGAGCCAGTCTCTCGGCAGTCGGCTCGGGTTGAGAGCTTAGCTGTGCCACGTACAAACCGTGGGACCCTGGGAAAATTAGTGAGCTTTTCTGCTCCTCAGTTTTTTGAGCTTTAAAATGAGGAAAATAACATCTGTACCCTAGCCCAGTTGTGAGGTTCTCTTTGGTTCACGTGAAGGGTGTAGAAGCATGCCGACATGTAGTAATAAGGACATACTGGCGTTAGTGGTCACCGCCGCCTTCAGCGTCCCAGGACCATCATCCTGTCTCCCTTTGTCTCTTACTGTACAGAGTAGGCTCTATAAAAATTACTTTTAAATTGATTAAGCAAGGCCTGTCTACCTGTAAGATTGTTTTGGGCCATATGGGGAAGGGGTATTACTCTCTTCCCCCAAATACCAGAAAGTGTTTTTGTGTTTCTTGATCAGTGCCTCAGAGCATGTCTAGTAGCACGCACCACGAAGGACAGGAAGGGAATCAGGCGATGGGTTTTGTTTTTGTTTTTGTTTTTTGCTTGTTTGTTTGTTTTTTAGGATTTTATTTATTTACTTGACAGACATCACAAGTAGGCAGAAAGGCAGGCAGAGAGGGGGGAGGCAGGCTCCCCGCTGAGCAGAGAGCCCAATGCGAGGCTCGATCCCAGGACCCCAGGATCATGACCTGAGCCGAAGGCAGAGACTTTAACCCACTGAGCCACCCAGGCGCCCCCAGGCAATGGTTTTTGATGGTAAAACTCTCCGGTGGTTCGGGAACGGTGAGTTGCCCAGATGCGGTATCAGGTGATGGCGAGGGGAGCGGGGCTGCTTACTTGAAAAGGCTCATTTGTAGTTTTGTTCACGTGAACACCGCAGGAAGCTTGATTGCTTAGCTTAATTTCAATACGGAAGGGACGAGGAAAAGAAAATGATTCATCGGAATACGGGTGCTGCGAGAGAAGGGGGCTCCTACCTTCTGTTGTCCCCGAAGCCTCTTCTCTTTGCAGCACGTCTTAGTGCCTGGCATGGTTTCTGCGGAGCAGTGTCCCTCTGGTTTCTAACGTTTTCCTTGTTGTGTGTGTTACATGGTGGAAAACCACGGAGCTAATGTCTCTTGGGGCCATGACAGCCTCCTGGGTAAAATCATCATTCTCCCTGTTACGTCAGCAACAGTTTTCTGGTGGACTTCACCTTACCGGAGCACCTACACTTGCTTTGATTGGAATTGCCTTTTGAGTTTATGCAGGTTTTCCCCAATAAAAAGAAACTTCTTCAGTGCACCCAGCTGGTTATGTATTAGTGACGTTAGGTTGGATGGATCTGGTCTACCTGAAAGGGGTTACAGTTTCTAAAATGTTTTCTTTAAAACAGTAAGATATCCTCATACTAATCAGAACTGTTCATGGTTTTTCCATGTTTTTAAGCAGGGAAAAGAGCTTTAGTGTAACCATATAGTCTAGCTTGCTTGGTTGAGTTCTGGCTTATGCCTTTTGTCCCTGCATAATTCTTTTCTTTTTTTTTTTCTAAAGATTTTATTTATTTATTTGACAGAGAGAAATGACAAGTAGGCAGAGAGGCAGGCAGAGAGAGAGGGAGAAGCCGAATCCCTGCTGAGCAGGAGCCTGATGGTGGGGCTCGATCCCAGGACCCTGATATCATGACCTGAGCCAAAGGCAGAGGCTTTAACCCACTGAGCCACCCAGGTGCCCCACCCCGCATAATTCTTAAAATTGTTTCAGCATAATTCTTAAAAGGGGCCCTGTCCTGTTCAGACAATACATTCTGTGGCTACCTTTTGTAGAATGTCTTTCTGGGAACCCTGTGACGGTAATAGCAGAATTAACTTGCATCCGGAAGCTCTAGTCTTACTGTGGCCTGTTACCTGCTTGTGCTCTTCAGTGGGCCGTTCAGCCTCCTGTTCTGTGTTAGGTTTTTAAGCTGAAATTGTGTGGAGAAAATGTCTGTTTGTACTTGTCTGGAGAGACGATTCAGGGTTTTTTGTTTTTTTTTTTTCTTTCTTGACGTTGTCTGGGATACAACAACAAGAAAAAAATTACCTGCAAACAGACTAATAATTTAATGTACTAAAGTAATTCTTTCTTAAAGCTTGTTTCCTGGGTGCCTGGGTGGCTCAGTTGGTTAAATGTCTGCCCTCAGCTCGGCCATGATCTCAGGGTGCTGAGATCAAGTCCCATGTAGGGCTGGCTCCCTGCTCCGTGGGGAGTCTGCTTGTCCCTCTGCCCCTCCCCTCTGCTCCTGCTCATTCTCTCCCTATCTCTTGCTCTCTCTTTTGCAGAAATAAATAAAATCTTTAAAAAATAAAGCTTATTTCCTGTGTTGTTTTTCTTTGCTGTCTGTTAAAAGAAGACAGTTAACCAGGCTGCATGTTCCCCTCTGTGGTGTCATCCCACCTTATAGGTTTATAAATCCTCATTCTTCCTTGTACTGTGATCATCGTATGAATTAAAATGGTACACATGGCACTTGGTAGCTCATAACTTATAAGAACATATTTAAAAGAACTTCTGTTCAACACAGTCAGAGTCACTTGTAAGCTGTTAAGAAATCACATGTTCTCTCCTTAATTTCCTTCTTTTTCCAGGAATTCAGTGGTTATGTTCAACAAGTGAAATACGCGATGGCGAGAATAAAAGCCGCCATGCCAAGGGTCTACGAGCTTGCGGCTGGAGGCACTGCCGTGGGCACCGGCTTGAATACTAGAATCGGCTTTGCAGAGAAGGTGGCGGCCAAAGTGGCTGCACTCACAGGTCAGCGGGAATATGAACTCCGACTCCTCTTCGTTACACTGGTCTATATTTTCTAGGTGTTTCTGCTTTGAATTCTTGTGACTTTAAAGCTAAAAAATAATATTTTCCCATCAAACATGTCTTACGTCTGTTTCAGAAGTAACAGTATTCATCCTTCTGCCTTTCAGGGTTCCCATCTATGATTCATACGGTGTGCAGTTAAATCTGTCAGTGCTGGCTTGTTTACTGTCATCGTGATGCTCAGTCATTTTCCCTTTAAAGCTGTTTCAAATACCCTTTTCAAAGCAGGCAAAATCAGCAGATGGTTGACACACAGTGCTTTCAATGGTAGATATGTTGAGATACTGACAGGCTTAGTTTCTTTTTTCCCTGTATCATACTGGGACATTTCTCTGAGTTAATGACCTTTTTGAATCTTGTTTTTCCTTTAGTAGAGAGAGTGCTGTGTTCTCGATAATAACTATTATTACAGCCGAGTTGTCATCTCCAGAAAACTCTTCTGAAGAGATAGATGTTACTGGCTGAAAGGGCAGACATAATTAGATGGTCTCTAGTAGAGATTGGTTTTTCAGTCAAGTTTTAATTGAGAAGAACTGTATTATAGGAATTAGAATATGTGATCTTTAAAATTTGAACACAGGCAACAGTGAGTGGAAATTCTAACTCCTATTGCCCCCTGCCATCTCAGGGGGTCTGCAGGGTCCCGGCTAAAGGAGGCACCAGGACAGCCTAAGATGGGGAACAATTGTACAAGTAAAAGAGTGTGGAATAAAGTGAACTTTAGCTCCTTTTCCTCCTTACTCAGAAGTAGGCATCATACGCATGTTCGCAGGAGAATAGTGTTTTTCTTTCAGTGCATTTCTTTTATTGTCCTTGTTTCTTTATCCTTTAAACACGCTAGTATCTCCAGATTCTTCCTGCTTGTTCAAGACTTAAACCTAGACAAAGCTTGAATCAGAAGATAATCATTTTTTCTTGAAGTAAAATTTTTCTTCTGTGTTTGCTTTTCGTGTCCTGGAACTTTCTGTTTAACTTGCGGATATTAGAAAGAAAACCATTTAATTCTACCTGTTAACTCATAGATACATTTTTTTTTCTTTAGGCTTGCCTTTTGTCACTGCTCCAAATAAATTTGAAGCTCTGGCCGCCCACGATGCTTTGGTTGAACTCAGTGGAGCCATGAACACGAGCGCCTGCAGTCTGATGAAGATCGCCAACGATATTCGCTTTCTGGGTTCTGGTCCCCGCTCAGGTCTGGGAGAGCTGATCTTGCCTGAAAATGAACCAGGAAGCAGTATCATGCCAGGTAATGACCTAGCTGGTAAATCTGAGCACTGCAGCTGGGCAAGAACCCGGGCATCCTCATAAACAGAGCGCATCTCCGTGTGTTGAGCATGAGTTTGATCCCAAACACGGATAGGGACGTGTGTTGCACACTCGTTTCAGAATGTGTGCGGGCCCCCTGTGATCCGAGTTGGGAACACCACCCAGCAATACAGGAAGAGAGAATGAGTTAGCATGTGCATTTTGGTTCCCCACATGAGCGAATGTGTAAGTTCCATCTTTTACAATCCAAAGCCAGAAGAACCCTGAAATGAGCTGTTAAAGTGATCAGCATGGATTGAATAGAAACAAATTCTTCCAACTGCCTGTTCATTTTTTGCTTTGGGTTTTGGCCTGTCAGGTAAGGGAAGTGACACAGGCACTAGCGAGTCATTTACAGACTCCTATGACAGTCACTGAGTTCCTTGGGGACATGTGGGTAGCCTTGTTAGATGAATGTAGTGGGTGAACAGTGATGATGAAGTGACACTAATGAGTTGACTTCAGACGGGAGGCTGAGGGGTTCTGCCCCTTCACTGCTTCACTGGTGACCAAGGGTGAAGGCACGGGGTACGAGTGGCTCACGTCAGCGGATAAGGAAACAGCAGCACACCGGGTGACAGGATCAAGATTCATCTCTGTAGGTTCAACTAAAATTGACAAGGTGACTTTTAATAGTGAGAAAGACCTGACTATAGGTTCTTTGAAATCGGTGCACGTGTATAGAACGAGAAGAGATGAGATTTTAGCATAGTTTACGTTGGAAAATGATGTAAGTTTAGTTGCCGGCAAATTCGAAGTGATTGCCTAGAAAAGAGAAGCCCAGATTCACAGATAAGGAAGTAACCTTTCCGTTGTGTCGCCTTGTACTGGTCGGAGGCATCTGCGGTGTCTGGTTTAGACTTGAGCTCATCAGAGGGGTGCTCCTAGGGTGATGGGGCTCTGGAGACTTAGGATGAGTAGGAGAATTTCTGCTTCATGTCCGCTTTGAGAAGTCTCCCGAATGTCAGCCCGGTGCTTATTTCATGAGTGTTCCCGTTGCTGCCGGCTTCTCTGTGCTGTAATTGCTGGCTCTCTCCCCCCGGCCTCCAGGTTCTGCAGGCCAGGGGCTGCATCACTCCCCACGGGGTGTTCAGTGCCTAGCTCCAGCGTTCTGCAGTGGACGAAAGCTGTGGAAACGGGGAGGGCCGTGTTCCCTGTGTGGGTGTGGGTGTGGGTACTCATTACTCAGGAGCCCCTGAGCCAGTGGGTCACGGTTTGGGGCCACCCATCCCTCTCTCTTGATTGGTTTCATTGTATCAGCCCTGATGACGGGGGACTTGCTTTATTTAACGAAGTTAGATTTCCTCCTTTTCTTGATCAGTTGACATGATACATAATCTTAACTGGCACTCGACACCATGAGCACATTTGACATGGACTCTTTCCTTGGTGGCTCTTTTGAAGGCAAGGTGAACCCTACCCAGTGTGAGGCACTGACCATGGTTGCTGCCCAGGTCATGGGGAATCACGTCGCCGTCACGGTCGGAGGCAGCAATGGACATTTTGAGTTGAATGTTTTCAAGCCAATGATGGTAAGTTCGAGGTTCATTTTTTAACTTTTTTTGACTGAAGGCTAATTGTCTTGTGTTTTCTTTCATAAAGTTTTCTAGGATTTCACGTTAGGTACTGAGATGATGTAAGTAGCAATTGGAAGTCAAGCTTTTGTTAGTATTAGAAGATTCAGCCTGGATATTTGATTAGGTGACTTTTAGCTCAAGTGATTTGATGGTTTGCCTTATTTAATAAGAAAAAGTCTGGAAATAGGGTGTGGGTTTCTTCCTTGTCCCTCACCCAGTGGGGGAGATGCCAGTGGCTAAGAAATAAGTCAGGTCTCCTTGAGCCGTCCCTCAACCCTGTCTCCTGCTCACATTGCTGCCGCTTCCCTCAAACTCCGTTGTCTTAGAAGGATAACCCACATTTGCTTTAAGGCAAATTCACTGCTCCCGGTTCCTGCCCCCGACTGGTCCTCGAATTATTCTTCTGGTCATTTGGAACTCACATAGGCCTGTAGACTTGGTGACATCTGACCTTGGCCTTGAAACACTTCTCCTTGGCTTCCTCAGCACCCTCCTCCCATGTTCTTCCCTGTCCTTCTCTGGCTTTCCTTCATCGGTTTTCCCTCTTCCACATACCTGGAAAACATTTGTGCGTCTAAAATCTGTTCTTTATCTTCCTCTTCATGAAGATGCAGCAGGGTGCGTCATCTTTAGCTTTTGTCCGCTTTCCTCAGCTTCAGAACCGCCATCCTTTGGAGTGCTTTATTTGTGTAAAGTGTTGTACATAAAATACACTGGAAGCTTATTACCAGTTTGCATCTGGTGTAAAGTCTGGTTTTAATTTGAGAAAGACAGGCAAATGACAAATATTAAGAATATTTATTCAATGCATTTTTCAAATCTATATTGGGCACCATATTGGGTACTAGTGATAGAACAATAAGCAAGACATATTTTTTTGCCCTCGTGAAATGTACAATCTAATGAAAAATACAAGCCCAGCCAAAGCAGAACTCAGACATCTAAGCCTTTGCTTGCATGACAGATTCCAAACAGGAAATACCGGCTGTCTGGCAATATAGATGTGCAATAAATGTCTTGTTAATCTTTTTGTTTAAAAAAAAAAAATCTATTTTTTGTCTTTTATAGAAAATCCATCAAGGTAATCAACATTTGCCTTATACATTTTTTTAAGATTTTATTTCTTTGAAATAGAGAGCGAGCACGAGTAGGGGATCGAGTAGGCGGAGAGGGAGAAGCAGGCTCTCTGCTGATCAGGGAACCCAATGTGGGGCTCGATCCCAGGACTCTGGGATCATGACCTGATCCAAAGGCAGACACTTAACTGACTGAGCGACCCAGGCGCCCCAGCATTTGCCTCATATTAAAATCATTAGTGCCAAATCAAACTTTGAAGTTCTGAGCCTTCTGCTGGAGTCCATTTTGGGGACTGTACTTTTCAGACCCTGAGTTTTTAGACCCAAAAGAGAGTAGGATGCAGATATATCTTTATATGTGTTGGAAATGTTACAAAAAAAGGGAAAAAAAACCTCTAAAGCGAACTAACTGATTTCACGTTTTTATTTATTTATTTATTTATTTATTTATTTATTTTTTATGAACATATATTTTTATCCCCAGGGGTACAGGTCTGTGAATTGCCAGGTTTACACACTTCACAGCACTCACCAAAGCACATACCCTCCCCAATGTCCATAACATCACCCCCCTTCTCCCAACCCCCCTCCCTGCAGCAACCCTCAGTTTGTTTTGTGAGATTAAGAGTCACTTATGGTTTGTCTCCCTCCCAATCCCATCTTGTTTCATTGATTCTTCTTCTACCCACTTAAGCCCCCATGTTGCATCACCACTTCCTCATATCAGGGAGATCATATGATAGTTGTCTTTCTCCGCTTGACTTATTTCGCTAAGCATGATACTCTCTAGTTCCATCCATGTTGTCACAAATGGCAAGATTTCATTTCTTTTGATGGCTGCATAGTATTCCATTGTGTATATATACCACATCTTCTTGATCCATTCATCTGTTGATGGACATCTAGTTTCTTTCCATAGTTTGGCTATTGTGGACATTGCTGCTATAAACATTCGGGTGCACGTGCCCCTTTGGATCACTACGTTTGTATCTTTAGGGTAAATACCCAGTAGTGCAATTGCTGGGTCATAGGGCAGTTCTATTTTCAACATTTTGAGGAATCTCCATGCTGTTTTCCAGAGTGGCTGCACCAGTTTGCATTCCCACCAACAGTGTAGGAGGGTTCCCCTTTCTCCGCATCCTCTCCAGCATCTGTCATTTCCTGACTTGTTGATTTTAGCCATTCTGACTGGTGTGAGGTGATATCTCATTGTGGTTTTGATTTGTATTTCCCTGATGCCGAGTGATATGGAGCACTTTTTCATGTGTCTGTTGGCCATCTGGATGTCTTCTTTGCAGAAATGTCTGTTCATGTCCTCTGCCCATTTTAAATACTGTGTGAAAGTTTATTTTAAAGGGTCTGGGGAATATTTGTTTTGTTAAGCATTAATAACATGATGGCCATTAAGACCTGGGAAGCCCTCTCT
Source organism: Mustela nivalis (assembly GCF_964662115.1). Lineage (NCBI taxonomy): Eukaryota > Metazoa > Chordata > Mammalia > Carnivora > Mustelidae > Mustela > Mustela nivalis. The sequence continues at coordinate 6,752,599 of NC_139035.1, read as the reverse complement.
GTACTGACTGCCTCAGACAGGCTGAACTTTCTAACCTCTGCATCTTTGCTTCTCTTCTAGAAGATTCTTTATCCATCTCTGGTTATCTAAGTCCCTTCCATCAAATAGGACTTCACCGATTCCTGCAACTGAATTTTCTCTTCATGCTAACATATTATACCACTCAGTGTTCTTTCACACTACAGGTCTTGGGTTCCAGTTGTTTGTGTTTATGGCTTTTACGTCTTTGAGATTTCCGTGTCCTCAAAGCTTCATAATTTCTTTCACATTTGTTTCTGGGGGATGGTGCTTTACACACCACAGGAGTGCTCCATGTTTATCAAATTACATACTCATTTAGGAACCAGCGCATAATATATATTATTGGACACAAAAGTTAGGCTCATTAAGCCCCTCTTTCTCTCTCTCCCTCTCCACTTCACCCCTCCTGTCCCAGATCAAAAACGTGTTACACTCAGCCCGGCTGCTGGGGGACGCGGCTGTTTCCTTCACTGAAAACTGCGTCGTGGGAATCCAGGCCAACACAGAGAGGATCAACAAGCTGATGAATGAATCTCTGATGTTGGTGACAGCTCTTAATCCTCATATAGGTAAGGTTTGGGAATTATGCCATTTTCGACTACAAAATTAAAAAGCTAAAATATTTTTAAGAGATTGTTGGATCAAGGTGGACAGCAAATTCCTTTCGGGCATTGTTTATTAAAATCTCACAAAATATTTGCAACTAGGTTGAAAGACACTGTTATATATTAATATGCTGTCCGTGAAGCTTCGTTTCATTTGAAATGTGGTAACTCAGCAGTTCAAAATTAACACAGATCTCAGTGGTATTGAGAGGCTGAATGTTCTGCACATTCTACCTGGGAAAGCTCTCCTCACCGGGTAGCGTCACTAGATGGCACTGGCTGGTTAGCAGTGTGGGATGAGCTCATTTTTCTGCCTTCTCTAGCTGCTCTACTACACTTCGGTTTTGTTCTTTGATTCAGTTCAGATATAGGGAGTTACCAATAAGGACAGAAGAAAAAGAGTAGTACTCATTGCTTATAGGGAAAGGAGGAAAATGTAAATACTATATTTAAAACCATGAGTCTTACATTGCAAGCCTTTTCCAGAACTATAAATATTTTATTGTGTAAATTCAAACATACCTGCTTAGACTGGGGACTGACCAGAGTGGTCCTTACCAAACACACAGTTTCAGCCCGTAGGTTTGGAGGCGCTCGCTGCATTGTTATGGTGCCTTGAAAGCCTTTTCCCACCTTCTTACTGATGAGCTGAGGTTGTTAACATATTCTTCGATTTTCTATTTTATACTAAGTTATGATACAGTCATTGGCACAATATGGTTGCTGTTTAAAATACTCTTCTATAATGCCGAACTTTCAAGGCAGATTTTCTACTATTGGCTTTACATCAAGCTGTAATTTCTGTTTTATAAAGTTAGAGCTCATTTGACTGTTTCAAATATTTATAGGATATATATCTGTATATATCATATATGTATGTCACTGTGACATGCAGTATAGCCTGTTCTGGGGTGTAGAATTGAGATTGGTAATATTTTGATCCTTTAAAAACTATTGTACTTTCACATTCAATCAGAGAGCTACACAGGGGAACCCAAAGGCTTATGTGAGAAACGTTCTCTCACATTTGACTTCAGAACACTTAAGTTACAAGTGCTCCTAATGCCAAGTGATTGATTGGTCTTTCTTGGAATCAGATTTCTGTGAGCCAAAGGCCATACGAGGATAAATGGGCAAGCTGCACCTTGCTGCTGCAGCCTGAACCTTGTAGCTGCTTGTCCTGGGTTCTCTGTGCATTCGTGGACCACGCTGGCTGGGGATGGGGATTTGTGGAACCCGAAGAGTAGAGCTGAACGGTTAGCGTTAAGACTTGGACTCTAACGTCCTCAGTATAAGGCCACACAATACCTAATGGTGACCCTGACCATCTGATGAAAATTCTTTCTCAAAGTTACTCTGATCAGTAAATGCCCTTTTCAACAAGCTTAGCCTCGCCAGTTCAGGTGAATACTGAAATTGACCATAATTCGTTTCATGGGTGGTTAATGGGTCCATGCCAACAACACGTCACTTGACGTGTTGACGATCGTGTTGCCTCAAGGCTTTTGTCCCTTTGACCATAGTCCTCTGATCTGGGGGTATTTGGGGTTTTTTTTCCTCCTTTGTCGGTTTCATTTTGTTTGTTTGTTTTTTTCTTTAAGATTTTATTTGAGAGAGAGATCAAGCAGAGGGGAGGGGCAGAGGGAGATGGAAAAAAGCAGGGGATCCTGACCTGAACCAAACACACACGCTGAGCGAGCTAGACAGTGTTTTATGTTCTTTGCCTTCTGACCTTTTTTTAGTTGTGTTAAGACAACTTTCAAAGCTGTCCCTGCCTTTGTTAATTCCAGAAGCAAATATCTTAGGCAAACAGATATATTTGGTGGTGGTGTTTGGTATGAGAATAGATTTCTGCTAAAATTTGCCACTGTATCCTTGGGATGTTGGGATGAGGCCAAAGTACCGGCAAGTGTATTAGAAGCATCTGGCAGGTGCGCCCCTCCCCAGCCCCACCCCTTCCCCCCTCAGAGCCAGTGCCCACAGCTCCTACACGGGACTGCTATCTGCTGGGGGCACTGCGACACCTAGCTGGTTATGCTTTTGTAGAATCTTTGCTTCCAGTTAAACATGTTTCTGGAAAAAACACGTATGTCTACTACTTAGAAGTATGTTTTCATGTCTTGATGCTATATTGTGTTTTTGTTCTTCCCCCCTGTGAAGATAGGAGTTGTTCTCAGTGTAGTATTGAGATGGGCTAATATGTTTTTGATCCTTTAAAAATTATTGTACATTAGCATTTAGCCAGAGAGCTACACAGGGGAACCCAAAGACGATTAAATTGGCCAACTGCCCGTAGAAACAAATCTGTTATAGAAAATGAGGTATGTTTAAGCCTATCTCACTTATGAAAAGTAAAGGGTTTAGGCTGCATCAGAAGTCACAGGTCTGAGGATAATCACTGTTAAATTTTTTTTTTTTTTAAGATTTTATTTATTTAGCATAAACTGGGGCAGAGGCAGAAGGGGAGATAGACTTTTTTTTTTTTTAAGATTTTGTTTATTTGACAGACAGATTACAAGTAGTCAGAGAGGCAGACAGAGAGAGAGGAGGAAGCAGGCTCCCCGCTGAGCAGAGAGCCCGATGTGGGGCTTGATCCCAGGACCCTGAGACCATGACCTGAGCCGAAGGCAGCGGCTTAACCCACTGAGCCACCCAGGTGTCCCGAGAGAGAGAATCTTAAGCAGACTCCATGCTGAATGTAGAGCCATCAAGGGGCTCGATCTCATGACTGAGATCATGACCTAAGCTGAAATCAAGATTTGGAGACTTAACTGACTGAGTCATCCAGGCGCCCCTCTGTTAAATATTTTTTAAGATTAAACATGTTACTTGAGATCAGTAGCCTCAGTTGAGTAAATGATTACCTTTTGCTTTAGAAAACCAGATTTCAGTATGAATTCCTGCATTGCCTTTTTTATTTTTTTCTTCAGGATATGACAAGGCGGCAAAGATTGCGAAGACGGCGCACAAAAATGGATCCACCTTAAAGGCGACTGCTATTGAACTTGGCTTTCTCACCGCAGAGCAGTTTGATGAGTGGGTGAAACCTAAGGACATGCTGGGTCCAAAGTGATTTAATAAATTTATAATAAAAGTAATTATGTTCAGTAAAAGAAATGAAAAAGACTCCTTATTTGTTCTTAAACAGAAATAGATGAATGTGCAAGGAAACGACTTCTGAACTTGAATGTCTGGAGCAGAACAACTTGGTCAATACATAAAACCCCAGGGTGTGCTGGGTCCAAAAGTGTAAATTTTTGAAAATTTAGAGTTTTGAAAAGTGTAAAATGAAGTGATTAAATTGTATAAAGTAAAAATAGACTCATTTTTCTTTTATGTTAATTGACTGTTTTATAGTCAAATCTCATTTCTGTGTATGTGTATTTATTTATATCTTTTATAAAAGAGCCATACTAATTTTTAAAGAGTTTTAATTTTGTTGGCTGGTGCTGTTTTAAATTCCCCTTTAATGAAAAGGTACTTCTTACCTTGTTCCTTATATACTTAGACATTTTTCTCTTCCTGTGGTTTCCGGGCATATGCTAACCGAGCATTTGCCCTGCTGCATGGGGGTGAGTGTGTGTGTGCGTGTGTGCGTGTGCATACGTCTCTGTTAGGAAGTAGGGCAGGTGTAAAAATTTGGGCAGACCTGCTCCATGTGCCGATGACACACACACACACACACACACACACACACACACACACACCCTCCTCCTGACCTTAGATCAGTTACGAGTGGAGGGCAGCAGACTGTGGGTCAGGAATTCGAGGACGTGCATTAGAGAGACTCAGGGTGCAGGCCCGAACTTGGGAAGAGAGGGTGTCGTGAAAGGCAGTCTTGATCATCATCTCTGTGCACGTGCCAGGATTTTTCATCAGGGATTCGCTTATTCTTGGAAAATTGACCATCCACACCTATCCCCTGTGGTGTTCAGAAGGCAGCGTACATAGCATCTAAGACTGTAATTGAGAGTTTTAGAACCCTTGTGATGAAAGATGAAATTATGTTTTTCAATCTCTGAAGCCTGAGTGAGCACTCTTTTTTTTTTTTTTTTTTTGTCCTGCAAAAAGGATTTCCCAGCTTTTTTATGGAATGTGGAACCTATAGGATCTACTTCCCACCCCACCAGTAATTGTTTTTGCCAGTGTTCTTCACAGTGGTGATGATGTGACATTGGCACAGTTTGCTTTAAGACAAAGCATGCGTTCTCCTTCGTCTATTTTGTTTCAAAATTTTTTTTTTTGGAAAAAACCGTAAAATCAATTAAATGGCTTAGCAGTGCCTGGTAATCAACATCCAAACTGGCAACTGTCATGTTGTTGTGGGACTCGGTGACGTGGATGGTCTGTTCAGGCAGGCATTCTCTGTCCTCTGTCTAAATAGGCCATCGTGCGAGGGCTCAGCTCGAGACGTCAGCAGTTACGTAACAGAGATAGCAGCAGATTGAGTTCCCGGCCTCAAACCGTCTGCGCAGCTCTCCACTCTGTCCTAGCGTGATAGGAGCCATCAGTGAATCCTGTGAGCGGACGGTGGTCTCTGCGATGTTTCTGAAGGAAAACTGCTATAATCCCATAGGATATAATTAAGGATTATATCATAGGATTCCCTGGTGAAGGTTTGTGCTGAAAGTCAACCTCAGTGTTGTATTTCGTTTTTTGTTCTTTAAAGATTTATTTTGTTTATTTGAGAGACAGAGAGAGAGAGAGGGAAAGCACAGAAGGAGAATGAGAGGGAGGAGCAAACTCCCCGCTGAGCAGAGAGCCTGACCCTGGGCTCGACCCCGGGCCCTGAGGTCATGACCTGAGCCGAAGGCAGATGCTTAATGGACTGAGCCACCCAGGCTCTCCAACCTCAAGTGTTTTTACACGGGGGCCATGTTGTACCCGCGGCTTTGCATGCTTTGCACATGGCTCTCTATGCTTTGCAATATCTAGATACATTTTTGGTTAAAATGTCAGGTAAATACGTTTGAAATGGACCCAGAAACAATCCATGGATTGTGAGGGTGTCATGAAGGGAACAAACATGTAGAATGACAAGGGCTTTTCTTGAGCAAACTAGTTTCAGGGGAGGAAAGCCATGGGATGTATAAACTGATCAGTCTGGAACTCCTACCAGCTTGATACACACAAGCGTCAGATTCATAGTAAGTCACAAGCGAAGTTGGCTCATAGAACTTTAATTTGGTTGACAGAAAAAATGTATTCACAGTAACTTACGAGACTATTTCATACCCACATGTTTAACGACCATGTCCTTGACTATAGTTGTGTTATGCCTCTTTCATTTCCTCCTTAACTGTCCTTTTGATTTATAACTATGGCAACAAGAAATCTGGGAGATACACAAATTTAGTATAATTTTTTAAAGACAGAAAGGTAAGCTTAAAACTGGTAATCAAGAATGAATTTGTTCAGGGGGATTAAGAGGTACAAACTCCCGGTTATAAGTAAGTCATGGGAATACAGGATACAACATAGGGAATATTTTAATACAATAAAGCACTATTTTAATAACCTTGCATGGAGACAGCCGGTAACTAGACTTGTGTGGAGCATTTTATAATGTATAAAAATACCTAATCATGCTGTATACCTGAAACGAACAGGATATTGCAAGTCAATGATACTTGGATTGTTTTTTTAAAGTTTGGAACAGAAGCTTTTAATTGCATGGAGTGTTATTAGGAAGGGATTTCTTACAGAAAAGTTCCTAAATTTGCATTCAGCAACTGGCTTTGGTAAGTCATCTAGAGTAGCTTCTACCTGCAATTTGTGTGAGGAGAAAGAAGCTGCTGATTTTTGTCGGCCTTGTGTGATGTCAGCAGACAGAACGCTGAGATCATGCAACACTTCAAGCCAGACAGCTGAGCATCTTCTGATGGTCCTGGAGATGCCTACTGACGCTACCCTGCACTTCAGGGTTCTCCCCGGAGACTGACTACGGGCGCCCGGTGACAGACCAGGATGCTAAGGTCCACACCGGAAGAGCTCATTCCATCCCATCTGCTGTCTTAGCATCAAGCATATGCACTTGTATGTCTCTGGAGCGAGAAGCCTTCCATCCCCGGGACTGAAAGGGGGGAGAGAATAGTGGTTTCCTCTACCAAGCATGACACTCTAACAGAGGAGCCTTCTCTTTTAGAATCTGCGATCGAGACTTCATTTTGCTTCTGTCTGGTGAGGGAGGAGTGCACCGTTCAGGATGAGAGTGGCAAGTGTGCATCAGTAACTCGGGACTAGCCTGCACATCGGATGTTTACGCGGAGGTGAGATGCGAAGCTGGAGAATGGCCCAACGAGACGCAGAAGGCAAATGAGAGGTAGGCACCGAAGGAGAGAGACGTGGCCGTGGAGGGCAACTGGAGTGGTTTGTGCTCTAGACACTCGGAGAGAAAGAAAGCACATAGTTCAGTGGGGTCTCCTTCCATCTCTGCTGCCTCCCAGTTAGCTTTCTGGCCACAACTTGATGCCTATAAACCCATTTCCTTATCCTTAATATGGAAGTCTTGATACAACTTGTGCATATATATATGAGGCACCAGACACAATGCCCACCCCAGTTGGTGTCTCCATTTCATTCCCCGAGGACAACGGGCAACATTGCCAAGTGCTGAGCAGATTTTTAAAAGGATGAGACTGAGGTGAAATCAGACTTGGCCATTCGTTCCTTCAAGAGTATTCAGCTGTGTAACTTCTCATGTAAGCAGGAGCACTCTGTAGAACTAAAGGAGGCAATTAAATAACAATGTTTGAAATGTGTATGCACCAAACAATTGTTTTTGTCATATTGGTGGACCTATCAGTAGGTGCTACTCAAAGGCTAATTTCAAAAATAGAATTCTCTCCAAAGTAATAAAAACACATACGTATGTGTGCGTACATTAAAAAGCAAAAATTTTAAAGGGTCTACTGATTGAACTTTAAATATTGCAGAAGGAATAACCCTTGGTACCTATTCTTTTAACTTGGTCAATTCCTTATTATCCTTCTAATAAAGTGTCACTTATGTTTTTTTAAAGAATGTATTTTTTTCCAATAGGGTCTTATTATTTTCAATTTTTATATAAAATTGCCTGTAATCTTTACAAATCGCATTAACAGTAACTGAAATTCTGACGTTTTCAATTTGCTCTTCTTTGTAGACTATAATATTTTTAATTGAGCAATTAGTCTCTCTGTATAGAGCTACTGATACACCTGATAAGTTCAGAGCAGATTCTATTAAATGGAGGATACTTATAATACTATTTTTTCATCTTAGTGTGTGTAATATCAACTCAGTATTATCTTTTTGCTTCTATTTAGACTAACTGTAATAAGTTTTTTTGTTTTTTTTTTTTAAATCTGAGTGTAGCTGACACAGAATGTTATACTAGTTTCAGGTGTATAATAGTGATTCAATACCGCTCTACGTTATGCTGTGCTCACTACAAGGGCAGCTGCTCTCTGTCACCAAAACCATTACAATACCACCAATAATATTCCCTGTGCTGTGCCTCTGTCCCCGTGACTTACTCCTTCCATAACTGGAAACCTGTACCTCCCACTCCCCTTCATCCATTTTGCCCATCACCACTTCCCTCCCCACTGGCAATGACCAGTTTGTTCTTGGTGTTTGTAGTCTGATTCTGCTTTTTTTTGTTTGTTTGTTTATTCCTTTGTTTTGCTTTTTGGACTCCACAATGAGTGAAATCCTATGGTCTTTGTCTTTCTCAGTCTGACTTATTACACTTAGCATCTAAGATTTTACACCGAGAAAGACAAATTCTTATTTATGATTTTTTTGCCAAGTTATGCTGTGAAATTATAGGATGTCTCCATTAATCCCATTCCAAAATGAAATGTCAATTTGCACAATTATAAGTGGGAATTTCATACAAAGAGTTTTCTCAAAAGTTGAGACACTCCCACTGAAATCATGCTCAGTTGGAGCCCTCATCATGGAATTTGATTAGTTCTCTTGTTTTTGTTGGAGCAAATTTCGATGTCTTACTGTTCGTGAGCTTTGTTTTCAATCACTGCGATTCAAATTAAGGAGCTGTAATAAGTTACTGGTGCTCCATTCATTATCTTGATCAAACACCTCTAACTGTATTAGTTTCCCGTGGCTACAGCGATGAATCACTGTGCATTTAGTTCTGGTTGCCCCAAGTCTGAAGTCTATCTTACTGGCCAAAGTCAGCATCTCTATGGCCGCACCCCTCCTGGGGCTCCCAGAGAGAATCTCTTCTCTTCTTGCCTCTCAGACTCTGGTGGTTGCCAAGAATCCTTGCCTCTGGCCTCATCACCCCATTCTCTGAACCCATGCTCACATGGCTTCCTCTTCTGCCTGCGACAAATGTTCATTTCTCTAAGAATCGAGGTAAAAGTGTCTGCCTTTAGGGTCCACCTGGATAATCCCAGACAAGCTGACCGTCCGGAGGTTCTCTACTTACTCACGCCTGTGAAGTCCTGTTTTACAATATGAAGGAACATTCAAAGGATCTAGAAAGAAGGGCCTGGACCTCCTTGGCAGCCATTATTTCTCATACTACACCAAACAGAGAACAGAATGCATTTACAAACACTTCAGTTCTACCATAGGGCACTTAGGATGATTTACGAAGTCATTCCTCAGAAGCTGGAGGAAGTGTGTGCCCCACCAGCTGAAATTATTTTCAACATGAGCTTCATCACAGAAGTGTGTTTGTATATTTTGTATATAATAAGTGTGTATATATATGTATATTTTGTATATAATAAGTGTGTTTGTATATTTTGATGTCTTCTAGGTCAATCGGAAGACTATCATGGCTTGCTTGAATTGTGTTTAGACCACAACCAGTTCCAAGTACACTCTTGCTCCACAGGTTGAGAACAATCTAGTGATATCATTGTTCTTAACCACCACACTGTGTTCCATGAAAATAAGTATCTCTATTGCTACAGGATCAAAAAACTTTATTCTCAGTGTTGAAATTTTTTTAAAAAAGATTTTATGTGTTGTTTGAGAGAGAGTTGGGGAAGGGAAAGGGGGAGAGGAGAGACTTTCAAGCAGACTGTGTGCTGAGCAAGGAGCCTCAGACAGGGCTTGATCCCAACACCCTGAAGTGATGACCTGAGCCAAAACTAGGAGTTGGAAGCTCAACCAACTGAGCCAACCAGATGCCCCTCAAGGTTGAAGTTTTTAATAGCATTTACAGTAAAGATTCATGATACTATTTCACCTCTAACACCCCAACAAAAATAGCCTCCCCTCGTTATTGGAGATCATGGATTCCTGTTTGGGACACGGTGACTGATACAAAGATGGCACCTTGTAACTCTGGTGAATGAACCCAACCTTGTGGCTTCACTTTTTTTTTTAAAAGACTTTATTTTTGTTTGAGTGGTTTAAGGTTCATAGCAACATTGAGAGGAAAGTACAGAGATTCTCCATTTACCCCCTATATGTGTCTACCGATGCACAGCTTCCCCCAGTATCGCTCTGCCACACCAGATGGTACGTCTGTGCCAGTGATGACCCTATATTGGCACATCATTGTCACCCAGAGTCCATGGTTTACATGAGGGTTCCCTCCTGGTGTTGCACACACCATGGGTCTGGACAACTGCACAGTGTTACGGTGTCCCTTCTGCTGTGCACACAAGAAAACCTGCTAGCCAAAACAAATGAAGTCCACTTCGTAGGATGCTCATGGAAGGTAAATGAAAAAGCCGTGCTTCACAAAGTGAGACAGCAGGATACTTCCTGCAGCCACGTATTTCAAGTTGTCATCCTTGAGCACTGTCTCTTGGAGTAACCATTAAATTCTGAAATAGGTGCCCGAGCTTCTTCAGTAGACTTGTGCCTTCTGGTTTTCACATGGTCAGTCATATCCTAAAGAGGGATATAAATGTGGACAAATATTTTTATCAAGTGGCATGTTTATCTGTAACTTCCTTGATAAATGAAAATTAGTACCTAATTTTTTTTTTTAATTAAAAATGAGCTTCCTGGGACACCTAGGTGGCACAGTCAGTGAATTGTCCAACTCTTGATTTCAGTTTAGGTCTTGATCTCAGGGTCATGAGTTCAAGCACCATATTGGGCTCCATGCTCGGCATGGAACCTACTTAAAAAGAGAGGAAAGAAAGAAAGCTTTTTTGAAGTTTATTACTTCTGATGAGACTTATTAAAATATTTTTAAAAACACTTACCTAATAATAAAGTAAATAAATAATTGTAGATTTATGTTGTACACTTTGGAAAACAGTGTGGAGATCCCTCAAAAAATTAAAAATAGAGCTATTCTATGACCTTGTAATTGCACTACTGGGTATTTACCCCAAAGATACAGATGTAGTGAAAAGAAGGGCCATCTGTACCCCAATGTTCATAGCAGCAATGGCACAGTTGCCAAACTGTGGAAAGAGCTAAGATGCCCTTCAACAGACAAATGGATAAGGAAGGTGTGGTCCATATACACTATGGAGTATGATGCCTCTATCAGAAAGGATGAATCCTCAACTTTTGTATCAACATGGACGGGACTGGAGGAGATTATGCTGAGTGAAATAAGTCAAGCAGAGAGAGTCGATTATCATTTGGTTTCACTTATTTGTGGAGCATAAGGAATAACACAGAGGACATGGGGAGAAGGAAAGGAAAAATGAGTTGGGGGAAATTGGAGGAGGAGACGAACCATGAGAGACTGCAGACTCTGAGAAACAAATTGAGGGTCTGGAGGGGAGAGGGTGGGGGTTGGGTGAGCCTGGTGGTGGGTATTAAGGAGGGCACGGATTGCACGGAGCACTAGGTGTGGTGCATAAACAATCTTGGAACACTGAAAAGATAAATTAAAAAAAATTTATGGTGTACAATAAATAGCAAAACTGTTGAGGCAAGAGTGTTCCACCCATTCACCGTGTATGCTCTACGGCGGGACTGCTTGGTCTTTGTTTCCCACCATGTGCATGTCAGATGGGCCTACGCTTCTTCCTCTTGCTGCCGTAACAAACTATCGCAAAATTAGTGCTTGAAAACCACACAAAGTTACTCTCCTAGAGTTGGAGGTCAGAGGTCCTAAATCAGTCTCACTTGTTGGCAGGACTGGTTCTTTCTGGAGATTCCAAGGAAGACTCCATCTGCTGCCGCTGCCTTTTCCAGCTTCTAGAGACCGCTCAAGTTTGCTTTGGTCTCCTCCCCGACTGCTCATTCTGGCGGGGACAACTGCATCAAAGACACCTTCCCACCGCCACTGAGTATTTTTAATTTTTATTATGTTGACACTGCTACGAACTCTTGGCCAACCTTCTAGGTATGCTTTCTAGATACAGCGGTGAGGGGAGGTTGTGGGGGTCACGAGCTCCGCCTTGTGAGCGTGCTCCCAGTAGAGTCCGTTGGATCTATATTCTAGATTCCGGTGGTTCTATTCCATACATTCATGGAGAAAGACCAAGTTAGCAGATACTGAACCACGGCTCCTGCAAGAAGTACCAGGTCAGGGTCCTGCAGGCCTCGGCTCCACACATTTCGTTAACTGCACAATGCCTTGTTTTTCATGTGTTTAGGCTTTAAAATCTTTTCCTTAATATATGTTGTTGATTCACTAACGTGGAACTTGTGCCCGCAGCACCGCCTAACTCATGCCTGAACCAAGCTTAGAAACAGCCTCTCGTGCTTGGAGGCACCAGACAACACCACATTTGGGAACCATTTTAAACAGCAAAGTCACCAACAAAAAGCACAAAAGCGAGAAAAACAGTGCTAAGTAGACCACGAAAGGAACACTGGTGCTGAGGGACAGATTAACAGGAGAAAAAAAGAAGAAAACCCACAGAGTTTTATTACATGCACACAGAGGACCAGTAATGAAATTAAGGAATTCTGAGTGGAATTCTAAGCTGCTGAGGTAGTGGAGAGTAAAAAGTGACCAGGTTTATTTCTGCAGGTTTTTGGACGTTAAAGTCACTATCTCTGGTGATGAGGAAGGCTTTTTACTTCTTAGTAAAAGGAAGATATTTTTCATATGGGAGATTTGTTTCCTGCTTTCAGGGGAACAGAGTAGGGTCTAAGTGTCTTGCACCTGTTGTTTTTTTTTAAAGATTTTATTTATTCATTAGAGAGAGAAAACACATGAAGGGGGAGGGGCAGAGGGAGAAGAAGAGAAGCAGGTTCTCTCCTGAGCAGGGAGTCCAATGGGGGGCTCGAACCCAGGACCCCTGGGAACATGACCCGAGCCGAAGGCAGACACTTAACCTACCTAGGCATCCTGTGCCTACCTAGGCATCCTGCGCCAACCGTTTCTTAACTAACTTTTATTAAGAGAATCAATATGCGAACGTGGCACATTTGGGGAAACTGCCCTGGGCTCCTACGATGCTGTTTGCAGAATAAGAGCTGAAACGAGATGGCAGAGATTGTCTTGTCTGAACGCACCGGGATCCAGAATTTGCATCACCCTGTTCATGTCCACAAATGACCTCAAGTGGTTACAAATACATTTTAGCCAGAAGGTGAAATGAACAAAGAAGGAATCCATAAATAATATGCACTGGCTGTATTACCAAACTCCTTTCCAGAAAAGTTGTACAGTTGGAGGCTGCAGGAAGCTCTTGTGTGCAGACAGATACTATTTCAGCCGACTATAAGCATGACCAGTTCAAAAATTGTTGAATGGATTCTTTTTTTTTTCAGATACCTCATTATTTCAGTTTGAATTTGTTCTATGACTTCTGAGGTCAATTTTTTCAACACATTTATTAGTCAATTATTTTTCTAAAATTTGTTTTTTTTTTCTTCTTTTCATCTTTGTTCATTTTTCTGGTGGGGTTTTTGTGTCTTCATATCAAGTAGAACAAGCTTTATACACGTCCGCTTGACTGACTCTGTGACTTACTTCGTGTAGATGTTTTCTTCCAGTTTTCTGTTTGCCTTGTAGCGGACTCTGAATGTTCGGCAAACAGGAAATCCATCAACTTTACGCTCGAGCACTTTTGAGATATTTGGAAACAACAACAACAACAAAAAGACAGGCTGTAGTTTGACAGACAAAGAGTGTGAGAGACAAAAGAGACAAAGTTAACGATCTTTCCAGTCAAACACTTGCCTGTAGGATTTTAACTCTGTGTTGCATTCTGAATTGCTGAGAAAACCACGACCCAAAATTCCATGGACCAAACTAGACTGATTTATCCCATAAATCAGCTGCTGTACACTGGACAGGAAAGATGGTGAAGGCTTCTTTAAATAAATTCGGTAGGTTCTTGTAATTGTCAGACTGACAGCAAGGATGATGGCCATAGTAGCTAAAAATGTGTTAATTATAATTAAATCTGTTCCAAATACAGTTCATGGTTTTTACAAGGTGAGAAGTACTTTTCTAGTGAATAACTCAGTAGAGAATTGTTTCCGTGTGTGTGTGTTTAATTATTGATGCACTAATTAAGAAAATTACCATAATAAGTTCTGAATTCTTGATTTGGGATTATGTAAGTACGTATGATTCTATTTGATATACAGATAGACACATAAAACAAAAATACAGGTTTAGATTCACACTATGGTCAATTTTTGGGGGGCGGTTGCTGCTCGTTTAAACTGGCCACATATTTTATACTAAAAAAGTCCTTAAAAAATAGGGGGAAGTTGCATTTTACTGGGATGAGGTGACAATAAACCAACTTCAGACTGTAACCATCTTTGGTCATGGTTATACTTATAATTATTTAGATAAAATTTATTTGTTCTATGAGTTCTGGCACCTTTTTTAATTCAAGTCCAACAATACTGCTTTAAGGGTGGAATTGTGGTCTATCTTGCCAAAATGTAATTGTTTTGCCAAAACATAATTTTTAATTATGTTTATGTCACATATTTCATTACAGATATATTCGAACGAAAAGCACCTGCAACAGTCATTCTCATCCCAGCTGGTGGGGGAAGGGTAGCACATTAGAATCTCTAGTTACTTCTCCTTTATTTCCTCGAATCTTAAAGGACTCTAATATTTTTTTAATTTAACTTAATTGAATTGAATTTTGAAAGCACAAGCAGGGGGAGGGGCAGAGGGACAAGGAAAGAGGGACCCCCCAGCAGACTCCATGCTGAGTGTGGAGCCCAGGGCAGGGCTTGTTCCCATGACCCTGAGACCATGACCTGAGCTGATATCAAGAGTCAGACGCTCAACTGACTGAGCCACCAGCAGCCCCAACTAAAGGACTCTGATGATTAAGGGAAAAAATTTCATGGCCATTTTATCTTAATGATTAAACACTTTTCAAAAGCAGTTTTTCTGTATTACTAAGGGTCTTGTGAGGAGAAGAGGGAGATCATAGTTTCTTGGAATTTTGTGATATGTTTTCAAGATAAAAAGTACCCTCATGACCCTCCCCCCATCTGGTACATACTGTCTATGGTTATTCTGATTTTAACTTAAACAATATTTGACTTTATACTTTCATAATTGTTAGGTGTAATTTTATTGACATTCCTCACCATACTTTTGAACACTCCCCAATCATAAAGGAACGTGTATTCCAGAAAATCATCCTAACATTACAGGCACAAAAGCTAAAGCACAGTAAATATAGCACATCACATTTTACCATTCTGTGTAATTGTCCTTGTCACAAGGAAACTGAGGGACTCCATAAAAATCTGCTTTTTGCTCCTTTTTCTGCTTCTATTCTTACCAGGACCTGCACCCCAACCTTATATATGTCTGATGGTATATCCTCCCTATAAGACCAAGGAGTTACTGATTTCTTAGGGGCTTCCAGCAGCACAGCAGATAATATCTAAGGAAGGACTGGGTGAGAAGGACAGAATGAAGCCACCATGTGCATTTTCCAGACCACTGGCACTAGACATCTTGATGCCCAGACCCCTGACTTCGAGGAACAAGCGACTTTTGCAGGACACCTGGGCCCTTACCCTTGTTCTGGCCAGATCCTTGATGCCTAAGAGGACCGTACACAAGACCACATTCCTCAAGAAAAACCTCAGACCCCGAGCAAAGACGAGTCCCCTCTCCTTTCCTTTCTGAGTCTCACAGACACTCCATCTGTGTTCTCGTCATATCCCTAACAGGCTCTGCTCACTTCCTGCTGGCTCATGTTTGATTGCTATTCGGCGTGTGGCCAAGACCCTCTTGGCTCGTCCTGCCCAGCCCCCTCTGAGCCCTTGACCTGGCCTGTCTCCATCAGGAATGGTTGAACCTGAGCTAAAACTGGGGTGTTTGTGTCTGAATTGCTTCGGTGAAATCACAGCACTTTTTAATTTCAATTTTCTGAATTGGGAAGTTGAATCAAAACCTTCTTGTCATCCAGCTTTGGTTCCTGTTTTCGAGCTTTCACTAATATCCTCGAGTCTGCCTCGCTGGCCAACACCATTCTGATTTTCCCTTTTTTAAAGATTTATTATTTTTATTTTAGAAAGAGAATGCATGCGTGTATGTGTGGGAGGGAAGGTCGGGGGCAGAGGGAGAGAGAAACCCATGCAGACCCCACACTGAGCAGAGGGCCCAATGTGGGACGCAGTCGCAACCCTGAGATCATGACGTGAGCTGAAACCAAAATGGACGCTCAACCGACTGCACCACCCAGGTACCCCTATTTTCCTTTTTTCTTTTTCCCATTCTCCCATTTTTAAAAAATTTTTTTATTAACATGTAATGTATTACCTGTTTCAGGAGTACACATCTGTGAATCATCAGTCTTACACAATTCAAAGCACTTACCATAACACATACCCTTCCCCATGTGTGTAACCCAGTCAACCCCATTCCTACTCTTCCCTTCCAGAAGCCCTCCATTTGTTTCCTGAGGTTAAGAGTCTCTTATGGTTTGTCTTCCTCCCTGGTGCCATCTTGTTTCATTTTTTTTCCCTCCCTACCCCTACAAATCCCTGCCCTGCCTCTCAATTTCCTCATAATTGTCTTTCTCTGACTTTTTTCGCCTAACATAATAACCTCTAGTTCTATCCACATCATTGCAAATGGCAAGACTTTGTTTTTTTGATGGCGTGTGTATATATATATATATATATATACACACACACACACACCACTTCTTCTTTTTCCATTCATCTATTGATGGACATCTGTGTTCTTTCCATAGTATGGCCATTGTGAGAATTGATGCTATAAACATTTGGGTGCACATACTCCTTCGGATTCCTTCATTTGTATCTTTAGGGTAAATACCCGCTAGCGCAATTGCTGGGTAGTAGGGTAGCTCTATTTCAACTTTTGAGGAACCTCCATACTTTTTCCCAGAATGGCTGTACCAGCTTGCATTCCCACCAACAATGTAGGAGGGTTCCCCTTTCTCTGGATCCTTGCCAACACCTGTTGTTTCCTGACTGGTTAATTTTAGCCGTTCTGACTGGTGTGAGGTGGTATTTCACTGTGGTTTTGATTTGTATTTCCATGACGCCAAGTGATGTTGAACACTTTGGCGTTCTGTGGGATATTGGTCTGTAATTCTCCTTTTTGATGGGATCTTTGTGTGGTTTTGGGATCAAGGTGATGCTGTCCTCATAAAATGAGTTTGGACATTTTCCTTCCATTTATGCTTTTGGGAACAGTTTCAGGAGACTAGGTATTACTTCTTCTTTACTATTTGGTAGAATTCCCCTGAGAAGCCATCTGGCCTGGGGCTCTTGTTTGTTGAGAGATTTTTT
This sequence comes from Mustela nivalis, assembly GCF_964662115.1. NCBI lineage: Eukaryota > Metazoa > Chordata > Mammalia > Carnivora > Mustelidae > Mustela > Mustela nivalis. The sequence goes on along the minus strand of NC_139035.1, from coordinate 6,735,326 downwards.
AAAAATTATTTATTTGACAGAGATCACAAGTAGGCAGAGAGGCAGGCAGAGAGAGGAGGGGAAGCATGCTCCCTGCTGAGCAGAGAGCCCGACGTGGGGCTCGATCCCAGGACCCTGAGATCATGGCCTGAGCCGAAGGCAGAGGCTTAACCCTCTGAGCCACCCAGGCACCCCTGTTGAGAGATTTTTGATGACTGCTTCAATCTCCTTACTGGGTGTGGGTCTGTTCAGGTTTCCAATGTTTCTGGTTCAGTTTTGTTAGTTTATATGTCTCTAGGAATGCATCCATTTCTTCCAGATTGTCAACTTTGCTGGCATATAGTTTAGTTGCCATGATATGTTTTTGTAATTATTTTTATTTCTTTGGGGTTGGTTGTGATATATCCTCTTCCATTCATAATTTTAATAATTTGGGTCCTTTCTCCTTTCTTTTTGGTAAGTCTGGCCAGTGGTTTATCAATCTTATTAATTCTTTCAAAGAACGAGCTCCTAGTTTCATTGATCTGTTCTATCGTTCTTTTGGTTTCTATTTCATTGATTTCTGCTCTGAACTTTATTATTTCTCTTCTTTTGCTGGGTTGAGGCTTTCTTTGCTATTATTTCTCTTTTGCTATTATTTCTATCTCTTAGATGTAGGGTTAGGTTGTGTATTTGAGAACTTTCTTGTTTCTTGAGAAAGGCTGGTATTGCTATATACTTTCCTCTCAGGACTGCCTTTGCTGCATTCCAAAGATTTTGAACAGTTGTGTTTTCATTTTCATTTGCTTCCATGGATTTTTAAAATTCTTTTTCAAATTCCTGGCTGACCCATTCATTCTTTAGTAGGATACTCTTTAGTCTCCAATTATTTGAGTTCTTTCCAACTTCCCTCTTGTGATTGAGTTCTAGTTTCAAAGCATTGTGATCTGAAAATATGCAGGGAGTGATCCCCATCTTTTGGTACTGGTTGAGACCTGATATGTGACCCAGGATGTGATCTATTCTGGAGAATGTTCCATGTGCACTAGAGAAGAATGTGTATTCTGTTGCTTTGGGATGGAATGTTCTGAATATATCCATGATGACCATCTGGTCCAGTGTGTCACGTAAAGCCTTTATTTCATTGTTGATCTTTTGCTTAGATCATCTGTCTATTTCAGTAAGGGGGGGTGTTAAAGTCTCCTACTATTATTGTATTATTGTCCATGTGTTTTTTCGATTTTGCTATTAATCAGTTTATGTAATTGGCTAGTCCCATGTTAGGGGCATAGATATTTAAACTTGCTAGATATTCTTTTTGGACAGACCCTTTAAGTGTAATATAGTGCCCTTCTTCATCTCTTATGATAGTCTTTGGCCTAAAATCTAATTTATCTGACATAAGGATTGCCACCCCAGGTTTCTTTTGATGGCCATTAGCATGGTAAATTGTTTTCCACCCTCTCGCTTTAAATCTGGAGGTGTCTTGCAGACAGCATAAGAATGTCTTTTTTTTTTTTTTTAATTCATTCTGATACCCTGTGTCTTTTGATTATGGCATTTTGCCCATTTACATTCAGGGTAACTATTGAAGGATATGAATTTAGTGCCACTGTATGCCTCCAAGGTGACTATTATTGTATATTGTCTCTGCTCCTTTCTCGTCTGTTACTTTTAGGCTTTCTCTTCACTTAGAGGACCCCTTTCAATATTTCCTGTAGGGCTGGTTTGGTGTTTGCAAATTCTTGTCGTTTTTGTTTGTCCTGGAAGTTTTTAAAATCTCTCCTTCTAATTTCAATGGCAGCCTAGCTGGATAGAGTATTCTCAGCTGCATATTTTTCTCAATTAGTGCTCTGAATATATCATGCCAGTCCATTCTTGCCTGCTGCGTCTCTGTGGATAGATATGCCCTCAATCTAATTCCTACCATTGTAGGTTACAGACCTCCTGTCCTGGGCTGCTTTCAGGATTTTCCCTTTGTCACTGAGACTTATAAGTTTTACTATTAGATCATGGTGTGTTGACCTATTTTTATTGATTCTGAGGGGTGTTCTCTGTGCCTCCTGGATTTTGATGCTCATTCCCTTCCCCAATTGGGGAAGTTCTCTGCTATAATTTACTCCAATATACTTTCTGCCCCCATCTCTCTTTTTCTTCTGAGATACTTATTATTCTAATATTGTTTTGTCTTATGGTATCACTTATCTCTCAAATTCTCCCCTTGTGGTCCAGTAGTTGTTTATCTCTTTTTTTTCCCCCAGCTTATTTATTCTCCATCATTTGGTCTTCTATATCTCTTATTCTCTCTTCTGCCTCATTTATCCCAGCAGTAAGAGACTCCGTTTTTTATTGCATCTCCTTAATAGCTTTTTTAGTTTCAACTTGATTATATTTTAGTTCTTTTATTTCTTCAGAAAGGGATTCTCTAGTATCTTCTGTGCTTTTTTTCAAGCCCTGCTAGTATCTTTACAATCGTCATTCTGAACTTTAGTTCTGGCATCTTACTAATGTCCACATTGATTAGGTCCCTAGGTGTCAGTACTGCCTTTTATTCTTTTTTTGAGGTGAGTTTTTCTGCCTTGTCCTTTTATCCAGAGGAGAACAGATGAATGAGAGAACAAAATATTAAAAAACATCCCCAGAGGAATTTACACTAACCAAATCAGATAAGACCCAAAACCAGGGACAGAAGAAAGGAAAGGAAAAAAATTATGTATATTTTATTAATATAATTATATATATGTCTTATATATACATATATTATATATGTATATATATACACACACACACATACATAATTACACTAGTGAATAAAACAGGCACACACTTACTTTTTGGTGTATTTTGGTCTGTTAGAAGAATTTGCCTCCCAAAATCTTAAAGAAAGAAAGAAAAAAAAAATATATATATATATACACACACAAAAAAATAAGGGTAAACATGATGGAGGAATGGACTATGACTGTAAAGATGAAAATTTTAAAAGGTTTTAAAAAAGGAGTTGATAAGAAGTTGGTTGGTAAAAGAAAAAAAAAAAAAAAGAATATGATCAGGTTAGAGCCTAGAACAAAGCCATATGCTGGATTTAGGTATATTTTCATCTGTTCGAAGAAACTGTATCCCAAAATTTTAAAGAAAGAAAAACTCATATGTATAGAACAAATAAGGTTGCTTTCTGCTAGTGCTGGAGTTTTCCCGTTCTCATTGATCCGTGAACTTGGCCTTGGCTGGATGTTCTTGCAGATCTTCTGCAGGAGGGGCCTGTTGTGATTCTCCAATGTCTTTGCCCCAGTCAGAACCGCACTGCCCTTGCCAGGACCCAGGCTACGCGATCTGCTCCGTTCGGGTTCGCATTCGGAGCTTTTGTTCCCTGAGCGCTTTCCGTACCGCTTGGGAGGACGGGAATGAAGATGGCGGCCGCGCAGTCTCAGCGGAGGAGCTGGGAGCTCAGGGCCACACTCTTCAGTGCACACTCAGAGAAAGGCCGTCAGTCCCTCCTGTGCCCTGGTCTCCCGCCACGCTGGGAGCTCACCTGGCCTATGACGGAACGTTTCTGTCTTCGGCGCGTGGCCCATTTGCAGTCTGCAAACCTGGTAGCCTCCTGCCCTGCGCTCCTGCGCCGCTTCTCCTGGAGAAGGAAGGCCGGGTTCGCCCCGGACCTGCGACTTGCCTGAGGAGCAGTGGCTCGACTCTGCCTCAGATCACGATTTAAGGTAACCCTGAACTGAGAGCTCAAGATCAGGAAGTCAACCTCAGTACAATATTAGTAAAAACCATAGTCTTGTTCTCAAATTTCACCATTTCCCCCACTATGAGCCTTCATCTGTTTCTGGATCCTATCTGATGTCCCAAATCGCATTTCGTTGTAAATCCTTCGTGGTCTTTTCTAGTCCATTTCTCAGTCCTTCCTTCTCCTTCATGACCTGATACTCGACCTTGAAGGAGCAGAGACCAGTTATTTTATGGAATGTTCCTCATTGGATTCTTCTGATATTTTCTCATGGTTGGAATGAAATTATGCATTTTTGACACAAATAGGATGGAAATGATGTGGTCTTCTTCTAGTGCATCATGTGAAGGGGTTCGTGATGTCTGTGTCTTGTTGCCAGCGCTATTTACCTGGACCACTTGGTTGAGGTGGTGGCTGTCCGTCTCTCTGCTGTAAGATTCCTGTCTCTCCGTTTGCTCTGATTACCTTGGGGAGATATGTTGAAAGTATGCAAATGTTCTGTTGCCTCCAACATTCACCCGCCGATTTTTGCATCCTTGATGGACCTTATCTGCAACGGTTATTATTGTAACCTTTGCTTAGTGGTGATTCTCTTAGTTCCCTTATACCTTTGTTTATTGGAATTCTACTGTAAGGAAGATCTGTTTCTCCCCCGCATTTACTGTCTTATTTTTTAAAATTTATTTGTAACAGTATGACATTATGAATATTTATTCGATGTATTAAAATATCTACTATTACTTATTTTGTGATTCAGTTTGCTCTAACTCTGACCATTTAGGTTGGCTCTTGTGTTCTTCTAACGAGCTGTCAGATTGTTCAGAGTGTTTCCTTACCTTCCTAGCCCTACAGGAAGCTATTTTCTTCATTTTCCATCTGTGTGATCCTCAGACATTTCTGTGATGAAGTAAGACTGGTCTTATAGGGACAAAGTGTTGCCTTTGAAAATTCAAGAACGTGACTGGTAATTATTTACTCAATGAATTAGTTCACTTCTATGTTATAACCAACACAGCTATAAAATAAAAATTGTGTGCCCCCTCAGGGATGACAGTGCCACATTATACTGGTAGGTAAATAAATATTACCAAATACCACTGATAAGCAAATAATAATAAACTAAAACCACGTCTAACTTATGGAATTATGTGTATCTCCAGTGAACCCAAGAATCGTTCCGATTATTTTAAGGAGGCTGGGGGGGATTTGGGAGAAAGTCAAGGAAGGACATGACCACAAGGTGGCAGTAGTATGCACAAGTCTTGCTGCGTGACTCTGACAGATTTGCAGGAGAGGGAAGTCCCTCACAGCCTGAGACCCTCCAGAGTCTTGGTTTTGGGGGGGCCACCACTCAGAAGCGGGGGAGGGCAGGAGAACTCCCAGGGGGAAGGGAGTCAGGAATGGGGCTTCTGAGTCCAGGGGAAGCTACCGAGAACACAGTGGGAGTCTTTGGGTCAGGGAGCTCCGAAGGGCAGAGGTTTTTAGGGCCCGAGCATATCTTCTCTATCGTTGGCATGTGTTGGGTGTGGTTTCATGAGGTACACAAAACAGGCAAGCTTTAATGGCTAAAAATCTGCTTTTTTTTTTAATTTATTTATTTGACAGAGATCACAAGTAGGCAGAGAGGCAGGCAGAGAGAGAGAGAGAGAGGAGGAAGCAGGCTCCCTGCTTGAGCAGAGAGCCCGATGCGGGGCTCGATCCCAGGACCCTGAGATCATGACCTGAGCCAAAGACAGAGGCTTTAACCCACTGAGCCACTCAGGCGCCCCTAAAAATCTGCTTTTTTGAACTATGTTTCTAACCACTGGATGTGTAGAAGTTTGAGTTTGGGGCTGGCAGTCTTATGAACTAACAGGTCTTTGTCTGCACTAACAAAGCAACCAACCTAGGGACCAATACCCAGAAGCCATTTTTGGCTCATTTATAGAATAAACATAAGGCAGTACCATGCTCTTCTCATGCCTCATCAACTGTCTGTGCCACTAAAGCTACGCATGATGATGGAGGGTGAGCTGGGGGACTAAACCACTTGTCAGTCAGCTGATGTAAGAGGAGGGTGATTAATGGATGACAGATTTATGCCGAGAGACGAAGAATCAGACAGAAGAAGACCAACCACAGTTGACCCCCAGTGCCATATTGACACTTTGGGGGAAGACATAGAAATAGGGTAGGTTAATACATACACAAATAAATAAAGGAAAGGACAAGGGGTTCCTGTTGGATGACTCGAGCCAGAATCATTTTTGCAGGAAGAATGACATGTTATTAGCATGAGACCATCGCACAGTAATAGTTTAAGACTGCCTTGCGGTCTTACCTCTCTGGAGGGAGATAAACTGAAAATGGCTTGTGATTCCTGATTACGTACCCATCTGAATGACCTTGAGGAGGATCTGAGGGACACCTATGGTGGAAAGGACAATGAGGGACTTGGGTTCCAAAGTATTCTCCAGAGCCAGACGTGGCTACTTGCTTGTCCTGTGACTCTAAGTACAGAGGACGTAACACTGTGAAGCCAATTTCCTTTACAAAACGGGAGTAGAAATTTCTAACTCACACAACCATCGTTTGTACTAGTGTATGTCCCAGAATGTAAATGCTACTAAGAATGACCAAAAAATTGTTTGCGGTTTATGTGGTGACCACCTAGTTGGTCCTACAGGACCACCTAGACCTATGTGATGTGACTCAAATGCTCTGTACACTACAATTGCTCTGTAGTGTTGACTCAAAGACCCACTACACTAGAAGACTCCATGAAGAGAGGGACAAGGGCCCATGTGCATTTTGTCAGCCTCTGAGTATCTAATATCATAGGCAGGACCTGGGACCTCAGAAGTACCTCACAAATACTTGATCAAATAAAGAACTTTATTTGATCACTTCTTTGAGAAAACCTTGATTCTAGGTGACAATCCCGGACAAAGCAAACATTATCTATTAAATTATTAATGGGTTGGCTTGTAGGGATCAATTAAGTTAGCTTCAGTCACCGAGCAGCATCCTCGAGGAATGAGACGTAATTTTGGTGAAATGAGGTCAAGAGTGTGGGGTACTGTCGAGTAAGGCAGGCACGGCTGTGGGGTTGGGGCAGGCCCTTGCTGATCCCCCAAAAGAAATCTAGAGGGAGGTAAATGCATTGGAAAAGGAACACTCGGAACAAGGAGTGGGTTCATGAAAATAGCCCTTTAAAGTGGGTATGAACAACTTCCCAGGGAGGAGCTCTGTGCTTATACAACTTTCCATGTGTTGAGTATCTTACTAAAAACAAGACATTGTGGAATTAATCATATCTTGAGCACGCTTAGCATTTGAAATATGCAATCAGAAAGGCAAAGGCACCCATTTTTGTAGGTCCCCACACCCTTTTCTCTGAGGTGTATATTTCCGAAGTCACTATGCAGCGAGAAGCACAGGGAAAGGAAAGAGAGGAGAGAAGGAAGGGAAAGACACACAGATTGAGTGCGGGAAGGAGGAGGCGGGGAAGCAGGGGAAAGAAAGCAGAATGCAAGGCCAGCAGTGCTGAGAAGTGCACGCCATTAGCCGCGCAAGCCGCATTTCGGAGTTCCTGCTCCACGCCACGATTTCTTGGCACCAGCCAGATTTCCATCTTTTTCACCCACCACCTCAATTACAATTGCCTTTGAAAGGTGTTCATCTGCTTTTCAGATGTTTTTCCTACAGAAAAAAGCCTTTAGAAGCTAAATATCATCTCATGGCTCAGCCACCAAAAACAATTTGTGGAGAGTAATTGGGCAAATTGAGGGTATGGGCTCCAGAAGAAACAATGTATTTTGACAAGAAAAATCGGTTGGCCAATGTTAAGGTATTTATGAGTAGTCGTAATGATTCTATAAGTAATTATAATTTGTTCTGTACTCTGTCACGGTTCGATTTGTGACGTTTATCACTGAATCAAGTTATTTACTTGTCGTTATTTTTAGGAAGAGAGTCACAGTATTGAAATATTTCAAATGCCAATGATGTGAAGACTCTTGAATATTTTCCCATTCTAGTGCCTGATGAGTCATTGGCCTATCGTTCTGTCCCAAGAACATTATGGTGACACCAGTCTAAGTCACAAAACCATTATTGGGGCAGGGTTTGGGGGTGTCGAGTATGGGAAGAAATGTACACAATGAGTAGAAGTTTAATCTGAAAGTTGGAATGATTACCCACGTTTTTAAAGCAAATTTATTTTAAAGTAGATTTCCAAATACACAATTGCTCAGCTGCCCTGTTAGAATTCTGTCCCCAGATGTATGAAGTCTTGGGTTTCAGGGATATGTGGTTTGAGTGCTGTCAAGTTTCATAATTCAATTTTATTTTCAGCAGTGTGATAAATAGGGTTTGGGAGGATTAGCTCTCAGGGAGACCGAGTGCAGTCATTGAACATAAGCCCTGATGGGCTCTGTTACACCACAGAAACACAAAGCTGGAACACATCCGAAGGTTATCTGGTTCCGTCTCTTGTTGAAATATAAACTTCGTCGTAACGAGGCTCCCATACACTGTTACACAGAGGAAACAGACACCAAGTGTTGGTAGATTCGTAAACCATTTGCATTAGTAAACCACTGCACACTACTGAAACGTCTAAGCAGAAGAGCTTTTTGGAAGCTTGATAAATAGATCAAAAGTTCTGTGAGAATTAAAAAAGACAGCCTCCCCAGTTCCAACGCATCAAAACATAACACAATATTGTGACTTTCATTCTTCAGTGGGAAAATGAATTACAAGTGGAACAGCTAGGCACGCTGATGTTGCTTTCACTGCACCTCAGAGCTGGCGTGATCAAGGATTTGATCCTGGCTGAGGAACACGACCTGAATGGCAAATGCCAGAAACTTCTCTCTTTTATTAATGCACAAATTCAAAGAAGCTGGTGAGGAATATATAATGCTGTATAACAGACATTCTTTTAACAATAAGTGTTTAACCCCTATCATGTCTCTGGCCCTTCATCACCCCTAAAGTTTAGAAGATAAACAAGACAGTCTTAACCTAACAGATAGAGGGCTGCTCTGGCATCATGGGAGACAGACAGTGATGGGAAAATATCTCTAGCAAAGAGCTTGGCACATAGGGAGCTGAGGGCCAGCGCCTGTCGTCGTATTTTTTTAAAAAAGCTCAGTGAACCCTAATGTAAGCTACGCACTTTCAGTGATAATGATGTGCTAATGTAGATCCCTCACTTATAACAAATGTACCATTCTGGGGGGCTGGGGCGATGTCGCTGATGGGAAAGGCTGTGCATGTCGGACAGGAGAAATGTGGGAGATCTCTGTCATCTCAAACTTCTCAATTTTGCTATGAACCCAAAACTACTCTAAAAACTAAGGTCTAGGGCCCTTTGGTGGCTCAGTCATTAAGTTTCTGCCATCAGCACAAGCCATGATCTTAGGGTCCTGAGATCAAGCCCCGCATCGGGCTCCCTGCTTGGTGAAAAGCCCACTTTCCCTCTCCTGCTCCTCCTGCTTGGGTTCCTTCTCTCGCTGTCTCTCTCTGTTAAATAAATAAATAAAATCTTAAATTTTTTTTAAATAAAATCTTTCTTAAAAAGAATATTAAATAGTTAAATATCTACTATAATGTCTGTTCTTTTACTTTTCATGGATCTAATTCAGTTTTAATTATTAAAGACTGCTATGATTATCTCAAACAGAGTTACTGACATAGACATCTATTTGACACATAACATTTTGATTCATGGTCACTTGAAGCAGCCTAAGAAATAAATCATAGGCCTTTAGTTTTATTTTATAACCAAGAAATGTGTATAAAAGTAAATCTCACCTCATCCCCAACCTCGCTCTGCAACCACAGGTATAATCAATTAATATTAATCCAAGCTGGAAAGAGGAAAATTATTTATCTGACTGGTTAGTCATTTCACATTATAAGAAGTTTTCTGGTGCTTGAAAAAAAATCTTACCTAAGGTATTTTGCGGTGGAGAAAACTGAAATTCATTTTCCTATTTAAAGGTTATTCTTATTTTATTGTTAATGTAAATTTCTGATTCTGATGAAACTTACTTATGATTTATTTATCAATTACTTAAATTATTTTATTTATGAATTATTTAAACTTTTATTTTGAGAAATAAAAAAGCACAATATACTAAGGGTTCTTAAAATTCAACAATAAACAAAAAGAAAAAATCCGATTAAGGAGTAGGTAAAAGATCTGAGCAGATACCTCAACAAAGATGCAGAGGTGACAGATGAGTATCTGAAAAGATGCTCAGCATTATACATCATCATAAGGGAACTACAGTAGAAATGACAGTGACGTACCATTACCTCCTAGTGCAATGGTGAAAATCCAAAACAGTGACACCCGCAAATGCTGGTGGAACAAGAGAAACTCATTTGTTGCTGACGGGGATGCAAAATGGCACAGTCATACTCGAAGACAATTTGGCGGTTTCTTACAAAACTAAGTGTACTCTTATAAGATCCAACAAGTGCCCTCTTTGGTACTTACACGATTGAGTTGAAAACTTTTATCTAGGGGCGCCTGGGTGGCTCAGTGGGTTAAGCCTTTGCCTTTGGATCAGGTCATGGTCTCAGGGTCCTGGGATCGAGCCCCACATCGAGTCCCACATCGGGCTCTCTGCTCAGCTGGGAGTCTGCTTCTACCCCCTCTCTCTGCCTGCCCCTCTGGCTACTTGTGAATTCTCTCTCTCTCTCTGTCAAATAAATGAATTAATTAAAAAAAACTTATATCTACACAAAAACCTGGACTTGAAGTTTATAACAGGCTTTTAAAGTTTTTAGCTAAATTGCAGTCAATTAATACACAGTGTAACATTTGTTTCAAGTGCATGATACAGTAATTCAAGCCTCGCGTTCGCCCCCAGTCTCATCACAGCAAGCACACTGCTTAATCTCCATCTCCTACTTCCCCAACCAGCCACCCACCTCCTGGCTGGTAACCAGCAGTATGTGCTCTAGGGTTAAGTATCCATTTCTTGTTTTGCCTCTCTCTCATTTTTTTTTCCTTTTGCTCATTTATTTTATTTCTTAAATTACACATGCAAGTGAAATCATACGGTGTCCATCTTTGACTTACTTTGCTTAGCATAATCCTGTCTAGTGCCATCCATGTCAGTGCAAATGACAAGATTGTATTCTTTTTGTGGCCGAGTAATATTCTACTGTATATTTATTATGTTGATATATGCCACAGCTTCTTTATCCATTATTATTATTATTCAATGGACACCTGTGTTGTTTCCATAATTCGGCTTTTGTAGATAATGTTGCTATAAACATTGAGGTGCAGGTAGCCTTTTGAATTAGTATTTTTGTATTGTTTGTGTAAGTATCTAGTAGTGCAAATGCTGGGTCATAGGGTAGCTCTATTTTTAACTTTTTGAGGAACCTCTGTACTATTTTCCAGAGGCTGCACAGTTTGCATTTCCACCAAGAGTACAAGAAAGTTTCCCTTTCTCCATCCACATCCTTGAAAAACCTGTTGTTTCTAGTGTTGTTGATTTTAGCCATTCTGACAGGTGTGAGGTGGTATCTCATTGTGGCACCGGTTTGAGTTTCCCTGATGATGTTGAGCTGCTTTTCATGTGCCCACCGACTCTCTGTATGTCTTCTTTGGAAAAATGTCTAGTCATGTCTCCTGCCCATTTTTTAATTAGATGATTCACTTTTTGGGTGTGGAGTTTTATAAGTTTTTTATATATTTTGGATACTAACCCTTTATCAAACATGTCATTTTTAAATATCTTTTCCCATCCATAAGTTGCCTTTTTGTTTTGCTGATTGTTTTCTTTGCTGTTCGGAAGTTTTTATTTTGCATGTGTAGTCCCAGTAGTATATTTTTTAATTTTATTTCTCTTGTCACAGGAGACATATCTAGAAAGAAGTTGCTATGGCCAATGTCAAAGAAGTTACTGCTTGGGTCCTCTTCTGGAATTTTTATGGTTTCAGGTCTCACATTTAGATCTTCAATGTATTTTGAGTTTATTTCTGTGTTTGGTATAAGAAAGTGGTTCACTTTCCTTCTTTTGCATGTCGCTCTCCAGTTTTCCCAACACCATTTGTTGAAGAGACCGTCTTTTTCCCATTGGATAGTCTCTTCTGCTTTGTTGAAGATTAATTGAGCATATACTTGTTTCTAGATTGTCTATTCTCTTCCATTGACCTATGTATCTATTTTTGTGCCAGTACCATACTGTTCTGATTATTACAGCTTTGTAATATAATTTGAAGTCCAGAATCATGATGCCTCCAGCCTTGTCCCCCCCCCCCCCAAGCTTGCTTTGCCTACCCAGGGTCTTTTGTGGTTTTATAACAGTTTCACTCATAATTTCTAAAAATTAAAAAATGACCAAGATGTCCTTCATTGGGTGAGTGGATAAATAAACTGTGGTGCATCCAGACAGTGGAATATTATTCAGAGATAAAAATAAATAAGCTACCCGGTCATACATACAAAGACATGGAAGAAATTTAAATGTACATTTATTGAAAAAATGCTAAATGAGAATGAAAAAAGCCAGTCAACAATATGAATGTGAATCCAACTATTTGACATTGTGGAAAAGACAAAACTATGGAGACGTGGTAATCCCCTAGTAATCCTGTGGTTACCAGGGATTTGAGGAGGGGGAGGGATGAGCAGGTGAAGCCTTTTTAGACCAGTGAAACTATTCTGGATGATTCTGTAACGGTGCCTATGTGACATCATGCATTTGTCCCAACCCACAGCTGTGTAACACAAAGAATGGGCCCTATTACAAACTGTAGATTCAGTTAATTAATAATGTATTAATATTGATTTATCAGTTGTAACAAATGTGCTACAGCAATGCATGATGTTAATAATAGGGAAAACTGGGGGCAGGGGAGAAAGGGTGTATGGGAATTCTACTTTCTGCTTGATCTTTTCATATATCTAAAATGTCTCTAAAAGTCCATTAATTAAAATTTTTTTAAAATAAGCTAAAGTGTACGGAAGATACATGGATTATATTAATGGATTTTCACAGAGCAAATACTGTGGAATCACCAACTGAAGAATAAGCTTACTACAGAAGATTTAGTATAGAATGAGTGACTAATTGAAGTAGATGGTTGAGGTGCACCTGGGTGGCTCAGTGGGTTAAGCCTCTGCCTTCGGCTCAGGTCATGATCTCAGGGTCCTGGGATCGAGCCCTACATCAGGCTCTCTGCTCAGCGGGGAGGCTGCTTCCCTTCTCTCTATGTCTGTCTCTCTGCCTACTTGTGATCTCTCTTGGCCAAATAAATGAATAAAATCTTTGAAAAAAAAAAAGTAGATAGTTGAAGCATTGGGTGTGGCGCTCTGTTTGGTTTGCACCTGAAATAATGGAGTAGCCTGCCTAGATGAATTTCCACTGTATTCAGGAACATGGGGATTTCTATTACCATATTTTTTCAGTTCCAAGATACTTTTCTTTTTTTTTTTTTTTAAAGATTTTATTTATTTGACACAGAGAGAGACACAGTGAGAGAGGGAACACAAACAGGGGGAGTGGGAGAGGGACAAACAGGCTCTCTGCTGAGCAGGGAGCCTGATGGGGAGTTCGATCCTGCAACCCTGGGATCATGACTTGAGCCGAAGGCAGATGTTTAACGACTGAGCCACCCAGGCACCCCCTAAGATGCAAGATTGCTTTTCTAAGATAGATACAGTATCTCTAATATATACATATTATGTGTGTGTGTATGTGTGTGTATAAATCATAGAATAACATCTTTATATAATGTATATTATATATCTCTAAGATATATTATATATAGTAGCATCTGTAAAATCAGGATGCAACTCACCACTAATGGAATTTTCTAATTGGGCATCTTTCTTTTTCATAGTGGTCTATAAAATTTATGCGATCTTGAAATTCAGCAAAATGTGTTCGCCGCTTTCTTAGTCTCTTAAGAGGGGGCTTTCTCTCCCAACTTAGAGCTACTTGAAGGTCTAGGAGAGGAGGGGCTTGGCTGGGTCATTAACGAGGCATTGGTTTTGGCCATGTCCATTACCTCTCCTGACCCTGGTTTCATCACCACCAGCTAAAAGAGTGCTAGCTCAACATCTGAATCTAGGCCACTTGGTAGAATGGGGCAGGGAAGCTGCCAGCGTAATACAAATGAAATGGAATCGCTCTCTCTTCTCTCCCCGAGAAGCACCTGGGCTGTTTCCAAAGTGATAACGCAGCTTAGTAATTGTAAGCAGGAAAGGGCCTCGCCAAGCTTAGCGAGGAAATAGAATCGCGGGGCTCCAGGGAGGCGATGACACGTATTATATACTGGCACCACCTTGGACTTTCATATGAATAGAAATAAAAGGCTTTTTCAGTTTCAAAAATAAAATGCTTCAGATTTGATCTGCCTCTGAATTATACTTAGACATAAGGGGGAACTAGCTCAGTCTCCAAGGCACCCTCCGAGTCCCCATCTGCTGGCTCACCCCCGTGCCTCCCCCCGTCCCACGGGGTGTCGGTCCTAGGCGCTCCCTTCTGCAGGCATCTTCCCGGGGCTCCCTTCTCTGCATCAAGTCTGTGCTCGGCACACGGGGCCACTTAGAGCCACTTGGAGTGAGGGCTCCCATCCCTCCAAACCCTCCCCAGCAAGCCAGTGACTAATTCTCTCAATGTCTTAGCTAATAGCACAAGCTACTCCTCCTCCTTTAGGGCCGATTATGTAACCTGGATTTTGTTTCCTGTAGCTGTGATTTGTGAGCAAATTAACGGACCCGGAAAGGCTGATCTTTGCTACTTGCCTACATGATGCGAAGGGCATTGCACAATCTGTTAGCGATAATCATGTGTTTTGATGTGGTGATGATTCCTGCACGTGAACTCCAAGGCATTCATCTAGCCTTTCGTCTTGCCTACATCATTCAATTAAGCAGCCGGAGGTGTCTGTGGAAGTCAACCATTTCACCCACCACCGAAACCTAACAGCTGTCTCCATGACACAGATCTGTTGATGACTTCATTGAGAATCTGTCTCCTGACAGTTCTGGCCAGAAACGAAGATGAGTAAGATAATGAATAAGCATCAGAAGGGGAAATTTAGGGCAATTTTTAAATTAAATAATTTCTGTTTTGCCGAATTGCCCACATATTGTGTGGTAGAGAAATTAATGCATGATTTTAAATACTGGAGCTGTGAAAGTGTGCGGTTGGCTCTCTGTCATCAAGCCTGGACGCCAGATGTAAAGGTCTGCCTTCCTCTTCAGCGTACTGTTATTTATTACTTTATAAATCCTATGCTCGTTGGTTTCCTGGTTTGGGAAGATAATAGATATCGAGGAAAGCCAAGTACTTCAGCTTTCAGATCTCCTGCCCTCTGGTCCTTGTCCGTTTCAGCAGGATAAAAACATGATCACTCATTTCTCCATGATTCCCTTCATTTTTCTGCATTACCTATCCATAATCACTCCTTTAGATTTAGATCATTACAAGGATTGAGATACACACGTCATGGTATTTATGAGTTCACAACCAAAATTGATTTGATAACAGCATTGAATAAACAAGCCGATCACTGACTCCCAGAACTGGTTCTCAGCCTTTTTTTCTAGCATGCTTGTTACCGAATAGAATACAAAGAAATTACTTTTGAGCCAGATGGTGGTGTGAAGAAAAGGCAATTTTATTTTTCCTCAAGTTTTTATTTAAATGACCAGTAAAATACAGGAAAATATGTATATATTTTGTATGTATACATATGTATATGTAAGTATGTATACATATGTATATGTAAGTATGTATACATATGTATATACATATGTGTATATATGTGTGTGTGTGTGTGTGTGTGTGTGCGTGTGTATTTAAAGATTTATTTATTTTAGAGAGAGACAGAGAGAGTACAAGTGGGAGGGGCCGAGGGAGAGAGAGAATCCCAAGCAGACTCTGCACTGAGCATGGAACCCCACTCAGGGCTCAGTCCCATGACTCTTAGATCATGACCTGAGCAGAAACCAAGAGTGCATCACTTACCTGACTATGCTACTGAGGTGCTCTAGAAATACATTTTTTAAATAGCTGAACACCAGAGATGAAAGTCACCCTTATGACAGGAATGCTGTCATGGTCGTCTCCTTTTGAGAGAGCAGAGCTGGAAGTGGGCGTGGAACTCAGGACGTACCCCTCAGACGGGCGATTAGCTCGAGAACTGAAGGCAGCAAGACGCTCTGGGGCTCCAGCTCCCTCCTGCCTTTTCCCACAGGGCGGGTTTGGGTTCTACCAGTAAACCCGTCACCCCGGGTTCGTTCTTGTTTCATGGGGGCTGGAAAGTAAGTTGCTGAAGTCATGGCTCCCTACCCTGCGAGTCTGGGAGGAGAACAGGGGCAAGGCTTCTCTTCAGGGCGCTGATGTTGCTCGTGGCACTGGTGAATGAATGCACATTAAGTGACAGTCTGTGATTTATGTTCCCTGTCGTCACCCCAGGACTTTAGACCATGAGAATAGTCTATGTCTGTCTTTGGACTCTTAAAGGGTGTGGACTGGGACCAAAAATAGCCATCCTAGTTCTTGCCGGAGTCAAGACTTCACCGTGAGATGAGTGAACTGAAATGTTTCCGGATCTATAACAACATGTTGTGGTTCACATGAAATGGACGGCTCAAAAATAATTAGATCTTACTGCGTTCTTCTGAAATAAAACTGTGAGTCCATCACATAGGAAATGTGTTGTTAAGTGTGTTCATAGGAAAATGAGTTGTTAAAAATAAAGAAGTAAAAGATTTACTAGATGGACACAAAGAGGTACAGGGAACCTGATTTTTTTTTTTTTAAGATTGTATTTCTTTATTTGCAAGAGAGAGAGAGAGAGATTGCAAGTAGGCAGAGCAGCAGGCAGAGGCAGAGGGAGAAGCAGACTCCTTGCTGAGCAAGGGACCCAACATAGGACTCGATCCCAGGACCCGAGGATCCTGACCTGAGCTGAAGGCAAAGGCTTAACCCACTGAGCCACCCAGGCGTCCCTGGGAGCCCCGATATTAATAAGCAAGCATCCAGTCATTATATTTGTCATGATGTTTCTCTTCATTCACTTCCACTTTTTCGACCCTGCCTGTGCCCCGCAGTTTCCTCGGCGCGGATGTTGTAACTCACAAGGACAAAGTTCACGCCTGGATTGAAATACGCTTTGTTCACCTGAACTAAACAAATAATGACATGACGTGAAGTCACAGAATGGTCACGGCTACAGTGGAAAGGAAGTAAAGCAAGGCAAAGGCAGCTGATGCAGACAGCAGCGTGGGAGGGAACGTTCTCGGAGGAAGGGACACCTGTTCAGGGACCCGCACGGACTGAAGAAGAGCCAGAGCCGTGTAGTTATCCGTGAATGAGCTGGTGGTCTTGTGCAGAAAGGGTGGTCCGTGAGCTGTAGGGGTAAGGTAAGGAGGCTGCCCCAGAAGGTAAACCAGCCACACGGAGCACAAATCACGGAGCACAAACTTCTGGCCTGTGGACATTTTCTTGCCATTTCTTCCTCATGGCAAGACGGTCCTGTGGAAGGAAGTGGTGTGTCACTTTGCAGTCTGGTTCATTGACCCTGACTTTCACGGTGTTGGACTTGAGTGACACTGGGAGACAGAGGGGACCAAGGACAAAGGCCTGAGGTGAAAGCAAGGTTAGCGCTATCAGGCCAAGTAGACCAGTGTTAGTTGGCAAAGCTAAATTTATGTAATTGGCTGAAGTACACGAAACAAATAGTTATTTGACTTAAATAATTACATTTTAATTATATAAATAATCAGTGATATTCCTTTCATCAATATTAACATCCCAAATCTGTGAAGATCTCTGTCTCAAACTCACAATTTGTATGAATATACAAAATTTTCACCTAAGAACGCCGCTTTACATCTAATAAGGAGATAAAGCAAGACGCCCTCCCAACCCCAGCTCTGAGTCCGGCTCCTCGGGTCCTGTCACCCCATGAGGGCCGACCGCCCTCCTCCTAGCACAGGGATGTGGCGCTGGATCCACAGATGTTCTCCCTGCTTCTCCCCTCCCCCCCAGTCCGCTCTCTGCCTGGACGCCAGAGTATTGCTCCGTGAAGACATTCTGCGAGGTGTTAGAGCGCCACAGTATGGCTCAGACTCCTTCTTGGTTGTGCATCTCATTCGGAGTAAAAACCAAAGTCCTTACTCTGGCTTATTAGCCTGCGTGGTCTAGAATGCCCTACTGCTTTAACTTTATCTCCTGCCCCTTGCTTACTTGGTTCTAGCCACCGGCCTTTGGCTCTTCTTTGAACACCCCCAACACACCCTAGAAACACATCTCAGGGCCTTCTAGGTCTATTTGTGTCTATTTGTGTCTGTGAAATCTTATCCGACTATCATGCGTAAAATTTCAATTCACACCCAAGCCAGAGGACCCTTTCTCACTTACCTGGCCCTATTTATTTCTGAAGCACTTCATATCGTTTCTTGTTTATCTTTTTTCTTCTCTCTCTTTCAGCTGCTCTCCCAGTAGCATAACACCATGAGAGAGTCTGCTGCTTTTATCAGGAGCACCAGTGGTGAGCTCTCTCTCTGAATGTTGATATGTACAGATTTGCTTAATAGGCGAATACAAGAAAAAACATATTTGAGAGAAAATACTAGGGGTAGAATATCAAGTGGAGCCTTCCTTTCAGAAAACACATCCGGACCTGGGTAAGGAGAAACTCTGTTCGTAAGGACCATTGCAATGGGAAGAAGTCATCCGAAAACCAGAAGGAAAGGGCTCTTCTTTTATGAGGGGGAGCAGTGATGGCTGGAGAGAAGTCAGCGTCGAGGGTCGGGTGGGTGAGCAGGGGGTGTGAGTAGGCAGCTCAGGCAGGAAGCAGCCATTGAAGGGACAATGTTCTGCATTTCAGTACTCACGAAAGCTTGCTGAAGCTTAGGGGCACCCAAAGTTCTGGGGCCTGGGGGAAGGAGGGAACCCTGATAACGTTTAATCAAGTTAAGTGAGTGGACAGTTTTCCAGATTGGTCACTGGGGACCACCAGTTCAGCTAATCATTTGTGGGAATTGGGAGGGTCTGGTCACAGGTCCTCAGAGAGGTCATCGTGAGCCCTGTCTAATCCTGTCACATAGGGCTGGTGGTTCTGTGCAGACAGACGTTTCCTGGAGCACAAAGGGTGGAAGGATTTCTTGCACTTCACTGTTTTCTGGACTCCCAGAGTCAGGTGAAGTTCCATTTTGTTAGCCCATGGGAGTTTGGTCCCAGGAAGGCTGTACCCCAACTTCAGGACTGGAGAATGTAGGACCATCCTTGAGCTAGCTGTATCCTCCCCAACATGGCACCCCAAGGGAACTTGAGGTGAGGGCATTCCCCAACATTCTGCTCCCAGATCTCAGTCAAGGGCAAGTGCCAGCTTGCCTCCTCCACCACCTTTTCCCTGGGTCACCGGAAGAGACGGATTAAAGGTGATTCAACCAGGGGAGTCAGAATACGGATTATTGTCATCCTTGCTCTGTCAACTGGTGTCCCATGGTACTACTAGAGCTAAAACAAGGATGATTTGAGTTATAAATCATTTACTGTACCAAAAGAAAGCTGGAATTAAGTTGGTTATGTTTTCTTCCATTTAAATAGCTCGCTCAGGGAACCAGCCCTGTTTTGGAAACCTAGTTTGGCACCAGCTCACAGGGTTCTGTAGATCTTATTAAACACATAAATCTTGTGGTTTCAAAAGTGCTGCTTTATGGGAACAAACCACCTCACATTCTGACCCTATATTTTAAAGGAGAAGAATTGGGGGAGATACTAGGGATATATTGGACTTAGCTAGAAAACGCTAACATTTGAAACATGGAGGTAACCGAGTTGCCTTCTCGAGGCCGTGCCCAGCCTCTGAGGTAATGTTCAAGTTGTGTTTATAGAGAAACATCTTGGGGCACCCGTGCTGATGAGCACTTTCTCCCGGGAACCCCCCCGACCTGTGGTAACTGAAATATGAGGGTAAGTCGGGTGGTCCCAGAGAGGAAGGGTTAAACTCAGCTGGTCTAATACTCTGGCACTTGGAAACATTTTTTCAACAAGCAGTAAAAATAGTGCCTTACACTTGTCTGGAATTTATACTTTACAAAGTGCTTTTAAATATACCATGTCATTAAATTTCACAACAATTTGGCAAGAAAGAAATTATCGTCTCCATTTTGTTGATGAGTAATAAGAGCTATTATCTGTTTCACACTAATTTCTTGCCAGGCACCATGCTAAGCGCTCATTTAATCCTCACAACGATCTTATGACGTGTGTGCTATTATTATCTTGCTAATACACAGATTGAAAGTTAGGCTCGGGAAAATGAAGGGATTTGCCTACGGTCAGGCAGCTCATCTGTGGCAGAGGAGAGATTTGAACCCGCGTTTTCCTAACTCGCAGCGCTCTAAGCCAGTGTCCTTCACACAGTTTCGGCCACATAATTTCAAAACGATCTATGTACCACTGAATTACCATTTGCATTAAAAACATATACCAAAATAGAAACTTACAGACAGAAGACCCGTAAAAGTAAAATGCAAATAGAAGTCGTGATAGTTTCCCCCACATGCTAAGGGAGTACCTTGTACTTCACCTTGATCAGTGCGCACTTCTAGGTGCGTGCCTGGCCTGGACCTGAGGCTGGGGAAACAAGGCTCCCTGTGTACTCCTAGTCACTGGCCCACAGCCACACGACACGAGAGTCGACAGTGTCCCGAGCTCTGCCTTGGAACTCAGGGCTTTTTTCTTCATTGTGTCCCACTGCCTCTCAGTCTCCCTCTGGCCACGGGGCTCAGTCACTCACGGTGTTGGCCGGATGCCTACGCCCCCTGTCGGTGCACAAAGACCTACCATTGTCTGAGTAGTTCCCTCCTCAGACCCCCCCGCAGGTCTGAGGGTTAGCCCTCCAGCTGTCCTCACTATTTGCATGAATCAGGCCAAAGTCCTCTTTGAGGCCAACTTCTCTGGGCAGGAGACCTTTCCTTCTTTCACTGGGTAGTTGCTAACCTCTCCTTAGAGGGATGCCGTGGACCGCTCCCTATTGAGTGTGGCTCAGCACAGATCGTGTATTTGTTTTGGGGGGTCTGCATTTGACCACACTCTTTTTGGAGGGCTGAGCGTCCTCGCATTTCATGTCCATCACTTTACTTGAGAGCTTTGGGGGAGCTCCTGTGATTCTGTGGATTTACTCTCATGTGACCAAACAGACTGTGGCTCCGGGCATGCATACGTAAAATAAAATGTGATTGTGCTTAAGGGGCAGGTGTCCTCAGTGCACAGTCTCTGTTTGGAGCTGCTGGGGTGAGGTGGCAGAGTGGAGAAGCCCCTGGGCTGGGGACAGGGCGCCTGGCTTCGTTTCTTCCCCGGAAATGTGTCTGAGCACGAATGAGTTGTGTCGCGTCAGCAAGTGTCCTCACCTAGGAGCTGGCCAGAGTCGCAGGCAGAGACAGCAGTCGTCAACGTTAGGACTCTGGAAGGCCGCGGAGGGGAGCCATTGCTTTATCCAGCTTCTTCCGTGGACTCCCAACCTTCCCCTTCAAGGGTCATTGAGAAACCTCCCAGCAAAACGGTTCACTCTCCCCACACAGAATACAAAGCAGATGAGAGCAGAACTCTCAGCCTCATTTCTTACATTTCATCTGCTTCAAAGAGTAGTTGACTGAGAAGAGGATGGGTGCGGCTGCAAAGTCCTTGACCCCAAGTTCCCTCCGCAGGCCAAGCCCGAGGCCGCGTGCGCTGGATGGTCTGATGAGGAGCAGACAAGGTCCCTGTCCCCAGGAGCTGCGGAGGGTCTGGGAGAGAAGGCGCGCACCCTCAGCTGCCTTGCAGGCAGTCTGGGATGCCCCTGGCCGTCGTTGGAAGCTCCTACCAAGCAGGGCCTTTGGTAACTCCCTTTGTGTCAGCCACAACCTTGAGCCTGAGCTGTCAGGTGGGCAGACCCTTCCCACCAGGGTAAAAGGAAATTCCTGGGGTGCTCTGGGATAACACTGGCATCTCAGGGTAACTAGACTGGTGCCCTCCCCTTGCCCTTCTCGGGGCTTTATGCTTGCATCTCTGTTGGAAGGAGTGTCGGGGCTCCTTTAGCAACGGCCCCCAGTGGCAATGACTAATCCATCATTCGGCTTCCTCGAGTGCTCTCTGAGGGAGGCTGAGTGCAGGCCCTAAGGAGCTGGCCCCCCCGTGGCACAGAGACAGCGTTTTCACATCTATCCTCTGAGCCCCCAGCGCCGGCCATCTGCTCTCTTTATCACAGACCCTTGGGAAATGTCATCTGTCGTGCTTTCGCTCATCCTGTGGGCCTAACACACACCAGAGTGATGATAAACACGAAATATACGTGATCCTCTGACTGTCTGTCAGTTCCAACACCCACCGTCCCGTGCTTTGTCCCCTCACCCCCTCATGGTGCCCAGACGGGTGGCATCTTTATAGGTTTTTGTGTTTGTGGTCAGCCTTGCCTACTAAGGTGTACCTGCCTGACAGTGGGGGCCTGGTCTGGTTGGTCCATGGTTGGGCCCCCAGTTCACAGAACCCCAACCTGGCCCCATGACTATTGGTTGGTTGAATGAATGAGCGAAGGAACAGTTGAGTATCTTATTCTGAGATTATGTTTCACAGAGGCTAATGCTTACCATGGAGGAGCTGCCATATTCAAGGAAACCAAAGACGGCCTCCTGTCGTCCCAACCCTTCATCCGCTTCGTTAAGCTGCATGTCCACAGCTACTTTGCTGGAATTTGTCTGCAGGACTCTGACTTTGCGGAATGACCTTCGCAAGTTCCAGACGTCAGGGCTCCCTCAGAGGAAGTGACTTTTTCTGGGTGACAGGGTTTTGCCATACGAGGGTCCCCGACATCCTCTCAGGGAAAGGTCTTTCCATCTTGTTTTAAGCAATTGTTTCTCTTAAACCAAGAAACAAAGACTCCTGGTGCCACTTCAGATGTGTGCTGTGGAGGAGGGCGTGCGGTTGTAATCACACGTACACAGAGGAATGTGGTAGAGTCTGCACAGCCAGGGCTCCAGTGAAGGCGTCTGGATGGAAAGCAGTGGAAACAGCGGAAAATGGTGGATCTGCTCAGCTCGTTGCCATATGTGCATGTCTGCTTCTCTCTTGTTTCTCCCAACTCTCAATTCTAGATTTCGGTATAAATATGAATATTGGGATAGATGTCCCTCCCTAATAGCCTCTGCTGACTCATTTATTCTACTACCACGTCATTCAGCTCACGCAGGCCCATTATGGGTGTCACCCCTCCCCCACCTCAGGGTCATGGTGAGGACACGCAAATTAGAATCTTCATTCTCCCATGGAAATGACAAAAGAGATTTCCTTCCCTTACTTTTTCTTTGAGCATTTACTTCATAAAACTTCTAATTATGAGTACTTTCTCCTCTCTGAAATGTATGTAAATCCTTTTAAAGATGAGATAGGGCTCGTGTCAGTTTTGGGACCAGGAACGTCTTTCACAAGGACCAGGGAGCCATGTCTTTGGAACGTGAACATCTGAGGAGCGAGGGCCTCCATCTTCTAGTTTCTATGGCAGGTTAGAAGCCTGACTTCAGTGGGCTCCTCACTCCAAGTTTCCAGTCTCCCTCCTGCCATAACGATGTGAGAAGCTTGTTTTTCCTTTGGAGAAAGCCAGTTACCCCAGTACCAAGTACAGTTTGGATAAACTCTGGATGACAAATGGTGCTGGCAAGTCCTCATACTTGAGGACTGGTTGTTGTTTATCTTGAGAACGTGTATGTAACAGTTTGTATCTGCGGAGCTACATATAAGCATGTGTTTCTGTCTTTGTAGTCTCTGAGCAGGTTGCCTGTGGTTCCTCCCATTCTGGCTTAATACTTACTCAGTAACAACGGAGCTTTCTTTCTCTCCTACCTTTGTAAAGAGGACTTCTGCATTGGGCGAAGATGTGGTTTTTATTTCTTCTCCCAGGACTTTCACTTTTGTCTCTCTCATGGATACCTGCCTGATTTTCCTTTTCCTCACTCAGATTCCCTTGAGGAAGACTTACTGGCCGGCTCTCCTTTTGGAGCAAGGTGGCCAATGTAGGAACTGGCTGCCAAAGGGTAAATTACCCTCCCTCACTCACTGGGGGGCCAGGGTGAAGCTGAGTCTTCTGTCCTACTCATTCTATGAGGTCCACTCCATAGTGTGCTCCGAATGGATTCTATCAGTGGTTGTGCATCAGCAAATACTTCTGACATGAACCATGCCTGCTGGCCTGTCACCTGAGACTCCAGCTGGCTGGCAATTAGAATCTAAACCTCAGACAAGCTTACCCAGTTTCTCACAGAGAAAGAACTCTAACTCAGTGCTAGAACCCAGGTTCTGCTCACAGCCTTGGGGAGCCATCTTGGAACCTCAGACCCTAGCGACAACGAAGACCGTGAGGAACAGCGAGGTGAACGTGAGCCCGTGTGGGAAAGTCATTCAGAAGGCCCATCGTTCCAGTGCAACAGCAGATTTTCACAGGAATGGGGAACACGGAGTATGATAGTCACAAGGAAAGAAAAGATGTCAGTTACAGCAGAGGAAAGAATGGAAAGTGGGAGGAAACATGGAGTACAATATGGAGGGAAGGAAAGTTGGAGGACGTGAGACCCGGAAAGTAAGGTCCTGAATTTCAGATGTTGGGATGGGAGGAGCCACCGCCAGGTCAAATCACCTGTAGTGAGTTTTAAGTATTGTGGCTAAGAGTTGAGTCTCGAATCATGTTTCTTAAGCAAAGAATTCTGTGATCTTTGTGGGTGCAGGTTTGGGGTTTCGGCTACACGGCACAGCCAGGACTGCCGTGCTCTGTGCGAATGTCCTCTCTGGAGGGCCCACATGCAGTTTCCAAAATTACTTTTGTCTTTGGGATGGAGGCTGACTGGTTCTCTGCATGGCTGGGAAATCATCCCTTTTGGACAAGACGGAGTCTTGATTATCCCTTTCGGATTAGTTTGTTCTTCCTCCAGTGGAACTGTTCATCAGTACAGCCGGCCAGGCGGAAGGCTGTTTATCCAGGAAGCGGAACGCCTCCAGGCTTTGCAAGACAGTCACCCCCCAGAGGGCATATCGTTCCTTCGTCCTCATGGAGGAAATGGTGGAGAAAGGAAACAGGCACATACTGAAGCTTACCATGTTCAGGCCCCATGCTTTGTGCTTGGAGATGCTTCCATTGTATATGATGTAGATACCATTTTATTTATTTATTGTCTGTTTATTTATTTATTGACATATAGTTGCCATGCAGTGTTATAGGAGTTTCTGGTCTACAACAGAGTGATTCATACTTTCTTTTTCTTTTTTTTTTTTTTTTGAAAGAGGGATGGGGGTAGCACAGAGGGAGAAGCAGGCTGCGGGCTGTTCAGGGAGACAGATGCTGTGGGGCTGGATCCCAGTACCTGAGCTGAAGGCAGACACTTAACCAACCGACCATCCCAGATGCCCCATAGTGATTTGCCAATTCCGTGTTATCACTCCAGGCTCACCACTGGAAGTGTAGTCAGGATCTATCAGCACACAACTTTTGTTGTGATATTTGTAGATGCCGTTTTATTTTTACTTTTTTATTTTCAGTTTTCATTTATTTATTTGTCAGAATGAGAGAGAGAGAGAGCACAAGCAGGGGGAGTGGCAGGCAGAGGGAGAAGCAGACTCCTCGCTGAGCAGAGAGCCCGACGTGGGACTCGATCCCAGGACTCCAGGATCATGACCTGAGCTGAAGGCAGACACTTAACCGACTGAGTTGCCTAGGTGTCCCTGTAGATGCCATTTTTAAAAGGATACATGACACCCCAAAGACTGAGTAATTTACCCAAGGGCTACACTGTGTGAAGTGCTGGGACTTGGATTTGAACTGGCTCTGACTCCCCATGTTTGCTGTTTGCATGACAGCTGATTAATACTCATTAGCCTCCAGTTAGGCCTGTGGTAAAGACAACATCTGTCTTGTCTATAGATTGCTCCTGTAGTGAGACTGTCATCCCATGGCCTGACCATGGGGACAGAGATTTGGTTTTGTTAACTGCTGTGTTCCCCACACCAGTAGTGCTCTCTAAGACACACAAGTGCATGACATATACTTGGGCTTACTTGTGATTGAACGGATCTCTGTACCATCAGCACAACAAACAGCACACAGCACCGTTCGATATGTACTTGTAGAAAGAAAATGTAGTTTCCCATCCTGCACGGTGAGCATTTAAACAGAGACTTTCTGTTTTCCAACTAATGACCCCACTATTTCTACACTCTTTATGTTTTTCCAAATGTGTTCTACTTTGTGATTTTGTCTCATTAACTCCATGAGCCCAATTATTGGTGTCAGTCATGAGAAATCATCGAAGTAGAATTTATGTTCTTGGATGTTTACGAGGAAACAAAATTATACTCTAGATGGAAAGAAATGTTTCTAGTTCCCTGAAAACTGATGCCTAATAGCCTAAAATGGTCGGTTTGGAGATAATGGGTGAGCTGCAATCGTTCCGTCGAGAAAGCTGACCTGCTTTCTGCAGACCGTTAGGGCAACAGCAGTAAGATCTATCCATCCCTGAATCTGTGACTGCAGGTTATTCTCAGATTATTCTTCCTTGAACTTCTTTTTTGGTCCCAATCAAATCCAAAAGTCAGTTGAGGGTACTGAAAGGACCTTCATGAACAGTGTAAAAAGTCTATATTTCAGAGGCGCCTGGGTGGCTCAGTGGGTTAAGCCTCTGCCTTTGGCTCAGGTCATGATCTCACGGTCCTGGGTTCGAGCCCAGCTCAGCAGGGAGGTTGCTTCCCCCATCTCTCTGCCTGCCTCTCTGCCTTCTTGTGATCTTTCTCTCTGTGAGAAAAAGATCTCTTGTGATCTTTCTTTGAAAAAAAAAAAAAAGTATATATTTCAGGGGCTCCTGGGTGGCTCAGACGGTTAAGTGTCTGCCTTCGGCTCAGGTCATGATCTCAGGGATTGAGCCCCAGATTTGGGCTCCCTGCTCAGTGGGAAGTCTGCTTCTCCCTCTCCCTTTGCTCCTCCCTCCATGCTTGTGCACACACTCTCTCTCTCAAATAAGTAAAAAAAGTCTATATTTCGGGACGCCTGGGTGGCTCGGTGAGTTAGAGCCTCTGCCTTTGGCTCAGGTCATGAACCCAGGGTTCTGGGATCAAGCCCTGCATTGCCCTCTCTGCTCAGCAGGGAGCCTGCTTCCCCCTCTGCCTCTCTGCCTACTTGTGATCTTTGTCTGTCAAATATATAAATAAAATCTTTAAAAAAAAGTCTATATTTCATTAGGATTAGAAACAAAGCTATGTTTTAGGAACCAATGTGAATAAAGATGTACATCTGAATCATATTGTGCATTTATTAGAATAACCACTTGGAAAGTTATGTGATGATTCAGAGACCTGAATCTGGATTTCCATTCTGCCACGTTCTAGCTGTTTGACCCTGAGTATTTTGCTTAACTGTTCTGAGTTTCATTCAGCTGTGGATCTTCAAAATGAAGAAATTAATGCTTTCTCTTGTGACATAAAAGATTCTTCTTTCCTTTCTTTCTTTCTTTTTTTTTTTTTTTTAAGTAGGCTTTCCGCTCAGTGTGGAGCCCAACACAGGGCTTGAACTCTGCTCTGAACGTGAGAGACGAGAGACTATAGACACAAATGCTAAAATGGGAAGAATTTTTGGTATATTTTATGTTTATGTTAGTATTGAGTTATATTTTGACACTCTGGGGAGGAAGTGAGTATCTCCAGTGGCTTCTCTCATTTTGGAACCAAGCATCTCATCGGTAACCATTAATGTATAAATAACATTTGATGATTCGTTTTCTATATAGGAGATAGAGCATGATTGATACTGTAAGGCAATATTCTCTAGACATTTTGGAAATTAGTTTATGCCTTGTATTTGGTTTTAACCCACATGAAATAATCAGTAATCAACAGTGTAATGCCATGGAACAGACATTTACATGACAGTTTTTTTTAAGTAATGAAAACTTATATTAGAACATTGAAAATATTTCATTTAGGCCTTGCAAAAATTCCATCAGATTGGTACTTTTATTAGCTCCCAACTCATTAAAATATTAGAAAATCGAGGCATAGAAATTACAAGAGAACAGTTAAAGCATTTAGTGTATGATTGTGACAGGAAGTTAACACAGATACCCAAACACATGCAATGAGCTAGCCCTGTCTGGATGCTGACTTCAAAAGTCGCCTTGGGAACTTTAGTGTGTTGAATGATGTATCTTCAAAATTCATGACCACCCAGAGCCTCAAAATATGACCTTACATAGAAATAAAGCCTGTGAGATGTAATTAGTTAAGGAGTTTGAGATGAAATCATCCTGGATATAGGTTGTTCCCTAAATCTAATGACTGCTGTCCTTAAAAGGGGAGGAACGGCACAGAGTGAGACACATAGACAAGAAGGCCATGTGAAGATAGAGGCAGAGACTGGAGTCATGCTGCCCTAAGTCAGGAAGCACTTGTAGCCACCAGAAGCTGGAGGACGCCAGTAAAAATTCTTCTAAGCCTTTAGAGAGAGTGAAGCCCTGCTGTCACCTTGATTTAAAATTTCTAACCTCCAGGACGGCTGGGTGGCTCCGTCAGTTAAGTGACTGCCTTTGGATCAGGTCAAGATCCTAGAGTCCCAGGATCGAGTCCTGCATCAGGCTCCATGCTCAGCTGGGAGTCTGCTTTTCCACTCTTACCTTCCCTCTTCTCATGCTTTCTCTTTCTCATTCTCTCTCTCTCAAACAAATAACATCTTTAAAAATAAAATAAAAAAAAATTGTAATCTCCAGAAGTATGCCAGAATAAGTTTCTGTGATGCTAAGTCACCATGTTTATGTTAATTTGTTAGGACATACCTAGGAGACTAATCCAGGAACACAGAGGTGGGATGTATAGTAGAATGAGAAATTTGGCAAATCTCTTTCCAAAAATCAATAACCATAAAAAGCTCATTTCATGGCCCTAGAAATTGAGTCATAAACTTTGAGAAGCAGTTATTCATGAAAAATGACTGAACTTATGGGAGCTTCAGAAATCAGTGAGAGAGACTAAGGGGAAGACAAAAAAACATTTGAAGGAATAGTAACTAAAAAAAATTCCTGAATTTGGTAAAAAAAAAACAAAAAATAAACAAAAAATAAAACACATTAATGTACAGATTCAAGAAGTTTGACAGACTCCAAGTAAAATAAATTCAGAGAGCCACATCTAGAAAATCATAAACAGTTGAAAACCAAACATAAGGAGAAAATCTTGACTACAGCAAGACAAAACTCACTCATCATACACAGGGGAGTAACAATGTGACTAGCAGCTACTTGGCTTGTCATTTGAAAAGAGAAGACCTGAAGACACTAAAATCAAATATTCAAAGTGCTGAAAAAGAAAAAAAAAGTCAGTCAAGAATCCTCTAACCCACAAAACTATCCTTCAGAAAGAAAGGTGGAATAAAGAGATCTGAAGGTAAAGACTGAGAAAATTGGTTGCTGGAGACAGGACTTATAAGAAATACTAAAGGACTTCATCTTGGAAAAAGTTAAAATGTGAGTAAATATAAAACATTGTGTGAATATATGTTTTCTTATTTCTCTTCATTTCTTTAAAAGACATAAGATTTTATAAAGCACTATTTGTAATTTTATTTTTGGATTTATAATATACATAGACATATATGACAATAATAGTACAAAGGAGAGAAAAAATAGGGCTATATTAGAGAACATTTCTTATATTTTATCAGAATTACTAGTATTAATCTGAAATAGACTACTAATTTACGATGTACATTGTAATGGTGAAATAATGAAAAGAGGATGTAGAGGACATGATAAAAATATTTATTTAACCAAAAAAAAAAAAAGGGCAGTGAAAGAGGCACAGAGGAACAACCACGAAAACACAAGCCGTAAAGAAAGCAAGTAGTAAAATGGCAGCTACAAATCCTGCTTTATTATATCACATTAAATGTTATTACATTAAGTGGATGATTATGTGAAATGTGAGTTGACTGAACAGTTCCAGACAAAAGATACTGAACACCGTACATTAAAATGCACTAAATGGCAATGAACGAAACACTTCACTAAAAAGGTGGATATTGTCAGACCACACAAAAACAAATAAAAACAAGATCCAACTGTATGTTGTTTACATACTTAAATTCAAAGACACAAATAAGTTGAAAGGAAAAAATATAATATGGAAATAGTAATATAGCAAAGCTGAAGTATCTGTATTGATACAGACTAGATCAACAGAAATATCACTAACTGCAAGAGAAGAAATATTATTAGAGACAGGGCTTCCTGGGTGGCTCATTTGGGTTTAGCATCCAACTCTTAATTTCAGCTCAGGTCATGATATCAAGAGTCATGAAATCGAGCCCCATGTTGGACTCTGTGCTGGACGTGGAGCCTGCCTAGGAGTCTCTCTCTCCTTCTGCCTCTGTTGCCCTCACCCTCATTCTACCTCTCTAAAATATGTAATATATATGTTATAGATATTATATATATTAATTATATATAATATTTACATATAAATATATATTTATGTTTATATATTAAATATATACTTATATATCTATTATGTATTATTTTTACATATTAAACATAAATATATAAAATGTATTTTATATATCTCTATATATTTTTCTTTGTTATATATGTATAATGAGAGACAAACGGGGACATTTCATAATGATGAAATAATCATAATGGTAAAATTATCATAATGATAAAAGGGTCAATTCATCAAGAAGATATAATAAAAATACATATGCAACTAACAATAGAATTCCAAAATCCATGAAGCAAAAATTTACAGGATTAAAAAGGGAAGTATATCATTCAGTTATAATTGGAGACTTCAATAATCCGCTCTCAGTAATTGATAGAACAGTACAGAAAAATAGCAAGGATTTATTAGACTTCAACCAGACCATTAGCCAACTTGGGCTAATCAATATTGATGGAATGCCCCACCCAACAAGAGCAGAAAACACATTCTTTTCAGGAGCATATGGAACATTCTTCAGAATAGATAATATGCCAGATCTTGAAAACAAGTTTCTATAGACTTTAAAGAATTGGAATGTTATGAAGTATGACTAGACTGGAAATAAAGAATAGAATGAAATTTGGGAAAACCTCAAATATTTGGATATTTAAAAAACACACATTTAAATAATCCATTGTATATGAAATTTTATGAGTGGCTTTAAAGTGGTACAGCTACTTTGGAAAACAGCATGGCCATTTCTTAAAAAATGAAATGTATTTGCCCCAAAGATACAGATGTAGTGAAAAGAAGGGCCATCTATACCCCAATGTTCATAGCAGCAATGGCCACGGTCACCAACCTGTGGAAAGAACCAAGAGGCCCTTCAATGGACAAATGGATAAAGAAGATGTGGTCCATGTATACAATGCTCACACCTCCATCAGAAAGGGTGAATACCCAGCTTTTGTATCAACATGGATGGGACTGGAGGAGATTATGCTGAGTGAAATAAGTCAAGCAGAGAGAGTTAATTATCATATGGTTTCACTTACTTGTGGAGCATAAGGAATAACAAGGAGGACATAGGGAGCTGGAGAGAAGAAGTGAGATGGGGGAAATTGGAGGGGGGGATGAACCATGAGAGACTGTGGATTCTGAGGAACTGACTGAGGGTTTTGGAAGGGAGGGAGGTGGGAAGTTGGGGGAACCAGGTGGTGGGTATTAAGGAGGTCACGTATTGCATGGAGCACTGGGTATGGTGCATAAACATGAATTCTGGAACACTGAAAAGAAATTTAAAAAATTAAATGTGATATCACCCTATGACCCAGTAATTCACTTCTAGGTGTCTAGAAGAGAAACAAAAACATATGCTGCAAAAAGACTTGCACATGAATTTTTATAACATCCACTATTCGTGGTAGCCCCCAAATCAGGAAAAAAATCATATGTATAGTAAAGGGTGAATCGATGAACAAAATGTAGTACAGCCCTTCAAAGGAAGACCATTATTACAAATAATGAAAAGAATGAACCTGTGGTGCAGGTTATAAAATAGATGAACCTCTAAAACATTATTACACATATTATATGATTCCACTTACATAAAAATGTCCAGAAAAGGAAAATCTATAGAAACAGAAAGCTGATCTGTGGTTACCTAGGCTTGAGGTTGGAAATGGGATTGACTCCAAATGAACATGTGGGAACTTTCGGGAGGTGATAGAAATATTCTAAAACTAGATTTGTATAATGGTGTGCAACCTTATAAATTTAGTAAAAACAATTATATCGTGCAGTAGATGGCTAAATTTTATGTTGTATAAATTATACCCCAATAAGGCTATAAAAATTAATAAGCAGTATGGGATAGTGGGTGGGGAGTGTAGATGTAACAAGATGAACAATGTATTTATAATTATTGAAGCTGGTTCATTCATGTGGGAGTTTATTATACAATCTCTTCTGCTTTTATGTATGTTTTAATGTTTTTCATAATATAATATTTAAAAAGTCAATATTAAAACAAAATAAAATATAAGGTTGGTTTTCTACACTTCTTTTTTAATAGATTTTATTTATTTATTTGACAGACAGAGATCACAAGTAGGCAGAGGCAGAGGGAAAGAGGGGGAAGCAGGCTCCCTGTTGAGTTGAGAGCCAGACATGGGGCTCAATCCCAGGACCCTGAGATCATGACCTGAGCTGAAGGCTGAGGCTTAACCCACTGAACCACCCAGGTGTCCCGATTTTCTATATTTCTGATATCTAAAATACACCTACATCTTTAAACAGAGGGGGCATAGTCTCCAAGGGTCTCATCAGATAATTCAACCATGCATTAACTCGTCAACTCAACTTAGTAAATTTTTATTGAACCTCAACTGTATGCAAGGTTTTGTCCTGATGCTTGCAACATTCTTTTACTCCTCCAGTTCTTGATTGGTTTAAGCAGACAGTCATGTCTTTTTCTTAAAGTTGGGTGTTTTTTGTTCCTTTTCACTGAACTTGTATTATTGTCAATCATATAAACTTAGACACATTCTCTTCTCTCTCTCTCTCTAGATCATCTTCCTTTCCCATGTTCTATCTCTATCTTATAGAAGTTTCTTCTAGATAATGGGAGTTTTTGCACCCACAATTCAAAACGTCTAATCGCTACAGTGAAATACTTTGCATTCTGGTAAGAGAATTGGGTTTTGGAAAAAGTAATTAGCCCCCTCAGGTGATGTCCAGCAGAGACAGTAATTTCAATGCTATGCTCTGAGTGGCAACAAGGTCTTCCTCTGTAAAACTGATTTACTTTATCTAGAGATGACATGGGTGAATTCCTTCCACCCAAGGGTAATGTACTCAATTGAAGAAACCAGTTATAATTCTCAAGTGACCTATTTGAACATCTGAAAAGGAATAGAGAAAAGGAAGAAGTTTTAGAATGTTTTGCATTACTTTCTGCCCATAAAAATAGATTCATCCTTAATTGGATATTGGGGATACTGCATCCACAGACCTTATTAAAATACATATTTGGGAGCAATGGTTAGAGCCAAAGGAAGGCTGATTTCTGACCATCTCTAGGGATCATTAGGCCAGAGTAGTCTTTACTTCTAGAATTTAGGCACAATGTCCGAAGAGTCAACATAAATGAAACAAATTAACTTTCTATAGTAGTAACCAAACTTAAGAGACAAGATTTTGAAATCTTTCAAAAGCTTAGCAGAGATGCAGGAGGATCTATGAAACCTTTATCAGCAAAACAAAAATAATTTAAAAACCCTCAGGTGTTTCTGAAATCTCCACCCTTCCTAGGACTGTAAAAGAGATCCAAGACTCAAGGAGCTCAGTAAGAATGCATTGAACTGAATGTTGAGTTCGTCAGCATTAACGGTGATGAATGTAAGATAAACTATACCTATTCATGTTATACCTCAAGTAATATCAATACTCAAATATTATAGTATGTATAATCAAGGACAAAGAAAAGTAAATAATATATATAATATATATACACAATTCTTACATGTTTAATTTTCTCTATATAGTATATTAATTATATTAATATAATTAATCAATTAGAGTAATACGTTTATTGACAAAGGAAAAGACACTCTGAGACACTCATACCTTTGAGAGATATGAGAATTTATGTCCTAGTAAAATTAAAAAAAAAATCCAGAT
Organism: Mustela nivalis; assembly: GCF_964662115.1. NCBI lineage: Eukaryota > Metazoa > Chordata > Mammalia > Carnivora > Mustelidae > Mustela > Mustela nivalis. Next base: position 6,701,501 of record NC_139035.1, on the reverse strand, counting down.
TACACCACCACCTCGATGAAATGTGTGATCTGTTTCACCAAACAACCATCTGATTACTTAATCTTACAGAAGGACATTTCAACCCAAAAGGAGTAAAGCAAAACATAAGAGTACACTGGTCAGGGGCGCCTGGGTGGCTCAGTGGTTGGGCCTCTGCCTTCAACCCGGGTCTTGATCTTGGGGTCCTGGGATCGAGCCCCGCATCAGGCTCTCTGCTCGGCAGGGAGCCTGCTTCCCCCTCTCTCTGCCTACTTATTACCTCTGTCTCTGTCAGATGAATGTGGAGGCCGAGAAAAGTTAAGGCCATCCCACCTCAGGTTTAGCCTTAGCAGAAGTACAGCCATCTTAGCTTCCGCAGCCATCTCAGACCCCTGTGCCCAAGGGCTGAACTTTTCCCAAATTTACTTTAGTTCTAACCCCCACCCTGCTTTAGTTCCAGAGAGCCCCACCCTGCTTTAGTAACAGGAACTCATAAATACCCCTGCCTTAACTAAGCTCAGGGGCCACGTTCCTACTCTGCTGTGTCTGGTATACTTGCGCCCAAGCATAAGCTTGTTAAATAAACCCTCGTGTGATTGCATCGGTGTTGGCTCCTTGGTGGCCTCTCAAACACGAAAACTTGGCCATTACAATGAAAAGGTGGAATTTTTAAAATTTTTTTAAAGATTTTTATTTATTCATTCGACAGAGAGAGATCACAAGTAGGCAGAGAGGCAGGCAGAGAGAGAGAGAGAGGAGGAAGCAGGCTCCCCGCTGAGCAGAGAGCCCGATGTGGGACTCGATCCCAGAACCCTGAGATCATGACCTGAGCCGAAGGCAGAGGCTTAACCCACTGAGCCACCCAGGTGCCCCCTGGAATTTTTTTTTTTAAAGATCTTATTTATTTATTTGACAGAGATCACAAGCAGGCAGAGAGGCAGGCAGAGAGAGAGAGGAAGAGAAGCAGGCTCCCTGCTGAGCAGAGAGCCCGATGTGGGGCTTGATCCCAGGGCCCTGGGATCATGACCTGAGCTGAAGGCAGAGGCTTTAAACCACTGAGCCACCCAGGCGCCCCAATAGGTGGAATCTTTAAAAAAAAAAAAAAAAAAAAAAAAGTACACAGGTCAGTGAAAAGATGTGTGTCATTGGAAATTAAAATTGAAATTGTTTTCTTTTTCTTTAAAGATTCATTTATTTATTTAAGAGAGAAAGCTAGAGAGAGCGAGAGAGCGAGTGAGCGTGCAGGAGCAGGGAAGGGGAGCAGAGGGAGGGGGAAGCGGACTCTACACTGAGCGCAGAGCCCCATGCAGAGCTCCATCTCACGACCCTGAATTCATGACCGGAGCTGAAATCCAGAGTCAGGCGCCCCACCGACTGAGCCCAGGCACCCCAGCGATTAGTCTTAATTTACCTGGTGTGAGTTGTGTGACCTTGAAAAAATAGTTCACTTCTCTGGGTTTCAATTTCTTCACTTGTGCCATTGAGACGGAGATTAAGCCAGCATTTTCCCAACTGTCTCCTTCAGAATGAATGTCCTAAAACAGAACGGTGCTCATTCTGTTAGAACTAGACATCCACATGCAAAAAAAAAAAAAAAAGGAGAAGAAGAATCTAGATACAGACCTTATATCTTTCGCAAAAATTAACTCAAAATGGATCATAGACATCAATTTAAAACACAAAGTGATAAAACTGTTAGAAGATGACATAGAAAATCAAAGTAAACTTGGGTTTGGCAATAACTTTTTAGATAAAACACTGAAAACACCTCCACTAAAAAAAAATTATAATTTGGACTTCATTGAAATTGAAACATTCTGCCCTTCAAAGGAGTACTCTGTTCAGAGAATGAAACAAGCCACAGACTGGGAGAAAATATTTGCAACACATATGATAAAGGATGAGTATCCAAAATATACAAATAACTCTTAAAACTCAACAATAAGAAAAAAAGCAAACCAATTAAAAAATTAGCCAAATATCTGGACATCTCACCAGGTAAGATACAAAGATGGCCAGTGAGCTTATGAAATGAGGCTTATCTTATCTTTATGTTTAACCCACATCATATGTCATTAGGAAATTGCAAGTTCAAACAACAGAAATATACCAGTACACACCTTTTAGAATGGCTAAAATCCCAAACACTGGCAATACCAGATGCAGACAAGGATGGGGCAACCACCGTGCACTGCTGGTGGGAATGCAAAACGGAGCAGCCATTGTGGAAGACAGTTTGACAGCTACTTACAAAAATAGGATCCAACCACTGCTCCCCTAGGTATTTATGCAAATGAATTAAAAACTTAGGTCCACATAAAAACTTGCCCATAATGTCTACACCAGCCTTATGCAACGTTGCCAAGACTTGGAAGCAGCCAAGATGTCCTTCAGGAGATGGATGGGATAAACAAATGTGAGGCATCCGTACAATGGACTATTATTAAGGGATGAAAGGGAATGCTGTGAAACCCCGAGAGACCTACAGGAACCTTGAACACATATTACCAAGTAAAAGAAGCCAGTATAGAAAGAACATCCTCTATGATTCCAGCTGAATGACATTCTGGAAAAGGCAAAACTATGGAGATAAAGCTAGGGAGTAAAAAGATCAGCGGTGGCCAGAGGGAGGGAGGGATGAATCCATGGAGCAGAGGGGATTTTTAAGGCAGTGAAACTCTTCTGTATGCTAATGCAATGGTGGATACGGGTCATCGTACATTTGCTAAAACTCAGTATGTACAACCCAAAGACTGAAACCCGAGGCAAGCTATAGACCTCAGCTAAAAATAATGTGTCAATATGGGTTCATCAATTTTATCAAATGTACACCACCAATGCATGGTGTTAGTCATAGGAGAAACCAAGGCAGGGAAAAGCTTAAAGAATGTATATGGGAACTTCATACTATTTGAGATTCTTTTTGTGATTCATATAGAATTTTAGATATGAAAGACTGGAAGTCCTATGATAAAGAAGCATTTTTAAAATTATTTATCCTAGAATTTCCTAAAGTTATTTGACCCTGAATTTTTTTTCCCCAAAGAAATTATTAACATCGTGAGGAACTAATATTTCACATAACATTCTTTGGGGATTGTGTATTGCAATGATCATTAAGAATTTTTCCTAAATCCAAAAGGAATATATAAGGGTATTTATTCTAGACTCTTTGCCATTAAGTGTTTGGAGCTAATGTCACCAAAAGAAAAAATATTCTTCATAAATCTGAGAATCTCAATTTGCCTGTTTTGTGAATTTCTTTAGTAGAAATCAATCATCACCACAGGATTCTATAAAGTCAGGTTTCTGCCCCTGCTGAGTGAGAGCCAGACCCTAGACACAGTAGCCTTCAGGAGAGGATGTGGGTGCTTCCTGACCTCACTTTTCAGCTCTCCGACTGGCACCTGCTTTTACCATCACTGGTAGTCATGAGTTCATCATTTTGTTAGTGAATTTTATAGAACTTAACAGGTTACTACTTGATAAATATAAAAGATGTCATGTTCATCTCTAAGACCACAAAAGCCAGTAACAATCCACATGTTGCACAGTTTTATTGAGAGGATTCCTCAATCAAAGTCACTCCTAATGTGGGGGTTAACATGAGAGGTCAAAGCCAGAAGCTGGTGTTTGCCCAAGAGGTGTGGAGCGCGGCTGTGCATCTTGGGGGGGCGGGGGATTACTTAATAAATACTCATTCACTGACTTGCTGTCCATGAGCATGGATTATGATTTACTGTGTTTTCTAAAACATATTTTCACTTTAATTTTCTTTCTGACTTCAGGGTATCAAGTTACATTCTCTCTGATTTGAGGAAGAAAATTAATATTCGCCTACCCTGCCCCCGCCTTTTTTTCTAAGTTCTCCAGGCTGAAAACCTTCTTTAGAAATGTCAGAAGAGTATCAATGAATCAAAAAGTCTCCAGACTGTCAGAGAAGGGCCTGGCACGGCCATGGGAAATGCTGTGCGTCCTGTGCAGGACTTCCCAACAGACTGCCCCCCCCCCCAAGAAGTTCCTTACCCATTTGGGCCCTCTCAGTGCTGCTGTGGGATATGACCACGTGCAAAGACTTTGACCGAGTCCATTTCCTTCTAGCCACTTTCAACCTTCTTACTCTTTACCCCTTTTCCTCTTGCATCCTTTGACTTAGCCTTTGGTCTCAGACCCTGGATTCAGGCTGCCTTTGCTTGGATGACGTTTGGTCAGCTTTCTGTGGTTGAGTGGCCAGCATTTTCCACCACCGTCTTGTTCGTGCTGGATCTGTAACTATTTCCCCACAGTCATGGGTAAGGTGTGCTCCTCTTGTCTGTCCTCATTCTCCATCCCCCCTGGCCAGGCTTTCCAGTGAAGAAGGGCTAGGAGCGCTTTGATACCTGCCTCTTCACGTTAGCTCCAACCTTCTGCACAGTTTCCTGTGTAGAGAGATTTGGGGACCCACCATGGATCTCTGCAAGTGCCTTCAACTTTCCTTTTTGCCTCCTACCATGTAGGAACTGCTGAGGGATTAGAGGAAGAGAAAATAAAGAGACTTTATCATGTGTATCATGGGCCCATTGCACCAGGAACGGTGTTGCTTGCTCATTGAGTATCTACATCGCTGTTATGTCACAAAGGGGATAAACTAGAGCCCAGGGAAAACTACTTAACTTTTTGCTATGGAGGGGCACCTGGGTGGCTCAGTCAGAAAAGCACCCAACTCTTGATTTCAGCTCAGGTCCTGATCTCAGGTTCACGCTTTCAAGCCCTGTGTTCAGCTCCATGGACAGCAAAACAAAACAAAACAAAACAACCCCAAAACTTTTCCCTACAGAAAAAGTAGAAAGGGGAAGATCTGTGATTTGAACATAGTTCTAGGTGATTCCCAAACCTCCATTCCTTTCCATCTCAGTGGAACATCTATTTATGGGCATGTGACCCAAGGAGAATCATATATAAGTAAATTTGAGTTTCATAATATTTTTATGATACTACTTAATAAGTGATAACAAATGCTGAACCTATCCATCCCTTTATTTATCAATAGATATTTATCAAATAGCTTCTAACTACATGTCAGACACCGTTTGAAGCATTTGGAATACATCAGTTTTTAAAAATGACAAAAATCCCTACTCTTGTATCACTCACATTCTAATGGGTAAAGACTAGAAAAATAAGCAAATAAATACTTCTTTATTACAGTTTCAGGGAAGATTTTTTCAGGATATTTCTCAGCTATTCTAAGGGCCAAATTTTATAAAATTTCCATTAGAATGCCAGTTTCAAATACCCTTTGTATAGCCTAGGCCTGTGGGGGTACCAAGTTTGAGCCTTATGTAACCCAACACAGGCGTTCATGAGTTCCCAAAGTAACTGTCTCCGTGCAATGATGCTTGCACACGCTTCTCAGAGATTGGGCTTCTTTTAATTATTGCTTCTTTCTCACTGTTCATTTATTTCATTTATTCTGCCATATCCCCTTTTATTTGATGATCTGGCAAATTCTGCTCTTTGATAACAACTCAGTTTTTCCACTTGGTTTGGGTTTTGTTTGTTTGTTAGTTTGTTTATTGATTGGTTGGTTGGTTGGTTGGTTTTGGCTTTTGGTTTTTGCCCCTCGTGTCGAGCCCACATTTTCAATCACAATAAAGATTAAACAAAGTTTAATAAATTTTGTTTAAATAAATACATTGTAGAGTATATTCAAAAGTGTAAATAAACTGGAGAACAGAAATGAAGCAAGAGAAGGGGTTAGCACAGGGTGTGGTTCGGTGTGGTTGCATTTTATAATGGAGTGGTCATTGAGAAGATGACATTTGAAGGAAGATTCCAAGAGAACATCTGGCTGGGGGAAAACTGTGTAAGGAGGCTGGTGAGCAAACAGTGCCGGGGTTGGTGGGGGGCTTGGACGGGATAAGGAGACAGAGGCATGTGTAGCCACCCGGAAGGCTTTTTCCCCCATTTTCTTTTCTGCAGTAGGGCGCCATTGCAGAGTGCCATATTGAGGATAGACTAAGATAGTTTAAATAACTAATTTCTTTTTATTGTGCATTCACAATATCTCATGCAGAATAAGGTGAAATCTGACTTAACAAGATCAAAATCTGGGCAAAGGTTCATTATCCTCAGACGGGTTTCTGAGAAGAGCTGGCTGTGTGCGAAGCCTAGAGTCAGGGTAGGGTAGGAGCCACAGGGCAGGGCAGCAGTTAGAGAAGGTGAGTGTCCCTCTGACTTGGGTGTCTCAGCCTGTGACTTCAGCCTTACTCCCAAGTCCGTGTTCTTGGATATGCAACGGACTTTTCTCCATTTCGCAGAATGATTTCAGTTTAAGAAATTGATTTCACCCTAAAAGATCCCATAATCAGTAACACATAAAAGTTTAAATTTTAGTGTAAGACACAAGGAAAACTACTTTGGGCCCTATTCAGATTTTTAAAACTATTTTTTGAGCATATGCCAGTAGTTAACATGAAATTCTCTTATTGTCTTTGATTCTCTTCTGCGTTACCGTACTCCTTCCCTTTTGGCCCTTCCTAGCTTCGCTTGAAATCAAGACAAGATATTCAAATTCCAAATATTTGTATTATTTCAGATAAACATAAAAATCTTCTCCTCTTTGGTCTGTACTAGCTCTTTCTCACCAAGTTCGGATTTAGGATGTGGAATGAGAGAGGTTTCTACTCTCAAAGACCCATATGTGTTGTTCTGATAGTCTTTTCCCTCTTGTCTAAAACCTGAGTCGTATTTATGTGTATTAAAATAAGCTAAAGGTACACACACCAAGCACCCTTGAAATTCAAAGTACTTGGCTAAGAAAAGAAGTGTGAATGTGGGCAGGTTTACCCTCTGAGCTCAAGGAGTTCGAAAGCCAGCAGCTGTCACTCCCGTGGGAATTTTATTACAGGACCCTTGTTAAAAGCATTCTCTAAAACTTTAATTCTGCATGCCCACTGATTCTGACTGTGGGGCATTGAATAACTCCCCTACATACCCTGTTATTAGGGAAGAGGTCAGACAAGGTGTTAGAAATCCTTGCTGCCCGCATAATCGTCCCGAGTCACCTTATACTCTCGGTGACTTCCTCTGTTCATTCTGATCTTGTAAAATCACTATGGGATTCAGACTTGCAGGAGTGCCTTTTACAGTGGAAAGATTTAAAATTAAGCCACCATATACATATATAGATTTAAACAATAATAAGTCAATTACTGATAATACATTTTACCAAAAGATTCATAATTGATTACCTTAAGAGGCAAGGTCGTCTTCTACATTTAAAAATGTGATCCAATTCGTTAAATAGTCACAATTGACAATGCTACTCTTTAGGGATGCAAGTATTACACAGAGAGAGGTGTAGTTGTGTTGGGCTGCAGTAATAACTCCTATTAGTTCTGTGAAGTGAAAAGATAACATTATTGGAATGGAGGATTTCACAAAGATAAAAATCTGTGTCGCAAAACCGACAGTTCATTATACCACAGAGCGGCGGCGGTGGGGTGTGTGTGTGTGTGTGGAAATTCATTGTCATTTCCTCAAGGGCACATGAAGGAGATGAAAGAAGAGCTGTACTTTTCCATTTCCCTCTTAACAAAGAGGAAGCTTTTAGATGATACTATATTTTTAAAATACCTTTTCTATTTGCTGTGATTGTGTTCATGTATATAAAAAACATAGTTTTGGCAAATATTACTGCCTAATGTATAATACCATCTATATTCTATCTCTGTATCGTATCTGTCATTTTTCTCTTATCTAGCTATTCATCTAACTATATGGTGCTTATCCCCTATCCAGCCATAAAAACTCTGTTTAAGAGAATTACATTTTCTGTGAAAATTTCTCCATCACTGATTCTAGCCCACTCTGGAATCTAGAGTTGCAATACGTAAAAATCACTTCCTAGATGGGTTGCCTGGGTGGCTCAGTGGGTTAAAGCCTCTGCCTTCAGCTCAAGTCATGATCCCCGGGTCCTGGGATCGAGCCCCACCTCGGGCTCTCTGCTCAGCAGGGAGCCTGCTTCCTCCTCTCTCTCTCTGCCTGCCTCTCTGCCTACTTGTGATCTGTCTGTCAAATAAATAAACAAAATCTTAAAAAAAAAAAATCACTTCCAAGATGGAAGATTATTGTGAGTCTTTTCCTCTTCTCAGTGTACCAGCTTTCAGGGTATCTCGTAAACCAGGTGGCCAAGTGGCCATTGCTGCATTGGAGGCCCTGGGGGAAAACCACACACAAGACCTCATACACCATGACCTGTCTTAGGTTTATCTATGGAAGAGACAGAACCCCAAGATGGGATCCATTCACTTACCTGGGCTAGATTTGGGGAAATCAGTTTCTGTGGTGGGTAACAGAGGACCAAGACCAGGCAAGTCTGGGTGTGCCGGCTGCAGACTGAGCAGAAAGTCCCAAACCAATTGGTTCAGCCGTGTCCAGGTGTGGATATTCGTCTCCTGTTTTCATGCTTTCACTGTGTTCCAAACCCTGCCTCGATCTGTTCTGAAAGAGCTGTGCGTGGGCTGGGGACTGGGGCGCCACTGCCCCTCAGGTCCAGCTCCTCAGGACACTGGGTTCCAGGCCACCAGTGACCAGTGCAGCTCATGGCCAAGGGTCCTTCCCCAGGTACCACTAATCCCACTGCCAGGATGCCCGGGCTGGGGGAGGCTGTGAAATGTCCAGAGTACATCAATGTCATCTATCCTGTACGTGCCATCCACTAACTTCTGATCAAAAGGAGTTGTAGGGGAAGGTTGTGAGGATTCACACCAGGAGAGAGCAGCCTATTTCCAAAGGGAGCAAGGTGGTGCGCTTTGAGACCCCCCAGACTCCCAGGCCCCACAAGGGCATAGCTGGGCAGCCCCCAGGGTGCGAAGAATGAAAACACCAGGCTTATTCCTCTTGACTGCCTCAGACGCGCATCTCACTCAGGGGCCAGGGACTGTGCCCCGAAGCCAGGCTCCTACTGTGGCAGTTTGCTTGGCTTAGGAACGAAGCATATGCTTGGGAGGCCTGACTCACTCCTTCCGATGTCTACGTCCTGAGCAGTCTCCTCAGGTAGAAAATACTGAGCTGGTGTTTGCGCGTGACGGTGGCTCAGGGCTTGAGTGCCGGCTCCCCCTTCGCATGAAGAGCTCAGCTGGTTTCTGTGATGTCACCACTGTGCCATGCCGTGATGTGGCCTGGGATGACTTGCGATGTCGTTCTTTTGGCCCTCAGTGAGCAGTTTTACCCTAAACGCAGGATAAATGCTTTATTGAAGTGATTCAGTGATAAAAGGCACCGGCTTTTGCAACAGTCTGATCTGGACTCAAATCCCTGCTCTACTACTTAGCGAATGGGTGAAACTGTGCAAGTCACCTGGACTCTGAGCCTCAGTTTACTCCTCTGTAAAATGGGGATAGTAACATGCCACCAGTTGCAGATTAGACCATGTACCTCAGGGGCTCTTCCAGGAAATTGGCGTGGCCAGAGTGTAAGAAATGCTAGATTTAGTGTTGGTAAATCCAGCTCCAAAGCTCCTTTTGGTTGGAAGGAGTGGGTTGGAAGATTCTGAGGGGGAACTGGGAAGCAGAGACCAGCTTTGGACTTTGGACTACCAAGAAGCTGGGTCAACTCGGACTCTGAGGATCTTAATAATTCATACCTGGGAGGCAGGAACACTAGTGAGAGTCTCGAGGTGTAACCGCCGAAGCAGCAGCATCCTTTCAGAAACAGGTGCTGCTCATCAGCCAAGAGGATGGCTATGGTCATTCTTGTGTCACGGAGTGGCATGGTCTATGTCTTGTTCTGGATGGGGTCATGGAGTAAACTGTTTTTATGTGTCTTATTTTCAGCCATATGGTCTGGTAGCACTGGGGTCTGCTTCTCAACAGGGTCATTTTTTAGTTTCTCACTATGAACATTTCAAAATCAGGAGAGTTTCTCCTAAACCTTGGTTTGTATCCTTTTGAAAAAAATGGAAATATTGGGTAAAGCTGGCCTTTTATTTCCAGATGACACTAATTGGGTCTCTGATTTTCAGTTGGCCATAGTCTCCACCTACTTATTACTATGCGACACTAAGCCCACTTTATTCTTTTACTTTATCTCCCTATCTCTTTAGAGACAAATGCATTTTACACTTCTGGTCTAGATAATTAGCTAGCTACTGTTTTGCATGGCTTAGGTCTTTCCAATTATTGAAAATGTTTAATTCTCACAATTTCATCACAGTCATGAAAATGAAAGTATTTGCCATTATTTAAATCATTTTGCACTAAATTTTGGTCTGTATTACTTTTTTAAAATTTTTATTTATTTATTTAACAGAGAGAGATCATAAGTAGGCAGAGAGGCAGGCAGACGCAGGGGGGAAGCAGGCTCCACGCTGAGCAGGGAGCCCAATGCAGGGCTCGATCCCAGGACCCTGAGATCATGACCTGAGCCGAAGGCAGGGGCTTAACCCACTGAGCCACCCAGGCGCGCCTGGTCTGTATTACTTTTAGGAAAATAAAACGAAAACCTCAAAACATCACATATTTTATTGCAACTAATTGATCAGTCTCTAAATGGCTCCACTGATTTAGGCTGAATTTAGAAGATGGTAACTTGGAACATACCATGCCTTTTCCTAGCCAAACTCCATAGGATGCTTTTAACTTGCCTATCAGCAGGACAGCTGAGGACAACTGACAGAATAATCTCACCCAATCTAACTTAAACAAAAAGAATTTGTTGACTCACATAACTACAAAGCTGATGGGAAGATTTGTCTCTGCAGCTTGATCTAGGTACATAAATAGAACCATCTCTGGATGCAGTCTTTTATCATCTCTTGTCTGGTCTCCTTTATGTTGGTTTCATTTCCAAGCTCTGCACAGAAATGGCAAATATATATAAAACTATACAGGTAACGTTTAATGTTTGAGTGTCTCCTTTCTTTTTGAAAGCTGCACATTCATGCTTTGAAAGTTCTCAGTTCATCTGTTTCAGCCCTCTTGTGAATAAATTAATATAATCAATCAATCAATTAATTAAAATTAATTAAATTATTTTTTCCCATTTCCTTCTCCCTTCTCCTCTCCCCAGGGGGGAAAATATTTTTTTTTATTAATGAAAAATCAGCAATGTTGACTATATTTCAGACACTGCTGAGTGATCGGATTGCTAAAGCAACTGCAACACATTCCCTTCCTTCAGAGAGCTCATAGTTCATTAAAGGATTCAGACAAATAAGCAAATCATGACAGTCTAATGGGATGAATGATATTATAGATGTATATGCATGGGACTAAGAGACTATAGCTGTTAGCTCTAACCACAGTAGGGGTGAGTGGACAGGGAAAGTTGCATATGGCAAATACTCATTGAGCACCTACCATGTTCCAGATGGTGTGGTGGGAGGTGGGGTGGGGGGAGTGGGCAGGGAAAGTTGCCTGGAGTGGGGGTGAGTGGGCAGGGAAAGTTCCATATGGCAAATATTTGCTGAGCACCTACCATGTTCTGGATGGTATGGTGCGGGGGGGTGGGGTTACAATGGTGATAAGAAAGCCTGAATAGATGTCACCATCCTTAAAAGATGTGGACGGGTTTATCAGATGGATGCTTGTTGGTGACATCCCTAGCTTGGGGATAATAATACGTGCTAGGTTATGGGGATATGACTTGTTTCAGGAACGTCAAGAAGCTCAGAGTGCTGGGAAAGGGTGAAAATGGACAGAAAGAAACCTGATGACCAAAAGGCCTGAATGAATGAATTGTGGATTCTAAGAGATTAGGAACGTTTGATGTGTTTTAATTAGCGGATTCATGTCATCAAATTCCCATTTTACGAAGGTAATTCTAGCACTGGTGTGGAGACGGATTCAAGGAAGCTGAGGGAGGAGGATGTAGACCAATTGGAGACCATTATATGCATTGCCTTTTGAGTTGAGGGTTTGGACTAAGGCATGAGATGTGGAGGGAAGTTTTAAGACATATTGTAGAAGTAAAATTAATGAAATTTTGTGAAAATATGAGAGAAGTCCACAGGCGAAGGCTGAATTGATTCTTGGTCTTTGGTTTCTGGTGGCCTGGTGATTAGTGGTTCCATTAATAAAAACAGGGGAGAACAGGAGCAGAAGATGGATGGATGGCATAAGGAGAAGTAATTAATTCCGTTTTGGAGATATCTGCAAGAAAGCAACCAGATGCGTGGGTCTGAAACTCAGGAAACTGGAACCAAGATCTATAGACCTATTTACAGCACATCAACAAGGGGAATGAAGACAGGGAGAAATTAGGATTACTCAGAGAGACTGTTTAGACATTTTAGAGGGAGACAAGGATGGTGTCTGGGGTACACCACCATTTTGAATGTACCAGTTGGGCAAAGAGAACCCATGGAGGAGAGTGGGACAGTAATGTCAACTGTTGCAGAAAAGTGAAGTAAAATAAAAATGAGAAGTAGTTTTTAGATTTGGTACCTTGGTGACTGCAATAGCTTTTGGCATGAGTAAGGAGGTAAGTTTAAAAACTCAGGGCACCTGGGTGGCTCAGTGGGTTAAGCCTCTGCCTTCGGCTCAGGTCATGATCGCAGGGTCCTGGGATTGAGCCCCACATTGGGCTCTCTGCTCAGCGGGGAGCCTTCTTCCCCACCCCCCTCTGCCTGCCTCTCTGCCTACTTGTGACTTCTGTCTGTCAAATAAATAAATAAAATATTTAAAAATAAATAAATAAAAATAAAAATAAATAGATAGATAGATAGATAAATAAAATACGAATGGGAGATGGAGATAAAGAAACAGGGGGTATACGGTGCTTTTTCCCACAAGTTAGACTAGTAAGGAAAAGGGACAGGTGATAGCTAGAGGAATTCTCAGGGCAGAAGACTAACTGTTTGCTCTTTATTTCCTTCCAGGTGGGAAGCATCGAGTGTGTTCCTGTACAGACAAAGTCCAGCCATGGAGAGTGCGCTCTTCGGAGGTGTGACGGGATTCATGGAGCAAGAACAGGCTGGAGGTAGGAGATGATGACACGTGAAGAAAGCCAGAGAGAAGGGGTAAATAAACATGCTCTGCACATTGGGTTCCCCTTCGGAGCTCTAACAAATTGCCAATGCTGAGACCCTGCTTTGACCAATGAAATCAGAATTTCTCAGATGAGGGCCGGGACATTTTCTAAAAAACAAACAAACAAAAACAAACTTTTTTTTCCAGATGACTTTGACCTAGACTCAGCATTCCCTAAAACAAATCAGACATGTCCAGCTTTGTCAGAAACATTAAAGAGGGAGAAATATCTTTGAAAGTGACTAAAATCATGAAGGGAGCTGGAAATGGTCTTCTCCAGACCTGGACATCGTCAGGCTTTCTATGCCTATTTCTACCTGACATCAGACAAGTTACAGAAGTAAGACATGGAGGGACGCCTGGGTAGCTCAGTAGGTTAAAGCTTCTGCTTCAGCTCAGGTCATGAACCTGGAGTCCTGGGATCGAGCCCTACATCGGGCTCTCTGCTCAGCAGGGAGCCTGCTTCTCCCTCTCTGTCTGCCTGCCTCTCTGCCTACTTGTGATCTCTGCTGTCAAATAAATAAAAATAAAATCTTTAAAAAAAAAAAAAAAGGGAAGGAAGACATGGAGGCCATGAAAATGGTCCAGGGGAGGCCAGAGGGTGGGAAAGCGAAGTATTTGTACTCCAGGGCCTGAGTTTCGAGAAATTGCATTTCTTTTGTCAGAAGAGAAGGCAGAAGAGGCACTTCCCGGAGTCACTGAGGAGAGAACAGTTTTCACTCAAGGGAGATGGGATGTCTCTTCACTTCATTCACTGAGGGCAAAGGAGAAACATATTTAAGTAAGATGCTGATTAAATACTGAGAAAAATCCTCTGGTCATATATATGGCTTTGAGATGATGGGAAACTATTTGAAGAGGACACTTTCTTTAGAACGTAGGCAGTGTGGACAGAATGATGGAGTTGATGAATTCTAGGAATCCTTTGATCTTATACTGAAGGCATCTCATAAACTTCCTGTCATTTCTATGAAGAAAGACTAAGAGAGCTGTCACTCTTTCCACCACATTCTCCTGACACACACGCACACAGCGTGTCCACACACACACGCACACACATGCACACACACACAGACAAATGTTATGTCCACACGCACGCGCGCGCACACACACACACACACACACAGATGTTATGTCCGTATACGCGCGCACACCCAAACATGGAGGAAGGTGGCTAAATCCAAACCCAAAAGACCTGATACTTAGGACCTTTATCAGTTATGAATATGTTTATCTGGGGCAGCAGAAAACGTGACTCCTGACTTAACAATGAGGAGGTATTCACACGATCAACCACGGAAACAGCTGTTAGTGTTGGTTCAGTGACTTGATAAGGACAAAGCCACAAGCCCTGTGATTCACTTGTCCTTGCCCTGCACCCCACGCTCAGCGCCCTACGCCGCACGCAAGCTGGTCTCTGTTCCTTGGCCTCAGTGCATGTTCAAGGCTAGAAGAGGCCAGGCCAAAAGGGCCACGTAGGCTGCAACTCTTCTATGTCCTCAAGAAAGCAAACATTCTCCTGAAGTCTCCCTCAGTGACTTCTGCTAAGGGCTGCGGGGCCGGAGTTGCTAGCTGCTCATCCAACACCAGGGTGAAGCATGCTTGTCTCAGTCCCTCTGCTCTACCCCCTGCTTCTGCTCTCCCTCTCTCTCTCTCTCTCTCATTCAAATAAATAAATAAACTCACTGGGGAGAAATTGCCCAGCAAGAGGTTAATATTGACACAATATTAACATAATATAAGCATCCAGGGCCCCTGGGGCTGGGGCAGACCCCCCCCCCCCCGCTGTGTGTCCCAGAGACACTTTTTGCCCCAAAGTGGAGCAATTTGTCAGGTGACCCCCCAGATGACCTGGTCTTATCTCAGACACTTTTCTTTCCTCACCAGCATTGTCCCCACACCCTTTGGGAAACCCCTTGTTCTCTGCCTTCTGGCTGCCACTGTCTCCGGGGTGTCACAGGGCTGCCCAAGGAACTGTTGGACCCCCTGAAACCCACCTCCTGTGGGAAGGGTTTTTCCTCCTTCTGCCTTGTCTCAGTGGGACTGTCACTCAGCTGCCTCTGTGGATGTTTGGAAGCTTCGGAGCCTCACGAGGACTGAATTTTCTGCTGTGTTGCCTCAATATTCCAGGCCCTAAGTACATTTCCCGGGTCTGCCTTTTTCCACAGGAGGCGACACGGCTCTGCCCTTCCTCTTCTTTTCAGAGGAGCTTGGCTGTGTTTTAACACTTTAACTTGCTGCTTTTATTGTCTCCTTGTTTCTCTAAAACTTGCAGGCACCTCTTAGCCCAGGTAACCCCTGAAGACTCCCAGCCGCCCCTCCTTGAAATCTCATTCAGTTCCCTTGAAGTCTTTTTAAAACCCTTCCAGCCCAGGGCGCCTGGGTGGCTCGGTGGGTTAAGGTCTCTGCCTTCGGCTTGGGTCATGGTCCAAGGTCCTGAGATCGAGCCCCACATCGGGCTCTCTGCTCAGCGGGGAGCCTGCTTCCTCCTCTCTCTCTCTCTGCCTGCCTCTCTGCCTACTTGTGATTTCTGTCTGTCAAATAAATGGATAAAATCTTAAAAACAAAACAAAACAAAAACCCTTCCAGCCCATGGACCAACTACACACATTCGAGGGATCCATTCATCGTTTGTTCCTTAACCCTGAAAGCCGCCTGGGGCGGGTCCTTCTAGGCTTAGCAGGAATAATTTTAGGGGGAATGGAGGTGCCTTCAAGTTTGAAAGTCACAGTGATTTCCCCCCCCAGCCCAACAATGTGTAAAAGGCCTGTAGATGAAGGGATTCTCCTAGTCCTAAAGTTGAATCCTTACCTCTGCTACAACTGCTTAAAAAAATTGTGCCTTTTAGTTCAAAACCAGGCTGTGGAGGCCTGCACCCCACCGCACGCTGTCTCTTTGCTGAGGCTTGTCCACTGTTTTCCGGAGCTCTGGTGCATGCTGCTTGGTCTCTATAGAAACAGCAGCTCACTGTGGGCAAAGTTGACATGAACCACCCCATAGGGGTGGCCTAGAGCTACAGACCTTGGTAATGACAGCTAAAGGCTAAATAAATGTGCAGTTGTAAGAAACACCTGCACGGCTCAGGATAGCCTCCTGTCGTCGCCAGGGTCCGAGATGTGCTCGCTGGAGTCCCCACCTAAATTCCTGTGCCTTGCCCTCAACTAAAGACTCGCCACATTATTTTCGTGGGGTTCTCAGATTTCTGGCTCCGCATAAGAGATGTTGTACACAGTGTGCCCCTGCCCAAATATTGAACCCACTGAGAAAAAAGAAAAAAATAAGGCATGCCGAATCAGACGGAACGTGTCTCCCCAGAACTCATACATTGAAACCTAATCCCCGTGTGACGGTATTAGGATGCGGGGCCTTCGGGAGGTGATTAGGTCACAAGGGTAGAAGTCTCACCAGGGGGGTTGGTGCCCTTCCGTGTAAGAGAGGCCCCAGAGGGCTTGCCTGCCCCTTCCACCACGTGAGGACGCAGCGAAAAGCTGGCTGCCTGCAAGCCAGGAAGAGGCTCTCACCAGGCCCTGAATTGTGATGACACCTTGATGTTGGACTTCTCAGCTTCCGGAACTGGCAGAAATAACTTTCTGTGGTTTCGAAGCCACCCATGCTATGTTAGTCTGTTGCGGGAGCCCAGATAGGTAAGACAGGCCTATGGGAAACACACGGCCGTTCCGTCATGGATAAAGCTATTATTTAGAACGTGGCATAGATGTGTCACGTGTTTTCTCTGAACCTGAAAGGGCAGACCTCGACCACCATATGGCAGGGAGAAGAGCAAACCCCTGGGGTCTGCAGGTGACCAGAACCAAAGAAAAACGAAAGAGGAAGGGGCTGACACATATGTTTGCCTCATGTCCCAACTTATCAGTTGAATTAAGTTGCTGCTTTTCTGGGGAGGAATGAATACAGCCAGGGAACCCTTTCCATAAAGAAGAAGAAAATATGCTCAGAGAGGTGAAGTAACGTGTGCAAGGTTGCAGCATTAAGTAGTATTCAGCCTGGAATTTGAACCTGGCCACTGTGCCCTGCCATCTAGGAAGTGGCTGACCACATCTTAACCTGTACGCCCCTGTTCCTTGTCCTTATAGCTCTTACTGTGCTTCTGGCTGCGCGTCGCTGTAGTTGTTCACAACGTCGTCGACACCCCTGGTTGGCAGAGACTCTAACTGCACGCTCTTGGAATCTCTAGGTCCTGATACCCTGTACGACACACAGCAGAAATTCAGTACATGCTTGTTCAGCTCAGCTGTGCGGAGCCACTGTCTGTAGAAGGAGCTGATGATTGTTTCCGTTCCTATTACAGCTGCGGCATAACAAATTATCTCCCAAAGCAAGAGCATAAAACACCCATTTTATTTTCTGGAGGATGTTGTGGGAGGGTTCAGTTAGACTGTGCTTCCTCGGGGTCTCTGGTGTGGTGGTATCCGACGTTCGCTTCAGTCATCTGAGAGTCTGACTGGGATGATGTCCAAGATGGCTCTTTCTGGAGGCTGGCGACTGATGCTGGCTGTTGCATGGATGGAAGCTCTGCTGCGACTGCCTCCTCTCCAGTCTGGTGGTCTAGAGTAGTCAGACTTCATCCATGGTGGCTGACTTCCGCTGACCGAGTGGTGTGACACACTCACGTAGAAATCACATGACCTTTTCTGACTGAGCCCTGGAACCCAGACAGCCTGGGAAGACACTGCTCCTGCATTTTATTGGCATAATTTAGTTACTAAGGCCAGCTCTCATTCAAGGTGAGGAGAGATAGACCCTACCTCTTGATGGAAAAAAATACCCATGAATTTGTGGACCAATTTTGAAATTGCCACATGACCTCTCCCATTCAATGACATGTCCTCTTCTCTCCGCTAATCTTCTCATAGGCAATCCATAATTTACCTCCTTCGAGCTGCATTCTTCACTTAATTGATAAATCAATGTATTTTTCACTGTTTTAATGAAGTCTGACAAATAACATATTGTTTCTTTAAAGAAAAGTATTCATTTTACAAAGGGCTGGAAAGAACAGCTTAAAAACATTGTAACTTTCAAGAATGACCTGGTGTGAAGAGTATGTTTTTGAGAAGACAAGGCTTTCAGTGGGTCCAACATTGCACAACATCTGTACCTAACTACATATAAGTGGACCAAAATATGAGGATTATGTCCTAAGTAATTCATCCATTGGCAGACTCAACTGGGGTAGAATCTATCAGTTATATTAGAGCAATGACTACCAACCTAGAAAGATACTACTTATTTGAAAGAGTGGAAAATTCTCAAAAAACGATTTTTAACTTGAGAAATTCATGCTGCACAGTACTCCACAGAGGGGAAAAGCATAGAG
The DNA here is from genome assembly GCF_964662115.1 of Mustela nivalis. NCBI lineage: Eukaryota > Metazoa > Chordata > Mammalia > Carnivora > Mustelidae > Mustela > Mustela nivalis. The sequence goes on along the minus strand of NC_139035.1, from coordinate 6,683,171 downwards.
CAGGGCCGGTTTAGTAGAACACCACGTTGCTCCAAATCCCTCTAACGGTTCATCTGGATTGTTCGGTGATCAGGAGCAGAGCAAAGCAACCCGAGAGTGAGGCCATATTCAGTGAAAAATTGGAGAGTGGGAAAAGCAATGTATCTCTCAATAAGAAGAGATGCCTGTAGGTTTTCCACTGGGAGCAATGTATGAGACTAAATTTATTTTTTAAAGAAAACGAAAGTCTATTTCAGGGATATACTTTTATGTTGAAACATGGTATATATACAGAAAGTGCACAACTCATAAATCCATATAGCTCGAAAAACTTGCATTTGGTGTATTGAACATAACATAAGTGAGATCAAGAGTGTCACCAGCATCCTAAAAGCCTGTCTTATGTCTCTTTCAGACTATTATTCCCTCCAGAGTTCATCACTATTCTGATTTCTATAATCATAGGCTTGTTTTATTTGTGTTTGAACTTTACATATAAAGAACATTTGGGATGAGCTCTACTGGGTCTAGGTTCTTGGTTGAACATTATTTGAGATACCATCCATGTTGAGTTATTTTTACTGACATGTAATATCGTAATGAATTAATATGCTCCAATTATTTATTCATACTACTGTTGATGGTTGTTTACATTTTAGGGAAATTGTTTTCAGCTGGGGGTGGTTTTGCTCCCCAGGGGACATTGGCGATGTCTGGAAACATTTTTTATTTTTATGGTGGGGTGGGCTGGCGTTGCTACTGGAATTTAGTGAGTTGAGTCCAGAGATGCTGCTAACTATTCTACAAAGCACAGAAAAGCCTCCCACAACAAAGAATTATCCAATCCAACATGTCAATAGTACAGAGGTCAAGAAACCCTGATTTAGCCTTATTGTAGAAATGTAACTATGAACTCTGTTGCGTGTGTCTTTTGGTGAATTTACATTACATTTCTCTTGAGTAAATGCATAGAAATAGAATTCTTGGCTAATAGAGTAGGGGCATGTTAAACTTTAGAATATATGACCAAATAGTTTTCCAAAGAAATATTACTAAATCGCATTCCCACGAACAGTGTAGAAGAGTTTTAGTTGCTCTATATCCACACCAATGGAGTTTTTCTGCCTTCTAAATTTTGGTATTTCTGGTCGCTGTGTAGTCATATCTCTTTGTGCTTTTGATTTCCATTTCCATGAGAACTACTGATTATGAATACTTTCTAGAATGTTTACCGGTCCCTTAAATATCCCCTTTGGTGATGTACCTGTTCAAGCATCTCATCCAAGACAGTGTTCTTTAGGGTTGTTTGATGTTGGCTCACTCATTTCCAGGAGTTCTTTATACACTTTTTTATATATATATAGACCCAGGGCTTCTCTCTCAATGCCACAGGGTGTCCAAACATAGGCAGCCTGGAAGTGCTGGGAGTTATCCCCTTTTGGTAAAAGTTTTGGGTAAAATTTTGACCAGCGGAAGATGAGTATTGTTTTCCCTTTTTACCTCATACTGAACAAACATACTGAAAGCTATATGCTCTGTGTTTACTCAGCCAGCCCATGGATTTGAGCAAGCAGTTGTACGTGTCAGAGACCAATGTAATCATTTATTTTTAAACTCCAAAATGGAAAAAAAAGTTCTCCATAATGGAAAGCACTCTCCCAAGACATTTTTAGAGCTGTCTTCTGCCAGAACTCAGCTTATCTCTTTGTTGAACTGCTCTAAATATCATTTAGTATATTTCTTAGGAACAACTCAAATTTATCACATTTAACTTCCATACGTCAGTAGGTAACCTATACAGTTCATTTGCTCTATTTATAGCACTGTACTTTATGTATGTGTCAACCAATCCACATATACACACACAAAATAATTACTATTATTAGCTCTATTTTATGAATAAAAAGATTGCATATAGGAGTTTAGCAACTGACTCAAGATTATGTAGCTAGTATGTACTGAAACAGAAAATCAAGTCATATCTTTTTGGTTCAGAAATCCTGTTTGAGGGGTGCTTGGGTGGCTCAGTGGGCTAAAGCCTCTGCCTTCAGCTCGGGTCATGATCCCAGGGTTGTGGGATCGAGCCCCGCATCGGGCTCTCTGCTCAGTGGGGAGCCTGCTTCCCCTCTCTCTCTGCCTGCCTCTCTACTTGTGATTTCTGTCTGTCAAATAAATAAATAAAATCTTAAAAAAAAAAAAAAGAAATCCTGTTTGACTCATTTTACAAGGCCAGAATTATCCTGATGCCAAAACCAGAAAAAGACATTAGTAGTAAAGAAACCTACAGGTCAATGTTCCTGATAAGTAGAGATGCAAAAATTCTCAATAAAATATTAGCAACCTGAACTCAGCAGCACATTAAAAAGACCATTCACTGTGATTGTGTGGGATTTATCCCTAAGATGCAAGGATGATTCAACACATGCAAATCAATCAAAGTGATACACTGCATTAATAGAATGAAATGAATCAATCAACATGATATACTACATTACTTAAATGAAGGATAAAAATTACATGACTGGGACGCCTGGGTGGCTCAGTCATTGGGTGTATGCCTTCGGCTCTGATCATGGTCCCAGGGTCCTGGGATAGAGCCCCACACCGGGCTCCGTGCTCAGCTGGAAACCTGCTTCTCCCTCTCCTACTCCCCCTGCTGTGTTCTCTATCTCGCCATGTCTCTCTCTGTCAAATAAATGAATAAAATCTATAATATAAATAATTATATGATCATCTCAAAAGACACAGAAAAAGCATTTGACAAAATTCCACACCCATATATGATTTTAAAATACCCTTAACAAATTAGATATAGAAGGAGCATATCTCAATGTAATAAAGGCCATGTATGATAATCCCATAGCTAACATCCTACTCAGAGGTGAAAGGATGAAAGCCATCTTCTAAGACCAAAAAGGATAGAAGATATTCCCTCTCACTGTTCTTATTCAACATGATACCAGAAGTCTTAGCCACAGGAAGCAGAAATGAAAAAGAAATAAGAGGCAGTCAGAATTGGAAAGGAAGAAGTAAAATTGTGTCTATATGCAGATGACATGAGTTTATACATAAAAGCCTAAAGACTCAACCAAAACTGTTATATCCAATCAATGAATTCAGTAATGTTGCAGAACACAAGTTAACATGTTTCTATAAACTAAAAATAAAATTTCTGAAAAAGAAAAAATAAATCAATCCCATTTATAGAAGCTTAAAACAATGAAATATTTGATAAACTTAACCATGGAGATGAAAATTCTTTTCACTGAAAACTACAAGACAGTGATGAAAGAAATCAAAGAAGACACAAATAAATAGACAGATATCCCTTGTTCATAGACTGCAAGAATTAATATTTTTAAAATGTCAATATTACAAAAGGCCATCTATAGATACAATGCAATCCCTGTCAAGTTTCCATTGACACTTTTTACAGAAGTAGATAAGTGCTCCTGAAATTTATATGGAACCATAAAAGACCCCAAATAGCCAAAGAAGTCCTGAGAAAGAACGATGAAAGAGGTATGACATTTCCTGATTTCAAGCTATACTATAAAGCTGTAGTTATCAAAACAATATGGTACTTGCATAAAAGCAGATAAATACACCAAATGGAATACACCAATGGAATACACCAATGGAATGGAATTGAGAGCCAAGAAATAAATCCAAGCATATCTGTTCAACTGATACTTGACAAGGGAGCCACGAATAGTCAATGAAAAAAAAAAGACTGTCTTTTCAATTAATGATGCTGTTAGAATTGGATATTCTCATGTAAAAGAATGAAACTGGACTCCATTTTATACCATTCACTTAAATTAACACAAAATGGATTACAGACTTGAATGTAAGATCTGAAATCTGAAACTTCTAAAAGAAAAAGGACTAAAACTCCTTGACATGAATCCTGGTAATGTTTTGAATATAACACACAAAGCACAAGCAACAAAATCAAAAAGAAACAAGCGGGGCTGCATCAAACTACAAAGCTTCGCACAGCAAAGAAACCATCAACAAAGTGAAACAATAGTGTATGGAAGGGGAAAAAATATTTGCAAATCATCTATCTGGTAAGGGATTAATATCCAAAATACATACAGAACTCATACAATTCAATAGTGATATAAATAAATATGTAAAATTTAAAAATAATCCAATTTAAAAATGAGCAAAAGACTTGACTAGACATTTCTCCAGAGAATATACATGGGAGGTCAACAGGTACATGAAAAGATGATCAGTATCACTATCAGGGAAATGAAAACTAAAACCATAAAGAGGTATAACTTCATGCTTGTTAGAATATAGCCATCATCAGAAAGACAAGAGAGGGGCACCTTGGTGGCTCAGTCGGTTAAGCATCTGACTCCTGATTTCAGCTCAGGTCATGATCTCAGGGTTGTGAGATCAAGCCCTGCAACATTCTCTCTCTCCCTTTACCTCTGTCCTCCCCTTAGAAAGAAAGAGAAAAGAAAGAAAGAAAGAAAAAGAGAGAGAAGAAAGAAAGAAAGAGAAGAGAAGAGAAGAAAGAAAGAAAGAAAGAAAGAGAAAGAAAGAAGGAAGGAAGAAAAGTGGTAACAAATGCTGGCATGGTTGTGGAGTAAAGGGAACACTTGTGAACTGTTGGTGGATTGTAAATTAGTGCAGCCCCTATGGAAAACAGTATACGGAATTCTCCAGAAATTAAAAGCAAAACTACCATATGATCTAGGTGAAGTAAGTCGAACAGAGAAAGACAGATACTGTATGATCTCACTTAAATGTGGAATCAAAAAAAAAAAATTAAGTCACAACCAACTCATAGAATGAGATAAGACTTGCGGTTACCAAGAGGTGGGTAATGGGGAGATGGGAAACAGGGGGAAGATGGTCACAAGAGTACAAACTGCCAGGTATAAGATAAATAAGTACTGGGGAGGTAACCTACATCATGGTTATTATTACTACGGTATGCAGGAAAGTTACGAGAGTAAATCTTAAGAGTTCTTGACATAGGAGAACATTTTGTTTCTCTATTATTCTTTCTTTTCTTTTTACTGTTACCTGTATGAGAAGACAGAAGTCAGCTGAACCCACGGTAATCATTCCACACTCTTTACAGATCATGCTCTACGTCTTAAGTGTTGTGTGTCAGTTATTTCTCAGTAAAACTGGAAAAATTTTCTGTTTGGTGGACTACAACCTTTCCCCGATTCACTATGATCACAGGTCTAAATCCAAGCATGACAAATGTGCTACTGCTGTCACGTCACATACTTTCACCTGCATGTGGATGGCCATCCTGTTGCTTCTTAAGGTTCCCTCTTGGTGTTTTCATGTTGATGATGATGGGAAGGAGGAGGAGGACAAAGACAAGGATGGTGACATTGAATCACCTACTCTGGCTTCCTTTATCAAGTGAGAAGTAGGGAAATCTCAGAGGGGGCGGGGAGAATTTCAGTCACCTCGAGGGAAACAGATGGCTCAAGCATAGATGGAACTAGATAAACACGACTAGAGAACCGGAGCCTGTCCCTAAGCATACAGTGGGCTAATAAAAGAAAACAAACATTGAGCAACCGAAGTTGAATGAGATAACAAGAAAAAACACTGCAGCCCCAACAACAGGGCAAGCCAGGAAAGTATAAAGGGACTCTTACCCATACGACAGCATGTTTCGCTTCCTATTTACCCATCTTGGAAATGTTTAATCTCTGTTTTATTGCTGGTGACTCACTGAAGGCAGAGATGGGAGTGAATGAACGAAACGCTTTGGGGGATGCATGTACTGGGGTTTAATACCAGGACTTTGCCACTTACCAGCTGTATGTCTTTGGAGAAGTTGCTGATCTGGGAGGTTCAGTTTTTCTCATCTATAAAATGACTGTTAAAACCTGCTTTTCTGGGATTTTGCGAAGGGTAATTTGCAGCAAGAGTTTTATTGGGCTCCTCTCGGGATCACAGTAGTGGGGGAAGGAAAGAAGCAAAATTGGACTGCTGTGCAGTTGTAACAGAAACCTTAGCTGATCCTGTAGGGTCTTTGGGGCTGGGATGATTCTTCTGAGTTGTTCTGTCCAAGGAAAAGCTTCAGTCCTTTAAACCCTCCTCATGGACCAGACTTTGGCTCTTGGTTGTTTCCAGGGAGGATGTGTATCCTTGGGTAGGTGGCTCTCTTTAGCTTAAGCAGGTTCCCTGGGAGCTGCTATTGTCAAGGGCTGGGGGAATAAGTGTTTCCATCGTGAAGGGGTTCTGGATAGTGCCATGCAGTCTCACCAGAGTAAGTGCGGCCCTGATCCCATGATTCAGTGGACGCCTCTTTATCTCAGCTCCCCTTCCCAGCGTTTCACCATGCTTTTCCTTAAGATGCTGTAATTGGACATCAAGCTGCCACCATTGGACTCCACTCTACGGTTCATCTGTCTTCCTGCCCCCCATCCCAGCTTTCTATCCTGATGGCCGTTTCCTGAGGTTAAAGCATGCTTTTCTGGCAAGACCTAGCCACTTTAATCAGAGATTGAGGTTCCCAAGAGCAGTCAGGTTTTCAAGCCTAGGTCCTGGATCCATTTACCCTGAGAGTTTTTGCACGTTTATGCTCATCTTTGCTGTAGTCCAGATACTAGAGCTTAATCTTCAAATGTCAATCTGGCACTCGTCGACAGCACAAAAAAGTGCTAAGAGCCAGAGATATCAGGTAGGAGTCCACAAAAAAAAAAAAAAAAAAAAAAAAAAAAAAAAAGTGCCACTGGAAGTATTTGCATCAGGGTTGGGCCTTTTCTAAAACAGTCAAAGAATGAGTGACCTGGTTGGGAATAACTTGCTAGCTATTGGATGGCATTCTCCACATAGTCATTGAGTCTTATTTTGTATATCATGTGAACCCTTCCAAAGTATCAGTGATGGCTTTCATTAATAGCAGGTAATATTTATTGAGCCTTAGCCATGTGTCCAATCTGTGCTAAGTGCCCCATGTGGATTATCCCACTTTATTCCCACTGCAACCCTCAGCTCTTGTGAAGAGAAGAATATTAATTACCCTCTCCATTTGTAACTGAGGAGATGGCCTAAGGTTTGGGGAGAGGTGGAGGATCCAACACCCCCTCCTTTAGATCCATGAATCTTGTCAAAAAGGGTATAAAACCTCAGAATGTGACCTTATTTGGAAATAGGATCTTTGAAGATAGAATTAGTTAAGTATCTGAAGATAAGGGGCACTTGGGTGGCTTAGTGGGTTAAAGCCTCTGCCTTCAGCTCAGGTCCTGATCCCAGAGTCCTGGGATCAAGCCCTATGTCAGGCTTTCTACTCAGTGGTAAGCCTGCTTCTTCCTCTCTCTGCCTGCTGCTCTGTCTACTTGTGATCTCTGCCTGTCAAATGAATAAATAGATAAAATCTTTAAAAGAAAAAGGATCTCAAGATGAAATCATCTTTACACCCAATGACAAATATCATAAGATGAGTTGAAGACATGGAGACACACACAGAAGGAAAGACCATGTGAAGAAAGAGGCAGAAATTGGATTGGCTTGGCCAGAGGCAATAGAAACTGGTAGAGTCATGGGAGTTTTGTCCTCTAAAGTTTTCAGAGAAAAAGTGTGGCCCTGCAGACACTTTGATTTCAGGCTTCTCTGCTCCAGAACTGACCAAGAATAAATTTCTGTGGTCTTAAACCAGAAAACTTTTGTAATGTCTTGTGGAAGCCCTAGGAAACATAATATGGTGTAATAGAAACTGAGCTAACCTGGGACCACTGGCCCCAAGTTCTTGTTCTCTGGGCTAATGTGATTCTCAAAATGGTCCCTAGGATCCCCTTCATGTTTGTCAGTGTAGGATCCTAAATCATGCCTTTCCCTCACATAATCCCTGTGCCATCCATTTCATCTTCACCTCTTGTGGGTCCAGCCCAAAGACAGTTACTCAGCTCCTTTAACAAATCTTTGTAAATGGCTTTTCCTCCGACAGATCTCTTAAGTAAAATGAAATCTAAAATTACGTCAGTTTTGAAAATACTCTTCATTTGTTCTTGCAATCTCTTCACCTCCTAAGCCAGGCACTTACAGCACAAATGAAAGCATCAAAAGTTATTGCAAAGCCCTTGGATTCACCTGACTCTTCACGTCAATGGACCTTGTCAGCACTGTCTAAGCCCTAGAAAGAACATGACTCTCAGAAACATTCACATCAGTCACCTGAAAAATGTTGAAGTCTATGAAAGGGAGGACTTTTTACAGCGTAGATAATGCCCACATGCATGGTCTTTCTTAAACTTGCACAAGACAAGGCCATGACCAACATCTTCCCATCAAGGAGGTAGCAAAATAGAAATGACATACACGTCAATTCCTACCCTTAAAACACTTTGCTCCTCAGGGATCCCATGAATAGTCCCTCACTTTAGACATCCTGTTCATATGCCCACGGCTGAATCCAAAAACCATCAGGGGACTGAAGGAAAGAAGGTTGGTTAACTTGACCAAAGTCACTCAGCCAATAAGTAAAGGAACTAGAATCAAACTTAGTTTGACTTCAGAGTGTGTGCTCTTAATTCCTACCCCATACAGCCTTTCCCCATACTCTGATTTGGAGAATGGCATAACTGGAAGCAAGAATAGAGACAATGAGACTAGTTAAGACACTTGTAATTTTCCAGGTAAGAAATAAAACATGCTTGAATGAAGGTAGGGATAATACTTTACAGATAATTTTCAGGAGGTGGAAGTTAAATGTTGGGGTTTATTTGCAGGAAAGGGCATTGGGACAGATGACACCTAGTTTTGTGTCTTGGTAAGTGAGTAAACTGGTGGTATTCACTTTGGCTGGAGTGCAGCGGGAGAATAGACAACTTGAGGTCAGTTTCGGACACACCAATTGTATCTCCATTCCTTTGGAGATGTTCAGTAGACAGTTGTCTAAATGGTATGTATATTAGTATCCATTTTTACATTTCCCAGATTTGCTGGGCCTCTCTTGCTTCCCAAACACTTGGCCACTTGCTTAATGGAGAAAACTCAGACTGCTGCCATGTAGACTGTCAACACTGCTGGGAGTCCTAGTTGCCTGTGAAGGGGAGCAGCCTCTGGCAGCCTCTATTGTCCCCAGGATGGTGGGAACCACTAGGGCTCTGGTCTCCAGAACGGGCCTGTCTCCCATCAGGTGCTGGCTTCTCCCACCACTCTGGACTCAGATGAAATGCTGTCCTGGGAGACTGGCTTTCCCAACAGCTTCTCATAACCTGGGAGTACAGGATAAATGTTCCGTATGATAAAATTTGAATAATAAGAGACAAAAGATGAAGGGAGCCAGCAGATACCATATTCTTCCTTCTTCCCTATGTTCAACTGTTTCACAGAAAAATAGCTCCAATATCCTTGAAACATCCTACATGAACGAGCAAAAGAACAGTGCGTTCTTGGAGGCTTAGCAACTTGGCCACATACCACTCTGTATTTGTCTTCCCTCATTTTCTTTTCCCTTCATTCATAATTTGCTGAATTGTACTTCCTACAATTACAAAGCATTAGCTTGTAAGCTTAGCCTTTGGCTCTGTTTTCTAGGAAGCTTGGACAGTAACAGTTGGTACAAGGAGTGCCTCTGGGAAGCAGATACACAGCATGGGGTTTTGATGATAGTTTTCCCACCTATCTGAGGTCTGTTGTTAGAGTAGGTGTGATGCTAAAACCCCTCTGGCAATTAGAACATAAATACTAAAGCTTCCGTGTACATTTAATTGGGAAAAGGTATAGGTAGAAGGGGAAGAAATGAGATCAGTAAATGCTGTGCCAGATGGTGTAAAGGCAAGAATAATTATGAGGGTTGTGGTAGGAGGTAAGTATTTTTCAAAGCAGTGAAGATCTTGCAAAAAAGAAATACCGTTAAGTGTTAGGGATCCTTTGCGTCAGCTTTCAAGGGGAGTACTGTCATCTCCAGCCTCAGGCCATGCTCTGCTGAAATATCAGGTCTGGGATCTGATTCTAAGTGTAGCTTAATTGCAAAGGAGACTGCACAGCCTTGACATGTTTCCTGTGTCAAAGTCAGGGCCATCATCAGGGAACAGTAGACCCTGAGACCCAGGATGGAATCACTTGGGTGGGTTAACATGAGCATCTTATAACTGTAAATTCCTCCAACTTTCCTGGCAAGCAAAGCAGACTTGCTATTAGGTGCTTATATGTTTAAAAAAAATTTTTTTTTTAAATTTGACAGAGATCACAAGTAGGCAGAAAGGCAGGCAGAGAGAGAAAGAGAGAGAAGCAGGCTCCCTGCTGAGCAGAAAGCCAGATGCGGGGCTCAATCCCAGGACCCCGAGATCATTACCTGAGTTGAAGGCAGAGGCTTAACCCACTGAGCCACCCAGGTGTCCCTAGGTGCTTACATCTTATTTGATTTATTTAGCTTATGGTTTATAGTGTTTCTTCTATACTTTCCTTCTCTCTGAAGAACTTCCAACATTTCTCATAAGGCTGGACTACTGGTGAGAAAGTCCCTCAATTATTGTTTATCTCAGAAAGCTTTTTTTTTTTTTTTTTCCCACTTTTAAAGGCTACTTCTGCCACCTGCAGAGATCTAGGCTGGTAGTTGACCCATGGGTTAATGTCTTTGCTTCATTCTAAAAAATTTTCATGCCTTTTTTCCCCCCTAATATTCTTAATTCCCCTTGTTTCATCTGAACATTACAGCTCTTCATTGTAGCTCATAATATCCACCACTCTTCTATATTTCCTCTTCATTTTTTAATCTCAGTGCTTCTGTTTGATTATTTTCTGTTAACATGTCTTCTAGTTCACTAATCCTATCTTCTGCTATGTCAAAACTGCTGCTAAAATACACATTTGATTTTTAATTTTAGTTATTTTGTGCTTCCATTATAGGATTAACATTTTAAATAAATTATAACCCTATGGTAAAAGTCTCCATCTTTTATTCTATTTTCTCCATCTTTGCCTCTCTATTCTTGAACATGCTAATTGTTGTTTCCTTGAAATTCTTTTTTTAATTTATTTTCAGCATAACAATATTCATTATTTTTGCACCACACCCAGTGCTCCATACATTCTGTGCCCTCTATAATACGCACCACCTGGTACCCCAACCTCCCACTCCCACCCCCACCACTTCAAACCCCTCAGATTGTTTTTCAGAGTCCATAGTCTCTCATGGTTCACCTCCCCTTCCAATTCCCCCCAACTCCCTTCTCCTTTCTAACTTATGTCCTCCATGCTATTTGTTATGCTCCACAAATAAGTGAAACCATATGATAATTGACTCTCTCTGCTTGACTTATTTCACTCAGCATAATCTCTTCCAGTCCCGTCCATGTTGCTACCAAAGTTGGGTATTCGTCCTTTCTGATGGAGGCATAATACTCCATAGTGTATATGGACCACATTTTCCTTATCCATTCGTCCGTTGAAGGGCATCTTGGTTCTTTCCACAGTTTAGCGATCATGGCCATTGGTGCTATAAACATTGGGACACAGATTGAAATTCTTTTTTTTAAAAGTATTTTATTTATTTATTTGACAGAGATCACAAGTAGGCAGAGAGGCAGGCAGAGAGAGGGGGGTGGGAAGCAGGCTCCCTGCAGAGCAGAGAGCCTGATGCAGGGCTCAATCCCAGGACCCTGGGATCATGACCTGAACCGAAGGCAGAGGCCCAACCCATTGAGCCACACAGGTGCCCCTGTTTCCTTGAAATTCTTAATTGTCAACTTACTATCCTGATTTCCTTTAGGTCTGTTTATTGTTTTATTCCTCCTATTGGCTTACAATAATTTGTGCCTGTGTCTTGGCATGCTTAGTAAATCTTTTAAAATTAAAATACAGACATTGTACATAAACATTGTACTGGCCACTGTTCCTACTTTTCCAGAGAGTGTTTTCCTTTTCTTCTGCTAGGCATATAAAGAGGGGACTTGCAACAATACTCCATTCAGGGAGTGTGCTGACTCAAGTCTATGTTTTATTTTTGAAAATGTTCTGTCTACCTCTGGGTCATACCAAATCTAGATTTTTGGTACTTTGTTCTGAGAGCCTGATATGTTCACTGGGGGCCTCCCCTCTAGCAGATTCTGAACTCTCACTTGTGTATCAATATCCCAGTGAGACTGTAGAAGTATTACTCTGACTCTCAGGGGATTTCTGCTCAGGTTGACAGCCTCCCAAGACATTCAGTTTCAAAAATAGGTAATTCCTAGAGGGACAGTGGCTCTTCACCAGAGTTTCTCTGAAATACTGGCTTCACAAAATTCCAACATTGTTTCTCCAGTTTGTGAGACTTACATAGTGTCTTCTGGTTCCTGTCTTCAGCTGTGGTCACCTGCCAGAGAAAAGCTTAAATTATCAGCCTTTTGGCTTACAACTAGAATTGATAGGGGCCTTCATTTAGACTCAGTGCTCAACACCAGCTTACCTTTCTGCAGTGTTTTTGCTTTCCAGAATCTTGGCTGCTTTGATCCTTTCTTCTTTGGCAACTGTAGTATGCTGTTAAACAAATATTTAATTTTTACAATTTTTTTCTAGTTATTCTCATAGAAATTATTGGTCTGTTGCAAGTTGCTCTGTACTACCTGGTAACAGAAATCTGAGTTACCTTTACTTGAATGGGAAAAGTTGATGATCTAGGTTTCTCCAAGAAGACCTCTGCTTTTTCCTAAGAATTTAGTATGTAGGAAAATATGTCTGTCTCCATCAGGAGAACATCTGACTCGTAGTCTCCTGGTCATGAGTTTGGGTATTTGGTGTGGAGATTACTTAGAATGTAGGAAGATATCTCAACTGAGTATGAACGTTGAAACAGTTGGTTTAAAAACAAAAGAAACTGATCCCACTTTCTGAGTTCAGGGAAAACTGTCATAAGTGAGATGCAATGAAATAGATAAAATATGTTGTGGAATTAAAATAATTTAAACATTTATCACTATAAATGAATAACATTAGGCTGTAAAACCTATAATACCCCATTATTTTTGCTAGTATTATTATATACTTCTGAAATATGGTAATAACTGTTGTTTGATATTTATAGAACTGCTTTAGGCTAGATCTAGGGCAGGCATCATAAGATAATGTGTAAAGCGTTAGGTAGTAAATCCTAATTACCTGATCTTACTGAACTCTGGGATTTTGGAAGGATCAGTAGGACATTATTTTGGAGAAGTGACGTGGCTCAAACTGGAGAAGCCTTCTGTGACAAAGCTGACTAAGACTTCCTGTTTCTTCATAAGCAACTCCTCCTAAGAGTATTTATCTTCTATAGACACTTTAAGCAAGCGATGCAATGGAAAAACTCTGAAATGATGGAATTTCTAGTGCTCTGCAGTCCCTCAAGTCTCTAAGTGTACATAAGATTAGTTCTGTTCATTGGTCTTGAAGGTTTGTGTTTGTGTTTGTGTTTGCACACAAGGGTGGGGTATGGGTTTTAGTTTGTTGCCCTGTGCACCGACCAATCTCACTTCCCCTAGAGAGAAATCAGTGGATTTATTGTCCCTTGCTTCTCTTCCATTCCCTTGCTACCTATTTAACCAATAAAAACGTTCTTGCCTGGCTACTGTTATAAGGATACATTGTAGTCCTAAGGGACTGAAACAGTTCTTGGCTTGAGGTTAATGTCTAATTGTGATACTATTGCCTCGAAAAAAAGAATTTGCAGCTTTTGAGTTATTGGAGTCTATGAGTAAACAAGAGAGCTATGGGAGAGTGAAGCGAACTCAGCATGACAGAGGGCTGGTTGTAGATTTTCACCTTTTTATTGTTGCTAAATGTCTAAAGCTGAGCTCCTTAGAAACAATCTGCAGGGGCGCCTGGGTGGCTCAGTGGGTTAGGCCCCTGCCTTCTGCTCGGGTCATGATCTCAGGGTCCTAGGATCGAGCCCCACATTGGGCTCTGTGGATGGCAGGGAGCCTGCTTCCCCCTCTCTCTCTGCCTGCCTCTCTGCCTATTTGTGATCTCTGTTGAATAAATAAAGAAAAATCTTAAAAAGCAAACAAACAATCTGCATATATAGAAATCACTATCAGCTGTTACATGGTGTATCAAATGCATAATCTCCCATGGTTTTGGTGATAATTTTGTGGTAATTTGTTAAGATTTCTGAGATCTTTTGCCAACATAAATTTGAAGAAAAAAATGTGACACAAACTCATTCGTACTCTACGGAAAATACCTTAATAGTCTCATCTTATGAAAGTCAGTTGGTGAAATTATCCTACAACGAAACAACATGATAGCTATTTTTACATTTCTGGGCTGACTTTGCTCTCTGTATGTTATTTAACATGAATTTTGTGGTGATTTCCTCTCAATTATTGTCATCTATAGAATTAAAAAAAGAAAACTGGCTGATTACTGTCAGGGGCCTTGGAAAACTCCTACTCATTTAACAAATGCAGATACTAGTCCCAAAGCAGTTAAATGGCTTACCAAAAGATATGGGGCTGTTTTGCCGATGGTGGAGAGGTTGAAAACGAAAGACAAAGCAGCTTCCCACCACCTCCCATGGACTGTGCCACCGGGCCTCAGACAGCTACATAAATCTCTACTTCTTACACTGGCCACTTGTTCTTTCCTTTATCTAACGTTAGCTTCTTTAAATAATTTGCCCTTATGCTGTGGGTGACTCCATTGATACAGAATCTTTTTCAATCTGGTGGAAATTCAGTAGTTTTGTATTGTTTTGGTTTTGTTTTAATAGATAAAATCTATTTTATTCAGATTCAGAAGAATTCCTGACAACGACCAATTAAAAAAAAAAAAGACTTTATTTATTTATCCAACAGAGATCACAAGTAGGCAGAGATGCAGGCAGAGAGAGAGAAAGAGAGGGAGAGGCAGGCTCCCCGCCCAGCAAGGAGCCCAATGCCGGACTTGATCCCAGGACCTGAGCCTAAGGCAGAGGCCCAACCCATTAAACCACCCAGGTGCCCTGACAATGGCCAATTTTTAATGTAATGTTCTGAATGTATTATTCCATTCCTTGGTCAAAATTTAAAATGTCTGAACTGCTGTGGAAATAAATCCTCCAGCCACCTTGTCACTCAGCCACCCAATTCACGTCCCCAGGGTTAACCCGTGTCATTAGATTCCTGTGTAGCCTTGTAAGGAAATAAACTTCCTACATTCTTTTTACTCCCTTTTCGATAAATGACTCCAAAAGTCAATGGCTTCCAGCAAGGAACTTTTGCTTGTGGTTGTAGGGGTCAGCTGTGGCTTGAGGGTAGCTCTGCTGGTACTAGCTGGACTTGGCTGTGTTGGAGCCAGGTCTGCTCCACATGTCTCTCATTCTGGGACCCATGCTGAGGCTGCAAGAGCTATTTTCACTTCTTCTCATGGCAGATGGCAGGAGCTCCAGGCAGCCTCCAACATACAATGTCTCTAAATCCTTTGCTTACAAATGTCACTCTTGTTTCCATGCACGTGCCATTGGTTAACAGAAATCATATGATCCAGTACACAGCTGATGGGATGGGGAAACAGGTTCCTCCCACAGGGTAGTAGGAGTGAATATTTCATGATTAATGATGCTGATTATTAACCTAATAGAATCTTACATAATATACCCTGTATTTTACTTGATAGACCTCGGAGGGATTGGAGTACCAATCCATCAACAGCTTTTTTTTTTTTTTCATTTTTTTATGTCTACCCAGTACTCCCTTTGATGGACATCCATAATTTAATTATTCTGTTCTCTATTGATGGGCATTTTGATTATTTATAGCATTTTGTTGTTATAAACATTACTGCAAGGGGTAATCTCATACATACATCACTTTGTGTTAAGTGCAAGTTCCATATGAAAAATTAACTCCTCAGAATTGTATGGTTGGGCACAAAGACAGGTATTTCATTTTGGTAGGCACTGAGAGTTTCCCTTCTGTAGACGCTGTGTTTACAGGCATCTCCACCAGCAATATATGAAGGGACCTGTTTCAGCACATGTCTGCAAACTCATCGTCACTGAGCTTTTGAATCTTTTTCAATCTGGTGGAAACGCAGTAGTTTTGTAGTATTTTAGTTTTGTTCTAACAACGGCTATGTGGGGATGTCATTTATTTACCATAAGATCCACCCTTTTAAAGTATGCAGTTCAGCAGGCTTTAACGTATTCACAGAATTGTGCCGACATCGGCATCATGTAATTTGGAATATTTTCATTGGCTCCCAAAGAAACGTTGTACCCTATCAGTTGTTCCTCGTTTCCCCATTGCTAGGCCTTGGCAACCACTAATCTACGTCCTGTCTCCATGGATTTGCCTGTTCTGGGTGTTCCCTGGAAATGGAATCAGATCGCTGGCAGTGGGGCGTTGATACTTAACATGCTATTTTCAAGGTTTGTCCGTTGAGCCTTGTTAGTACTTCATTTCCTTTTTTACTGAATAATTTTCCATTTTATAGGTATACCACATTTGTTCTGTTTGTTAGATGACAGACATTTGGGTTGTTTCTACTTTTGCACTATTATGAAAAATGCTAATATGGACATTTATGTCCAAGTTTTTATATAGACAGATTTTTTTTTTCATTTCTCTTGAGTAAATACCTATGTGTGCCATTGTTGGGCGGTGTGCTAATTCTGTATTTAGTAATATGAAGAGCTGCCAAGCTGTTTTCCAAGGTGAAAGTCCAATTTGACAACCTCTCAGCAATGTATGAAGTTTCTATTCTTATCTATACAAGCCTTCATTATAAGCTGTCTTTTTAATTTTAGCATCCTAGTGGATGTGAAGTTATATATCCTTGGGGTATTTATTTACATTTTCTAAATGCTAATGATGCCAAGCATCTTTCCACATACTTATTGGCCCTTGGTATACCTTCTTTAGCAAAAAATCTTTAAAAAAACCAAAAACAAATAAAAAAAACAAAAACAAAAAACCCTACATCTGATGTGGAGTTTGAATTCATGACCCTGAGGTCAAGAGTCACATGTTCTACCAACTAAATCAGCCAGGCCCCCTTTTGCCCACCTTTTAATTGAGTCATTTTATATATATATAATTTTATTTATTTGTTTATTTTATTGTTGAATTGTAAGTGGTCTTTCTATATTAGGGATAGCCACTTCTTACCAGATATATAATATCAAAATATTTTCTCCCATTCTGTGGGTTGTCTTTTCACTTTCTTGATAGTGTTCTTTGAAGCACAAAGGTTATACATTTTCATGAAGCTTAAAGAATATATTTTTTCTTTTGTTGCTTCTGCTTTTGGTGTTATATCTAGGAAATGATTCCCTAACCCAAGGCCATGAAGATTTACTCTTAAGGTCTTTCTTAGAGGATTAGAGTTCTAACATTGAGGTTTATGATCGATATTGAGTTATTTTTTGTAAATGGTGTGATATAGAGATTCACCCTCATTCTTTGCATGTGGATTCTAGTTGTTGCAGGACCATTTGTTGAAGATGTTATTCCCTCCTCTTAAAAATTTTTTTCAAAAAATATTTTATTTATTTATTTTAGAGAGAGTGAGTGAGAACTTGAGCAGGGGTGGAGGGAGGAAACATAGAGGGAGAGGGAGAAGCAGACTCCCCACTGTACAAGGAGCCCAGTGTGGGGCTTGATCCCAGGCCTCTAGGATAATGACCTGAGATGAAGGCAGATGCTTAAACAACACATCCAGGCACCCTATTCTTTCTTGTTTAAATGGTCTTGGCATCCTTATCAAAAAATCAGTTGGCCGTAACAACAGACACATGAAAAGCTGCTCAACATCACTAGTCCTCAGGGAAATGCAAATCAAAACCACAAGAAGATACCACCTCACACCTGTCACAATGGCTGTATCAAAAAAGCCAGAAACAAGTGTTGGCAAGGATGTGGAGAAAGGAGAACCCTTGTGCACTGTTGGTGGGAATGTAAAGTGGTACAGCAACTCTGGAAAACAGTATGAAGTGTTCCCCCATAATTAGAAATGGAGGTACTTACTATTTGATTCATTAACCCCACTTTTGGATATTTACCCAATGAAAGCAAAAGCAATAGTTTGAAATGACATATGTGCCCTATGTTTTTTGCAGTATTATTTATAATAAAGATATTGAAGCCACTTCAGTGTCCATTGATAGATAAATGGATAAAGAAGATACGTATATAATCAGCCATAAAAATACTACTCAGCCACAAAAAAGAATGAAATCTTGCCAGTCACAAAAATATAGGTGGACTTAGGGGGTATTATTTTAAGTGAAATAAATCAGAGAAAGACAAATGCTGTATGATTTCACTTATATGTGAAATCTAAGAAACAAAGTAAGTGAAGAAACAACCAACAACAAAAATGGAAAGAGATTGCTAAATGTAGAGAACAAACTCCCTTTGGAAGAAAGGTGGGGGATGGATGAAGTAGGTGACAGGATTAAGAGGTACAAACTTGCAGCTATAAAATATAGATCATGGGTATGAAAAGTATAGCATAAGGGACATAGTCAATACTATCATAATAACATTATATGGCAACAGATGGTAACACCCTTGTCCCTGTGAACATTTTGTAATATATGCAGTTGCTGAATCACTATGTTTTACACCTGAAACTAATATAATATTATACATCAACTATATTTCAATAAAAAAACTGGATCAATTAAGATAAGCAAATAAATAAAACAAAAACCTCCAACTGGCTGGGGGTGCTGGTTGGCTCAGTTGATGGAGCATGCAATTCTTGGTCTCAGGGTTGTGAGTTCAAATCTTAAGTTGGGTGTAGAAATTAACTTAAAAATAAAATCTTTAAAAAAAAATAAAAAACCCATACCTTTATTGACCATAAAAGTATGGGTTTTATTTTTGGATTCACTTCTATTTCTTTGACCTATGTGCTTGTTTTTATGCTATCTTGAGTTCTGTAGCTTTCTAGTAGATTTGAAACAAGCAAGTGTGAATCTTCCAACTTTGTTCTTTTTTTTTTTTTTAAAGATTATTTTGGATAATCTTGGTGCCTTGAATTTCGGTATAAGTGTTTAGAACTATCTCGTAAATTTGTCCAAAAAAGGTGGCTAAGATTTTGGCAGGGTTTTCATTATATCTATTGTCAGTATAGTTTGAAATTACATTTATCTTATAAATTAGTTAGGATATATTTTTCATATTCTTAAGCCCACTTTCATTTATGTTTCTGAACTGGAAGGCACTTATCTTTGGCTCATTTCTTTTTGGGTGTCAGTTCTGGATCTGTTCTTATAACACTCAGATTATGTTTGAAAGTAAGATGGGAGGGATGAGCAGTTTCTACGATACTCTGGGATATTGACTTCTCTATGCCCTCCTCTATGTCCCCTTAAAAGAATTAGGTGTACTGCTATTATGGTACAGGATATTTCTGATTTAAACAAGCAGACCCACATTTCAGCTAACAAGAAAAAAAAAGGGTTCTTTTTTCCTTTCCCTAAGAAGACAAAGTATATTTATTATAATGTCCACAGATTGAAAAATGTTCCAAAGTAACTTCCATCAAAATTGTCAGACATCGCATACTAGGAAGAAAGTCATCTCATAGGACAAGTCAATTTATTTTTCTTGTATATTTTTCTATCAGTTTTTTCTTTGGTTGTTTCATTCATTTGTTCTTCATGTAAGCAATTGATAGACTTCTTGCTCTTTCTCTGTTTTGAAGGAATTTCCCCTTAGTTTTTTGTATGGGATTTCTCTCTTCTTACCTTACGTATGGGCTTGTAATTATTTAGGCTTCTCTTTTATTTTCCATTTCTCTATAATTTGTAGGTCTTAAATTTAGCCTCATCATGCTCCTTGGAAGAAAAAATAACTTAGGCAAATAGTTACATCTTGGTTAGAGAAACAGATAACTCCCAGATGTGCCAAGGCCAGATAATTGAGTGTTAGCCTGAGACACACAAGGATGGACAGACAGGGAGCAACACCCCCCAAAATGATCATGGCTGTTGCCAGTGGTTTCATTGTTCTTTCAACTATTCTCTGAATGAGATTGTAAGTTCAGGTTTCAGATATAAAGACCTCTTATTCTATCCGCCTGGGGTGCTGAGAGGGTGCATTTTCATTCACTCAAACCTGGCTCTCAGTGCCAATGATCATTAATCAATTCTAGATCACTAAAAGGCTCTGAATGTCCTTGATAATGCATTAGAGAAATGAATAACACAGTGGCATTATAACATAATTAAATTTAACTCCTGAGCAAGGTAAGATGACCATGCATTTTTTTTTTAAAGATTTTATTTATTTATTTATTATCAGACAGACAGAGAGGGAGAGAGTGTGCCCAAGCAGGGGGACTGGCAGGCAGAGAGAGAAGCAGGCTCCCTGCTGAGCAAGGAGTCCGATGTGGTACTTAATCCCAGGACCCTGGGATCTTGACCTGAGCCGAAGGCAGAGGCTTAACAGACTGAGCCACCCAGGTATCCCAGGACTATGCATTTTATGCATGTTTTCTCTGAGAGCCCACTCCTGTCTCTTCTCAAATCTGCTCCTGGGAGGGGCTAATGTTCACCATCTGTCCAGTCTCTTTCACTTCTTTATTCTAAGTTGTCCTGTATTGGATCTCATTATTATTTGTGGTGACAGACACATCTTTTCTAAAAACCAACTTAGACCTCTCATGGGGACATGGCTAGAAAGAAAAATAAGAATGCATTACAGAGTTTGAAGTGGTTAAGCATGACATTTCCACTGAAGAAAGACAGGAATGAAATTTTGCCTATATTTAATCTTTCTCCTAAGAGAAATGTGGCTGCAAATGATCTTTGTGTTGCTTGGAAGTACTGCCAAACTTGAAAGACTTTTCATGGAGCTAGTATTAACAGGCAGTCCTGACATTTGACATTTCTAGTTAACCATGTTCTCTAGGTCTTTTCAATTTACTTGTATTAGAAGTTAAAATTTTCTTCAGGTGCGGCTAGGGCTATTTTATCAAAAAATTGAGGAAAGAAAGGAATTAACCTCTATACAGGTTCTTGTATGTACCAGGTGCTCTGCTAAGTGAACCATTGTTACCGTATTGATCTCCCAGCAATCAGAATTTGCAGATGACATAGTATTATACATGAAAAACCCTAAAGACCCCACCAAAACACTACTAGAACTAATAAACGAAATCTGAAAAATGATACAAAAATAACATGATACAATATAACATGACACAAAATAACATGATACACAAATAACATACAGAAATTGGCTGAGTTTTTATACATTACTAATAAACCATCAGAAACAACAATTAAGAGGGGCACCTGGGTGGCTCAGTGGGTTAAAGCCTCTTCTTTCGGCTCAGGTCATGATCTCAGGGTCCTGAGATCCAGCCCCGCATTGGGCTCTCTGCTCAGCGGGGAGCCTTTAGAAAAAAAAAAAAGAAAGAAAGAAGCAGCAATTAAGAAAACAATCCCAGGGGCGCCTGGGTGGCTCAGTGAGTTAAGCCTCTGCCTTTTCGGCTCAGGTCATGATCCCAGTGGCCTGGGATCGAGTCCCGCATCAAGCTCTCTGCTCAGCAGGGAGCCTGCTTCTCCTCATCTCTCTCTCTCTGCCTACTTGTGATTTCTCTCTCTCTGTCAAATAAATAAATAAGAAATCTTAAAAAAAAAAAGAAAACAATCCCATTTATAATTGCATAAAAAGAATAAAGTACCCAGGAATATATTTAACCAGGATGTTAAAGATCTGTACTCTAAAAACTAGAGGACAATGATGAAATTAAAGATGACAAATAAAAACATGCTCATGAATTGGAAGAACTGATATTGCTAAAATGGCCATACTACCCAAAGCAATCTAAAGATTCCAAGCAATCCTTATCAAAACACCAAGAACATCTTTCACATAACTAAAACAAAGAATCCTAAAATTTGTAGGAACCACAAAAGAGCTCAAATAGCCAAAGCAGTTCTGAGAAAGAACAAAGCCGTAGGTACCACAATCCCTGATCTCAAAATATACTACAAAACTCCAGTAATCCAAACAGTACCATATTGGCATGAAAACAGACACAAATATTAATGGAATAAAACAGAGAGTCCAGAAATGAATATATGATCAATTAATCTATGACAAGAGAGGCAAGAATATACCATGGGGAAAAAGACAGTCTTTTCAATAAATGGTATTGGAAAAACTCATCAGCTATATACAGTAGCATGTAACTGGACCACTATTTTATATTACAGAGAAAATTACTTTAAAATAGATTAAAGACTTGAATGTAAGACCTGAAACCATTAAAACACTAGAAGAAAACATAGTTCTTTGACATTGGTTTTAGCAATATTTTTAGGGAGCAGTCTCAGAGAATGGCAACAAAAGCTAACAAACACATAGAACTACATCAAACTAAAAAGTTTGCACAGTGAAGGAAACCACTGACAAATTAAAAAGACAACCTTGTGAACAGAAGAAGATATTTGCACATTATACATCCAAAGAAGAGTTAACATCCATGCTATATAAAGAACATATGCGACTTAATATCAAAAATACAAAAAAGATTAAAATGTGGATAAAAGACTTGAATAGATGTTTTTCCAAAGAAGACAGATAGAGAGCCAAAAGACCATGTTAAGAGCATCTTTTCATGTTAAAAGATTTTAAACATCACTGATCGATCATCAAGGAAATGAAAATCAAATGACAATGAGACATCACCTCACATTCCTCAGATCAGCTATTATCAAAAAGACCGAAAATACAGGTGGTGGTGAGTATATGGAGAAAGTGAACCTCATACACTGTTGACAGGAATTAGAATTGGTGCAGCCACTATGGGAAACAATAAAGATATTCCTCAAAAGATTAAAAATAGAAATGCCATATGATCAAGCAATGCCGCTTTTGGGTATTTTGCAAAGAAAACAAAAACTCCAGTTTGAAGAGACCTATGCACTCATGTGTTCATTGCAGCATTATTTACAACAGTCAAGATATGGAAGCAACCCGAGTGTCCATCGACTAATGTATGGATCAAGAAAATGTGAGATATATATATATATATGTATACATATGTATACATATATATATATATGTATATATATGTATTTTTTTCATTCTATGATTCAGCCATAAAAAAGAATGAGCTCTTGCCATTTGTGACAACATGGATGGACCTGGATGGTATTTTGCTAAGTGAAAGTCAGATTGATACCACATAATCTCACTTACCTATGGAATCTAAAAAAAAGAAACAAATGAACAAACAAAACAAAACAGAAACAAACCCATAGGTGTGGGGGGAAAACTGTTGGTCACCAACAGTTGGTGGGGGGGTCAAGTAGGTGAAGGCGACTAAGACATATAGACTTCAAGCTATAAAACAAATAACTCATGAGGATGTGATGTACAGTGTAAGGCATACAGTCAATAATAATTGTGATGACTTTGTGGGGTGACAGATGATAACTAGATTTCTCATAGGGATCATTTCTTAATGTATAAAAATATTGAAATATTTTTGAATATTGAATATTTGAATATTGAATAATTTGAATATTGAAAATATTGAATGGCTATGACATACACCTGAGACTAATAGGATATTGTGTGTCAATTACACCCCAATGATAAAAAGAAAGAATACTGAACTATTTGGGAAGTTCTGGGGATTTCTCCACCCCCAACACCAAATGATTGATGGTCTAGGAGAACCACTCATAGTGACTGGGGGGCTTGGAAAAAGGGGGAAATAACATCTTACTTCCAGGTGAATGGTTGCAGAGTAAGTGGCGGCATGCTTCCATGCCTGTGGGTGTAGGGGGAAAAGAGAATTGGAGAAGTGCCGGTGGAAAGTGGAGTAGCAGGTGACAGTTCAAATTCCTATAATGTGAATAGTCAAGGATATGTGGATTTCTCACAGGACAGTAGACACCACAAAGTAGCCAGGACAGAGCCTTCTCGCAGGTATACCTCTCAAAAGGTATAGACAGCAAGTAAGGGAGCGTCATCACTGGGCAGTTCTGGAATAGATCACCTAGGTGGGAACTTACAGGAGTAAGAAGAGGTCAGACCAGGCAAGAATGAATCTTCTTCATCAAGGAACTCTGTAGGTCAGAGGTCCCTTCCAAAAGGGCCTTCCACAGCACTTGAACATGGGTCCCACAGAGGAGCCACCATCTGAGCCCTCACCACACAGACAGCCATGAGGAGAAGGAACAATAATTGTTTAAAAGGGGACAACAGCATCATCAGTTCCTGGCATACAAGAAGGGAGAGTGACTCTGAGCAGAGAGAGGAGAGCTATAAAAGGGAAGCCCAATCCCATCACTCCTGGTCCCTCAGGTCTAAATCAGTCTGGGCAATGAGGAAGTGGGTATTAAATTCCATGTGATTATAAAGTTTTAAACCAAGGCTTTGGATCTGCCTGAGATTCCACTAAGAGGGGGAAAATGGAAGATTTGTCATAGAACAGTTGAAGGTGAAGAGTAGAGGTTTTAAAAAATTGTCTCTACAGCAGTTCAGACTGTTCAATAAATTATTCATAAGCTTAAAGAATTAGGAAAATAGATTAGGAAATCTGCTGCAGGACAAAAATCATGCTTTAAACGGGTTTCTCTGCTCACTGCCAAATCCCACAAATGTGCTGGTATGAAGATGCCCCTGTTATCCTTGGTCTAAAGAACTCTGCAGTTAGCGGAAAAGTATTCCCAAATCTTCGGTTTACTAATGGGAGTGACCATAATGAAAAATAATGCTTAAGAAACTAGGTGCTTTCAACTTTATTTAATTCTTTCAAGAGTAAGGGAAGTTTAGGGGCACCTGGGAAGCTCATTAGGTTAAGTGACTGGCTTTTGACTTCGGCTCGGCTCATGATCTCAGAATTTGGAGATCAAGCCCCCCATGGGGCTCCACGTTCATCTCAGCAGGGCGTCTGCTTGTGGTTTCTCTCTCCCTCCACCCCTCCCCCAGCTTGCATTCATGTGTGCTTTCTCTCTCCATCTCTCTCTAAAATAAATAAGTAAATCTTAAAAAAAAAAAGAAGGGACATTTCAATTTGTGATAAAAAGATACAGAGATGACCACTTCTTGAGTTTATTTTTTTTTTAATTTTTACTTATTTGACAGACAGAGATCACAAGTAGGCAGAGAGACAAGCAGAGAGAGAGGAAGGGAAGCAGGCTCCCTGCTGAACAGAGAGCCTGATGCAGGGCTTGACCCCAGGACTCTGAGATGATGACCTCAGCCAAAGGCAGAGGCTTTAACCCACTGAGCCACACAGGCGCCCCACTTCTTGAGTTTTGAGCAGAAAGGAAAGAACAGAAGATGAACTTGGAGAGGTCATGAAGAGTAAGATGACTTAAGGTCTTGTAGGTCAGAGTGAGAGGTTTGGATTTTATTCTAAGGGAGTTGAGAAGCTATTGAAGGATTTAAGCTGCTAAAACATCACCATGATATGTTACATATTTTAAATATACCATTCTGGGCTTATCTGGAGAATGTTAATGCTGAGACCAGTCAGGAGGCTACTTAAGTAGTTTAGGTAGGAGATGTGATGTCTTAAATGAGGAAGTGGCAGGCAAAGTGGAGAACTGAATTATCTTGACAAGATGTTTATTTTGATCTATATTGATGGAACTTGTGAGGAAGAGAAGGATTATGATTTACTTGAATGATTCTTAGCTTTTTCTTGTGTAACTGGGAAAAAAATGCCCTACTTACTCACATGAGGAATTCTGGGAAAGGAAAAATTGGGGTGTAGGTTGGGAAACTAGTTCTTTTTTTTTTTTTAAAGATTTTATTCATTTATTTGACAGAGAGAGATTACAAGTAGGCAGATAGGCAGGCAGAGAGAGAGAGAGGGAAGCAGGCTCCCCGCCGAGCAGAGAGCCCGATGCGGGACTTGATCCCAGGACCCTGAGATCATGACCTGAGCCGAAGGCAGCGGCTTAACCCACTGAGCCACTCAGGCGCCCCATGTCTTGAACTTCTTTAATAGAAGTGACTATTAAAGGTCCCAGTGAAGATGTCAAGTCAACAGTTGGAAATATGAGTGTGGAGCTCTGAGGGAGGAGAAACCAGGATGGACCATGTAAATGAGAGTGTCATCAACATATCAGCGTTAAAGCCATTGAACTGGAAGAGTCCAGTATAGGACAGAAGGGGGATCGCAGCAGCAAAGAAGGTGAGCCAGGAAGAGACATCCTCTGGGGCACTTAAGTCTAGAGAATTCTGCACCTACTGGCACTGTGACATTCATTCAGAAACTTCTCGGGCGTAGGGTAGATGCTTAATGAATAAAGGATTGAGTGATCAGAAAAAGACTGTGTATCTGGGGCGGATGCTGGGGAACGGCAGGTCTTCTTGCACTGGCTTCTCAGCTTCCCTCCACCCGCAGTGGTAGGCGGAGAACCTTGGATCCTCTCCTCAGGGAGACTGGCAAGGCTGTTTTTCCTTCAGTCCGGGCAGAGTTGTGTCAGCTGTGTTTGAGTCCAGCTTACGCTTCTCTGGGATGGGGGATTGGGTGTTTACACGGGCTTCTTGAATTTGGTACCTTCACATAGGGTCTGGGAAGAGAGGGAGGACCTCAGGCCGGTTTGGGAGGAGAGGGAGGACCCTTGCGGCGGGTAGGGTTCCTCAGCCCGGCATTCCTTCTGCCCATCTTTCAAGTGGTCACCTCTTTCTGAAGATGCAGGGCTTGAACATTTGAACAGAAACAAAGTCCAAAACTTTTTGGCCCATCAGGAAGTAGACAGATGTTGGATTTAAGGGCTGAGGTATTTGGGAGCCTCAGGGACCTGTGTTGGGAAGCCCAAGGGGACTGAGAGAAATGGGCCCAGTGCCTTGGCCCAGGGAGGGTTGGGTTCCCAGGTGCCCACAGTCTACACTGGGAACCTTGAAAAAAACAGCTTTGCTTTCTAAGCATCTAGTTAATGAGCTCTATTAATCAAAGTTAAATCATATGGATTTTCATACAATTATCTGTGGAAAAACCCATGATAAGAAGGAGAAGGGCCTAATAGTTAAAGAGTTTTTAGGGCACTAGCCTGTTCCTAGTGGTTTGAAAGCTTCAGAGAAGGTGGCTAATGTACTATTAGAGAAAACCACACAGCATGCAGAGAACCTTAATTCAGGTGCCAAGCGCTTTACCTTAGATTGCTTTATAGTCTTTCAATTACAGCGTTTTTCTTAGAATATTCACCTCCTTGATATAATCAGAGCTGATGGACATAGGAAACCAACTTAGGGTCAAATTCCTAAATGTTTTTCTATCAACTATAGGAGTGTATTAAGTAATTTAAGTAAGGCTTTCCATTCCTTTTTTTCTTTTCCTCCTTTTGCTATTTCTTTTTCTTAACACAGGTTTAGAGAAATCCAGTAGTGCTAAATTGCTAGCAGGAAGCACTTCCTAGCAGGAAGTGCTGGGCGATATTTATAAGCAGAGATGATGGAGAATCAGGGAATTACAAGTGAGGTTTGACTTGGGGCGAGCAGGTGTCCTCCTGCCCTAAGCACGATAAAATCAGCATCTCCTGAGGACCTGAAAGCCACTGACCAGCAGGTGCCTTTAAGACAACTGTGTGATGGGCGCCTGGGTGGCTCAGTGGGTTAGGCCGCTGCCTTCGGCTCAGGTCATGATCTCCGGGTCCTGGGATCGAGTCCCACATCGGGCTCTCTGCTTGGCAGGGAGCCTGCTTCCCTCTCTCTCTCTGCCTGCCTCTCCATCTACTTGTGATTTCTCTCTGTCAAATACATAAATAAAATCTTAAAAAAAAAAAAAAGACAACTGTGTGATAACAAGACCTACCAAATGAAGACAGATAAATGTTTCTGGGTAGGCAGCATGTGTCATGGGCCCCTTGAGCAAATAGCCACTGCACCCCCTTTCCATCTACGCAACATTCAAAGCTAAGTCCGTCCCCTTTCCCACGTGAGGTCTTCCCTGACACCACTGAAGCCCAAATGAACTCAAAGAGGGACCATGTTCTTGGCCACATCATTTTAAATATCTCATGTCATTCTTGTCTCAGGTCAAAATCACTTTAAAGCCTCCCAGGAAAATGGTAGTGTTCAGTTTTCAATCCACTTCCTCCTACGCCATCTCGTCTTGTGATCAGACATCATGGAGGTCACCTACACTGGCATTCTCAATGTCACAACTAGCTCTTGTAGACCGGGGTCAACCGGATGCCCTCGGACGCCTCCAGGGATGTGTAACTGACCTCTTCCTTACGGACGAACAAGTGTTGAAAGTACTTCCTGGTGTCGAACTGAAATCTCTCTGCCGGAGACCGCTACCCATTAGAGTGAAGCTTGTCCTCTGAGGCTTGAAAGGCTGTTTGATTCTTTTTCTACCCGAGAGTCCTTTAATGTTTTCAGATAATTATCCCAAATCATCCAAGACTTTTTTTTTTTTAACTGACAAAATGTCTCTTTCTTCCAGTCATCAGAGTGGCTTTTTGGGGGCAGATGTGTGCTCTTTTTGAGCAATATTGAGTTTGCTTTCAACTACAACCAAAACAAACAGAAACCTAGTCTCCCCCCTCCCTGCCCCCCGTTTTAACTGATGTTCGGTCACATCTTTTCCATCCTGTATTTAGTGTAAGCCAGCGCTCTTCCATCTGGATTCGAGGCTGACAATTTCTCCTTGCAATTTTCCCTTGTACGTGGTTCACTCTATCTTTTCAGCCTGCCTTGATCTCTTTGGGTCCCACTGCCATTTTCCAGTGCATTAGCTATTCCTCATAGCTCGGTGCCGTTTATAAACTTGGTAAGTGGGTTGTTTATACCTGTAATAGAGTCCCTGTGCACATGCCCAGTTAGAACAGGGGAATTGTAAGGTCAGAGTTCAGAATCTTCCCGAGATTCTGATTCTCCTTTCAGGTGTGTCCTGGACAATTAAGCAGTGCTCTTTCTGCTGACCTTATTTAGTCTGTCATTTAAACTCTGATCTTCCCATCACATTTATGAAGCTGCTCCAGAAGAAACCGCTGCATGCTCTGCTGAATAACAGACTTCGTTGTCCTGCAGGCCTCATCTGTCAGTCTAGAGACCATGCGTGCGGACGACATAGAGCGGGTCTGTGTGACATGCGGTTGGTGCGTCCTCGTTGGCCCTCCGCGACCACCACTTTTCTCTTTAAGCTTTCAAAACTCATCCACTTTTTGATTGCTTAAAGACCAGACTTCTCAGGACGAGCTGTAGGTTCTTCACAGTCTGTCCCCAGTGTACGGACCGGCTTCATCTCCATCCAAGGCGCTTCCTCTTTACAACCAGCTGTACCAAATGGCGTGCTGTTCGTCAACCATCCATCTTTCCTCGTGTTGCTGGAATTTGGTACATTATTTTCTACCCACCTGAAGTGCTTCTGTGCCGTTCCTTCTCTCTGTCCATCTGGAAGATTCCCCTCAGGTTTAAAGACTCGGAAAATGTCCTTGATTCTCATCTCTGTGCTTTCCTAACACTTTGAATGCACACGTTCTGAATACCACGCGCTACAGGGACCTGACCCATTGGTCCCTTCTACTGGCCTCTGTCTTGGGAAGGTCTGTTCATTACCAGAGACTAACTTGGTGCCTGGCATCACAGGGACTTAACAAACATTTCTTGAATTCTAGGATAAAGCTTTCCTATGGACAAGGCCTATGGACCAACGTAATTTGGATATCCATTTTCTCCCTTGAGGCAAGTTGACTCTATTTTGCTATCATCTTTTCCCTCCACACTTTAGAAGTTCCTGAGAATTTCATTTCCAGATTCTCTGAGGGCAAATGACTGGAACTGCTCTGTGAGGCAAACTGTTTAAAACAATCAAGTACCCTTTTACTACTTCTTCCCTTAACCTGAGTCCTGGTTGCTTCTTAGAAGCACCATCACATAACGCGAGATTTGGAATGTTAGAGACTGGCTTGAAATCCTGGCTCTAATTCCGCTGAGCCGTGTAACCTCGAGAAAGGAAGCTTACTTCATCCATGTCTCGTTTCTCTGTTTATTATTTGAGGATTATCCCTCTCATCTTTATTATTTATTTTCTAATCATGTCTTCTATCATTTCCAATTTGAAGACTGTTAGCTAAGTGTTTAGAAACCCAATAGGAAATGAGTTGCTCTGTGTTTTCCCCCCTTCTGGGATCACAACGCCAGTGGCCCCCCTCTGGCTGGCAGTGCTCTGCTCCTAGGCATCCACACACCAGTCCCCTGCCTGCTGAGACTCCAGATGTAGCCTGTTCTGGCCATGCTTACCCATCCTGCAGGGGTGCTAAGTTGGATCCTTTGTTACACCGTTCTGATCCTGTCACTTGGGTTTTTACTACGTTCTGGATACCATACGCTGCCTGTTGGATGGACTGTTTTTTAATTACTGTAGCTCTAGCCACCCCTGGTGTCTGAGCTGCAGAAGTGATGGTCTGTTTCCAGACTACTGTTCTCCTGATGTGGTCAGTATGATCACTATCAGACTGTCTTTCTAAATAACTTCATTTGTCCTGGAATAAAAAGATTGGCACAGTAGAGGAAGAGAAAGCAGATGATGTAAGTTTTGTTTTATAGTCAAGGAAACTGGAGCTTGAGATGGTCGAGTCATTTGTCCCATGTGACCTGGATGTGAAACACTGCAGTCAGGGCTACAGCTCAGATGTGCTGATGCTGTCTTTAGTTCTCTTCTACAATTCCAAAAATGAAAGGGCAGGAGCTGAACTCAACATGTTCCTATTTCTTTCCACACATTACACAGTGTCTCACTCATAATATATGCTCAGCTAATTTTCCACCTATTTGAAAAATAAATGTATAACATTTAAAAATGGTGTCATTCTGGAAGTAATCTAGATCAGAGTTTAAACATTTCAACAGAAAGGAGAAAAGAACCAATTCCCGATAAGGACACATTTTAGTTTTTATTCTTCTTCCTTGCCAGCCCTGCCATTGCTATGGGAGCTCTACTTAGCAGGAAAATGGCCATAAAATGGACAAAAGGATTGTGAAAGTGGAGAGTAATTCATTAATGAGGGTATTGTGCTATAAATAATCGAGAGTTGACTACAGAGAAGAAGGTATTTTTTTTTTTTTAAAAAAAACTTGTCCTTGGGGTAAGATTTCTCAAACCACTTTTCTTTTTTTTCACTCTGCTTGTATCAATCTCAAATCAGTTATCCCCTAACATGCCAACGTAGTATCGTGAACAGTATTATCCCTTCAACATTGTTCTCCTCTTTCTGCTTGCCCCTGTGTCGCTCACAATTCTTTCGTGTAATAAAAGCCTCAAATTAATA
This sequence comes from Mustela nivalis, assembly GCF_964662115.1. Taxonomy (NCBI): domain Eukaryota; kingdom Metazoa; phylum Chordata; class Mammalia; order Carnivora; family Mustelidae; genus Mustela; species Mustela nivalis. Next base: position 6,652,057 of record NC_139035.1, on the reverse strand, counting down.
AAGTGCTTTCTCCTAGAAATTCAAAATGCCTTTTCCACATTAGCATTTAATTAATTCTCAACTATTCCTCTGTGAAGTGGGTGTGTGGTGGGAAAAGAAATGATCCTTCCCCTTATGACACACAAGAAACAGGTTTGAAGGGTGGTTCATTTTGATCCACAGTGAAACCTGATGCTAATTCAGTTTTGTTCAAAGCTGTTGACTGGATTCTTCTAGTCCCTCCAGTCTTCCAACAGAATAATGTTTATGGATTTATTCACAATAGATGAGCAAATAATTATTGGGTGCCAACTGCACGCCTATCCTGTTCTAGACCCTGGGAATACAGCATTGAATAGGAGAGGAAAAAATCCCTGACCTCACAGAACTTAATTTCTTCTGAGAGGAGACAGACAACAAACACAGTCAATAAGTGAATAGTACAAAATGGTAGAAGGTGATAGATACTCTTAAAAGCAAATAAACAGGGTAATGAGAAAGGAGAGTGCAAGGAAAATACATAATCTTTTTTTTTTTTTCCCCTCAGAGAGAGAGAGAGAGAGAAAGTCTGAGGGGTGGGGGCAAAGCGGGTAGAGAGAGAGAATCTTAAGCAGGCTGAGCATGCAGCCCGACGTGGGGCTCGATCTCATAACCCTGAGATCATGACCTGAGCTGAAACCAAGAGTCAGATGCTTAACTGATTGAAACCATTGAGGCTTCACCCAGGAGAGTACATAATCTTAATTAAGGTATGTAGACTAGGCTTCGCTGAGAGGGTGCTATCTGAGTCAAGAATTGAAGAAAGAAAGGGAAGTCTACCTGAGGGAAAAGCATTCCAGGCAGGAGGAACAGCCAGTGCAAATATCCTGTGGCAGCGGCATGCCTGGAATGTTGAAAGAATCAGGGAGGGCAGTGTGACTGGAACAGAGTGAGGAAGGAGAGTAGCATGCACTGAGGTCAGAAGAGGTAACATGGTGTCAGATCATGAGGACCTCATCGGCCTTTGGAAGATGCTTTGAGTGATGTGGGGTGTCTTTGGAGGACTTCACATGGAGAAGCGACACAACTTCATTTTAAAGAGATCATTGACTGCGACATTGAAACTAGATGTAGATGGGAAGTGATGGGGCCAGAGAAAGCAATTGGGTCTTTGTTTTCACCCAGGAGAGATTAAACCAAGGCCCAAACCAGGCTGGCAGCAGAGTGGGTGGTGAGAATTCTGGACATAGTTTGCAGGGAGGGCCCACTGGATTTGTAGATTAGACTGAGTGTGAATTGTGAGAAAAAGAAATTTCATCCTCTGAAGTAGACTGGAAACCTCCTTGGGCAAAAGTCACCTATGACATTTCCTTGCGTTCTTTATATGTACTCCAGGTGTACATGTTATATGACATATATGAAAACACATTCTTATGCACAACAAATAATCAAGTATCTGATCAATGAAAGGAGGGATGGAAGGACAGAAGGAGGTAGTTCACACTTCAGGGATTCCGGCATCCCCAGTGATTTGCAAAAATATACACCGTTTTTATGGGTTACAGGGTGTCATCCCCCCAAAAGATAATTTTGGAGCGCTAACCCCCTGTACCTCACAGCGTGACCTTGTTTGGAGTTAGGGTCCTTAAAGAGGTAATTAAGTTACAATGAGGTCAGTAGGGTGGGCCTCAAATCCAATATGACGGGTGTCTCTATACAAAGGGGAAATTTGGACACAGAGGCATCCACAGAAGTCGTTGTGAAGAGACACAGGGAGAGAGAGCCATGTACAAGCCAAGGACATTGGCCTAGAACAACTCTTTTTTTCAGAGGCCTCAGAAGGAACCAACTCTGTCTGCACCTTTAAGTCTCTCAGTCTGTGATATTTTGTTACAATAGTCCTAGCAAACTACTACAACGATGTCCAATATTTCAAAAATATAAATAAAATTCTACTTTCCCCCTCCCTCAAGATAAGACTGCTGAAGCTACAACAAAACAAACAAACAAAATAACAACAAAGACTTTAAATATCATTATTTGGGGTAGAATTCTATTTACTTAGCAAAGTAACAGGGCTTTTACTTTTTAGAAGTTCTATTTGGCATGGAAAAAGAGGTGCATTATTACATTTTACAATTTAATTTGTGTGACAGAAGTATCACAAAACGTAGGGTCCATAAGGAAAATGATCAAAATGATTTTGGATGATGATAGCTGAGGACCACATATTTACATGGTTTTGGAAAGAAAAGAAACAGAAAAATATCCCACAATATCCATGCTGTTTGCTGTTTACAACGTAAAGGGCCATTATGTAGGAGGAAAGTACCAAGGAGAACATATTAAAATCTTATCGTCTAAGATCCAAATAGATTTTGAGAGATCTAGTCTAATTCCCTCAGGTTATGTCTGGAAAAAATGTGAGTCCTGGGAACATTAAGGTGATGGACATAATTTTGGTCCCAGTGCACAATAACACAAATGATGAGACTTAACAAAAGAAGAAAGAGTGGACTGTGCTAGTCCTTGAATCTTCCTCCATATTTGCTTTGCAACCAGAAGTAACCATGAACCACCTTGAGTCATTAAGGCCCAGAGACAAAGGTGTGCATTAGGTGTGCAGAGGGAAGACAGGTGTGAGGAGAGACGAGACACAAGAGAATGACAGGTGTCTTTCTGGGAGATCCTCAGATCTTCAAAAACTCATTCTGTTGCTAGCGGCATTTTTCACATGTTTTCATAGGGGTTTGGATTCACACAGCTGTGTGTTTGCATCCGGACTCTAATATTTAGAAGGTATACAATCCTGATCAAATTTCCTAATTTGAACGTCAGATTCCTTACGTTGCTTGTGGGGTGAATTTTGTCATAAATGGTGAGAATATTTTAATGCATTTAGAAATGGTGTGACTTCAGGAAGTGGTAGTTTTATTATAGTAATTTTCCCAGTGGCCTTCAGAATTTGCCTCTGTGCCTTACTAGAAACTCCTTCCCTTACCACCTTCCATGTAGACCTCCTATTAGTCCTTGAAGAGCCTTGTTGGAACATCAACCCCTTTCATACTTCCATTGCATTCTCATGTGTCATTGGTTTCAAGGTTTTTGCCTCTCTAACTTGGATTTCTTGGGGACTAGTGAAAAGGACCAGAAGACCTGGATGTGAGCTCTGCCAGCCACTCAGTCTGAGAAGCAGAAGCACTATGAAAACAATGGAGTACGGGGTGCATTATGGGAACAAGACCTTACATAATTGTAAGGGAAGCAGGCGAAGTTATTTTCCAGAATAATGAATTGAAAGATCTGAGAAAGGACGCTACTAACCCCCCACCTGGGGTCTTAGGCAAGTGGACGGGCAAGTTGAAGCTGATGGGGGAAGCTGGGAGGCCAGGCATGGCCAGGTGCAGGAGGGAGCCAGGAAGTGCAGCGGACAGAAAAGTCAATGAAAATCTGTGGTCTTTGTGTGGCTGCTGCCTCTGTAGGTCCACATTCAGGCTTTTTGCGAGGTGTGCGGAGCTACTCTTCCTCAGGGGTGGAACGAAATTTGGAAAATCTGAATGTGAAGTGAGGGAGAATAAGGACATGCTAGAACCTTCTGGGACCCAACACATACCAACACACAAACTTCAAAGACCTTCAGAGAGGAATAGGTGCTGTCTCACTCTTTTCCCAATCTTGCACAAATTCCTCTACTCACTTAACTACAGGGGAAGGGATGCTGGGAAATGTAGTTCCAGCTAATCAAGTTGACTGGTACAAACCACCACAGCCACTTAGTGGTTATGTGGGTCGAATGGGGCAGTTTGCTTAACATTTCTGATCGTCGCCTTCCTTATTGGTGTATTGCTACAAAAGAGATAACAATTATAACTAGGGCTTTAGAGGGTAAAAGGAGATAATAATGCAAACAATGTATTACTAAATATAAAAATTATATATCAGATTGTTGTGATTAGATACATTGACTCATTTAGATAACATGCATCTACTTGTGGGCTAGAAACTGTACTATGCCTGGGATATATGGCGTGAGCTAAACAGACAGTATCTCAGCTTCTGGGTGGCTCAGTGGGTTAAGCGTCTGCCTTTGGCTCATGTCATGGCCCCAGGGTTCTGGGAATCTGCCCCCATCAGTCGGTCCTGCTCCCTGCTCAGCAAGGAGTCTGCTGCTCCCTCTGCCCCTTTCCCTGCTCATGCGTGTGCTCTCTCTCTCTCTCTCTCTCTCTCAAATATTTAAAATAAAATCTTAAACAGACAGTATCCTTGTTATCATGAAGCTTATAAACTTAATCTTCTGCTGAAAAGTCATTCAATATAATTGAGAATTCACTATTGGTTTAGTAATATGGAGGTTGTTGCCAGAATAAAATGGGTTCAAGACAAAATAAAAGGAAAGGAAGTTCTTGGTGCCAAAGGAAGCCCAAAAAATAGGGCAGAAGTAAGTGGAAAGTCTGTCAAGGGAGATTTTATACATAACTATATGTACATGTAGATATCTTCTGCAAGATTATGTCTATGTTGATATAGATATACATAGATCTATGTGATGGATGGATAGATGGATGGGGTCCTATGCAGCCGGTGTGTATTTTACACCCCGTGTATAAAATATACACAGTTGGCTCTATTTTATCTGCTAGATCCACCAGTGATGAGCACAGGCATGGCCCCCAACAGGATCAGAACCTTCGTCTTGTGTCTGCTTCCTTCCAGCAGTTCTTCCTTAAGAGGAACAATGGTCAAGCTGAGTGAGCATGCCTCGTTATTCTTTCCAGATTTATTAATTCCATTCATGTCAACTTCCCAGAAGTAGACTGAGCAGAGGGGAAGAGAAAGGGGCTGAAGGGAAGGGGAAGAGGTAGGTCTGGCTACAGCAAGAGTTAAGGAAATAGTAGAGAAGTATTTTTAAAAATGGCAACTTTGGGGGCGCCTGGGTGGCTCAGTGGATTGAGCCGCTGCCTTGGGCTCAGGTCATGATCTCGGTGTCCTGGGATCGAGCCCTGCATCGGGCTCTCTGCTCGGCGGGGAGCCTACTTCCCCCTCTGTCTCTGCCTGCCTCTCTGCCTACTTGTGATCTCTCTTTCTGACAAATAAAATAGATAAAATCTTAAAAAAAAAAAAAAAGGCAACGTTGATGAAAAAACAGCACAATTTCCAGAGCACGCAATGCAGAAATTTGGGCAACTGGAGAGGAGTGGGAGATGGGTCAGACTAGGGTGTGTGTGAAGGGGTTGGATAGAAACGTTTGCCTGGCAGTATTTAGAACAGAGAATAGGTTAGATAACTCTTTGCTCCTTGGGTGAAACCTGCCTGCCTGGGTGGGACTGGGGAAACGCACTGGACCCCATGGTTTGCTCTGAGCAGTCGTCCGTACTACCAGGGTAACTTCTGTTCTCCTCGGATTTAGGGGATTAAGAAGGGGCTGTCTCTGGATTACCTTCCGTCTTTCCCCTACACCTGGCCCCGCGGAGGAAAGAAAACTTCAGATATTTATAGCTTCCCAAATCTGCCCCGAAAAGCCAGAGACGCAAGTTTCTTGACTAGAATTGGGCCAGCAGTGATTCTTCTTCTTCCTGTCGTTCTAACCCTTAGAGGGGAATTAGTGACAGCGACTTGAAGACTAATTCCGGGGGATCAGCACCCCAGGTCCTCTCCGAAACCCGCGCGGGGGTGAGCGCGGGCAGAGGCGAGCCCTCGGAGCACCTCCGTCCCCGGGCGGCCGCGCGCAGCTGGCGACGGCCCTTCCGTGGCACAGGTGGCAGGTCTCCGCGGCGCCCGCAGCCTCCAGACCGGGGCCGTCTCTCCAACTTGGGAGGACGCTGTGCACGCCGCAGGCTGCGGGCTGAGCGGCTCAATCTGTCCTGGCCATTGCCTTCACTCCCAGGACTCCTCGTGTCTGCCCACGCTCGTCACTTAAGCGCAGCGATAATCAATCATCCGCTGCCCTCGCGCTGCCGGCGGAGTCCGCGGGCACGTGATGAAGCGCGGCGGCGGCGCGGGGCTCCCTCCACCCTCCACCCCTCCATCCCTCCATCCGCCCGCCCGCCCTGCCCTTCCGGCGGCCGCTCGCCGCCCCGCTCGGGTCCCCAGGCCGCCCGCGGCGCGGACACCGGCTGCCGCGCGTGCTGTGCGCCCGCCCGGCCGGGGGCGCGAGAGCGGCCGGCGGGGGCGGCCGGCGGGGCGGCGAGCGCGGAGCCCGGGAGCCCGCACCTCTGGCCGCCCGGCCCACGTGACCGCCCCTCCTCCCGCCTCCCAGTCGCGCGCACGGGCCGGCGTCTCGGCTCCCGCGCGCGCTCGGCGGGTCCCCGCGCCCGGGAGCAGAGGCGGCGGAGCGAGCGGGCCGGCGGGGCGGCGGGGGAGCGGGGGGAGCGGGCGCGAGCGGCGGGCTGCCGGGGCCGCCCGTGCACGGCGGCGGTGGCCTGAGCCGCGCGGTTCCGCATCCGCCGAGGGTGATGAGGCTGCCCTGCCTCGCTGCTCCGCTTGCCGCCAGCTGACAGTGCCGGCACCCAGCCCGCCCCGGAGCGCAGACGCCGCGGGGCCGTGACCTTGGCCGAGGAGGTAAATAGGGGAGGTGGTTGGGGAGGAGGAGGCGGCGCCGCCCCGCGCGTCCGGCGCCCCCCGCCCCGCACCCACCCTCGCTCGGCGCCCCGCCGCGCGGCCGCCCCGGGAGCCCCGCGCCCCAGGCGGGCTGCGGGCGCCGCGCTCGCCCAGGTCCGCGGTGCTGAAACTGCTGCCATTTGTGCTGCCGGGAGAGCCGGGCGGCGGGAGCTGGGGTGGGGGGGCTCCCGGGTTTGCTGCTCTTGGACTGGTGGCGCTCAGGTTCCTGCAGGCGGGCGCGACCCACGGTAGCCCAGGTAATTGCCCCGAGGGTGGACTCCCACCGGGTCCTGGGGCTGAGACGGATTCTCGTGCCTTCTGGCGAAGCCTGGGCAGGGTTCCGTCCGGACTTCCCAAGTGGAGTGGAAGAGGAGGGGACCCGGTGGCGGGCAGTGCGGGCGGGCAGGTGGAAGTGGGCGCAGCTCCTCGGGCTCCGTGTGGGAGACCCGGGGGGCGAAGGGAGAATGCCACGGGGACGGGCCTGCCTGCTGCGCTGCCTGCTGCGCTGCCGGCGGGGCAAGTAGCCAGGTACCTGGGAGCGAGTGTGCTGCCACAGGGGGCTGCCTTTCCGCCCTCTTGGGAGAACATCATCCAGATGCAAGTACTGGGAGACAGGAGAACTCTGTAGCGCAGGAATGGTAACCGTGGGTTTTGGAGGCGAGCGTCAGATACTTTTTAAGAGGAGTATCCTGGAGATGAAGTCAGTTAAGACCATAGCCAAATGCTTATGATTGTCATTTCATACAACTCCCTGAGGGTACTGTAGGTGTAAATTCAGTTTCCTTTCTTTCTTTTTTAAATCTATTTCTGTGCCACTTCCTGCAGTCAGCCTGGACATGTAAGTCATGTACATGTGCTCCATGTGCAGTGGGGGCTGTAGGTTATGAACAGGATTCAGATGCCCCCCCCCCACCCCCCCGCTTGAGCACCACCATTCGCCTCTGACTGAAGTCTCCCTGGCTCTTTGCAGCGCGCACACCAGTGATTCCAGTATCTGAGAGCAGAGCAAGTGTGGGGTGACATGGCCCAGGGGAATAATTACGGGCAGACCAGCAACGGGGTGGCGGACGAATCGCCCAACATGTTGGTGTACAGAAAGGTAAGAATTTCTTCACTTTCTTGGAGAGAGGGAAACTTTCGGCTTCCTTGATTCTCCCCCTCCCCCCACTCCCCGGGGGTAGAGTGTGTATCAATTTTGTCACCTGGTGGAGTTCCCAAATTGCCAAGTACTGCACAGCATACTCGAGAATCGGATGTTCTCACTGTGCAGAGACACAATGAAGTAAATGAGGCCGGCCATCCTCTGCGCGCTCCTTTGTCTGCTGATTTCCTGTAGGTTAACCTGCAGCCAGAATTATCAGGAAGTTTGGGCATCCCACATATTTTCTGATACATGTGCTTTCATACATATGCATAATAATTATGCATAATAGTTTTCAGAAGTGCTTTGATGTACTCCCCCTCAGCCTTTGGGTTGTAAGGATTATGTCAATATATAACACGTTAGGAATGAAAAGACCACTTTGCAGTTCTGCAACTAGAGTGAATGTGTCTGTGAATCTATGGTTGGTTTAAAGATTTTACTTATGACTAAATAATTCTTTTTTTTTTTTTTTAGCCTAAATTATATTTTTTACTATGGGTTATTTTTACGATTTTGTTTATGAATATTTCAATGCCACATGACCGTTAAACCTTTATATTTAGAGCCCCTCCCCCCACCACAAACCGACCTGACAGCTTTATACATTTTATAACAATGCTGTCAGCAACAAACTTCTAGACACCGAGCCGCCATAATACAGATACATTTGAATACTGTGTGTGCTTTAGAATGGTTGCTTAGGTAACTTCATTCTGGTCACAACAATATTTTTAAAATGAAGGAAGCAGTATTCTTGATTTAACTTCTGTACCAGTCGTTTCTATTGCCTTTTATGCTGGGATTATTTTTCTTTAGCATATTATCTGTAGTGCTTATGGGGCATGATTTCTTTAGTTAATGTTAGCAGTGACAAAAAGGAAATCATACCTTGGAATCAGGAAGATTGTTAAAGGTTTCATCAGCATGAGCTCATAGGAGTCCCGGTGAAGTTTCTATATGTTCTCTCATGAATACAGCTGAAAAGCTGGATGCTACCTTCACCTGCACTCAATCTAAACTCTCCTGCGATGTGGATCAAAATCATTAAGAGGTGGTGGTGAATATGTGTTTGAGGAAATATTGTTACTGCCTTAATGTGAAGGTTCATGGGCATCCTGACACAATGTTAGCATTTTTTTTTTCTCTCCCTTTACAGACAGTACTGTTTTATGTGTCTGGGACAATGCAGTATGATAGGAAATGAAAACTGGAGATTAGTTGCCTATTTTAGATTTAAAGCATCCCAGCTGGATAAATTAAGAACATAATCCACTTGAGCCTAAATTATTACTATTGTATTCCTACATCAATTGAAAAAAACTGGGTATTTGCCACCCATTCTGTGTAGGGTTTGTTCTGAGAAGAGCTGTTTGGAGGGTAGTTGTGTGTTTTTAAGTAAGTTACCATGTTTTCTTTGTTTGGTATGCTTTTAACATAATAAGCAAGAGGTAGCAATGGTCAGTTCTGTAAATTGCGTGTGGAGAGCTGGACTTTTGGGTGTAAAACTACAGTGTTTAGCTACTTTTGTTCAGTCAAACATTGTGTTCTTTTTCTGGTTCTTTAGAGATAGATGAGGCTACATTGATCAGCCACCTGACGCTTACCTTGATTAGAAATAAACTCTGTGTGACACGAATCCATGTATCTCATTTAGTCAGTTATTATGAGAATAGATGAAAAAATGAGTCTAGGAGCTTTAGAAATAGTTACTAGATTATAGATTGCACCCAAGCTTCTTATCCCTCATTTTTAATTTATTATATAAATTGTTGTATAGCCCCGAATTGCTGTTAGTGCTCCTGGTAAGTTAACAGACTGTGACTTAGGGAGGGACTATGATGCCTCATTCTTTCAAACATTATTTGGTTGGTTAAGCCTGGAACTGCTTATGCTACTATTTTGCCCACCTTTTATTAGCTCTTTGTTTCGTATTAATGACACAATTTATTTTTAGAAAATATTTCTTGGAAAAATCGTTATTAGAAAAAAAAATAACTCAGTTCGGGGATTTGTACCCATACTGCATAACTGCAGATTGCCTGTGTATTCTTTTATTGTCTAAGCACACATGTTTTGTGTTTGTGATATTCAGAATAATGTCTAAGTAGCAGATAATTTATGTAATGAAACATCGAAGTGGCCCATGTCTGTGTGGAGACATAGAGTCGGACTTCATGGTTTCATGTGACCCTTTTACCAGTTTCTTGTGTCTTCTATGGTCTGTGGACTTTATGTTTAATTTTCAGTGGCAGCTAAATCGTAGTGCGAAGAACAGCAGAGCTGGGGGTGGGGGTAGGACTTCTGGATGGTCCTAGGGTATTTCATCAGCTCCACCTGCTTAAAGGAAGAAACACGATGGTACAAATGCTTCTCCATCACGAAGTCAGTTATCGGTTTGGAAAAGAACTTCTCGACCACAGTGCATTGCGCACTAGCAGAGCAGAGATGTTTTATCAACTCGTGGGGGTTTTCTACTCTGCTTTACTGCTGCCACACTGTTCTTGGAAGTAGTAGGTCCTGGGCTAGAAACATTCGTAGCCTTCTCTCCGTTCCTCTCCCCCACAGGCCACCTCTGGTTTACTGTAAGGATTCTCCTAACTTCCACACCTGGAGGATATGCGTGCGCTGTTGCCATTTAGTCTGGAGTGCCCGTGAATGAACACAGGTGGTAGTGACCTTCCCGTGAGAGAGGGCTTCAGTGAATGTTTCGTAAAGTGGAAGGCCCAGCAAAGCGCTGGGACACAGGCCTTTCTCCTGTTTGTCAGCTGTCTCCCCTTTAGTGATTAGCCTCACTCGGATTGTAGGAGCTCCTCCAAATGAATGGAAATTTCCAAGGGTCTCTTTTTGGTGGAGAATCCTGGAGTGATGTTACAGGAAAATGCACAGTGTGTAGGATGACAATGCCCCAAGCAGAGTGAGGGCCACCATGGTGCCAGCTGGGGGCCACAGTTTGGCTGCCTCACGGTCAAGATTGGGACCTGCAGGTCAGACTGGGATGTCTGTGCGCAGCTTTTCTGGCTTAATGTAAGGGATCGCAGGTGGAAAGATGGGTGAGATACATAAAAGGGATTAAGAGATACAGACTTCCAGTTATAAAGTAAGTAACTCGGGGAGATGAAAAGTATAATACAGGGAAATTAGTCAATAATATTGTAATAATGGGGGCACCTGGGTGGCTCAGGGGGTTAAGGCTCTGCCTTCAGTTCAAGTCATGATCCCAGGGTTCTGGGATGGAGCCCCACATCGGGCTCTCTGCTCAGCAGGGAGCCTGCTTCCCTTCCTCTCTCTCTGCCTGCCTCTCTGCCTACTTGTGATCTGTCTGTTAAATAAATAAATAAAATCTTAAAAAAATATATTGTAATACTGTATGGTGATAAACGGTGTTGACACTTGGTGTGGTGAGCCCTGAGTAACAACGTAAAGCTGTTGTATCCATATGTTGGAACCTGAAACCGTTATAACATTGCAAGTTAATTACACTTCACTGAAAGAATTTTTAAAAAATGTAGGGTCTCTGTAGGCTTCATTTGATGCCATAGGTACACTTTAAAAATCCATATGGACAAAATACATGCCTTACCGATTTTTCAACTCCTAATGCTGTTTTCATTCCTAAGCCCGTGATTGAAGTGAGAGCGGTTCTACTGTTTTATGTAGCTGAGAACACTTTAAAAGCTCGTAAAATAGGAGGCTTGTCCACATTTAATTTCGGGGCTTTCGGGCTTCCTGGGCTCCATTCAAGCAGGAATGGAATTAGAAGTAATCAACCTCCTTAAGAAGAGACCGACTGAACTCCAATTTGTCCTGGCTTCGGGCTAGCTTCTAGAAACATTTGCGGAGGTGATGGCTTAGACCTCAGTTTTGTTCAAATGAAGCTGGTGTTCCTGCTCTGTTCTGGGCAGAGTCCTCGTTCGGGGTGTGGCCGTGGCTGGAGAGGATGGCTGAGCCGGAACCCGGGGTACCCGGAGACACATTCCGAATTGGGTGTCTGGCCAGCATGCTGCCCACTAGACAGTATACATCACTTTTTGTCCAGCGGCTGAATTCCTGCATTTGAAAAACAAAAGATCTAGGGCATCTTGGGGCCAGTATTTCAAATTGGCTGGAAAACTGGCTTCTCACCAGCAAGAATGCTCGAAATGACCAGTAGTCTCTGATGCTACTGGAGCAACCATTTATGGCTCGACTGCCGGAAAAGAAAACCGTCATGTTTTCCTCATTTGCTACCTTAGTGGGTTGACCGTGTTTTGGAGGACAGCAGAGCTGCGTGTCCGCCACACCTGCACCCATCCCTCCCCTCCCCTTGCCCGCCTGTCCTCTGCCCCGTCCCGTGCTCCGCTCCTCTCTCCATCTACCATGTACTTGTGCTCCTTCCAGTTGCTTCTTTTAATTTCTTCTTTTCAAAACAGACCAAAGCGTGAAGGTACGTTTTCCCTGAGGTGATGCTCCGTTTAGTTGTAAAAGCAGATGCCATTCTGGTCTGGGTGCCCTTGGAGGGATGCTTTTAAACCTGGTCGCATATGTGCCACGGGGTCTGATATGTTGCCGGGCACGTGGTGTGGCAAAGCGTCCATCTATAAGGCCCCACTGCTCTGTTCTTGAAGGCAAGGGGGGCCCACTGGCCTTTCCTGCAGAAAGGTGCGTTGGGAACTGTCACCCTAGTAGGACGATCACCCATTCTGATTGGCTTGACCTAGACCTTGCCTTCGAAGACTATGAAATCCATCTGCTCCAGGAGAGTACACGTACCCAAAAGAAAGGGGAGGGACTTGTTTCTTCTTTGGAAGAAATCAAGCCACTGACATTCCTAGTCTCTTGGGGGTATGTGTGGGAGTTAGCTGACATTTTCTACATTTTCTAACTCCGTGCCTCTGTCCCTTTAGGATTGTCCAATCTGGTCAGTCTTAAGGGTGTCAATACCCCCCCCCCCCACCCCGCCCCAACTCCATTATAAAAAATAACCATTGACATTTTTGATCCTTACTTACCTTTGGTCTTTCTGGGTTTAGGGTGCTGGTGAATGTTTGTAACTGATAAGAGAAAGACCCAGGAGAAAAGAGAGGGATGTTTGCAAATAGATCATCACAAAAAAGCCTGAGCCTTTAAGCCCTCAGATTTCTCGATTAGGGGCTCCGATGGGGGGTAGGGACCAGGAGATGTGTCTTGCCATTGCTGAAAAATTCCAAAATGGAGTGTCTTCTCTAAATTAGATGATTTGAAAGCACCTCTCTGGACCAAGGGAGATTGTCTACTATAAATACGAGCTTAATCTGTGGGAATCAAATGCAGACCTATTTTCCCCTCAGTGACATAAATCCTGACATGTGCCCTGAGATGGAATACGGCCGGCCTCTGTGATGTTTTTTGCTGAGAAGCAGACATTTTAGGAGTAATAACTTCAATGATGGATTTTGGGTAATAATTAACTTGTGTTCGAAGCAGGAAAGCCTTGCACGGTTGAGCTTTCCCCTCACCACTTGGTGCTTGCCGGTGCGCTTTGTGGGATTAAGATAAGGATTTGTGGCCTGAATTTGATTTCCTTTATTTGCCACCTCCAGCCTCCCCGGATCTAATTGATCAGAAGAGAGTGCAGATATAGGAAAGAGAAACTGTCTAGGGATTTTATTGCCTCCTAATAACCTTTGTGGTTCTACTGAGTGATGGAAAGCAGGGTATTTTTAGGTGGTGTGGTGATGGAATGTGTTCACTGCAGAGAATATGGAAATATTTTGGATTTGGATAGTTTGGGGACATTATAAATGTTTCGTGTCCTTGAAAAACGGAATCGTGGGAAATAAGCAACTCAGATACTTGGCCCTCAGTCTCCTCTCATAGCAGTGAAGAGGAGACATTGGAAGATCAGGGTGAGAGGCACTTCTGTCTTATAAAACACCAATCTAATTATAAAATAACTGTAAATGATAAAGTGGGTACCCGGTTCCTTAGGGAAAAAGAGGCCCACTTCTCTCTGCCATTTGCCCAAGGCAATATGAAAATTTAGCTTACCCTCTTTTCAGTTCCCTTTGTCTTGTGCCTAACTCAATTAATAAAGATCTCAGGACACTGGAACTCTGATAGAAGGTCATGAACTTGGTTCCAGTTCCATTAAAATTGCCACCTGGTGTAGGCTGGGATATTTTGGCTCAAGAACCCATCCAGAGAGATAAGTTGCTATTCTGTCTTCTGAAAAAAAACATTAGCTGGTTTTCTTAAGAGTAAGTCTGGGAGCCTTCTCATTTTTTTTCCTTCCTGGTGATGAGCGAGTCAACAGTTTCTTAAGAAGTGGAAGGAACTTGTGCACTACAGTTGTGTGGTCTTGGTTTTGAATCTTGGCTCTGCCATTGTTTACCTGTATGGTTGTGGGTTAGCAACTAACTCCTTTCACTTCAGTTTCCTTATCTAGAAAACAAGGAAAACCAAAGATGATTTCCTTGGTAGAGCTGTTTGATGACAAAATGAGTTACCTGGGGAAGTGGCTTGTAGAGATCCCAATATATTAGATATATATTAGATCATCAGTCAGTGCTGTAACAAAAGTAATAGTAATTATTATTCTGTTTGTCTAATTAAAATTATTAAACACCTTATATGTGCTGTGGGAACCACTATGTTGTTAATTTTTTAATAAAGTGAAAGAGGTAAATATTTTCATGTCTTCCAGATAGTTAAGGAGGCGGTTCTGTAGGATGCTTTGGTGGTACCATTTTCATTACGCTTACAATGTCCTTTCTGAAATAGCTAGCTTTTCATAGCTAGCTTCTCCTTTTTTCTTTTCTTTTCTTTCTTTTTTTTTTTTTTTTTTTTGGCTAGCTTCTACTTTTTAATAAGCTCTTAGAATTATTATCTTACATATCTCTGAAGTCTGTACAGTTCCTTGGATATTATGTAAACTAAATAAAGCCTTTGGCTCCAGGAATTTCAGAAGTAAAAGGGAACTTAGAATTTGTCTACTTTTTCATTTTGTAGATGATGCAGTTGAGGGTCGGAGGGGTAACACAATTTGTCTGCAGTCACACAGCTTGAATTCAGGTCTCTGTCTTTTGATGGTGTTCTCTTTAATTTTTATTTATTTTATTTTTTTGTAAAACTGGTCTATTTTAAGAAAGCTGAGAAGCGCATGGGGAAGTGGCAGTGAGAGAGGGCAGGGTCTCCCAGTCCGAAGGGCTGGGTGTGCATTCCTTGCACCCTTCAGGACCTGTGCCACCTTGGACACCTTTCTCACCTTCTCCGAGTTTCATTTCTGTCCTAGAATTGACACACTGCTCCACAGAATCTTCGAGAGGATGAATCGAGATATAACGAAAATGCCTGCGAGTGACTGACAGATAATACTTGTGGACGCTTTTTGGGAACTGTGGAAATTACCAAGGCTCCTTGAAAAAGTGAACTTTGCAGAAGGCCTCCTGATAAGTCTTCCCCAGCTTGCCAAGTGTCCCCATGGCTGTAGGTCATGTAGAAGCTCAACAGACAAGATTTTGCCTGTTTTGGTCATTGCTGGAAGATGTCAAAAACAATATAAGTCTACATGACCTTTCTTGGCCACACAAAGCTTTTGAATGTCAGACAAACTGATTCAACAGCTCCTTTTTCTCTTGTACAGAAATCTAGGGAGATTTTCCCCCCTATTCAAGATGACCTATCCCTAAACATTTTGAAGAAAAGTGCCACATAGAACACATTTTACCAACATTTCTGTCACTGAACTTTTCTAGGTGCATTTCCTTTGGTATTTAAAGCCATATGTCGCTTGCTCTGGCTTATACTTAGTATTGGGTTTTGACTTTTGATTGTTAATTAGAATAGTTGCCATTTATGGAGTGCTCACCTTATGTCCGGTTCTTCACAAATATCACCCGTCTTCCTTACAATGATGTTGCCTGTGGGTTATTAGTGTCCTGTTTTCCTCCTGAGCTCGCTGAGGATGACTCATGCTGACTCCCAGGATGGCTCAGGGGTTAGTGGGAGGGCTGGTGCGCTTCATGACGCTGGGGACATCTGTCATTCCCGGCCACGTTCCCAGCACCCGCAAAAGTGGTGCCTAGCAGGTGTCCCAAATATTGACCACGCACATGCACGAATGAGTGCGTGAACGAATGGATGACTGCTTCGTCCGAAGGCCCTGCTCTGGCCTCTTCACCGTGTTGCTTCCGGTGAAATTAGCAAACAGTCATGCCTCTCAGCACTCAGACCCTCTCGCTCTGTGTGCTTGAGCCCAGGCCCTGTCTCATCCCCGCGGTGGGCCCTGGGGACAGAGTCGTGGACAAGGCAGACAACGTCTGAGCCCTCACGGAGCTTATTTCATGGCAGCAAGGACAGATGTCAAGCCACTCATCCTAGGGCGATTAGCAGCATAAAAGGGGAAGAACTGGGTGGTAAGGAAATTCACTTCCTTTTAGAAACCAGCTTTTCTGTTGATCTGTATCTTCTTGGGGGCGCTGCCTCTGACACTTGGTGAGGACTCCGTAAAGGACCCGAATGGAGCTCAGCTCCTGTGGAAATCCTCAGGGATCTGCTGAGGCGACTGAGACAAGGGTGTTGATCTTAGCCCTTCGAAAACTCGGTGTTTCTGAGTTCTCCTTCAGGCATCCCCATTCTGGCCACTCGGGATTGCTGAGGCCATCCTGAGCCAGCCAGGAAGGGGAAGAGACTCCTGTAATTAGAGGAAGGTGTTTGTTAAGCTCAAGGACTTGCAGTCAGACTCCTGGATCAAAACTGGGATACTTGTGAGCTTGAATCAGGTTTGCTTCGTTGAGTCTCAGGTTCCTCATCTGTGAAACGCGGATGGTAATAGCTTATGATGAGGCGTACGTACATAAACGGGATGTAAAGCTTGGGTGAGTAGGAAACATCCTATATATTTTAACTATTCCTTAAAAAAGCCCAAAGAAAAGGAACTGGGTTTTCTCTATAAACGGAAGCAGAAATATCTAGGGAGCACTTCCCTTGGAGAAATGTTCTTTCTTACCCATATTTTAGAATTTGCTGCCCTTCAGTGGCTCTTGATAATTTGGTTAAAAATTGCTTCAGTACAGTAAAAACTACCTAAAATGTTCAGTTATGGTACAATTCAAACAGCAGCAGAAAAAAATAATAGAAGGGTCCTGCCTGTGCCCATCAGAGAGTAGAACAGTTATTAACCATGGGTAAGTCTTGTTTTATTTCTACTTCCCCACGGACACTGTTCCTGAGGTGATTATTTTGAGGTGCATCTCAGAAAAATATATCTTTTAAGATCTAAATTCCTTCATACACATATAGGGCACTTTGAAGGAAGATAAAGGTAAATGAAATGATAATTATTCTTTCAATCATCTTGAGTCCTCAGTATAATGGTACATCCTACTTTGTGAGTTTTTTATTTTTATTTTTATTTATTGTTACTTTTTTTTAAAGATTTCATTTATTTATTTGACAGACAGAGATCACAAGTGGGGAAGCAGGCTCCCTGCTGAGCAGAAAGCCCAATGTGGGGCTCGATCCCAGGACCCTGGGATCATGACCTGAGCCAAAGGCAGAGGCTTTAACCCACTGAGCCACCCAGGTGCCCCAAGTTTTTTTATTTTTTAAATATTTGCTCAAAGGGGTCTATCATTCTGTTTTCTTTTTTAATTGTGGTAAAACATACATAACATAAAATTTACCATTTTAACCATTTTTAAGTGTACCATTTGGAGGTATTATAGGCTTCATTGTACAATTCTTTCCGTCTTGCAAAACTGAAACTTGTTCCCATTCAACACCTATTTCCTATTCTCCTTTCTCAACCCTGGCAACCACCAGGCCACTTGACGGATGCGACCACTCTTGGGACCTACTATAAATGGAATCATGGCATATTTGTCCTTTTGCCACTGGCTTATTTCACTAGTATAGTGTCCTCAAGGTTCTTCGACTCTCTCTTATGTGTCCCATTGTAGGGATGTAGGTCACATTTGGTTTATCCATCATTGGTGGATGGGCCCTCGGATTACTTCCCCCTGTGGCTACTGTGAATAACGCTGTATTGAACATGGGTGTGCAGAGACCTATGAACTATATGGCCATTTAGATTTCTGTCTAAGCAAAATTCTTTTGTTTTTGTTTGGAATTCTGAGCTAGCTTTTTAATAATGGGGAGAGCTTTCAAGTCCTTTCTGTTCTTAGCTTCCAGGTTTTTAGCTAAAGTGAAGCCTCCATACTTGACTCTTTTAGGTAATGGCCATGATGAAGTTTGAGGAATAAAAAATAATAATAACAACACACTTTTTAAAAAAAGATTTTATTTATTTATTTGAGAGAGAGACTGAGAGAGAACATGAGCAAGGAGAAGGTCAGAGGGAGAAGTAGACTCCCCGTGGAGCTGGGAGCCCGATGCGGGACTCGATCCTGGGACTCCAGGATCATGACCTGAGCCGAAGGCAGTCGTCCAACCAACTGAGCCAGCCAGGTGCCCCTGTAATAACACATTTAAAAAGAAATTCTGTTTCATTTGTTTTGAGTCTGAAATAACTGCATTTGGGGGTGTTGAAATGGGACAGGAAGTCTCACATCTCTTAGAGAATCTTGTAAATACTTTAAAGATTTTCCCAGACCCTCTCAAAATTATAATATTCATTGTCCTTCTTTGGCTTTTGGATAGTTTCTCCACAGTTATATTCCCAGTGCATTAAGTTTGGATAACAGTAGTGCATATAGAACATTCTGTCCAGAAGGTAAGAAGAGAGATGTATTCACGATTATAACCAGAGAAGGTAATTTCAGGTGAATCTCTCCTTCTATCTTAAGTCTGGCCTTATGCATTTATTTATTTATTTTTAGAACATTTCTTTCTTTTTTTTAAATTTAATTTTATTTTTTCAGTGCTCGAAGAGTCATTGTTCATGTACCACACACAGTGCTCCATGCAATACGTGTCCCTGTCATACCCACCACCAGGACATTCTTTTAATTTTAATGAAGTCTCAGTACAGGTCACTTGGACTGGGAGTTTTAATGGCTTGAATGCAAAGCAGTTTATCTGTGGGTGGGGGTTCTGATTCTCCCCACTAAGTAGCATTGTGTTAAAAATGGCCTTAAAACTTAAGTGATATTCTTTCTCTGAAAACTTACTAGAAGCAAATTAATTTATCCACACCTTATTGCTTTGTTTGACTCAAAGCTCATTGTCACCTTATAAAACTTAAATCTCCCTGCCCTTGAAATTTCTGCAGTAAAAGCACTCGGCATGGCTGAGTGGAGTGATGGTCCCATGTTCTAGGCTCCCCAAGGCCTTGTAGGCCTGGCTGTGTCACATCTTCTGGCCGAGGAAACGTAAACAGAAGAGATGTGCATTGTATCTGAGGCATGGCCTTTGAAAAGAAGAATACATGCCTTTCCTTTTCCCTTTCTCATTCTTGGTGGCTGGTGTCCAGTCATCTTGGCCATGAAATGGACAGTGACAGGTGTGGATGGCAGAGCAACAAAAGGGAGCGATCCTGGGTTTCTGATCACTGTAGAGTCAGCCTACTGACCTGACTTGCCCACATAAACTTTACGTTGGAGGAAAATTGACCTATGTCTTCTTCTGCTATTGTTTTTAAGATTTTTTTCCTTTTTTAAAAGATTTTCTTTCTTTCTTATTATTTTTATATATTATATAAAATATATATAATATATAAAATATAATAATATATAATATTTATATGAATTTATAATACATATAAAAATTTATGTTATATATATTTATATATACTTTGTATATATTTATATATAAAGTATATATAATATAAATTATATTTATATTTATTTTTATATCAATTTTATATATTATATATTATATATTTTATATTTTATATATTATATTTATTTATTATTTATTATTATTTTCTTTATTTATTTGACAGAGAGAGACAGGGACAGAGGGAACACAAGCAGGGGCAGAGGGAAAGGGAGAAGCAGGCTCCCCTCTGAGCAGGGAGCCCGATATGGGGCTTGATCCCAGGACTCTGCAGCCACCCAGGTGCCCCAAGATTTTACTTTATGTTTTTTTTTTTATTTATTTTTTTATTTTTTATAAACATATATTTTTATCCCCAGGGGTACAGGTCTGTGAATCACCAGGTTTACACACTTCACAGCACTCACCAAAGCACATACCCTCCCCAGTGTCCATAATCCCACCCCCTCCTCCCAATTACTTTATGTCTTTAAAGCAGTCTTAGATTTACAGCAAAATGGAGAGGAAGGTATGGAGATTTCCCAGTTACCCGTGGCCCTACGTGGAGTCCCCCATTATCAACATGATTCCTCGGAGTGGTACATTTTTCACCGGGGACGAGTCTGCACGGGCATATCCTAATCGCCCAGAGTCCGCGGTTCACTGTAAGGCTCGCTCCTGGTGCTGCACATTCTGTGGCTTCGGACAGATGTGTCGTGACATGCGTCTGTCATTCTCGCGTTGTACAGAGGTTTTCATTGCCTCTCCTATCTTCCAGGTGTTCCTCTCTTCTGTCACTTGCAACAAACCCAAGTTCTAACTAATTCAACAACTGTATTAGTGCCTTTTGTTTTGCACTGTAAGATGGTGACAGGGCTCGAGTTTTATTTGAAATGTAAGTTTCTTGTTTTATTTTAAAAGCAATCTATTTGCTGTCTATTTTCTTTCCAACAACTTAATTGAGAAATTTGGACTTAGATTAATTATGCAAATGTTTCACTTTAATTTAGCAAATGCTTATTGAACAATTGTTATGTGCAAGGTGATTTACTAGAAGTATCGGGATAAAGAATCTGTGAAGTTGATGATATTTTCTTTATCAGAGCACTTCACAGTGTCAGGACTGGAGGATCAACAGATTCACAAGTAATTTCCTACACACACACACACACACACACACACACCCCTCCTCATAAAATTGATGGTGCAATTATTCAGTTTTTTAAAAATTTCTGTTTTCCTATAAGGACACTAAGGCCTGGGAATGTTATTAGCCCATGTCAGAAAACAAATGTAAATGAAAACTGTATTATTTATTTTACTGCAAATTAAATATGGCAAGGGTGAGAGGAAAAACCTTAAAAAATATTTGAACTTGGGGCGCCTGGGTGGCTCAGTGGGTTAAGCCGCTGCCTTCGGCTCAGGTCATGATCTCAGGGTCCTGGGATCAAGTCCCGCATCGGGCTCTCTGCTCAGCAGGGGCCTGCTTCCTTCCCTTCCCCTCTCTCTGCCTGCCTCTCTACCTACTGTGATCTCTCTCTGTCAAATAAATAAATAAAATCTTTAAAAAAAAATATTTGAACTTATTTTTTTTTTTAAGATTTTATTCATCTGACACAGAGAGAGATCACAACAGGCAGAGAGGCAGGCAGACAGAGAGGGGGAAGCAGGCTCCCTGCTGAACAGAAAGCCCAATGTGGGGCTCAATCCCAGGACCCTGGGATCATGACCTGAGCAGAAGGCAGAGGCTTAGCCCACTGAGCCACCCAGGCGCCCATATTTGAACTTATTTTTGACCCTAGAACTTGGTCACACGTACAGCAGACCCTACCCAGAAAGTGCACTTCTTGCAGCGCACTTGGCTTGCATGGACGTTTGGCTAATTAAAAACGGAATGATTTTGTATAATAAAACAAAAGCTGCTTAAAGTTATAGATAGAATAGGCTTATTTGAACATGGACGTTAACCTTGTTTTATGTTTGGAAACATTTTGTTGAGCGTGTTTATGAAATGCCCCCCCCCCCGCCCTAGTAGCATCCTTGGTAGAAATTCCTCATTCTTAGCCATAGAAGTGAGTGGCTGAGCTGAATTTCAGCGAAGAGTTAAGCAGGTGCAATGAGAACGCTGTACCGTAACTGTTTATTCCGCCGAGCCGCGGGGCCTCCGTGTATCAACAGTATCCGCCGAACAAAGCAAACTGTGGGCATTTCTGCTGTAGCACGATGCAGCCCTCAGAAAAAAAGCCCCACATTCTGCAAAAACACACACTATAAATAACTGCCATTTTCAGGGAAATAGAATTGGAATAGATCACTCTAAACATTTTAACCGCTCAAAACATTTTCTGTTGCAAACCTTCGCCAGAACGATGGCGAGCTTAGTAGAAGGAACAGCGCAACTCTACTAGCCTGCTCACCTCCCTCCTGGTAAAGGGATCCCGCGGTCATGCGAGACTTTACCTTTAAAAGGTCAAGGAGAAGGTAGCTGGCGGAGGAGTGTGCAAAGAAACATCAGGTCTGCCAAAGGTTGAAAACAAGGACAGGGGGACATTAGCATCAAAATTTGCAGGTAGGGAGCAGGGAGAAGCTTTGCACAAAATGGTCCGGCTCCGTCTCTAGTCTTTGCTTGTTTGTTTCGTACAAATATCTGAGAGAAATGCGCAGCAAACCCTTTTGGAACCTCGTGTGTGGCCAGGTTGAGCCAGAGGAAGGGCAGGCCCCGTGGGCAATTGCTGCAGGCTCCCGCGGCTGGCCGCACTCCCGTGTGTGTGTGTGTACGCGCATGTGTGTGTGTGTGCACACGTGAGGTTTGGGTCCTGCTGCTGTATCGTGATAGCACAAAACAGAGTGTGCTGAGAAGCCTGGATGGGGTTGAGAAGCCCGGATTGGACTGACACTTTCCCCATTTATCAGTTGTGTGTGAGCTCATTCTTGTTCCAGAAATCCACCCTCCGTCAAAGGACTGTTGAGGGCCTCCCCGTCGAACTGGGGAGGCCTGTCCAGTCAGGGCCAGAAGCCAAGTGAACGCATTCGAAGTAAGGGTGGTCCGAGGAAAGGAAGCAGAGCAAATGAACAGGGGCTAGAGTGGCCTGGAAAGGGGACGTAAATGTCTTACAAACCCGTCATATTCCGAGTTGGGTTTTGTTGGAGTTTTGTAAGAGCCCCATGAAGTGGGTGTTGTCTCCCCCATTCTCCAGGTGAGTTAATGAGGCCCAGAGAAGGCGCCGATTCTGCCGAAGGCCACACAGAAGGAACATGGTGGGGTCAGGATGGGAAATCAAGTCTAGGGCGATTCCCTACTGGACTGGAACGTGGCAGCAGAAGTGCATGTGCTGAAGGCGGCTGGCTTGCCTGCTGTGGCCTCGAGGGCATCGTGCAAACTCTCTGAGCTTCCTTCCCATCATATCCAGAGGTGCTGGGGATGGGACACTTCGGGGGATGGTTGGGGCCATGATCTACGATAAGCCCCATGAGTGCTTTGCATATATGTTCAAACATCACACAGCAATCAGGCGTTTTATCCCCCCCCCCCACGAGACTTTTCAGCTCTTGATATTAAAAATAGTTATACCTACCAATGGTTTTTCAGAGTGTGGGCTTCAGGGTTTATATAGCCACAAGTGAAGAACGAAGAAGAGAAGGGTTTCTGGGATGAGGCAAGCTGTTGGGCTCCAGAGCAGAGTCCGTCTGCGTGTGAACAACGCTGAAGGAGCGGCGGCCGCAGGTGCACATGCTGTGGCCGGTTAACCGCAGAGCTGGACGGGTGTCGTCTCCCTGATGCTGTCGGCAGAGCCAAGAGAATTCCTGCCGGGATCCTGTACTTGAGTTAGAGATCGCCTTCCTTCTTGTGTTCCCACCTCCCACTCCTTCGTTCGAGGACAGCCCTGGATGACCGGGCGCTTGAAATGATGGAGAATGTGTGGTGGGAACATGCTCTGGGGAAGGTGTTTCCAGGTTCTAGGGTCTTAGGGCAGTGAGGGTGGGGCTCGCGGGGCGCAGGGCTGGGTGAAGCTTCTCCTCTCGGTGCTCTAAGTTGGACGCTCTGTGACGCGCTCCCTTTCTCCTGGACGTGGGGCCTGGAAGTTCCTCTGATGTGCCTTTAACATGGTTTGGTTTCCCTGCTCCTTAGATGGTTCTAGTAATCCCAGGACTGCTTAGAAAAGCTGGTCTGGGGTGAGGATACGGGGGCTAGTACTGATCTAGAAAATACTCCTTTTATTCTTTTTCATTAACCTTATTTTTTTGTATCTACGTGAGATGGGGGATGTTAACTAAGGTAATCGTGCAAAGTCGAGATACCATAGACCTTAAATACACACAGCGGCACATGTCAGTCATTTGTCCATTAGCATGAGCGAAAAGTTAAAACTAAAAAAAAAAAATACTATATAAAAATGGTGGGATACTAAAAAAAGTGTGAAAAAGAAATAAAATTAATCATAATCCCATTGCTTTAAGATAATAACTGTAAAGTATTTGGTTAGTTTATGTGTGTGCATGTGTGTGTATGTAAATTTATGCAAATATAAATATCCATGTAAATCGCGCAGTGGTGCACCGAGTCTGCTTCAACTGGCTCGGGCACCTCTCCCCTGCTCTGCATTCAGCGCGGCCGGCGGGCGGACTGAAATCAGGCTTGGTAGGAGGACTGACAGCGCGGGAATCAGAGCTCCTTCACCCTTCCCCCTCCTTCTTTTTATTTATTTCAAGTTTTTACATTTTTTTGTTGAGTTCGGTTAGCCAGTGTGTGGAACATAAGTTTTTGTCATGGTGTTCAAAACCATTAGTTGCCTTTGACACCCAGTGCTCCTCCCGACTCGTGCCCTCCTTACTGCCCGCCTCCTGCTTTTCCCCCTCCCTAATTGTCATTGAACGCTTACTGGCACATCACTGTGTGTGTGTGTGTGTGTCTGTATGTGTGCGTGTGTCTGTGTGTGTGTGTCTGCCTTTTTTTTTTTTTTTTTTTTTTTTGACCTCTTGAGCTCTTTAAGAGCAGGATCTGGGTCTGATTTCACGGCGCGTCCCTACAGAAACAAACACATCGCTTTACAGACTTAGTGGCTATTTGATAAGTGTGTGACAGATGAAGGGTGCTCCAAGGGGGAGGACGGGTTAGGACTGTGGTGCAGATTTTTTTGCAACGGAGTCAGTACATTTGTTGAGTAACATTTTATTCGTGAGTAGTTCTGTAAACCAAGACCAAAGGCACGGTTTTGCAGTTTGCTGTGTGTCACTTCTTGGATTAATAGCGATGACATCCGCTCTCGTTCTGGGAGCATTAAGCAGCCGAGTGGGCGCCCGCAGAGTAGAAGGTACACGGGACTAATGGGGAGTCCCGGGTCTCTTCTTGTCGTCATGGGCTGGTTGGCTCGGACAGTCTGTCCGGGTCCTGATTCCTCGTTTTGTGAGACGTGCGTGTACTCTGCGTATGTGGGAGGGGGTGGTGGAGGGAAGGATGATTTCCAGGCAGTGCTACGATTTCCAGAGGCATGAAACTTCTCACTCCCCCCCAGTAACCCGAGAGAGAAGTTCATCTCCCAAGGGTATGTCCCCCTGCCCCCTGCACGTGGGCTCAGTCTTCCCTTTCTCACTGCGCTCTTTAACTTTATGTCGTTCAGCTCTCCTTATTAGTGTGGAGATTGGAATAATCAGTGTGTAAGAAATTAATCGCCCCGTGGATATCCTTTTTGATTATTTGGAACGTGAGACTGGCAGAGCCCAGTGCCCCTGCCTGCTGACTGTTAATGACTCCTACTATGCCGTAATTTAATAACGCTTGTGGGAATGTTTGCTTTCTTTTGTATCTGCGTATATTAAAGGATCTGTGCGATTTTAAAAATTTTACTTATTTATTTGATAGAGCACAAGTAGGCAGAGGCAGGCAGAGAGAGAGGGAGAAGCAGGCTCCCTGCTGAGCAGAGAGCCCCATGCGGGGCTCGATCCCAGGACCCTGAGATCACCACCTGGGCCTAAGGCAGAGGCTTAACCCACTGAGCCACCCAGGTGCCCCACAGCTGATGATTCTTGAAGGGATTTTTTTTTTTTTTTTTTTTTTGCCTGTCAGGAGGATTTATTAGTTATGTGTTCACAAGGCAGCCATTCAACAATCATGTTCTGCAGTCACTAACCTGAGTGGCCCAGCCTTATGTATACTGAATGGAATAATTTTCCAAGTCTTAAAAATGAAAAAAAGAAGTACAGAATAGAGAACAATACAATTAAGGAAGGAAGAATACGAGCGCAAACGTACTTGGACATACGTAGAATGTCTCTGCAAGGTTACCAAAGAAACCGGGAGCAGTGGCTACCTCTCAGAAGGAGATGTAGGTGAATTTCCTACCATGGGCTAAAACTGGCTCTTTTTTTTTTTTAACTAGAAGTACTGGTAGGGCCCTTTGACAAGACATGTCCCTTTTTTATTGCAATTTCCTGTTTTATACAAAGTACAGAATGGTCACAGTGTTCAAAGGAAACAAAAATCCATGGACTTTCTTATGCTACTTAGAAAAAAAAAATCTACAGTCTGAAAGGAAAGCTGTGTCCGTGGAGTGGGTTTTGCTGTGTGGGGGGAATGTCTTTTGCCCCTTCTCCACCCGTTACTCTATAACACACAAAAGAGCTTTTGACTCTCATGCCCAGAGGCTCTTTCCTCTCTAGAGAGGGGCATCACAGGCATGTGTGTGCTCAGAGTGTCATTGATATTTTTGAAGTGTTACATGGTCTAGAATGATCTTTATGCCCCCGCCAACCTTGTGACTGAGGATGGATCCTGCTCTTTCGATTGCTGCCCTTGCAGTTGGTGGAAACCTGAATTACTCTTTAAAGGGAAAAGGTCTTTTAACTCTTTAGTTCTCTGCTGTCTTCATAATGTCCGTCTAGAAGCGTAAAATTTGGAAAGACTTTTTTTCTCATCTGTCCTCTGTCGTCTGTTTATTCAAGATAAACATTTGATCTCCATTTTACCTTTTCTTTTGAAGGATTCAAAATACTTTCCAAAACTGTATCTGCGTTTTATTCTACATAAACATTTGATTTCTGGTGTACTTTTTTTTTTTTTTTTTTGGTGTAAGGGATTAAAACACTTCCATATATATATATATACACACACACACACATACACTATATATATATAGTGTATGTAACCGACTTACTCCACCAATAGATTTCTGAGCAAGTTCCTTTGTGGTTATGGCTTTTGTTTTGCTTAAAGATCGCACATCCCAGCAGGGTTCATGAGACCCCAATATTATAATTGCTATTTATGTAGAGCTTTTACAGGAGCTTAATCAAAAGAGAGAAATATTTGTCTACTTTTTGTAGATAACATAAGAAAGCTAAGATACAAAATAAAAACATTTTTGTACTAATAAAGAGATCTAAAACTCCAGGTGGCCTTTTAATAATCTTTGTAATAGATCACACTACCTGTGCAGATAGTTTCGATATTCTTACACAAAATTAAGAAAATACAGAGTGTTCCTTTCAATCATTGCTTAATTACTGAGATTTAAAGAGTCCCATCATGATTATGAGGCATAGTAAAAGATTGCCATAGCCTAACATTTAGGTACATTTCAAACCTTACAAAGTGCTTTTGCAGATGCCATTTCTTTGAAGCCCTCACTGGTATCCTGTGGGAGTTATTATCCTTAGCGTGTAGGGCAGAGGAAAAACCTCAGGCTCAGACTTAACCAAGGTTGCAGATGTGGGCACTCAGGTTTCCTTATTGACAAAGTAGTTCCCATTCTCCCGTTCCACGTCTTTTCTTGTCCCCCAGCCCCTAGATGTTATTCTGAATATATCTGAGTATATCTATTCTAATGGACTCCAAGTAAAGACTGGAAAGGTCCAGTTACCGCTAGATTCCCTGTGGCGGGTTTTCACCTGTGAAGACAGAGACTTTGGGCAGTTGCTCTCATCTCGGTAACCTCTTGTCACCAACGGAGTGTTTTTTCTGTTAAAACCAGGAGTCTGGCAGGCCTTGAGAAGTATACGGTGGAGAGCCGAGGGGCTAGATGAGTTGGGTAGGGGTTGAAGCCTTTGAAGAACTCCTAGGTCTGCCTCTTTGTTGACCTGCTTTGGAGAGTCTCTCTAACTTATAACTCCTGGATTTCCTCTCTGGGAAAGATCCTGTAGAGCCAGACAAATCCCTGTGTTTGTTATCCTTTCCCCCGAGGTGGGAAGTGGGCGGAGACAGGACGGCATAGTCCCACACATTGCCGCTGACCATTTTGGAACGCAACTCTCCAGTCCAGGCAGGAGGCCGTGAAAACGAAGGGCCGTGGCGGAAATGGGCCACCTTTCGCATTCCTGTAATGTCAGACACCCGACTGTATGGTTCAGAAGCTGAAACCCGATTTTTTCCCCCTTGGTCCTGTTCGTGTCAATCTGTGGGGAGGATTCAGAGGCTTTATTTTATTGGCATTCCAAGTCAACTCTGCAAGGAAGGTCAGGCCTCCAGGAAATTTGTTTTGCATTTGCTTACAGATACGCGAATAGGAGAGCCACACCACACTCCAGTTATTTATTTATTTATTTATTTGAGAGAGAGAGATGGTGAGAGAGAGCACGAGCGAGGAGAAGGTCAGAGGGAGAAGCAGACTCCCCGTGGAGCTGGGAGCCCGATGCGGGACTCGATCCCGGGACGCCGGGGTCATGACCTGGGCTGAAGGCAGTCGTCCAACCAACTGAGCCACCCAGGCATCCCCATACTCCAGTTTTGAAGACCGTTTCCACCAGTAGGTTTTCCCTAAAAGGAGAAAATTGTCTTACTGCATTTCCTATGCAGAGTGGGAAAGGACCATGGCCATTGTCTACCTCACTCCTCCCAGCTCTGCTCTGGGCGATCATCAGGAGAAAGGGGTCCACCTTCTCCGGAGACAGCCATGGTGGGATACCACGAACGTTATAACTTAGTTCCTTCCATTAACATAAAATCCACTTTTCCAGCCCTCTTTCCTGTGGTTCTCATTTACATTTCTAGGTTGACGTAGACTACCCAAACCCTCTTTGACACAAGGGCACTCTGCCTCTACAGAAACAATCGTCACGGCTGACCAAGCCTTCTCTTTCCTAGGAGGAGAGTTTCTGTTTCGCTCTGCCCTGTCCTACGTGCTGTGGTCCGCACATCCCCTTCCCTCCTTGTTGGTCTCCCCTGGAGAAGTTCTGACAGGCTGAGGCCTCACTTAATGCCAGCCCTGTGCTTGCGCTTTTCACGACTCTGTCTCATGATGACCGCTTAAAACCACTTGGTATTTTCTGCAATAAATGTTTTAAAGTCAATCCCGGAGACACGTCAGGACCGGAGTGGAGGCTGAGGGTGCGGCAGGTGGGAGGGAGATCCAGCATGAACGTAACCCCGGAACGATTCTAGAAACTAGATTGCACTCTCAGTCCATTACAGTTTTAACCTTCCTGGGCCAGCACAGCTCCTCCTCCGTCTGCCGCACTCCCCCAGCTTTTTATTGATGTTTCTCTCGGACGCGGATCATTTTTCATCACTGTGTTACCATCAATCTTTCTCCTGTGTGTGAATGAATGAATAATTACCTTCTGACTCCCTGGCTTGGGATATCTGAATATCAGCAGTGTTGCTCATTTCGCTTCTTTGTCAAACACTGCTGATCACCCTTCCGGCTAGCTGGTACAGTTGCCCACGAGCAGCTGTTGATTTACTTCTCTCCTGTCAGACTGTGGATGAGGTGAGACCAGCAAAAAATGTGCAGAAAGAAAAGAGCAGAAACAATTGCTACATCCCAGGTCTGAAACTTAGTCTCTCAGAATGTAAAAGGGAATAAGTAATAGTAGTAATAATGACACTAATAAGAACAACAGTTACAACATAATAGCTACACTGTGTTTTTCTTTACCACGTGAGAGGCCTTGTGCTAAACCCTTTACGAATGCTGTATAATTTAATCCTTAAACCATTTACAAATTTGAGAATTTAAGGAACATGCCCTGGCCACGCTGCCTGCTGGGGAAGCCAGAATTCAAACCCAGATTTTTTTATTTTCCCCGTCAAGTTCATTCTCTTAGCCATTGTGTTATAATGCAGTACACTCAATAGATTGTCAGTAAAGGCTCATGAGCATACTTCCTCCCTCAAAAGGAAGCTAAGAGGTTCTGGAAACTTAGTGATGACTTGTAGTTCAATGGACAAAAGCGCAATGGATAAGTGACCCTTTGAATACAGCACCTTCCTTCTTAGATTAGACTCTCATTTTTTTTAAAAAGATTGATGTATTTATTAGTGTGTGAGCTCTGGGGAAGGACAGAGGCAGAAGAAGAGAGAGAGTTTTAAGCAGACTCTCTGCTGAGCTTGGAGTGCGACCACTGCTGGGCCCCATCCCTCGACCCTGAGACCATGACCGGAGATGAAGTCAGGAGTAGGACGTTTAACTGACCGAGCCACTGGGCATTTAACCCCCTGAGACACTCTCATTTTTGATAGAGAAGCTCTGAAGTAGGCAACAAAATACTGTGTATATTCCATATGTCGCTTGTTTTTTGATGCCTGCTGGAGGCAATAGTTCAGAAGAACGGGAGGAAAAATCCACCAAAGAAGAACAGATTTAATAGAGGAACCATGGGAAAGCCAAACTGAGTAGAGATGAAATGACAGGTTAGTGAAAACATGTGCTGTGTGTCAAGAGGTACAAGGTTTAGGTTTTCGTGTTGGGGAAGAATATGCCTCTAGATTCTGGGGTGAAATATAGTTTCCATAAGAAAATTCAACCACAGGGATGGCTTGAGCAGTAGAGAGTACAGTGGAACGTCTGCCTCCTCTTTCCTGGACATTAGAATTCTCTTCTGCATCAGTGTTTTCTTTTTTTTTTCTTTTTTTTTTTTAAAGATTTTATTTATTTATTTGACAGACAGAGATCACAAGCAGGCAGAGAGGCAGGCAGAGAGAGAGGAGGAAGCAGGCTCCCTGCTGAGCAGAGAGCCCGATGTGGGGCTCGATCCCAGGACCCTGGGATCATGACCTGAGCCGAAGGCAGCGGCTTAACCCACTGAGCCACCCAGGCGCCCCTGCATCAGTGTTTTCAATAGCCTTTTGTTTGGTCGACCCCCTTACCTGTAGATCATATTGAGCTTGCAATCAGAGGAAGACTCTAGACGTTTTTCAGAGAAGTTGCTGTGTAACTCGACCCTCTTCAGGTTCTGCTTTGGTGATTTGAGTATTTAAACCGAAACCCAGGTGTTATGTTTAGATCTGTTGAATTACGTTTTCTGAAATGCCACCCAGCTTTCCATAAGGTTGGTTTTTTTAAATGTGCTGGATTATACGGCACATTTCCTTTCACTCTCCCATCTGTGACGTGATCACCCTGCTGGCTAGCTGATACCATCAGAGGACAGAGCCACAAGGCCACACTTTAGTTAGAAACTTGCCACCAACTTTTCATTGACCTGTTAACCAGTGTTCTCTGGTATACAGCTGTAAAGTCTAATTTTAAGACACCCTCTATCTTTTTTATCTACGTCTCATCTTCAGCTTTCTCAGATGTCTTGCAAGACCTCACTTGAGATCCTGGAGCTAATGAGCATCTTCTTCTAGTTCCAAGGACAGAAGAACCCATGGTCCAGCAATTACGGACCCACAGGAACTGCTCTTTAAGTGATTATTGATGATTCTTAGCTACCTTATGCTCATTATGTAACAATGTTAAAGGGAACGTATGGTCTGCTGACAGCACCAAGCCCTGTGTGGAAGATTAGCTCTGCATAGCATAATCACCACCATCAAGTCTCCTGTGAACTATTTTGTGTAGGATAATGTTGGAGGGAGACTGGTCTTTCACCACTGGTGATGGGCATTCTGTCTGGGAAGACCTCCAGTCAGCCGTAACTGGGTCTTCAGATGTTCAGACATTTAAACCCCTTATGCAACGGAGTGCACTTTGCAAACTTTTTGATCTTTGTTGACAGAATGTGTTCCTCCCTTTTAAATATGCTTTTGTTTCTTTTCTAATGATATTATCTTTGGATCCTGTCAAGGTAAATTTGGAAATTATTTTGTAATTCCTCGATCTCTATTGATTACATTTGCAACTAACTAGTGGACCTTGGGTTTGTAAGGTTTGGTGTGGATACAAGTTGTCCTCAAACCCCTGAGAACATTAGGGGATAAATGACAAGCCCAGAGTTGGCCATTGAAGAAGATTGACTGGTTGCTAGTGCATTTTATAGATAGGCTTTTAATTAAATGGAAGCATACCAAGTAGTTAAAAAAATGATATTTTTTACAGACAACATAAAGTTGTCTGTAAGGGAAATGAGGGAAAGTATTATTTATGAAGGTAAGTGGTGATGACTTCTAGTTCACATTTACTGTTGGTTTTTAGGTGTGAGTCTGTGTAGGTGTTCTGGAGAAAGAAAAAAAAATCTTTATATTCCTGGTAGAGCAGTTGCCTGAGCATCAACATTGTTTCCAGAGTATTTCCATGAGATAAATCACCCAGCTATAAGATTTATTTTGGAGTAGTTAGGAAAAGGTAAGATAGCCTTTTCTGAAATGTTTCTTTAAAGGGCCAAGATATAATAAACTGCGCGTTACAAGGAGGCAGCATAATGTTTTTTTTTTTTTTTTAAAGATTTTATTTATTTATTTGACAGACAGAGATCACAAGTAGGCAGAGAGGCAGGCAGAGAGAGAGGAGGAAGCAGGCTCCCTGCTGAGCAGAGAGCCCGACGCAGGACTCGATCCCAGGACCCTGGGATCATGACCTGAGCCGAAGGCAGAGGCTTTAACCCACTGAGCCACCTGGGCACCCCTCAGCATAACATATTAAAGCAAGCATCCCAGAAAATAGCCTGGCCTAAGACTTTAGCAAGCTTGCTGGAGAAGAAGTAGCTGTGATGTAAGTCGGTCGTGGGGCATATGAAAGTTACAGGGGAGAGCAGACAAAGGTTTGAAATTCAGTGAGGCTAAACTGATCTGTATTAAAAATTAAAGTGCTGGGTCCCCTGGGTGGCTCAGTCAGTTAAGCCTCTGCCTCCAGCTCAGGTCATGATCTCAGGGTCTCGGTGGAAAGCCTGCTTCTTCCTTTCCTCTTACAGCTTCCCCTGCTTATTATCTCTCTGTCAAATAAATAAAATCTTAAAAAAAAAATATTTAAGTGCTAGCCATCAGAGGATGGCTGTAGGAATTCACCCTACAGATTTAAAACCTGCCAGGGCCTGTGGTTTTTGGTAGTTAAACATCTGTACCCTGGCTTGGAACTGGTGAGTGATGGGTGGTCTTTTCAAAAGCCTACTCAGCCACAACCTTTTAAGGAGATGGTGGGCCAAGGAGATGATGGGCACTTTTATTTTACTATGAAGAGGTGAAACTTTCTAGAAGCTAAGTGATTTGTCCAAGGTTGCTAGCTAGCGGCAGAGCCAAGACCTGAACAGAGCTACCCACCACATGTCCAAGATGTCAACAGGGGAAGATTTTTGTGAAAAACTAGGGTGGGCTCTTTGTTTGTTTGTTTTTAACTGCTTGCAAGTGGTTCCACCTTTAGCCAAATATGCATTCCAGATTGTTCTGTGGCAATGGTGACTTCATAAAACTTTTTAAAGGGGTCATTAAATAGAAAATCAAATCAATGCATGTACAAATTATAATCTTTTATACAAACAAATCTTCAAATTCAGGTATTTTTTTAAGCCAGATGCCCTTCTTTCTGCTTTGAAAAATATGGTTACTTAGCTTCACAGTGTATAATGGGGGAGTTGTACCCTGAGAAACTTTTTCCTGTCAAAACCTCAGTTACAAGAATAATGATTTCATTGGGAAGATGATAAATCAAGAGTTTCAGATGTCTCATTACAGTTTTTTTTTTTTTTTTTTTCCTGTAGGGATTTCAATAATAAGAGCTTTAAAAGTACCTGTGAAGGGGCGCCTGGGTGGCTCAGTGGGTTAAGCCTCTGACTTCGGCTCAAGTCATGATCCTGGGGTCCTGGGATCGAGCCCCACATAGGGCTCTCTGCTCAGTGGGGAGCCTGCCTCCCCCTCTCTCTACCTGCCTGTCTGCCTACTTGTGATCTCTCTCTGTCAAAATAAATAAATAAAATTAAAAAAAAAGAAGAAGTACCCATGAAGGTGTAGCCACAAAACCAAACCACATGTAAGCAAATTTATTCTTGGTTATGTCTGACTTCTTTGCCCCTGGGTTCTGAGATCAGCACAGCATTCCTTGTCTACCTTCATTCCTGT
This sequence comes from Mustela nivalis, assembly GCF_964662115.1. Lineage (NCBI taxonomy): Eukaryota > Metazoa > Chordata > Mammalia > Carnivora > Mustelidae > Mustela > Mustela nivalis. The sequence continues at coordinate 6,618,479 of NC_139035.1, read as the reverse complement.
CACACTGACCACAGAATGGCAGTCACAGACGTGCTGTGGGGACTGAGCTCTTGAAGCCACTGGTTCAGTCATTGTAACAGTGACTCACATGACTGAACCGTGTAATTACCGATGTCCACCTGCATGGCTCACTTCTGAAAATTTATGCTACAGGGTTTTCCTCTTGCCTGTTCTAGATTATTGAATAAAGAATTCCATAGAAATGCAGTTTTATTTTTCAGGCTGTCTAGTTCATCTTCTTTACTACTATAATATGAAAATCCCCATGCCAACAGGTGAAATCTTTTTTTTTTAAAGATTTTATTTATTTATTTGATAGAGATCACAAGTAGGCAGAGAGGCAGGTGGAGAGAGAGGGGGAAGCAGTCTCCCCGCTGGGCAGAGAGCCCGATGTGGGGTTTGATCCCAGGACCCTGAGGTCATGACCTGAGCCGAAGGCAGAGGCTTAACCCACTGAGCCAACCAGGTGCCCTTAGCAGGCAAAGTCTTAAAGATGTTCATTTATGACATCGTATGTCCTATAATTGGTTGCATTTTCCCACAAACAGTGGGATGCTCGGAGGCCATATCTGTGGACTTCTTTGAACACGAGGTGTCAGAGATGACAAAGAGGCATTATAATTACCTGACTGTATCTAATTCTGATCTTATTTTTTCCGTTATTTTTGTTTCTCTGGGATTTTCTGATCATTGAATGTTAGTGTATCTTTATCAGTGGCCCCATACATATTTAAAAAAATGAAACATCCAAGTAATAATTTAGATAAACTTCAGATGCATTTTTTAAAGCACAAGATGAAGTACAAACAATAAATAAAACCAAACTTCGGTAGAAATTTTGTGGGCAGACCAGCTGATTCTGTCGGTTTGCAAACTCAGGGGTCCCTGGCTGGGATCTGAAAATTGGCCTCGGGACACAGAAGGCAGAGAAGGGGGAGACAGCCGCCGCAGGTGACGGGTGGCAGAGGGAATAAGCCAGGGAGCTTACCTGTGGGGCTGGAGGCTTGATGGGGTGGCCGCCAGCCGAGGACGTTTCTGCCTCCGCCCTCCAGAATCTGGAAGTTTCCCCAGTGGTCTTAATGGGGTTCAGTCACGGATACCCTAGGTGGTCTGGATGCCACATTGCTCTCTCCAGGCTGCGTCCTTAAAAATGGCTCCCATTTGGGAACAGAGAGTGAACTATACCTTCCACGAACTTGGGGAGGTGGTGAGCCTCTGGCTGCCGGGAGCCTGCTCGTGGGTCAGCCTGTGGTCGTGTCCTCGTGATGGCCTCCTCCGACAGACCCCTGGAGAAACACTCTGATGCAGAAGCAAAGGAAGGAAGGGGTCTGGAGGGGTCTGGAGGGGTCTGTGCATTTGATGTGCTGATGTGCAAGTGGGGAGGAGCCCAGCGCTGCCCAGCAGACAGTCTGCGGCTTTTCCAGTACTTTCCCTGGAGGGTCCGGGCTGAGGGGGATCTGCTTGCTCCTCACTTAGGACTAGATGTGGTAACACAGCTGGGGGTTCCAGGAGGAGTGTGTCGGGGGGATTTCTTCTTTCTCTCTGTCTCTTCCAGCGACCAGTGAATTCAGGGATGAGGCTCCCAATGGTTCTGGGTGCGAGTCCTGAAGACTGTCTCTGAAGACTGTCCTGAAGACTCTCTGAAGAGAGTCCTGGGGGGACCTGAGGTCACCAGTGCTTTGAACAGTTCTGCGGTTTTCCTGAGAAATCTCATGGGTCTGGGGGAAGCTGAGCTTTGCTGGAAGGGCAGCAGAAGGATTCCTGTGCTCCGCTGGTAGAGCCTTATGGCCCTGGATGTCCGTGTATTTAACAGTGCAGAGTAGGGGGTACCCGGAACGGCATAAGGAAAGAATGAAGAAGTCATCATTGTTCCAAGTCATCCTGTTTGCCTGGAGAAGTAGGAAAAATTGTATTTTCCCCTAATCAGTTTATAGACAAGCCCCCCATCGCCATGTGTTGTGTGTGTGTGTGTGTGTGTGTGTGTGTACTTGAGGGTGACTTAAACACATCACGATGGCTTGTGAGAAGAATGTTGTCCGGCAACATGAGGAGACACAGGCACAACAAGTCTTAGATCTGAAATCCTTGCATGATATCTTGGAGTCGGCCCAGTGGTCTCTGTGTAAAGGTTGCCAGTGACCCAAATGGAGAGAGAACCTCTTGCCAACAGGCATATGTTGCTACTTTCCGATAGTAATGAAGGGAGTGTCAAACCAGATTTGTTTGGGAGCAGTTTCAGCGCGTGCACCTGTGTCCGGGAGGACGTCACATGCACGTGCACGACGCCCTGAAGCTGTTCGGCTCCTTTCAATTTTCCCTTCTTCCAACTCTCACACTGTCAACGTAAAAATGTAAAAACTCGTTTGCTGTCCTGCGGTCATGTTGCAATCCCGTATGTACAGCTTCGTGCATGTGGAGAGTCCTCTGGAGACTTTAGTTGGCAAAGTAGTTCTCACTGTGTGTTTTTTCTCTTCTTCTTTCTGGTTTTATTGAGATATAATCGACATACAGCACTGGGCAAGCTTAAGGCGCACTGTCCTGATCTGCTCTGTGTTTATGTTGTGAGATGATTATCACAGGAAGTCGAGCTCTAACTTCCATCGCTCACACAGTTACACGTTTTTTCCCTTTTCCTTGTGATGAGGACTTTTGAGACGTGCTCACTTAGCAGCTTTCGCATGCGCACGCTAGTCCTGGGGGCTGCAGTCCTCTCGTTTTCCATGTCCCAGGACTCACCTGTCTTATGACCGGAAGTTTGTGCCTCTTTACCTCCTTGGCCCAGGCCCCCTTCCCCTGCTCTCTGCCTTGGCAACTACAAAGCTGATCTCTGTTTCTATGGCTGGTTTTAAGAGTCCATACCTGAGTGAGCTGATCCAGCGTTTGTCTCTCTCTGGCTGATCCACCTCACCTGGCCACGTGCCCTCAAATTCCATCCACGTCATCGCAGGTGGTGGGACTTTCCTTCCTCTGTCACTGGACAGTGAGCCACCACCTGTGCACACACACCGCGTCCCTTCCACCCACCCGTCTGCCCGTGGAGACCCAGGCTGTCACCATGTCCTGGGCACCGTGAACAGCACTGCAGTGAATGTGGGGTTGCAGCCATCCCTTGGGATAGGGACTCTGTTTCGTTGAGACACACGTCCACAAGGAAGTCCCTTGACCACATGGCAGCCCATCCCTACTTCTCCACACGGTTCTTTGTAGTGGGTGCACCAACCCCCATTCCTACCAGCTGTGCACAAGGCCTGCCCCATGTCCTCCCCAGCTCCTGCCATCTCCCTGTAATGATGACAGCCATTCCACCAGGTGTGAAGGGACACCTCACCATAGGCCTTATCATCTCCTTAATATCCAGGGATGCTGAGCTCCCTTCTGTGCACCTGCAGGTCACCTGGATCTCTTCTCTGGAGAAATGTCCACCAGTACCGCAGGACGTCTGTGAACTTGTACATATAAGGATCCTCTGCTAGTCTGCATCCCAGGGATAACTCACTAAGAATTACTTGAAAAGAGCTGAGAGCCTTTGACCTCCAGTCTTACCTGTTGTGCTCAGGGGCAGCAGGAAGGCCTCGCACTATAGTGAGTAGAGATGACGTAGCGTTAGGGAGGTTGGACACACTGAAATAGAGACAGTCTTTGGTGTGTAAATGATGGTTTTCTCTTAGTTAATAGAATTCTTTTAATCTCTTTAGAGTCAGGTTGTTGATGGGGACATGGGAACATTAAAATATATGATGTAGAAGTTTCAAAGATGTTTACCAGTATTTTTCTTGAACCAGTTACCTTGTTGATAAAATTTACGGTCTTTTCTTTCATTCCTTTTTCTTTAAAATGTAGCTGTAGTTTTTTTTTTTTTTAAGATACAATCATATCTTTCTAGTAGACTGTGATGTGTTATAGTAGAAATACACATTACCCTTTTACCATAGAAAAAATATTAATTTCTACTATGATGAATTAGGTATATTTCATAAAGAAAAAACAATGAACTGAGCCTTACAAAATAGGTCAGATTGTAACCTAGACATATAATTTAGAAGAGGCCTCAAGGCAGGGAAAAATAGCCAGAGAGAATGAACATATTAGAAAGGGCCATATAAGTTAGTGGGCGACAGAAGGGAATGATGCCAGGAGCTGAGATCAGATTGCAAAGGGTTGTAATGATCACTATAACACAGTTTAGCCTTTCTTAAGCTTACGGTGGTGCTCTAGAGAAGAGCTTTTAGTTGGGGATGACCATAAGTTAGGAGGATCTTCTCAAACAGTGCAAAGGGTGCATGCATGAGAAGTCAGGAGGTTCAGTGATGAGACCCTCCTAAAATCCCCAGGTGGGTACTGAGAGCACAAGTTACACTGTTTGCAGAGAAAATGGGGGAAAAGGGGCCTGGCTTATATATGAGCTCTAGAACCAGTGGGTGGTGATAGAAAGGCAACCATAATTGAGGTTATAAGGGAAAAACAGTTCTGGGTTTCTGCTTCTGTATCCAATCTTTTGCATTCCAAAATGTCTCCAATCAGGGCACCCGGTATTTAAAATATTAACTATTATAGTTACCTATTTGAAGTGGGCAAGCTGGTGATAAGTGGCTAGAGAGTGAGTTTAAAGTTAAAGCTCATTTATTTCTCTGTTGAGCCATTATACGAGTGTGCAAAAGCAACTCATCCTCGTTACCCTCATCACGACCGTGATCATCATCCGACAGCACTGGAGGCTGCCTGTGCGGACCGCCACGCAGTCCCCACCTCGCCGATTGCTCATACTAACCCTTCGGGCACTGTGATCGTACCCGTTTTACACATGAGCTATATGAAGCTTGGGGAAATTGAAGAGTTTGTGGAGGGCTGCAGGTAGTAAATGCAGAGCTGGGCTTGGGGATCAGGGAACGTGGGCTTCAAAATATTACACTGCCTGTCATTTTGCGAGGAGAGTCCATCAAGAATAGGTTAAATTCTTCTATTATGAAGTCCCAGAATCTGTCTAAATTATTTGGGCACATTATGACTGTTTCATTGGAGTGTGGGGTATATTTGAGGAAAGTTGGAACCCGGCAGGTTGCCTGGCATCCGCGGCTCAGAGAATCAGGACCTCAGACAGCTCCCCGCCCGGTCCTGATTGGTAGAGGCCTCTGGCTGGCCTCTTCCTTTGCCTGCCTTCTGCGGATTGACTTTCACCCTGTCCGTCTTTACTTTTCCTTCTTCCTCGTAACATTAAGTTACACTGGCTCACTCTCCTGATTCTGGAACTCTGAATTTTTGAGTTCGGATCTGATTGCCTAGTTTATCTTTGAATATTTGGGCATTGGTTTGTCATGGCCTAATCTGTGCAATGGCCCTCCTCCAGTGAGGGCTCACTTGTTGACCCTATACTTGGACCTGGTGGGGGGAGGGGATGGCGTTACGCCTGCTCTAGGCCTGCCGCTCAGCACGGGGGCTGGGTAGCAGAAGCTCAGACGGGTACCTCTTTGGTTTAGAGGAGGTAGATGGTGTGTCTTGCGAATGCATCACTATTTAAATGAAAGAAATTGTTACCGCGTCTACTGGTATTTAAAACATTGTGTAGGCCTCCTGGGTGGCCAGTCGGTTAAGCGTCTGCCTTTGGCTCATGTCATCATCTCAGGATCTAGGGATGGAGTCCCCTGTCAGGCTTCCTGCTCAGTGGGAGTCTGCTTCTCTCTCTGCCTGCTGCGCTCTCTCTCTCTGACAAACAAATAAATAAAAATCTAAAAAAAAAAAAAAAAGCAAAACATTGTGTATTAGCCAGAACGTGGTATATTTATTCATTACCACTTACTATGTTTATAGGAACATAGTAACAAGAAATTTTATATTATCACAGAATCAGATGCTTCCCTTAAGAAAAAAAAAAAAAAACCCTTCTTTTATTTCCAAGTGAAAATATCACAGCAGTTGGGGGAGTCTGTAGTGTACACAGATAAAAATGATATTTAAATGATTAAATCAAATAATCAGAATCCCTTGGTCTTTGTTTTCCACCTTGATAAAATTTATGTATCTGTTTCTAACTGTCAAAAGAATTTAGAACTCATTTTATTTCCCAGCCCGACCACATTGATTTCTGTCCTTCAGAGTATTACAAGGCTGCCGTATAAAAATTCAAGGTCTGTGCAGTATCTGTGATTCTATTTTCATTTGTCTCTCAGGTGGGAATTCATGAATTATAATATCTTTAGCCTGCATTATATAGAATATTTTGCTAAGAAAAGGTAGGGCCATTGATGATAGGACCACATAGGGCTGACACATCACTATGGTACCATCTAATAGGATTACCAAAATTAGCATCTTCAGTAGTAATTATGTTGGTATTTATCTCTTAATGCCAGGAAAGCCTTAGAATTTTCTGAGGTTGGAACTTAAAGAATGTCTGAGGAATTGCTTAGCATCAAGACTCACAGTTCACCCGTAAAGGGCAACTCGTGCGGCTGATAATTAAATTGAGGAAGGCGGCTAAGAGGACCCTCCCAGTTCAGCTGAATTTCTACATGTAGGATATTCAAACATCAGACTTGTTCATGATCTTTCTTTATATGAGCAATAAATAAATGGCAGGCAGGCTGTTATCTGTATGCACTAAGGATGTCGGTTATAGGGAGAACCCAGCCCCCAGTATCTTATAGCCTCTGAGCTTATCAGATAATGGTAGGGTATGTGCGATCATGCAGAGAAATGAAATAATTCTGGAATGTCTTCAGAGCAATTATTTTAAGTGATCCTGTTACTTGCTTGTAGTTCTGTGCTTACACACCTACCGTGTGCCAGCTGCTGTGGAAATCTATAAAAATGGGTAAGATGGGACAGAGGTGGGAAGAGTGACATAAACCAGAAAGGTGAGCATGCGGAGGATGGAGACCTCACGGTCAGGTGGCAGGATCTGGCAGGGTCTATAGAGAAGGGCTCCGGCTGAGTTAGGTCTGAATAGTTGGGAGGAGGGAATGGTGCCCGTGTGGGGGTGGTGGGGGGAGGAGAACAGATGGGGAGGGGCAAGAGCGTTCCGAATGCTCAGTGGATCTTTCTGGGATGAAGCGCTGCGTTTGCAAGGGACGCGGATAATCCGTGAAGGAGGAGAACTAGAGTCAGCTTCTGGAGAGCTTGAATTCTGGAGCAGAGGCTTGGACTTCATTCCACAAATAATGAGCGAGAATTCTACACTTGGAATCAGGGACACGTTTTTGAGCTTTAAGAGGTCTAATCCTGCTGCTGTGGGCAGAATATACTACAGATGATTATTTAGGATTACGGTTACCCTAGGTCTGGTTTGTTCTTTACGGTTGGTAGTCAATACACGATGTGTTGGTAATCCTCGGAATAGAAGCAACCACTTCTCCTGTCTTCTGGTTGTCACGTGTCAATGACAGGGTTCCAGGGTATGAAGTCACAGTCTTGGGAAGAACAGTTTGCAAGAATTTGCACTGAAGCAGTTAAAAATCTGGCTTGTGATTCTGAATTAAGCGGAGTGTTTTTCATTATGTCTTTGGAAAGTAAATCTCATGGATTCACCCAGCTTTGTATTTTTGGAACGACACGGAGGCATAGTCGCTGGCTGAGGTGCGAGAGAGGTTGGGTTCGAATCCAGCTGTGCCCTGTGAATCGCTGGCAAGCTGTGGAGACAAAACGACCAGTCGTGCTTAGGTTTTTAATCCAGAGACAACTTTGTTTGGGAGACAGGAAGGACAATAATGTTTAAAGGGGAGACAGCAAATGTGAGCTCTGCTATTCCCAAAAATTGGATCCAAAAGAGTTTCTTCCTGTGGTGGTACCATTTAAGGGGAAATCGACTCCTCCCACCCCCAATTTGGGATTTGGGCAATAATGAATTAACAGGAGGTTTAAATATTATAAAATCTTCACGAAATTCCCTCTTCTCGATTTAGACTTCTTGCAGGGAGCAGCAGTAAGCATGTCCTCCAATCTTCCACTGTGAGCCCATGCTAATAGCTGTGGGGTTTGCCATTTCCTGTCGTCTGTTCAACTTCCAGAACATTGGAAGTGTTCGCACTGATCATATTACTCAGGTAATTGTCCAGTCCAATCTTTATCTTGCTTTGTATGGTAAACACAGCTGCGTTTTAATTTAATACATTGTTGGAACAGAGAAGGCTCATCCCTATGCCCCGCACCATCCCTTTTGGCTGCTGCTACCGAAAGTGCCTGCTTTGGTGCCCCTTGAGTCTAACTGTATATCCTCTTCTGTCCCCACTCATCTCTGTGGAGAGGACAGGCACTGTCTCTCTGCCCCGTATCCCAGTGCTTAACACAGAATCTGGACCCTGCTGCACCATCAATTAAGGTTTACCGAACAAAGACTATTAATTAAATTAATGTATTGCGTTAGCACAAATAACTCGACATAAATAACTTTTGAAGGTGTCAAAACATCTAGTTAGTCTCACTGCTCTAGTCAGAGAGGCAGTCACTTAAGTGTGAGAAAGAACAAAAGTCAGTCATTTGCTTAAATTATGGAAATGTCACAGCTGATTGCTCTTCATTCCTCTCCTTATTCAGCAGGCTCTGTGCTAAGTCCCCTGGGAATTACCCACTTTCTGGAGTTAGTACAGGGGTTAAGTGCTCACCCTCCAGTGCATAGAAGGCTGACTGTTAAACATGAAGGATGAACTTTTATATCATACTGGGGAGCCCAAAAGGCTTCCCAGAGAAGGTGATACTGAACTTTGCAGGGACACTAGGAGTTGGTTGCTTGAAGGGCATCCATAGGGGAACATGACAACCAGAAAGGCCCGGAGTTGGAGGCAGCATGATGCTTTCGGAAGCCACAGATAGTTTGGCACTGCTGGGAGAAGGCTAGGAGAGTAGTTCGCTTCTTTCGGACATTTAAAACTTTTTAAAGCAGAAATTAATCATAAAATAATCTCTTGAAGATATTGAGCAAGTGAAATGAGATAAATTATGTTCTCTTTTCATTTATTCTATTAAAAATAAAACTTTCTTGGGGTGCTTGGGTGGCTAAGTCAGTGAAGTGTCCGACTCTTGATTCCAGCTCAGGTCAGGGTCTCATGAGATCAGGGCCTGGTTGGGCTCCACACTGGCTGTGGAGCCAGCTGAAGAGTCTCTCTCCTGCTCTCCCCCACCACCCACTATGCTCTCTCCTCTCTCTCTCTCAAAAAATAAAAAAACTAAACATCTAAAAAATAAAACTCACAGCTACTTGCTGAATTAATAAAATGATCTTTATGAATCAAAAATTAAAATAAAAAAATAACAAACATTTCTCTAAGTCAGAGGTAACACATAATCATTTTGAAAACTTAGAGAAGATAGATAAGACACTACCCATAATCCCTACATTTGGAAACACCACTCTCATTAATTGGTGTATTTTCTGACAGATTTTAAAAATGTCAACATTTAGCAGAAATAACTAACAGTAATACTTTGATGTGTTCCTATAATTTTTTTTCTTTTGTGTCAGTACTTTGTATCTGCATTTCATGGTTGTAGAACATGGCAAACATCAAAGGGAAGTAATAAATCACCATTACGTAGCTTTTATTTTAGAAAGGGATGAGTTAACATTTATCGGCAACCTACTAGGTTTTCATATTAAATAATTATCGGTCAACCAAGTTCAAGTTGCCAGAGGAACCCAGACTGCTATCTCTAGGAGATGAGAAGTGCCTGTGGGTTCTTCCCCTTGTGTATTGATTTCTTGTCGTTGCTCTAGTTCCTCACTGAATCGTTTTAGCAATCCGATGAACCATTTGAAAAATCACGGATGACCCAGATGTCTTACTGGAGGAGTGATTTATGGATCAGTGCCTTTCATTTGATCATCTGTTTCTACCTTCTGTGTTTAAAAAAAGTCAAATGCCATGCATTTTTAAAGGGTTAAGCCTATCTGGGATTTTAGAAATGAAGCAGATAATTGAAAACCAAATAGTTCTTGCTTTAAAATGATTAAAAAAGAATATAAATGTTGATTATTTCTACTTATAAAATAACCCTTCCATTCTGAAAGTCCACATAATGGAGGCACTTAAATGCTGGCAAGTGCACACATCCACCTGAGGATAGTTTAAAATGCCATCAAATATAAGAAGTGATTTTAAAAGAAGAGCGCCCTTTGAGGCCATTCACTTGATACATTCCAACCAAGTCTGATTTTTTAATGTGAAATATTACAGATGTGTATGGTTTTGTTGTTAAATTTTATTATGAAAACTGTGGCTACTTCTATTAGTGTTCGATGGTTGGATTTCAGCATTGACTTCATCTTGGTTGGCCCTTTCCCATCAGAACGTTATGCTTTGGCTGTATGTTCCAGGGTGTGAGGGACTATGCCTATGAGATGGAGACATACGTACTCTATGAGGAGTAAACATCGTGCTCTAGCTTTCCGTGGAGAAGTTGGACTGGGTCTCCTGTAACATCAGGAAAAATGGCAGAAGATTGGGTCATCCTGTAGAATACACAGAAGGGATATAGTTTCTACAGGGAAGACGAGGCCTTGGAAATGAATCTCAGAAGAACTGGGATGACATATGAATCAGTGTTTACTGCCAAATGTTATCTTCTGCTTTGGCAGAGGCGATGGTGGTATTATTGTCCTTGTGAGATATGTTCAGAGCCTAAAAATATATTCAACAACAGCAACTGAGGAGTGGCCAAGAAGCAGAAGTCTGAAACCTTGGTAATCCAAGGAGGTACATGGATAATGTCAACCATTGAGATGTTTGTTTCATGATGTTTTCTAAAGGGTGCATGCTTGTGCTCGTGGATAGCCACTGATGGTCTCTCCTCCCCAAACTCATCATCAGAATCCTGGGTGGGGTGGGCATGTGATCCTCTGTGTGGTGGGTTCCTGGGTAAGAAGCTTGGCTCAGGATTCAGGTTTGATTCAGCTGAAGAGTTGACAGCAGCCTCCCTTGGGCACATTGAGATACCTAAGAAGAGACAAAAGTACAAAGTAAGAGGCAGGTCTTTACCCTACATTGGGCTCTAGGTCATTCTAATGAGTTGTTTACTGGCGACCAGTCATGTTCTGGAGCTGGTCACCCATTGTTAAGTTCTCAGGAAGTTGCTGTGTTGGTTGTCAATAATAATTCAGGAAGTTACGGTAAAAGGAGGTAATGGATACTCAGAATGCATCGATTCTTTGTTGTTTTCCCACATTTTATGATTATCTGTGCTCCAAAGGTTATTTACATCTTGTAAATAAACTGCTCCTCCCTTCCCATCTCTGGGTTCCCTATTCTACATTGGAAGCTTGAAATCAACCACTTTGGGAACATTTGCATTATAGAAATCAGCAAACAGTATAAATCAGCACTTGCTTGATTGTTTTTTTCCGCTGTCTAGACTTCAGAAAGTGATTGAGAAAACATTAGCAATGCAGATGTAAACTTAAAAGTGCCTTGTGTCTATAGCTGTTCCATCATAAGCAGCCGAAAAAGGGGGCTGTTCTCTGGATATTTGAATATTGTTACTGAATCAATGAAACAAAGTGGCTCCCATCATCGATAAAGAAGTAAGATTTGGACATTCATCCTCATTGTTTTACTTTTGTCTTACTTGTTAATATAAACAACAACAACAAAAAAACAACCAGCATTCATGCCATGTGCAAAATTAAGACTGTAACTTTATTGGGAAAGGAGTTATAGATTGGGATGCAACTCCATTTGCCAACTCCTAGTTGAATTGCAGCCATGGTTGGTTGGCTATGGGTACAAGAATCAGGTGGAAACCAGTATAAGCATCTTGGGAATATCAATTGGCTATACAGAATTTACAATAAAGAGGCATTGTCTATTTCATTCTTGGTAAATTGCGTGGTACACATTCTTAATATCAGTGTAATAAACTTTATTTTTTGAGCATACATTTTTATGTTGATATACACATACTTCTTTTGGAGGGCTAATTATTAACCATTTGTTAGCACAGCATTGCCAGACTAGTTAACCATTTGTTAGCACAGCATTGCCAGACTGGTTAACCACTTGTTAGCACAGCATTGCCAGACGAGTTAACTATTTGTTAGCACAGCAGTGACAGACTAGTTAATCAGTTGCTAGCACAGCATTGCCAGACTAGAAGCCAGCAGCAACACCACCTACCCCTGAACCTTCCAAGTTTGAGGCTATTTATGATACAGTGGAAAAGTCCTTTCTCCTCTTTCTTCTTGATGATTAGAAATCTGTTTCTTGGACATAAGGCTGCCAGTCTGTCTAGGATGTTAATATTCTTAGGAGAAGTGACACATTATCTCTCATTAGTCATTCACGTCATAGTATGCTTGAATTGGTCATATCGCTACATTGATTAGAGAGGCAGGGATATTGGTGGAGTTCAGAACGGGGATCAATTCAATCAAAATTGAATTTTTTCCGCTTCCATATTTTGTCCAAGGCCAGAAAGGATTTTAGAATTAGAGTTTTTTATGAGCACAGCTCTCAGAAGAGTTTACATCCCTTGTGGGATAGTGGTCTTAAATAGTTTGCTGCTTTTATCAGGGTCTTTTCTGGTCATCCTGTTGTGTGTGGATAGTCCACAGCTCCAGAGAGGGAGGAATAATTAGGTGGGAATCGTCTGTATTGTTGGAGATGTATTTTAGCTGAATTATCAAATAGAGATCCTGTTAGAAAATACATTCAAATCTTTGGTACCATGAGAAAGTGACTCATTGTTGAATATTGACACATTTTTTTTTTCTAACTGTTAAGTTTTTGATATATTTTTTTTCCTGTTCTGAAGTTTTAAGACAATAACGTTTAACTATTTTCAGGCATCAGACAGTTAACAAGAGGAGAAATGCAAAAACTCGAGAAGGCCACTTTACTTAGTTAAAAAATATATGTAAAGTCAAATCATAAAATTCCCCTGATAAATGAAACAAGGTAGTGGATTGTAAGATCGACCACTGTTAAATTTATTCATTTTTAATTTAAAAATCATTTTATTTATTTATTTGAGAGAGAGATAGTGAGAGAGAGCACGAAGGGGAGGGTCGGGAGAGGGAGAAGCAGTCTCCCCACTGAGCAGGGAGCCTGATGGGGGGCTCAATCCCAGGACCCCAGAATCATGAGCTGAGCCCAAGGCAGATGCTTAACTGAATTGAGCCACCCAGTTAGGTGGAATCTTGGCTACTACTAAGTCGACTTTGATTTCTAGGGCCCCTCCATCTGCCTCTCAAACAGTGCTTGCCACCATCTGACTCTCCAACAGTTAAGGTTTACATTAAAACCTCAAAGTTATTCTTGATTCTTTCCTTTTCTCATCCTGTGTTCAGTCCGTCAACAAGTTCCCTGGGCTCTACCTTTAAAAGACGTCACGACTCCCTCCACATTAAACCATCCCATAGCGATCACTGTCCTCCCTTGCCCATACTGTTGGTAGAAACAAAGAAAGTACTTCCTGTGGTTAGTAATCTCGTGATCATAGTTCTGTAGTCAAAGTTCCAATGGGAGGCTCAAAGTTAATATTTTATGGTGGTCCTGGTCAGGGTGAAGTTCACTTTTGAAACCTTTAATTTTTCAAACTATCGAATGTTCCTCTCTTTCCTGCTGGAGGAGAGAGGCTCAGAGCTGTCCTTGCTCAGCGGCTTTGCCGCTGTGTGTCCTCTTCCTGACCATCGGGGGCTATGGACATTGGGGAGGGTATGTGTTTTGGTGAGTGCTGTGAAGTGTGTAAACCTGGTGATTCACAGACCTGTATCCCTGGGGATAAAAATATATGTTTATAAAAAATAAAAAATTATATTAAAAAAAAAAAAAAAAAGAAATTCCAGTATAAAAAAAAAAAAAAAAAAGAGAACCGGCTGATTTTCTGTTAACCATCTTGCGGCTCTATTTTCCATTTTGGGGACACATTGCACAATATAGTCAGTTCTGCTGTAACACTCATTTGAAGTCACAAATCAATTCCAAGGCAATGGCTACATTAGTAGTTTGCATAAACGACATTCATTTGTGAGTAGATTAAGAAAACCACCCAGCTCAACTGAGCCTTGTAGAAACTCACAAAATGTACTTCTCAAACCTCTACTGACTACCCCAGGGCTCAGGCCTGTGTGACGGACCATACCCACGTCTATCTGGTGGTCTCATTTCCCGGCTGCAGGCAGCCCTCTCCCCGCCGCTTCGCAGTAACTCCCAGTTGTCACTTGGCCTTTCCCCCTGCCCACTTGCTTTAGCCACTCAACGTTCACTCTTTTTCCAGATGGAGACTAGCTAGGTATTGTCCGTACTAGAGTGTGGATGTATTTCTTAACCGATTAACATGTGAAGACCCGTGCTACCATTTTTATTATGTTCATATCTTTGTTTTCCGTGTGTCACAGATGAAGTGCTTGAGTAGTGTGTCCTTACCTATGTTTGCCTCCCAGAAGCGCTGTGAGTTTTTTATTGTGCAATTTTGCGGTGTGCATGAGTTTTAGGAATACTAAGCTGTGTGTTTTAGCAGAACTAGCTGGTTTCGAAGGGGACCAGCAAACAGCCTGTAGTAAGGTATGTTATGGTCATGTTGTGCTCTGCCACAAGTAGCTTCTGTATTTGTCATCTCACTGTTTTCATAGTTCTTTTTTTTCTCATGTTTCTTTTCTTTTCTTTCTTCCTTTCTTTCTTTTTCTTTTTTTTTTCTTTTAAGATTGTGTTTATTTTATTTGACAGAGAGACACAGCAAGAGAGGGAACCCTAGCAGGGGGAGTGGGAGAGGGAGAACCAAGCCTCTGGCCGAGCGGGGAGCCCAAAGCGGGGCTCGATCCCAGGACCCTGGGACCATGGCCTGAGCTGAAGGCAGAGGCTTAACGACTGAGCCACCCAGGCGCCCTTTCATAGTGGTTCTTTGAGGGACATATTTTATATGTGAAGAATCAAAAGTTAAGAGTGCTTAATTTTTGTCTGAAATTAGAATGACTGTCAGCCCCAAGCTCTGCCCTACCCACAGTTCTTCTGCCCCACCAGCACCGTGGGAATCAGATGAGAGGCTGCCGGCTTGTTTCTTTGATCACCATCTTGCAAATATGCTTTCAATGTCCCTCTGTGAGGAACAGATTTCTGAGGGCCAAATGAACACCTTTGACTGAGCAGTGGGTTTTAAAAAGGCAACATAGGAATGTTAAATGAAGGATTTTAAAATTACAGCTAATGGGGCACTGGGTGGCTCACCTGGTTAAGCATCTGCCTGCGGCTCAGGTCATGATCCCAGGGTCCTGGGATCGAGTCCTGTGTCGGGCTCCTTGCTCAGCAGGGAGGCTGCTTCTCCGTCTGCCCCTCCCCTTGCTGGTTCTCTCTCTCTCTCTGACAAAGAAATAAATACGGTCTAACAACCGACCAGGTAGGAAAGAGCATTTCTGAATTGGGCAGGGGAGGGTTGAAAGACCCCGTGAAGTTGCTGTGCTCGCCGGTCACTCCTCTACGTTCCCTTCATGGTAGTCACTGGGCCCTCGGGGATTTCATGGTGCTGTGACTTTGTCCTGGATTTCGGTGACCTTCTTGACTTTATGGGAGGTCTATTGGTGAAAAGTACATATTCCCCACATCCTGTTGCAGGTCTCTTTCTCTCTCTCTCAACACACACACACGCGCGCACACACACACACACACACACACACACAGACTCACCCTGCTTCTTCATCCAGGCTTAATTTACATTGTTTCCCAAGAGAAATATGTGTGATGTGTGGTGGGAGTTGGTTGACTCAACTAAAGGAGAAGATGGGTTTGGTCTCAGGGGTCAACTTCTCAGGTTCTTGGCTTTTTCCATGAGGAAAACCATCGGTTTCTTGTTCTCCTTAAAATTAATGTTAATTCTTTTTCTACAAATGTAAAGGTCTACCTTTTAGACATCAGGGAGCAGCAGTGCTATCTGCCTTAGGACTGTACCTGATCAACTTGTAACGGGATTCCTCACAGGACAGATCCTTGGTGTTTTGGGGCGGGATGTCTCTCTCTCCTTACTCTGGAATGGTGTCAGATTTGGGGGGGTAGCATTGACCGTGGTGTTATAGCCCAGCTCACTAGAGTTCTTAAGAATACTTAGGCCAGTGTGACAAATGGGTTTTTTCAGACCGAGTTAATGAGAACGTGAGTGAACTCTGTGCGGTGGACAGTCCTACTGAGGCAGCCGGGCAGTTCTGTGAATCTTTGCTCTTCTGATTCCCACGTGAAGTGCGATGCTGTCATGTGAGATTGATTCTAACATTTGCATTTTGCCTTGTCTCTTATGCCAAAGAAGCAAATGCCACAATCTGTATCCTTTTCCATGCCTCCTTTATAGGAAAATGCACTGTAAAGTGTAACATGATAACATCATGTTCCTCAGACCTTTGGTATCGTGCTGACTTGACCGCGTACAGCGTTCTAGTAATTCTCCAAAAGAAGAGTGTATTGTCTACGTTTTCTGTATCCACTGGCACACGTCCGGTGCCTGCCGTTTAATGCCAGATGCCGTGGTGGCACTGAAATAATTTTTTTCGATCGTGAACTGTCTTTACAGCAGCCATGACCGAGGTGATAGGATGATTTCTGTTCCTCGAGTTGCTGATTCCTGCCATCTTCTGTTGCATGCTTGCACACCTTGAATGTTCCAGGAGAGGTTTTGGCAACAGAAGCGAAAGAAACAAAATGGGCACTTCTGGGGCTGGTTTCCTCGGGGACGCACTCGCCGATTCCGCTGGACACAGGAGGTGGCGGTCCTCAGCGCAGAGAGGACAAAGGGCACCAGGTGCTTTAAGACCGGTCGCGCAATTTACATAATTCTAAACATTTTTGTTTATAAATCTGTACTAGGTAGCTTTCCCTTAATAAATCCCCGTCGTTCCTGTGCTATTTTTCTGAATGCGTTAAGCTCAGAGAACCCGCACACGGGGCGCCATGTGGATGTATGGTGTGGACCAGTGAACAGGCCTGGGGAACGAGCCAGGCAAAGCAGCCCAGGGTCGCGGCACCACGACTGGATTCCGGAGCTTCCATCCGGGCCATCAAAGAGCCCCGGGAGAATGGCAGCCGACCTGCCTGCGCTCTCACGGAGCCTGAACGCTGCTGCGCATAAGCCTCTCAGGAAGGGTCTCTCAGGAAATGGACCAGCCGATTAAAGAGTTGGCTTTGTCCCTCTGTCAGGCTGGTTGCTGTCATCTCTTCGGACAAAGGTCTGGAGTGGAGTGCTTTCTCCAGGTGCTTAGTCCACATCTCTGTAAAATCCTGAGGCTGCTTTGCTTTTGCCCCCTCCCTTACCCCTCCTTTTTTTTTTTTTTCTTTTAAGCAATTGACACATCAAAACTGAAATATGACAATGTAGCTGAATTTTGAGCTAATATTTTGGCGATTTTATTTTATTTTATTTTAAAGATTTTCTTTATTTATTTGAAAGAGACACAGTGAGAGAGGGAACACAAGCAGGGGGAGTGGGAGAGGGAGAAGCAGGCTTCCCACCGAGCAGGGAGCCTGACACAGGGCCAGATCCCAGGACCCCGGGATCACGACCCCAGCTGAAAGCAGGCGCTCAGGGACTGAGCCGCCCAGGCACTCTTGGCGATTCTATTTTAAATAGCAAAATGGGATCACAGCTCCTCCCGTCCTCAGCGGACTGCAAGGGGTTTGATTGGCAGGCCGGGCCGGCCTCGTTTCAACATTCTGGTCACTGTGCCCTGGGCTGCAGGCTGAAGCAAGCTTTGAGTGCTCCCTGCCCAGTTCTCCTCATCTCCCTAGCAACTGCGGGGCACCGTTGCTCTGTGGCGTCACTGCCTGCCACGGCCCTTGACAAAGAGTAAAGATCAGTGTGTCCCGAGTGATTCCTCATTTCACCTGGCTAAGGATGTGTGCGTCCCAATGCTCATCGAATCGTAGCAGGGAAGTCAGCCGGAGTGAGGTGAGGAGCTGAGTGTCGGCTTGCTGCTGACCTGTCCGCAAACACCTTCCCTTACTGCCTCCTGCATCGGCACCCTGAGGCCGAGAGGAGACGCGACCCTCGCCAGGGACCCCCGTCGAACGCTGTGCCGCTGCTCTGGGAAGACGTTCCATTCATTCAGTCATTCACTCCAGAGTATTGACTGGACACCTGCGGTGTCAGACACGGTGGGTGCTGCGAGACACGGCAGAGACACAAAGCAAACAAGGCTCGTGTCCCTGTGGAATTTCTGTTCCGCTGTAGAAACATTCATGTCTCGATGGAACTCAGAATAGGGCCCGGCAAAAGGCCTGCCGGTGATGGGTGACCAGTGACCAGCACCTTCTCATTAACCTCTTCTCACCCAGATTTTCATTTCGCTAAAGGACACCTAGGTCTTGGAGTGGTTTGCATGAAAGACTCAAGCTCTTTCCGCAGTTTGTCGAGATCCTTTGGTGAGTTAATAGGATTATAGTTGAAAGGCCTATTCACTGCCTGTGCTCATGGGAAGTACCAAGATAATTGATGCACTCAAAACAGTCTGATGTTTATTTTTATATAATATGCATTTGTTATTTCTCTCCCTTGGCACTGGGTTACACAGAATTTCCATTAGAATCTTCTTCAGCGTGGCGTTATTAATAGGTCAGTGAATTTAGGAAGTTTGCCTTTAACCACTTTTAAATTCGTGAGGTTGGAGTGGAGAGCATGTGCTTTCGGGGCTCACTCATGGTGTTTTGGATCTTCTCAGGATCCTCTCTAAAAATGACTCATTCAGTAAATTGCAAATAGAGATTGGACAGGAACAAGAGCATTTTCTATGGTCACTCTTATAACCAAGCTGCAAAAAAAATAATACCTAAACCATGGGAAGCACAGTAGAATTTTTCAATAAAAATCTATTCAAGCAAAACACACCTAACAGGTGAACAAATACTGATTTGCCTGTCCAGGGCTTTGATTTCATTTGTGCAGCTTTTCTCCTTTACAAACCATCTCATTACCTTGTTCATGTGCTATGAAAGGAAACACTGTGACAACCTGTCAGACAACATCTCTTTGGCCCGTTAACCTCTTAGGTTCTAAGCTGGGTTCCCAGGGGTGTGTGTGTGTGTGTGTGTGTGTGTGTGTGTGCGCGCGTGTGCGTGCGTGCGTGTGTGTGGGAAGAGAAGGGAGAGAGAGAGAGAGAAAGGCTGTGTTGTACTCTTGTAGTTAATCGGGAAACAAATTAATCTACCTTCTCTTTATTCTGACCTGAATTCCACGCTTCAAGACTCATAAACCATTTCCATCCTCATTTCCACTGCTTAGTTACAGTGACGTTAGATGACGTCACTTTACTGGTCTTCATCTTTTTCTGAGCAGGATGTTTGTCAGAAGACCTTTGGGACTCATCCAGTTACCAGATTATTTTATTCCTTTTATAAATGTCTCATGAGCCATGTCTCGCACAGGGGTCTCAGCATGTGCCCTGTTAGCTTCGGGCACACTCACTGATGGCTTTGGCCATTTGGAGCCAAGGGAAACATGGTGGTCACTGAGACGGAAATTGATCTAGAAACTTGAGGTTGACAATGACATGGGGTTGAGCACCAGTTTTATATTAATGCTTGTTTTTCTGGTTTATGGGTTTTTTTTTTTAATTATTAGTAAGTTTGAGGAAACTAGTCAGTGGGAATAGAAGCGCTGGAAAAAATACATACATTTGTAAATTATTTCATTAAAACTTAGAAAAGGAAATTAGAGAAAACAGTTAAAAACTCCCAAGAGAAAGTGCCAGAGAAAACATGAACTATCCTCGGAGAAATTAGGCAATTATACCACTCATATCAGAAGGTCTGAACATCTTAGAACCTTTAAATAATATACCAGATGAGGTTTATTGTAAAATTTGGTTGTTAGATAATGGAACAATTATTTTTTGATAGGTCAGGAACATTACAACAGACGTAATTACTACAATTAGTTATTGTATTTTAATTCATAGCATACCTAAATACAGGTAATAATGAGTGTTGGCAATAGCGGGCAGTTAAGTACGTACATTTTTTTTTTTTTAAGATTTTATTTATTTATTTCACAGAGAGAGAGATCACAAATAGGCAGAGAGACAGACAGAGAGAGAGATGAGGAGAAGCAGGCTCCCTGCTGAGCAGAGAGCCCAATGCGGGACTCGACCCCAGGCCCCCAGGATCATGACCTGAGCCGAAGGCAGAGGCTTAACCCACTGAGCCACCCAGGCGCCCCAAGTACGTACATTTTTGACACTGCATTCCCAAGACCTCCTCAAATCTCACATATTTGCAAATACATGATTTTCTCAGTCTTCCTCATGTTTTATTTTCAAGCCAGTGCCATAACTATTAGTAATGTTCACTGCCATCTTTTGGAAGTAAACAGCTGTATCTTTAAACAAACTGCTTATTAGCAATAGCTAGGAAGCTTTGTTACAATTGGATACGTGGATGGTCAGTTCTCCCCTCCACACACTCTGCTCCTCCCCTACCTCCCCCTCTAGCTGAGTGCTTGGCATTTATACCCAGAACTCGCAATTCCTGCCTTAGCTCTGTCACACACTTTGAACATCAGGCACCTCTAAAAACCACAGTTCTAACCCGCTGAGAACTTTCATTGGCTGTACTTCCAGAAAGATTTAGAATCTGAAGCTTCTCACACTTCCATGGCTACACCTGGGTCTTAGCTGTGATGGTGGCTTCTTACCTAAGTCATGTTTCTTCCCTTGTCTTTTCTATGCCCTGCAATCAGTGATCCCATTAAAATGAAAATTCATCAAATGGTTGATAAATGCAAATTCCTCTTATAAATATATCCCAAGTAAGGCGTGCAGGAAAAGTGATAGAAAGCAAAGTATTATCAACTTGAGGTGATCATTAGTAAGCTGTCGCCGCCATAAAGGAAAACAACCCACATTCCTGCTGTTCCTCATGAAAGGGCTCTTCCTTCACCTGGGAAGTTCTGTCTGGAAGAATGGACCCCGCATCTGAGCAGGCCACTCGTTCTTATTACCGATGTACAGGAGACAGATGAGCACGGCAAGTGGAACCACAGACCTGCAACCGACAAAATACAGATGGTGGCGAACCCTACAGGACCAACAGCTCAGCTTCTCTTCTTACCGAGTCCCGACGAAAACAAGCAAGAAAATTGAGTTGTTGGGAGACCCGACGGATTAACAGGGGCTTAAGAGATATGAATGGTCGCAAAAGATAGATCTTCTGTTGATCCCTTTTCAATACACAAACTAAAGGAATTATAAGCTTACTAAAGAACTATGACATAATGTTATCCCCCGGCGCTGTTCAGGTTTTTAAGGATGCATCGGAGGTGAGGTGGTAAATATTTAACCAGATTTGAGTGTTTGTGGATTTCCCTGGGGCACCTACTCTCCCCATGGTCAGTTTCAAGTGTGCAAGCGTGAAGCCAGGGATCCTGAGTGGGACAGGTTCACACACTGGTGCTTGTAGGTGATATTTATATCGCAGTGGTGTTGGCCAAAAAAAAAAAAAAAGGTGCCTGTATCTCAGCAATTCCTCCTGAAATGCTTATGGTTGAAATGACACATCTTCTTTTAAAATGATGGGGCATCAGGGTGGGGTTAGGGAGTATAAATGAAACAGCATTTTAAAGATTATTTATTTATTTATTTGACAGAGATCACAAGTAGGCAGAGAGGCAGGCAGAGAGAGAGAGAGGGAAGCAGGCTCCCTGCTGAGCAGAGAGCCCGATTCGGGACTCGATCCCAGGACTCTGAGATCATGACCTGAGCCGAAGGCAGCGGCTTAACCCACTGAGCCACCCAGGCGCCCCGAAACAGCATTTTAGATGAAGTTTTAGTTACACTGGAGTTCCTTATACATTTTTCGTTACTTCCCATATGTTTTAAGTCTTCTAAAATAGAAGGGATTTTCAAAAGGACATCATTTCTTCTAACTGAAAGCCCTCCAGCGGCTTCCTAGCTGAGTAGAGCCCCGAGTCCTGCCTGTGTCTGAAAAGGCCTGCACCTGACTCTCTCCCTTCACTGCTCTCCTCACGTTGGCCTCCTTGCCAGTCTCGCTCCCTCCTTGAGGCCTTGGTACTGAGTGCTGTCTCAGCCCCGAATACTTTTCCCCCAGAGGACCGCAGAGCTCACTCTCTCACTTCCTTCAAGCCTTTGTTTAGATGCCTCTTTCCTAATAGGGGCTCCACATCATTCTCCATTCAGCCCACAGCCCCAGCCCAGCCCTTCTGATCTGTGGCACTAACCACCTTTTGTCATGTGGTATCACTTGCAGAGTTAAATCCATGTGAACTTTCCACACTTAGTTAGAACAGTGCCTGGAATGCAGAGGTTACTCAAAATAACCTTTTGAATGGAATGGATGAATGGACAGAAGTGCCATCCGTGGATGTCGTTGAATTTTCCTTCCCTTTGCTTGACTCTTCTCGTGTACAACCCACACTGGCTGCAACATTTAAAGTATGCTTTTGGAAGATGGAGCTGCTGGAAACACTTTTGCTCTTGATTAAAGTAGTGCATTGTGTTAAATTCTCCTAAAAAGGCCAATGTAAATATGTTTCTACACCAAAAAAAATGCAGAGGTAGAAACCTTCTAAGGGATGATGATATCATAAATTATCTTAAAAACAAAATCAATAAACCTTAAGAGGAAAAAGAATGACTGTTTGATTGGTTTACTTTCAAAACATCTGGGCCATTCTTTTAAGGGGTTTACAGTTTTGAGTTAGGATGGTGGCTCTTTTGGATTCTAGCATCCTTGCTTACATCAGAACGCACACAACCCCACCCTGGAGTCTCTCACAATACTGCAGCATGTGCTTGGGTGGCTTACCATGCTGCTTTTCCTACAAGTTCATTTGGAGAGGTTAGCCTTCAACCTCCTGATCCTTATCCGTAAGTGTTCAGGGGAACCCTGTGTAAGAATTTCAAGGAAGAACGAGTCATATTTTTTTGGACTTCCAGCAAACGCTGATAACTCTGAATGAACTCCCTTTATGTCATGGCTTAAGCAGAGAGCTCTGGAACTTGTTTGATATTGTCTGTCCTGTGTTGTAGTTAGGGTGCATGGGTCCAAATGCCGTATTGAGATTTCCCAGTGTTTGCATTGCTTCTTATTTCTGTGCAGCTTCCTTTGCTCCAGCAAACACGATTAGCTATTTTTAGTCATCCAGGAACAGGAGTGCTGCAGTGTAGAATGTGAGAACCATGGTTGGTTTTTTGCTTAAATCATAGCCAACTGATCGCTGAAGGGCTTCTTTTCATTCTGTTGCACAGTATTCAACGGGACGCTCAGACCTTGGCACGTGACATGACTAAAGAGAAAGGCTTAGGAAAGTATATGAAGCAATGGTCAAAATCATACATCCTCAGGAGAATGCGAATGGATGCACCAGTGAGATAATACTGCATACCTAGGAAGGTGCCCCAAATCCAAAACACTGATAATACCAGATTCTGACAAGGATGTGGAGCAACAGGAATGCCCTTTTCCTGCTGGTGGGAATGCAGGATGGTGAATTCACATGAGAAGACAGTTTGGTGGTTTCTGACAAAACCGAGCACAGTCTTACCATACAGTTAACTAACACTCTCCTTGTTATTTACCCACACGCCCTGAAAACTTCCGTCCGCACAAACACTTGTGCAAAGATACTTACAGCAGCTCTGTTCATCCTTGCAAAACTTGGAGGCAGCCATAATGTCTTTCAGTAGGTGGATGAGCAGATGAACTGTGGTATATCTAGACGGTGAAATAGTATTCAGCACGGAAAGGAAATGAGCTATCAAGTTATGAAAAGCCATGGAAGAACCTTCCATGCGCATTACCAAGTGGACAGGAGACAAGCTGAAAGGGCTACATCCTGCATGATTCCAACTGTTGGACATTCTGGAACAGGCAAATGTGTGGAGACTGTAAAAAGCTCATTGGTTGCCAGGAGTTAGCGGGGTGGAAACATCAACAGGCGGCACTCAGAGGATTCTGAGGATGGTGAAATCCCTCCACATGCCCCTGTAATGACACCCACAGGTCATTGTACATCCATTAGGACCCATAGAACATACAGCATCAAGAGTCAACCCCTAATGGAAACAGTGGGCTTTGGGGTGATGCTTCTGTAGGTTTCCCAGTTGTAACAAATGTCCTATCTAGGTCAGGGGTGTTGATAACGGGGAAGGCTGTGTGTATGTACGTGTTGTGGGGGAAGGGATGTGGGAACTCTGTATTTTCAGCTCCGTTTTGCTGTGAACTTAAAACTGCAGTTAAAAAAAAATAGGGTCTATTAAGACAGAACAAGAGAAAGGCTCAATAAAACGGAGAAGCCTTCATGGGACTAGTTAAGGAATAAAAGGTTCCTTGCATTGCGCAGGTCAGTGTACCAGGTTGTTATCTGTTGATTTGCAAACAGGAGCATAAGGGGGGTTCAGCAATGAAAATTGAAGCTGTATTTTGAAGTTTAGAGTGGATTAGATCTCATCATCTTTTCTGTTTCCTGCAGAAGATGCTGGATATGTAGTGATACTCACTGCAAATCATTTCCGAAATATTCCAGTTGCCATAGTAGCCGAAGCCGGTGATGGCATTTATATACAAAGCTCTCAGAAAAGAGACTTGCCAAAAAAGTCTTTGGAGGTGCTCAAGATAGTTGGCTTTTTCATAGCTCACTTTCAAGCATCTATTTGCTTATAAGTCCTTGGCATTCCAGCAACAATGATAGTATTTTTTGAACTGAATGTGTTTGTCCACCTATAATCTAAATGACACCCGTGGCATGGTCGTTGTGGTAACTGAACGGAATAATCAAAACGCAGACTTTCCAGGGAATATGGAGACTGTTAACCGACCTGTGTGTGTCAGGGTTAGAGAGGGGCACTCCGGAGTATTCATGATGGCGTTCGCTCGGGTTTGTTGGCTGTTCTTTCTCTTAGCTTGTTCGTTCTCTCTCGGGGACGGATCCTCTGTTTAAGCTTTTGCACAACAGAATTGAAATTAAAGCGGGATAAGAAGGGCCGTGCTGCCTGCAGAGATCACTGTTCCAGCTCTGGACATCCCTGTCCGTGCAGTTTTGGTGCACCTCGTTCTTTGTCCGCCAAGTTATGTGATGGCAGACGTGCCCCCACTTGGGCACAGCTCGTTGACCGTAACTACATTTGTTTTCGTGTTGGTTCTCTAGAAGATTAGCACAAGGTCACCAAACTATGATGGAGGGAATCAAAACAATGAACACTGAACTCTTTCTCCATGACCACCTAGTTCTCCTTGGAAGATGAGATGATGAGAGTCCTGGAGACTTTGGAAGAGTTTCCCCTTTGTTGGTATTCCCCTGCCAGGTAACATGGCTTCCCTGTTGCTGGTACCATCCAAGTTTTTGCTTAATCTTTGACCAACAGAGAAAGGAATGAACCTTATTCCTAAAAAAGGAATTTTTTGTGAGATGCTTCTGATCCACTCTCTGAAGGCTCCATGTAGATTTTCTCTTAAATTTGAGTCTTGGTTTCCACTTAGGATGAGCATCATTTTAATAACATATGAGGGTGCAGGCAACTCTGCTGGGTGCTGTAACCGAGCAGTAGATGTTGTCTTCGGGGGAATGAGTGGAACAACCTGGAGCTGGATGCGTGAGATAGGGAAGGTCTCCAGGAAGTGGGAACCTTGGAGCCAGAACCAAAAGAACAAGTAGGTGTCAATCAGGCAAACCCTACTTGGATTAATGGCCCTTATTTCCATTTCAAACGATGCAAGCTTCCTCATCAAGGTCTGCACCCAGGCTGCCTCAGCCGGCTTGGGATGCTGGTCATCTTCTTGTTTGAAGAAATAATTAAGTAGTTAAGTAATTCTTCTGTGATTTTCCCTTTTGCAATGGTCTTCCCTAGTAATGAAGAGTTAGATTTTTTTTCCTTTATCATTTGGATTTGAGTAATTTTGAGTTACTTTGTGATTCCTTTTCTTCATCCCCTTGTTCTCTGTTCATCCAGCTTCTCCTTAATGAGCAATGAATTGTTGTACTGGTAGGGGGATCCAGTGGGAAGTAAATGAGACTTGGCTTGGGAATTTTTGTGTGCTGCTCAAGTTCCTTTAATGATTCTGGTGGTTTTCTTTCCTTTCTTTTTTAAAGATTTTATTTATTTATTTATTTGAAAGAGAGAGAGAGAGAGAGACAGTGAGAGAGGGAGCACAAGGAGGGGAGTGGGAGAGCGAGAAGCAGGCTTCCCACCAAGCAGGGAGCCCGATGTGGGACTCGATCCCAGGACCCTGGGATTGTGACCTGAGCTGAAGGTAGATGCTTAACGAATGAGACACCCAGATGCCGCTGATTTTGGTGGTTTTCTGAATGGACTTTTTCAAAGTGTATTATTATATTGCTTTTCCATTTAGAGTGAGAGCACACCCCTATTTCAGTGTGTGATTAAGGTCTAGTAATAATTATATTTTATGACGTATTAGAATTGCTTCTTCACCATTTCACTGGACACCTTCAAATGGAAGTGGTGACACCTGAAGGCACTTTGATTTCACTTTCTTAGCCAGTCTTCTCTCGAGAAGATTCTTATTACCTTGTGCCCTTACCTTTCAGGATTAGGACACCTTTAAAATGCTGTAACTTCTTAAATCAAACAGTTTTTGAAGCTTAGGTTAATTAGGGATTTGAGGATTTATGAAGTCAAAAGGTATCTATGGTTTAGTACTGGAATTGTTTTCATGTCAAGAATTCAGCAATGTTCCTGTTACAGACTTCACAGCAGCTCACCCTTTGTCATGTGGTTCTCACCAGTATGGGCCAGCTACATTGTTGGATTTATACCTGGCGGTCATTATCCTAGTGGTAAGGTCACTCTTATTTGCCAAGAGATTCCTAAATCCCAAAGTGAAGTTTTTAGAATCACAAAATCTGGGGCATCTGGGTGGCTCAGTGGGTTAAGCCTCTGCCTTTGGCTCAGGTCACGATCCCAGGGTCCTGGGATGGAGCCCCACATCGGGCTCTCTGCTCAGCAGGGAGCCTGCTTCCTTCTCTCTCTCTGCCTGCCTCTCTGCCTACTTGTGATGTCTGTCTGTCAAATAAATAAATAAAATCTTAAAAAAAAAAGAATCACAAAATCTGTTACTGATTTTCCTCCCAGTGGTGCTGAATGATCAAAGCCACATTCATTCTAGAGATGAAGAAAACCAATTGATTATATAATCCTATACCTGACTGCAACAATTCTCGTCTTGTCCCTATATCGGTAGAGCATTCCCGTATCCTCTCTGAATTTAATCCACTCACCTTAATGTGGTTCTAAGGTGGTGCGATGGTGACCCTTCTGAGGATTCAATGTCCTTCCATCTCTCCTTCTACAGATCAATTCCAGAGGTATCCATTGAGCACATTATGTGGTCCAGACACTGATCTGGGTTCTGGGGATATAGCAGTCAACTAAAGATACAGAAATCACTCTCTTGAGGGAGTTGACACTTTAAAGGGATAAGACCATGAATAAGACAGACATGTGCAATAGACAGCACGTTAGTTGCGGATGCATGTTGTAGGGAGAAATCGAGGAGAGATGTGAAGTGTTGGTGGACAAATTGAAGTTTTAAATCAGGTGACCAGGAGAGGACTTTGCTGAGAATCTACATTTTGAGTCAAGATGTGAAGGAAGTGAGAAGGCACTATCCGGAGAAGACTGTCCAAACAGAAAGCAGCAAGAGGGAAAAGCTTAGAGGAGGAAGGATGCCCACGTTGCTCAGAGGACAACAAGTAGACCAGAGGGGCTGGAGTGGAAGGGCCAATGGGGAGAAGAGAAGGGGATAAAGTCACAGACGGAAGAGGAGGACAGGCCATGTGAGACCCTGTGGCACATTTTGGCTTTTCCTCTGGGGCAGATGGATAGCACCTGGAGTTTTGACGAGAGGAGTGATATGATCTGATTTACATCTGGACAGGTTTACTTTGGCTGGGGTCTGGAAACCAGCTGGTAAGGGACAGAGTTGGAAGCGGGGAGAGCCAGTTAGGAGGTGATTAGAGCAGTCCCTGAAGGAGTAGGTGCTAGTTCGGATCAGAGTGGTGGCCACGGAGGTGGTGAGAAGGAGAAGGATTCGGGGAGTATCTGGAAGGTAGATCTCGTAGGACGTGGTGGCAGATCGGTTGTGGGATGTGAAGGAAGCAACAGGTCAAGGATGGCCCACGGTCTTTACGCCCGAGCACCGGAAATGGAAAGTTCTTGTTAAGAGAGGCGGGGACGACTACAGGAATGCGGGTGTAGCAGCAGACTGGAGCAGAAGATCTGAGACAAGGCCTCCCTCTGCCACTCTTTGTTGTAGCCTAGGCCCCTTTCCTCAGGCCTGACCCCCACATTCACACATTCCCCACTGAAGGCAGTTTGGAAGGTACCCAGTGGCGAGGGTCTCATTCAGTACTGACCTGAGAAAGGGGAAAGGATATGTGTAGACACAGATTGTGCTGTTTTCACATTGGAATTTCATTTTTTAAAAAATTTTTAAATTTTTTTAAATTAACACATAGTGTATTATTTGCCCTAGTGTACAGGTCTGTGAATCATCAGGCTTATACAATTCATAGCACTCACCGTAGCACATGACCTCCCCAGTGTCCATAACCCAACCACCCTACCTGCCTCCCCCATCAACCCTCAGTTTGTTTCCAGGGAATAAGAGTCTCTTATGGTTTAACATTGGAATTTTAGATGGATCCTAGAGGGCTAGGGACTTGAAGAAAAATAGAAATTATGTAAGAGTCATCTTTCATGTTAAAGTGATGTAACCTCACAAGGAAAAAAATAAAGAACTTTGTAGTTGTTCTGATACATTGGTAGTTTCCTCTTTCATGTCAGCTTTGATATCTCAAGCCTAGAAACCATGGGGTTTCACATCTTATAATTCCCCTATGCCATCTCTGACCATCTGGGTCCCCCCTCCTTCCTGGTTTTATGTCTTGCTCTCAGACCTGTTGGGCAGGGACCATATCTGCCCGTTCGCTGCCTTGCCCTTACCACCAAAGAGTCCCTGGTGAATTTGTTCATTCTCATATGACTTGTGCCTTGATACGCTTTCTCATTATCGCAGATTACCCTGTAATTGGGTTTCCTTCCCATAAGGGTTTCAGACTGAGATTGAGATTCACGGAGAAGGGGCTCATTGAGATATGGGTATATATGCTCCTTGAATGGTGTGCTGTGAAATTTTCAAGGACAAGAATGAATCTTTAAGATTCAGAACTCTCAGAGGTACGAGCATGTCAGTGGTTTGATAAACTCCGTTTTGTCTGGGCATGCTTGCTTGTTTTATACTATAAGGCCAGTTGTGTTATTATTTGAAAAAAGCTCAGCTAAAAGTGTTGATTTAGAGAAACATTAAGAAAATAATCGTACAAGAGGGTCACAGTTATAGCAGAAGTAGTGAAGTTTGGAAGGAATATACATTTGGGAAACAGTTCTAATCTAAACATCTAGTTGATCGTTGGTAATCTTCAATGTCTCTGTTCAGTGGTGGTCCTGTCTGACATTGTTTATGTCGAGGACTTGAGACCCTGCCTGCCACCAGGCCCTGTTCAGACAGCTGGGACTTAGTAGAGCTCTTCAGTGGCAAATTTCTACCGAATCTCTCTAGTAATTGCAAGAAACATAATGCACGGATCCGCAACACTCAGTTACCCTGGTCTGCTTCTCAAGTAGGTTTTGTTTGTTGTTTTAGTACTGTTATTAATAATACATAGACAGCATGGATTCAAATAATTTTAAATACAATTGACCCTTGAATCACATGGGTTTTAACTCTGTGGGTCCACTTCTATGTGCCTTTTTGTTGTTGTTGTTTTGTAAATACGACACAGTATTGTACATGTATTTTTTTTTAAAGATTTTATTTATTTATTTGACAGAGAGAGAGATCACAAGTAGGCAGAGACACAGGCAGAGAGAGGGGGAAGCAGCCTCTCTGCCAAGCAGAGAGCCAGACATGGGGCTCGAACCCAGGACCCTGACATCATGACCTGAGCCGAAGGCAGAGGCTTAACCCGCTGAATTACCTATGTGCCTCTTAATATATTTTTTTATTTGTGATGATTTTTAGTAATGTTTTGTTTTCTTTAGCTTACCTTAAGAATGCATATAAAATAGTTATTAACAACTGTTTATGTTATTAGTAGAGCTTCTAGGTGACTGTAGTCTGCTGGTAGTTGAATTTTGGGGGAGTCAAAAGTTACATGTGCATTTTGACAGTATGTAATCTGGCGCTCCTTAACCCCCATGTTGTTCAAAGGTTATCTGCGTTTTCTACGTCAGCATGTAGAAACAAACAAAAGAAGAATCAATTTATGTGAAAAAGAGAATAGACCTAGCAGCTGATTTTTGTCCTTATCCCAAGCTGGCCCTGGGGGGCAAGATGAGATATTAGCAAGACTCATTCAGTTTGCCTTTTTTTTTTTTTTTTAAGATTTTATTTATTTATTTGTCAGAGAGGGAGAGAGAACAAGCAGGCAGAGTGCCAAGCAGAGGCAGAGGGAGAAGCAGGCTCCTGCTGAGCAAGGAGCCCAATTTGGGACTCGATCCAGGACCCTGGGAGCATGACCTGAGCCGAAGGCAGCTTAACCCACTGAGCCACCCAGGCATCCCTGGTTTGCTTTTGCAAGGACATTTCAGTGAAAATTTCCTCTTTAATATTAAGGAAAGGTGTCAGTTTGACAAATGAATTGCTAAAATTGTGACCTAAAAAAAAACAACTGATTAAGTCAAATCTAATTAGACTTGATAAATATATATTTTTAGTCCAGGAAGCTAAGAATGAATTGGTCTTTCCTGCCTGCTACCTAACTGCTTGACAGATCTCATCATTCTAGTAATTACAGAAAATGCCCTAAATCAGGCAGTGTTCACAGACACCTGCAACCAGGCTGAGTCCCCCACAGCCATGTCTGGAAGAACAACTTCATCTCTATGCAGTCCCTGGGCTGGGATGTGCTTTTTTCTTTCTTAAGACACATGATTTATTTCCTTCCTTTCTCTCCTCCCTTGGTTGCCTCCTTATTTTCTTTGGGGTGAGGATCATTTGATGTAGAGTATTTGGCTATAGCCAGGTAGAGGATGGCTTGTCCCTGGATCCCTCTGTGTCGTCTTAGCCCCCAGTCTGGGCTTGCAGTTCTATGAGCAGCTTCTGGCCCTGTGTCTGGCCCACGGCACAGTGGTGTTGGATCAGTGAGATCTTCTTTCCTCACTGTTTGTCTCTCTGGTGCACTAAGTGATAAACCACATGAAAATCCATGGCCCCAGTGTCCCCTTGCTGCCAGGGGACATTACTACACAGGCTTTCATGCATTTTGCTTTTTAGGATCATACCCCTTTCCAGGGAGTGGTTGATTTCCGGTTGATTTCCTTCTTGATCCTCTTGACATTCTCCCTTGTGTGTGTGTGTGTGTGTGTGTGTGTGTGTGTAGAGGGGGGCATTTTCTGTAAGAAGCTGTAGAGTGAATAGTCTGGTTAAAATAGAGGCAAGGACACCATTTCTTCTGGTGGTTGCACTCTAGAGGGAGAGCTCCTAGTGCTTTGGTGGAAACATTGGGAATTCTGTGGTTCAGAAGGGGAAGAGTAAAGCAGACCAACTGGCCTTGTGTTGGCAGCACTGCCCTGTTGGAGGCAGTAAACCGTATTTTGGTCAGTGCTGGTCCTCAGTTCAGCTCCCCAAGCTGGTGACCAGTGGAAATTCCTCCAGCGTTCTTCAGCAGTGGGCCATCTGTCTTAGCATCAGTCCCTTTCCGTGTTACCATTTATAGGTCTGTTGAGAGGCTTAATCAAGGGCTGTAAACCATGCCTCAAGAGGATCCAGCAATTCAATGGGGCCCATTTAAAATGCTGTCTCGGGTGCCTGGGTGGCTCAGTGGGTTAAGCCACTGCCTTCGGCTCAGTTCATGATCTCAGGGTCCTGGGATCGAGTCCCACATCAGACTCTCTGCTCAGCGGGGAGCCTGCTTCCTCCTCTCTCTCTCTGCCTGCCTCTCTGCCTACTTGTGATCTCTCTCTGTCAAATAAATAAATAAAATCTTTAAAATGCCGTCTCCGTGGAGCTGTTCCTCGTGTCCGGGGAGCTTCAACCACCTTCTTCCCTTGTGTTCTCACAGCATTTGGATTACCCTGCTCTTAAAGTGGATTTCCCATTTGGGATAACTTGTGCACATTTTCTCTCTTTTACCAGTCTAAGTTCTGTAGGGACATGGAAGTCCCTGGTTTACCTTGTTGTTTTCTCAGTAGGACTCTGGCAAGGAGCTTGGGTGGGTGGAAGCAAAACAAGAGAGTTTACTCTGCACCGGGTTACACGCAGGGTGTTTTACTTGTCCCCTATTATGCTGCCATTATATTTTGGTTAATCGCATACATGGGTGCACATCTCCTTTGAAGTCCTGATGCCATGGTAAGACGCAGGTGATTGCAGTGACGGCTGCGTCCAGCCAGCCAGGCCGTGAGTTGTCTGCCGGCGTCCCCGCTAGCAGGTGAGAAACCTGAGCGCAGGAGAGTTTCTGTGTTTTTATCCAGACTAACACAGCGGGAGAGTGAAAAAGCTGGTCTCCAACTCAAGATCAAACCAGCCGAAAAGACGCCTTGCCACGCTCCCACACCACTTCCTTCCTACATTTATGCTGAGGGGATGGACTGATAGGCACTTGGCTACAGTGTTTCTTATTCTGGAAGAGTTCATTCTCTTTTGTAATCAATCAAGCCACCTGCGTTGGGATGAGAACAGGCCCAAATTCCCTTTCTGCTTCGCCTAAGGAAAAAAACGAACAGTTCTTGTGTGGGACCGGAGTTGGTGGGACGAGGAGGGAGAGACTTAGATCTCACGAAACCATGCTCCTTTTCTAAGGCCGTGCTGTATTTCGGTAAGCTTTTGTCAGAGAAGTTATTCATGTATCTTAAACGCTCAGTCTGTTGGCTGGTGGGCCATGTCCGAGGGAGGTTTGCACACGTTCTTTGGAAGCCGTTTGAGTTTGGAATGGTCTGACTCACCATCTGCCCTCAGCAGTTGCTGTTTTTCCTCTAGACCATCTCGCCTCTAGCAGTTCTAGGTGAGACGCTATGACATGGGCAGTTCTAGACTACAGACGGCCCGTTTACACACACCTGGATGTACAAGCCTACTTTCTGACCTGGCGTCCAGGTTTCAGTGGAGATCGGCCTGCAGGTATGAACGTGTTCTCCATGTTGTGTGGATGTTCCACATGCTAGAACACACAGGGGCAGAGGTAGGACGGAGTGCTGCTTAAGCCTTTGCGTGGACGTGAGTGGCCTCTCCCCTAGTGTGATACGCAGTTCCACGGCAAGAAGTTCCCGCTCCGCTAGACCAGGTGATGTCATCAAGACGGTCCCGATGCAGTGGGAGCGCCCTGGGCAGTGTGGTGGCAAGTGTCCCTCGGCTCTACCTCGCCTTCGTGACCCCACTTCTCACTGAGAGCCACAGACACTCATGCCCCACTCCGCCCTCCTCCTTGCCCTGCCTTGCCCACCCCCCCACCCCCTGACAAGGCAGACTGAGTCTGTTCGATCTCTAAGGCACCTGAGAGAGTGAGGTGATAAAGGCTTTCGCAGCGTAGCATCAGTGCGCAGGGACCCAGGGGCTTTCTAAATGCGCTGTGGGCTCCCTCTAGAAATACTTGTTCAGTCTGTGCATGAGTCAGGGACTCTGTTCACCAAGCCCTTACTTAACAACTACTGCGTTCTAGAATCTGGACCTATATAACTAAACCAGGAAACTGCTTCAAGTTCCATAGACTCGAATTGTGGGGAAGGGTTGGTCAGTTCATTAGTCGTTACTGAGCTCCTGCTGGGAATGGGGAGCACAGTGGGCGGACAGCTACCTCAAGCTCGTGGGTCCGGAAGCGTTGCCCAGCGACTGCACAACTGGGCTAAGTAGGCATTTGCCAGATGGACAAGGTCCATAGGGCAGAAGGAGGGAAGCTTTTATGCCAAGGAGAGTGCAAAGTTAAGGAGAGGGGCATGTATTTAGGGCCCTACAATTGGTTTGAATGGACTGGAGAAGAAGACAGTTGGATGCTGAGGCTTCATAGAGAAGCAGGAGTCAGACCATGAGGGCCTTGTGTGCTAAGCATCTTATGGAAAAGGTGACTTGCATTTTCCTGGGTTGTGGTGGGTGCTCTGGGACCAGGACCCCTCACTGGTGGGCAGTACTGGTCTCAGCCTCCCTAGTGTATTAAACCTTGTACAACCAAAACAACAGCAACGAAGAGCGGCCTGGGCATTTGCAGAAGCTGCATGGATTGATACAGTCACCAAGCGGGCAGGTCGCTTTGGTTTTGGCTGGCCATGCAGTATCAGAAGGACGTGATCACGGGGAGGCAGCCTCGTGGTAGTGGTTCTTGGGCTCCGGAAAGGCTTATTTCCTGGTGAATAGCCGGAGGGTAGGGATGGAGAGGTTTCTGGGGTCAGAACCTCTGATCAAATACAGAACATAAGTTCTAGAGTTCGGGGAGGAATCCTGTCTGGCCAGTACTCAGTATCTGGACTGGATGCTCTGGGCAGGGCTCAGTGAAGATAATTTTTAGAACGTTCCAGAAATGGATTTTTCTGGAGGATTTTTCAGTTGTCAGGAGCCCTCAGATGGGACATGGAGGTCAGACCTTTGGACTTCTGTTTCTTTTGCTGGCGGACAGATAACCTTGGCATCTGCAGCAACACAGCTTCCCTTCCTCTGCATCACTGTCCCCCGTGTACATCAGCACTTTCACAGCAGATTCAGATGAAGCCGTAGTGAGGATCCAGGGAGTACGTCATCATGCTTGTGTCCTCCAGAAAGCCTTGTCAGAGAGAAACCGAAGGCCTGCGATCCGCTCACCCGCTCCGAGATGAAGGAGCCTGAACTTGATGCATGAGAAAGAACAGGAGTTTGGAGCAGAACTCTCCTGGAGTTCGACCCGGAATCTTCTCATTTCTAGCCTCATGATCTCAGGAACTTGTTTTATCTCTCCCACCTCAGTTTTCTCACAAGCGTCTGTATCAAATGTTAATGGATCTACGACGTGGTGCCCTGATTTTCTGGAAGAGTTCCGCTTTCAGAACGGATCTGTCCTGTGTCATAGGTCTTGATTTTTTTTTAGTCAGAATAGGTGACCCCCACAGATGTCTAAGCCTCATGTTATTTCCCTTAGAACAGGGCAGACACCTGACCCCTGACACTGTGTGGGATGTTTATCGAGAAGTCCATCTGTCACGTGACAGGCGTGCGTGCAGTAGGGCCACACAAGCAACGGTAACTGGGAGGAGCTTCCTTTGCCTTGGATCATTCTGGGAGGCAGAACACTTCTTGGGAAAACTAGAGCCAGGAACTTGCATATCATATACTGTACTGGTGTCCTCACCCCCATGTAACCTTTATGCCCTGAGAGGAGGGTTTTACCTCTACCATAATCCTTTACATTAATAGGCAGAGAGCAGTCTTTTGTGCTAAGACCCCTGGACACATTGCAACTTGCCTCAGCATTGATCAATTTAATTTTGTAATGTTTACGTGTTTTAGGGTCCACTGGCTTTTTTTTTTTTTTAAGATTTTATTTGTTGATTTCACAGACAGCAATCACAAGTAGGCAGAGAGGCAGGCAAGAGTGGGGGGAAGCAGGCTTCCCCCTGACCAGAGAGCCTGATGTGGGACTCGATCCCAGGACCCCAAGATCATACCTGAACTGAAGGCAGAGGCTTAACCCACTGAGCCACCGAGGCGCCACTAGGTCCACAGGCCTTTAAAAAATACTGTAGTTAGGTTTCACTTGAGCACTCGTGCCTGGTTATCTGCTCATCATGACATACAGAAATTTGTATGTCTTTCACAAAGATGTGTTCAGAGGGTTGGAATCTGCAGGGACTCAGCGCTGAGATTTAGATGCCCCTTGGTGATTGTGGTGGGTGGTAGAGATCACCAGGCAGACGAAGAGGGCTGCAGGCGGCCTGTTTATGGGACGGTGAAGCACCGTGATACTGCTTTCCTTGAACGATGTGACATAACTGGAGACTTCTGGAAAATTACAGTAATCAGGCGGGCAGCACAAAGCTGCAGGGTGCTGGCTTTTATTCAGGATGCCGCAGACACCTAATAGGAAGATCCCAGTTTGGGCCAGATGGAGAGAAAGAGAAGAAGCTCAGGGGTTGAATCAGACCGATTCCTGGTGAGGCAGCTTTGGTATAATCTGTCTGTGGTTGAACAAGCAGACGGTCTGTGCATTCAGACTTGCTGATGGGATCAACACCGTCACCCACCCTCCCCCTTTACTGGTACGGTGGGAATTCTTCCTGGTGGTGCTTCTGGATTAAGTTTGTGAAAGGAACGGGTGCAACTCATGGATGAAATAATAAGAGAGAAACCAAGTCCATGTCTTTGAACCGGTGAATGGTTGAACTGGGCTATGTCATACCCTAAAGTACTCCTCATCCATAAAAGAGAGGCATGGGTATGTGCAGCAGCCTGAACAGATCTCTAGAAAGTTATGTGGAGTGAAGAAAGCCCAATGCTGAAAGTTTACATATGGCACAATCCCATTTATTTAATAGTCCTGAAATGACAAAATTTGGGAAATAGACAAGTGATTAGTGCTTTCCCAGAGTGGTGGAAGAGGGGAGTATAGGGAAGCGTGATGAGTCTCGAAGGAAGCCAGACTGAGAGAGCCCTATGGTGATGGAAGGACTCTGCTTTGCACCAGTGTCGCTACCCTGGACTGTACTTTTGCAAAGTATTGCCATTGGGAGACATTGCCTAATGGAATAGGTTTCACAGGGTCTCTGTGTATTGTTTCTTACAACTGCTGCCTGTCAGTCTACAGTGATCTCAAGATAAAGTTGTGATACCCAAAATACCGAAGACTGAAGAGCATGCTACACAGCTAAGGGCTCAGTAAATGAGCATTTACTCAGTAAGTGAGTAAGTTGGTGCTAAGTGCTTGGTTAGTCATTACCTTTGATAAATGCCATTTTCTCCTTCTAACCCCAGCTCAGAGTGTCCCTACACATATGCGTTGGGCATTACCTTCCCTTAAGAACAGATATAGAAATACTAAGAAAATCAGTAGGAACCACCACCCATTTTGCACCATAACTGGGCTCTGCCTCCTCAGTTCTAAATGGGGCTCTTGGAGCTTTCTTGGATACTGAAGGAAGTAACATCTTTGTCCTAATTCTTTCTCATGGACTCCTGTGTATTTCTGTGCTCAGTTATGTTACAGGGAAGTTTGGAGGTCTTACTGCCTTTCAGGTTGCCCATGAGTTCCCATGGTCTTCATTAGGGAAGGAAGCCCCGAGAGCAGGCACTAATTGTGTCCCACTCTGGGGAAGGCATGTATGCTGTGGAGGCCCCCAGGTGAAGGTCGTGGGTAGCTGTTCCTCTCATGATGGAGTAGCGAGAGCGCAGCTGCCATTTTTTTCCCCTCAGAAAATGAGATTGGAAACAGCAAACTAGATCTATTTTCAGTGGAACTAGACGTCATCTGGCACCCCACGCCACAGTGTATGAGGAAGGGTGCGCAAGTCAAGGAGGCAAGGAGCGGTGTGCAGAGACATTGAGTCAGGATGCTCAAAATGCCGGGTTCTAGACAAAACTGGTACAGCACAGATGTTCAACGTAGGCAGCACAACCTCAAGGGGTAAAACAACCATTCACTGTTGGGAATAGCAGTACCGAGGGGCATAGCCTGGGGCAGGGGAAGGATTGCTGGCCGTGGGCAAATGGGAAGTCACAAAGATGTGCCACATTTGTAAGCTGAGGGAGTGACGGAACGTCTGCCCCCTGAGCGAACGGCAGCTGCTGGAAGAACCCTCACCCAGCCCTGTGTCCCAGAGAACCTGTCCCAGAACCTGCTAGGACCTGGTCCGAGAAGAACTCACATTGTTCAAAGACACGTGCTAAGTTAGGGGGGCCTGGTGAAGGAGATAAGGAGAAGAACTGAATATGTGTTTCCCCCAAAAGGAATACAGGAAAGATTAGACGTAACAAAGAGAAAAGGCAGATGGAGAATGTATACCTAAAAGACGTTCCCTGAATAGACTCCCGTTTGTATGCAAAGGTTTTTTTTTTTTTTTCTTTTTTTTAAAAGAAAGCACTAGTTTCTAGAAAATAAAAACTTAGATCACATAGGTAAGAGGTCACGGGAGATGTGGTGAGGCAGTGGGAGAAGGAGAAAGTGAAGCATGAACGTGTCTAGCTCAGAGAATAAGTGAAACAAAAAAATAAAGTCATCAAATATAAAATGCTTAACAGCAATATGAAGGAATTTTTTTTTAAAGATTCGATTTATTTGTCAGAGATACAGTGAGAGAGGGAATACAAGGAGGGGGAGGGGGAGAGGGAGAAGCAGGCTTCCCACAGTCTAGCAGGGAGCCCGATGTGGGACTGCATCCCAGGACCCTGGGATCATGACCTGAACCAAAGGCAGATGCTTAACAACTAAGCCACCCAGGCACCCCAACCTGAAGGAATTTAGAGCTTATTGAAAATATGGTAGGAGAAATGGGGAGGTGTTTGTCAAAGGGTACAAAGTTTTGGTTATGCAACATGAGTAAGTCCTAGAGATCTGTTGTATAGCACAGTGGCCATAGTTGTCAATACTGTAGTGCATACTTAAAGTTTTGCTAAGAGGGCAGATCTCAAGTGTTTCTATGATTAGAAAATAATGAAGAGGGCAGTAGGAAACTTTTATAGGTGACATATATGTTTATGGCAAAGATTTGGTGATGGATTCATGAGTGTATACTTATCTCTAAACTCACAAATTGTGTACATTAAACATGTACAGTTTTTTGCGTGTCAGTCATACCTCAAAAAGTGGTTTCATGAATATGGTTACAAATAAGAGTGTGACAACACTGAGAAAAGCAATAAAACAATGAAGATGATCTAAGCAAAGGGTTAATATGATTTGAGAAAATGATCAATGTCGAAGACAAAGTGAATCAACATACCCATATTTACTTTTCTTAAGGAAGAGAATCAAACAATGAAATGGAAAACAAAAATCTGAAGATACAGCTCAAGAAAAACTTCCATCACCAAAAGAAGTCTTGAACCCAGGATTCAAGTGCCAAGAGATGTTTACACATAATAGCCAAAATAGATACATATCCTAGTAAATTAACTGATTTCAAAATTGGAAAAAAATTCTTTGGGCATAACAAAATGAAAAAGCTGAGCCCAGCCTTACAGCTTTCCACAAATTATCTAGAGTATAAGTAGAAGAAATTGGAACACTGCTGTATACTCTTTTTCTTCCAAATTGTTTTTAAATAGCAAAATAATCAAATAACCTAAATGGCAATCAGTAGGGAACTATTTAAATAAATTATAATATTATAGTATATGTACACAATGCGAGATTATATGGTAATTAAAAGAATACAGCCACTCTAATAGTCATAATATAGAATTGTTTCCAAGATATATTTCAAAGAAAAAAAAGTGTATTGCTACTTTTTATGTATATTTTAGGATATACTTTTAAAAACTGGTAATAGAGATTGTCACAAGACAGAGCTAAGAGGGATAACCCCCCTTTCACTCTGTTTAACTGTATGCATATAATAATTATTAAGGTAAAGAACTGAAAAGAATGGACTTGTTTATTCAAAATATCTTCTGTACTAGAGCCTGAAAGTTCCCCATTAGAGCTACTCTTCACTTTTCTCCATAGTCTTCCATTTTAAGATGCAAGTATTCCTAGGCCAAGTACCAAATTATGAGTCCTTTGGGAGAAAGAGACCATTGTAATTCTTCTCTTTTCTTCAGACTACTTTTATGAGAGAAGATGCTCAACAAAACTCAGATTGTCTGGACATTCACTGAGCTAGAGTGAAGCGACAAAAGAGATTGCATAAGAAGATTCATATTGTTACTTGAGTATGCACATCGCACCACATTGTCTGCATTGCTTCCATTTAGCCAAATGAAATAGGGGATTGAGAATCAGAAATAAAATGAGCACTTCCAAGCCATTCTGTACTCTGCTTTAAGAAATGGATTTTTCCCCATGGGCAGAAAGGTGTATCTTTGCCTGTGGAAAGAATCGTATCAATTTTTCAGGCTTTATCAAGAACTCAATGTGCTAATGGCAAGAGTTGCCCCAAGTTAATTGTGTTTGGGCTAAACTATTTCCAGAATATTTTTGAGGTCCCCAGAGTCTTCTGTGCTCTGATCCATTGTGAGCTGATCTTAAAGTCACTCATTTCAGTCATTTCCAAGTTCTTCAGAGCAAATCTCAATAACCCTTACATTCCTACTATGCACACAAGAGTTTTATGACAGAGATAAGTCTTGAAATTGGGGAAGGTGATCGATCTGTCTGGATCCCCCCTCTTGCACCACCACATCACTGTTTCTCAGCCACTAGTGTGGCACAGTTTGGTCGTGATGACCTGCAAGGCTGTAACGGGCATCTACCTAGACTCATTGAAAATTTCAAATGACTTAAGTCTCCATTGGAAGTGTTGGTACTTCTACTAAACAAATAGGTCTTTATTTTACTGATTCGATTTCATTTCCTACAAGATGCAGAAGGGAATGAAAAGTAGCAGCTGAAATGCCATAAGGAATGGCCGGGCTTGAGCTGGCTCATTAGAAATGTTCGTGTTTCATTGTCACCCCGTGGTCAGCTAGGGCTCTGTGGGACCCGTGGAAAGAGTTCCCCAACATGTTTCATGGATAAATGCCCTGCTTGCTCTTAACTCTGCGTTTCCATCTGGGACCCTTACTAAAGACCTACCAACTGATTTTCATTGCTTCAAGGAAGAGAAAGATGCTCTCAAGTTTGGCAACGCTTCCTACCATGGATGGTTGTAAAGAATCAAGTCAATATCATAAACTACCATAGGGCATAAGCAGGAAGCGAGCCTACTCCCTAGGTGACCATGTTTAACAATGTCTCAACAAGTATCCTGTTAATGGTGTGTTATAGTATGTATTTTTGGAGATGCAAAATATTACCTTTGCTGAGACTGAAAAAATAGACAACCTTCTTGACTCATAATTTGAGTTAGTAGGTACTGAGAGATGTCTTAGCAGTCCTTATCATTATTGCTGGACTGTGGCTATTAACATGTGATCCTAATAACCCACTCTTTCCCCACAACTAGAGCTGAGTGGAGGTAAGCTGGCTATATTCAGTTGGTGTAGTAGGGGAGGTCTAAAAATTGTTCTGCTGAGCTGGCCCTTGCTTGCTATGTATTAGCCATCAGAACACTCACAGTACACTGACTGTACTGGCCCTTGCTTCACATTTCTGTCAATAAAACAAAGTAGCCCTCCAGATAATACTGGAGACTGTCCACTCTGCCAGAGATAATTTGAGTAGTAAACCCGTCCTGTGCAAGAAAATGTTTTCTCAGTGCTCTGGTTGTACTACAGTCTGGAAGCATGTACTCAGAAGAGGGACGGTATAGTTCAGTATAATTTCTCAGCTTAATTTAAGCCTGGGCAAACCTAGGCTTGCAATGTTCCACAGTCCATCATGAGATAAGGAGGAAATACCCAGTGTACCCATAGGGCATTTCCATGGGCAGTAATGAGGTTTTACTAATAATATAATTGCACTTATTTTAAACCTGGAAAAATCATGAGTAATAAACCAGTTCCAACCTTCCATTGAAATCTTTTTTCTAACTTAGTTTCTGTATCTTCCATTTAAGTACTTTATAGTTTGCATTTCCCTTCTCAGTTAATGTCATTATTGTATTTGCATGGATTACATTGATCCTTCTTCATCTGCACAACATATATCCATGTTACAAAATCATAATAAATAACATCGCTTCCAAGTACGGAGTTGCCTTACAATGGCAGTATTACCTTAAATAACTTAAACAGCTCTGTTATTTGTGTAGTCTTCACCCCCTCAAACAATTCAGGGCAAGTTTAGTTTAATTCATCTTTGTTCAGTTAATGAAACCAATTTACTGTCTAATTAATACCACCCTTCTCTTTTTACACATTCAACAAGAATTTGATTGAGTGGTTATTAAGTGTCAGCACCAGTCCAGATGCTGAAAATGTGGAGATGATAGAGACATGATGGTGTCTGCACTTCTGATGGATGTAGGAAGTTAGGAGAGACTGTCACTCTCTCTCTAGTCTTGACACCAAGCCAGATACTCTGCAGCATTAACAGTCTTTCAAACCCATCAGTGCTTGGTATGCAAAAAAGGCAGAATTAACTAACAACAGTGCAGAAAGTGACAAGCCATTTCTATGAGAGAAGAGACTCACAGTTACTTTTGTTCCTGATGGATCAAGTAGGAGGGGAAAATTTTATCGTAGATGAAAGGATAAAGAGAAACCATCCCAGCACCGGACAGTTGCAAGTGAGTTGACATGAAGGATTAGAATCCCAAGGAGCTTCAGCATCTCAGCATATCTACCTGCCAGCTGGTTTCTAGGGACATTCACTACATGTACAGAACAGGTTTGCTGAACTAATTTACCCCTAAGGTATGAGAAGCTTTGCTTAAATACAAGGCAAAAGACTGTTGAAGGCTAGGGGTAGGGCAGGAGAGATGAGACAGATTTCTCTTAGGCATTATAGGGCTTCATCACCTATACTACAGGAGGCCCCCAAAGGCTAGGGAAGGGGGAGGAAACCTGAGAGTCATCTTGCTAGATGAATCAGGGACTTTACAGAATGTATTGTGCAGGCCTTCTAGAGGCTAGGGGTTGGACAACGGTGCTAAGAGAGATGTCTTGAGGAGTACAGAAAGCCAGGAGTGGGACTGGAGGAAGAAGAAAACTTTCT
The DNA here is from genome assembly GCF_964662115.1 of Mustela nivalis. NCBI lineage: Eukaryota > Metazoa > Chordata > Mammalia > Carnivora > Mustelidae > Mustela > Mustela nivalis. Next base: position 6,575,840 of record NC_139035.1, on the reverse strand, counting down.
AGAGACCAGAAACAAATCACCCAAAACAAAACAAAGCAAAAGATCAAACCAAACCAAAACAAACACACAAACAAAAAAACCCAGAAGATGGGCTGGAAAGTAGATTGAGATTTTTTTTAGAGCTTGAAAATTTGGTGGCTGGGTGGTATAGTGGAGTGATATATTTCCAGAGACTTGCCAATGACCCAGTCTTGCCAAAGGGAAAGTCCTGATCATGTCTTTAAACTTTTGAAGTCACGTAAGTTAGATTTAGGTAACCAAATCTAACTAAAGCTAAACTAAACTCAGACCCATCTCAACTATAGGTTAGCCTAACTCAGTGCTGACAGAAGGAGTGTATCCTTTTCTAAAATTACTATTATTTACTTTAGTTCCCAATAAATATATCTAATATATGATATATATTTTGTCATCTGTATGTCAAATATAATATTATATATTATCCAATATACTCCCATGTCTGAACAACAAAAAAAATTCATGAAGTGTGCAAAAAACCAAGAACTATAACTCAGTCAAGAGACAAAATAGTCAATAAAAGTAGACCAAGGGATGGATTAGAGACTGAAGTTATCAGAAAAATTTTAAAAACCCTGTGATAATATATGTTAAAGGATCAGTGGATAAGTGGACATACATGAACATATATAGGAAATCTCAGCAGAGACATAGAAACTAAAAAGAAAATAAAGAAAAGAGAACCAAGTGGCTATGCTAGAAATGAAAACTGCAAAATCAAAAATAAGCAGTTTATTTGATGAGCTTGATAGCAGGCATACACAGCAAAGGAAAGAATCAGTAAATGTGACCACGTGAAGAGATAAATAAATAATCCAAATGGTAATGTAGCATGAAGTAGAGTGAAAAAATCAAACAGTCTTCTTGAAAGCTGGAGAAAGATGAAATGATCTAATCATAGGTAATTGAGCCTATGGAAGGAGAGAAGAGGAGAGAGCAAAGAAATATTTGAAGGAAGAGCAGCTGAGAATTTTTCAAAATTTATATAAGACTTCAACTTTGGAAAAAAGAGCTAGAGGAAGAGTGGATATGGATGGGATTAAGGATTTTTTTCCCCAGATTGGATGTTCAAGGAATGCCTATATGGAGTTCACACAATTTGAGCAGAAATCATAAGCCACAGTAAAATATGGTTAAGGGCATTCAAAGGTGAAGAAACAAAGGCAAAAGCCCTAACTTGGTAATAAACTTGGGGTGTTTGAGGACATCAGGATGCCCGTGAGGGGAAAGATACAGAAAACAATTTGTGGAGGTCAACAGTAGTGAGTAGGTCATCACAAATCCCACTATGGGAAGACACTGGGGAGACTGAATGCATTTGATGACAGTAGTTTAGATGGCGGGGTGTGGGGGAGACATGCAACAGCTTTTCTCATCTGATTCCTTTTATACTCCCTTTTGAGACACAAAAATGTTAATTCAGGCAAGATTGTGTAGTGGTCTCTAGTCAAGGACATCTGGAAGCTCTGAGGTCATCTGTGGGTGAGGGTCATAATACTTTCAGAGGTTATGAAATATGTTTACAATTTTGGATTTTAAATTTGCATTACAAAAAGACATTTTAGCTAGGTTAATTCCTACCAGTGGAAAACACACAGCTTCTTTTTTCCACGTAGATCAGAAGTGAGATGATGACTGTTTCAGCCACTGCAATGATATTTAAAGTAGGAGCCAAGGAGAAGTCAAAGGGATGTTGTGCATCTGGGCAGGGAGTTTTGTTTGTATGAATGTTACTTCATAATCATTCTGAATGCCAAATCTTCTGTATTTTTCATGGTGTAGGGCAATAACCTACCTAAGGAAAATAAAGCAGACCCACCAGAGTTCTAATTGGTCCTTGTTTTCTCTAAGACAGAGACTTGATCTCTGAATTATGAGTACACTTTCCAAGGCCTTCAGAATGGAAAACTGCTTCAGTTTTCTTGTAAGCCATGGGACTATGGCTTAAATTTTGTTCATTAAAAAAGTTTTCAAAAGTTTAAGGGACACCTGAGTGGCTCAGTTGGTTAAGCGAATGCCTTCAGTTCAGGTGATGATCCCAGGATCCTGGGATCGGGCCCCGTATCAGGCTCCCTGCTCAGCAGGAAACCTGTGACTCCCTCTTCCACTCCCCATGTTTGTGTTCCCTCTCTCGCTTTGTCTCTCTCTGTGAAATAAATAAGTAAAATTTTTTAAAAAAAGAAATTTAAGTAGGTTCAGAATAAAATTTTATCCTTGTAGGATTTGTATTATAAAAAATGAAATAACCCCCAAGATCAGCAAGAGAGGCCTATTTCTGCACCCAGAGAGGGATGGAAGGAATGCATTTCTATTGTTCCATTCGTCCAATTTAAAATACAGTGCTTTAGGCCAAGGATAGCTTGCTTGCACTATAGACTGTCCTCAGCCTCCCTCTACTCTGTCCACCAAAGTGGAGAAGCTCAATGAGAGTTGGCCCCTGGGGAAAGAGAACACCATCGTAAAGCTGATGTTACGGGGAGTTATCAAGGATGCAGGGACAGACATTCTTCAGTAGAGCCAGCAGAGTCAGGGAGGGCCGGCACCGTAGGCCTCCTAGAGAGGGTGACACAAACACGGGATTGGGCGGGAGGACTTGCCTGTGGTCCTCCTGGAATGGAATGTGTGGTTGAACCCAGTCTTCTTCCAGGTTTATTTTTACAGGCTGGCATCCTCAGAAATTGTTGTGTCCACCAGAAGGTGTCTACCCACGTTTCCACAAAATGCAGTGTTGAGCTAGAATGTCACCTCCACAGTCCTCCTACCATGTTCAGCTAAGGCTTTTAGGCTAGTTACAAAACCAATTTTTAAAAGAATATAATTTTATTTACTTACTTGAGAGAGAGAGGTAGTGAGAGAGCATGAACAAGGTGTGGGGAGGGGGAAAGGCAAGCTTCCCCCTGAGCCCCACGTGGGACTCAATCCCAGGACCCAGGGATCATGACCTGATCAGACGGCACACGCTTAACCAACTGAACCACCCAGGCGCCCCACAAAACAGATTTTTATGAAAGAGGCCCAAGATTCTGTCAAGTCTTCCATTTTCCTTAAACTATTGAAACTCTGGGAACATGAGATGGTTGATTTGAGTTAGGGGAAAAAAGTGGCAGGGGTGGTCAGTGTCACTCCGTATGTTTAGTCAGAATAATGATGAAAGCAATACCTTGTATATTTACCTAAACAAACAATCGAATGCTACAGGTTTCTAGGTGAACATGGACTATGTTCATGTACCAATACTGGTGCAGCTTTCTAGTTGAACATGGACATTGAACACATGGTTCATCTTGGCTTCGTTCTAAAATTCCATGTAAATGCCAGGAAAAGACGTAAAAGACAGGTCAGCAGTGAAGAAAAGAGGAGTCAGGAGTGGGTAGAGGTATCCAGAGGGTACATTTCTGGAGTATATAAAGAGGTTGGAGGAGTGGAGCCTAGAGAGGGAAAACTAACTTATGCTTGCAGATGTCATCAAGCAACACTCCAGATTCCCAGAAAAGCACACAATGAGAGGCTTTGGATATCACAGAGAGCGTGAGGCAAGATTACAGGAAAATCTGTATATGTGGTGTTTAGACCTCAACTTTCTCTCCTTTAGCCATCCCTCCCCTTGCTTCTGTAGGAGCCCAGAACCCTACAACTGGAGAAATTCTGGCCTTAGGGAGCCAAGACACACCATGGCCATGGTTCTTAAGTAGGGACTCTTGTCCCATCTCGCCAGGAGATATCTTCACTATCTGGAGACATTTTAGTTGTCACAACTTCGGGATGATTCTGGCATCAAATAGTTAGAGGCCAGGGATCTGCCACATGTCCTGCAGTTCATAGGACAGCCTCCGCAGCGAAGAACTCTCTAGCCCCTGTGTTCCCAGAGCTAAGGGTGAGAAGCCTGCCCTGGGGTGAGGAGAGGGAGCGTGCTGAATCAGAGAATTAAGCCGGAGTCTGCATGTTGACCAGTGGGACCCCACTCCCCTCCCCACTCTGTTCCTAAATGCCAACTAGAAGGCAGGATCTTGGGTGATTCTTCCTGCAAGAGACAAGAAAAAGCCTCTAGACAGGGAGGGGCTTGGGGACATGCCACTAAAAATGCTTCTCACTGCCCACTTGGCGGCAGAAGACCGCCAACATTTGCAAAGGTTTCTAAACAGGTCATATATATATTAGTTTTAAATATGAGTGGCAGGAGAGAATTTTAGAAGTATTCCAGAACCAGCCATTTTAAATCAGCCTCTGAAAGGGAAGGCACACAGCTAAAAAAACCCTGAAATTAAAATTTAAAAAAAGTATAAACACAAGAAATGAAGTATAGAAAAAGGAACACTTCAAAAAAAATCTCATAATATCCTCAGAAGTAACAGAACAGTCAATGTATTCTATGCTAAAAAGAGAAATCAGAGAATGGGCAAGAACTTCTTGAAATTAAAAATATGTGGCACTTAAAAAAAAAAAAAACAACAAACCCTCAAATAAAGAAGTTGAACTTTCTTAGAAAGACAAATAAGAGGCAAGGAAATTGACAATTGGAGAGAAAACAAAAACTGGAACTCTGCCGGCACCGCTGGAAGTCCTATAGGGAATGTAGGTAAGTGCAGGGCGGGGGGTGGTGAGTGAAAACAGTGATGTTAGAATAATTCCCCAAACCTAGAAATATGAGTCTTCAGAAAGAAAGACCTGCCAAGTAGCGGGCCCCAAAAAATTGAAACAGAATTATCCAGGCCAACAACTGCAGATTTTTAGAGCACCAGAGAAAAATAGGTCCAAACAAAAGATTGGGGAATAGTGGTGTCAGGCTTCTAAGCAGCACTGATCCTCTCGAAGCTCATGGAAGAATCCCTTTGCGTCCTGGACAGTGGCATGGCCTGGTCACAGTCCTCTACCTACAATTCTGGCCAGTCAGACCCTCCATTAGGCGAGGGAGGAGTAAAGACATTTCTAGACAGGTAGGACCTCCCAAACCTACTTTCTATCCTTGTTTTCCAATAGACACTGGAAAAGAGGAGGATCAGAGATAGACTTTGGATCCTAGAAGCAAGGTTCCAGCCTCAGGTAATGTGTGAGGACAGGAGCAGAACCGCTGTGCAAGGGGCTGGTGAGCGTGTAGGCTATCAGGAAGATGAGGACAGAGGTCTCCAGGGAACTACGGAAACATTGATTTCCTGCTTTGTTGGAGTAGTAGACTACAGGTTCTAGCTCAGTCTGGCTCAGACTTGACTGAATTATGGCACATACAGAGAGCAAGGGTCTGAATGAGGGGAGCTGTTCTCCTATGTTCAAACCCAGATCGAAGATCTGAGGAGATTTTAGGGAAAGCAAGAAGAAGATGAGAACTTGTCTTGGTTTTGTTGTCACATTTTATATCCAGAAGGCACGTTTCCATTCCTGAAAATAAAACCGTGTCTCTTATTATGTCTGTGAAGTGTCTCTCCAGTGCTTAGAAGATGTTCGGTATGCCCCAAGTAAGTATTAGTTCAATAAATGAATGCAAGTTTTAAATATGAACCCCAGTTCCACATAATGCATAAGATCATACAGAAGCCCTGAATAAGGATGCTGAAGGCAGAAAACGTGCAGCGAAATGAGCGTGACTCTGGAGAAAGCTCAAGAAATGAAGGGGCGTGCGGGCAACAGTGACTGGGTAGAATTTTTAAATTAAAGGAAAAGGAATGGAGAGATTTAGCCAATTACAGAGCCAAGATAATCTGATAAAAGCCACTTTCAAAAATCAGATAATGGAGTCAGTGTGTGATCTTGACAATAACCAACTCCCCAGTCTTAGGGGTTTAGCTGACAGATTTAATAAGGCACTTCCAATTATGTGAAAATCACAGAAACCTGGCATGAAACCAGAGCTAGGCACAGGAGCCGCAAAAGAGGTTTTCAAATAGGTGAATAACAGTCTTGAGAGTTTGGTGTTAACCCTCGGGACGGTGACATGGTTCCCACGGGGCCAGGCGGAAGATTGGCGTCGGACGCTCTAGGAACTCAAGTGAGAATTCTGAGTTTTTCGTGGCTCACAATTCTCCTTGAGCTCTCCGCGGGCTCCTCATGCAGAACAGCTCTATCCCCGCTCCTGGAAACCAGGCTGTCTTGTACAGGGAAAGGCAGTGAGGAGGAAGAGGGAGGTGGCCGGCATTCGCCCTAGGCTATTACGTGGGTAACTTGGGACGGAGGTAACATGAAGGCTGCTGTTTTACCCCATGAGCAGTCTGAGTAATCAAAGTTCTAGCTTTTTCTGGAGCTCAGTGCCCCTCTCCTGCGTACCGCTGACTCAGTCACGTGCTTCTCTAGGTCTCAGTCCTTGTGCTGTAACTAGCCCGAGTTCATCCTTGGGCTGGCGCAGCCCTCTTGGGGCCCCGTCCCCAACGCCCGTCCTCTAATCCTGACTCTGCATTAGGGGGAGCGATGTTGATCTTACGGAACTGCCTCTGGCTGCACCCCTCACGACTGTTGTCTCCTTGCCTATCGAGAATCTCCCCACACCTTCCTGGCCTCTGTTGCCCTCCTGGACGTCCTGTGCCCCACCACCTCCTGGATGCTCCGAATGGACTGTATGATTGCACTTTGCATGCGAACATCTCTGTTTTGATTCCCTTCTCTTCGCCTCCTCTTGGTGAGGGAGAAATTCCCACCCCAGAGTTACGGGAGGGCCCAAACACATGGCACCCAACGCTGGACGGATGAGGTCAAAGACACAGACACTCACCGCCCAGGGGAGGAGAGCATGACATGAGCAGAGCGATGTGGGGTTTGCACTTGGCCAACAGAGAGAACGAGCAGGGGCCATGGAAAGCAGCCTTTGAAGTAACAAGAAGTGGGGGTGGCTGGGTCTTAGGGGAGGACATGATCGACTTGTTTGGATGATTCCATGGGCTGGTAGGGAGCTGAAGCTTACTACTCAAAGATAAGCAGGAACGCACCGTTCCTTCTCTCCCCCTAGAGGAAGAGAGCTGTTTCGCTAGGTGACCTTATCTGTAGATGAGTGGGGAGGGAATTTACGATCAGTGGGGAGGGAATTTACGATTCGGCCATTCAGAGCCCTCCTGGTTTTCCCCAGATGTTAAGACACCTATAATCCTGGTCCTTAATACCTCTGTCCTTTATCTCCGCCACTGGTGTGTTTATGTCTGCGTCCTCCTGCCCCATTCACTGCCTTAACCGTCCTCTCCCTGCAACATCATGGGAGGAAGTCAATCCACATTCACTGCGTTGATCTTTGTGTTATAAAATACAGCAGCTTGATGGAAACCTCCAGAAGTCTGCCTAGATAACTTTATTTCATGACGGAGGGACCTAAGGCTCTGCGTGCCCTGAGCATAGTCACATAGTTAGGACCAGAAAGAGTGTTCTTAAAAAGTGACTCTCAAGTTTTAAGAGTTTTCCATCAATAAATAGAATCAGTGTCATATATTTTTCAAAAAAAAAAAAAAAATCATGTTCTTGGGAGAAGTATTTGTCTAAAATAAAGTTTATGGAAATTAAAAAGTACTCAGGTGCAAGTTAAAATAGTAATAGCTAAGTAAATGATGCCATAGATTAGATTAAACTCTTACGATCTCTCCACATCCAGGGTGTTGTACAGTGGCTACTGGTAAGCAATTTTAAGATTATCCATTATTTATTATAATATGGAAAGGACAGCAATTTCCTGCCCCCCATTTAAAACCATAGATGTGGCATTTATTTGAGTCCCTGACATGAAATTCTGTGATCTCTGACTTGCGGCAGAATTTTCTGTGGCTGTTAGACCAGGTGGGCCTGTTTCCCCCTTTCTGGGCCAGACTGCAGTGTCAGGACCTGCGACACGGTGGAAGTGTGAGCTCTGTGGGCAGGGTTCCCAGACTCTCTCGTTCTCTGGTGCGTCCTCTGGGCAGCACCAGGTATCTTGTAAACACCTGCTCAGTAAGGAGTGGACTGAGACATTTCTGCACCCTCCAGCCTGCTTCCAGAAGCTGCCTCCTGGGCTCAGGAGTGTCCAACCTGCCGAGTTCACATCACCATAGGCTCTTGTGTGTGTTGTGTATTTGAAAGACACTGGCAGGTGGACAGTGATGCTTGTTTTGTTCTTGTACAGAGTAGGAAAGAGGAGCGCCCGGGACCAGCCACGTTAGTGTCACCCATTCTCTTCTCTGAGCCTTGCTCTCCAGCGCAGACATCCCGTATGTTTCCCACGTTCCATTAGCTGCTTCCCAGATGCAGGGCTGTTGGCTAGAAGCAGATGGGAGGACCTGCAAAAAGTGTGCTCATTGTGAGATGTTGGTATTTTATTTTAAAGGTTTTTATTTTATTTTAGAGAAAGAGGGCGCATGGGCATAAGCACGAGCGGTGGGGGCAGAGGGAGAGGGAGAATCTCAAGAAGATTCTGCTCTGAGTGCAGAGCCCAACGTGGGGCTGGGTGCCAAGACCCTGAGATCCTGACCAGAGCTGAAGCTGAGCCTGGCTCTCAACCGATGGCACCACCAGGCACCCCAAGATGTTGGGATTTTAAGTAAATGAGAGAAATACTGTGATATATTGGATTTTTTTAAAAGATTTTTTATTTATTTATTTGTCAGAGAGAGAGAGAGGAGCGAGAGTGAGCACAGGCAGACAGAGAGGCAGGCAGAGGCAGAGGGAGAAGCAGGCTCCCTGCTGAGCAAGGAGCCCGATGTGGGACTGGATCCCAGGACGCTGGGATCACGACCCGAGCCGAAGGCAGCCGCTCAACCAGCTGAGCCACCCAGGCGTCTTAATTATATTTTTTTCAGTGTTCCAGGATTCATTGTTTATGCCCCACACCCAGTGCTCCGTGCAATCGTGCTCTCCTTCATCCCCACCACCAGGCTCCCCCAACCCCCCACCCCTCTCCCCTCCAAAGCCCTCAGTTTGTTTCTCTGAGTCTATAGTCTTTCCTGGTTCGTCTACCCCTCTGATTTCCCCCAACTCCCTTCTCCTCTCCATCTCCCCATGTCCTCCATGTTATTCCTTATGCTCCACAAGTAAGTGAAACCATATGATAATTGACTCTCTCTGCTTGACTTATTTCACTCAGCATAATCTCCTCCAGTCCCGTCCATGTTGCTACAAAAGTTGGGTATTCATCCTTTCTGATGGAGGCGTAATATTCCATAGTGTATATGGACCACATCTTCTTTATCCATTCGTCCGTTGAAGGGTATCTTGGCTCTTTCCACAGTTCGGTGACTGTGGCCATTGCTGCTCTGAACACTGGGGTACAGATGGCCCTTCTTTTCCCTACCTCTGTGTCTTTGGGGTAAATACCCAGTAGTGCAATTACTGGGTTTATTATTATTTTTTATATCTTTATGAAATGTAAATAGTAGAGGTTGCCTACAGTCATGATGACTCTCTCTTTTTTAAAATTTTATTTATTTATTTGACACAGAGAGAGAGATAGCAAGAGAGGAACACGAGCAGGGGGAGTGGGAGAGGGAGAAGCAGGCTTCCTGAGAAGCAGGGAGCCCACTGTGGGGCTCGATCCCAGGACCCCAGGATCATGACCTGAGCTGAAGGCAGCCACTTAACAACTGAGCCCCCCAGGCACCCGCAGTCACGACTCTTAGAGAAGTGCAGCATCTCTGTGTAGAAATTAAGAAATATAAACTCGTGGAAGCATCATTTAGGAATAACTAACTTACGAATCTCCTAAAACAACAAGAGTAATAATGTAAAAAATGGTCACAATTTTGAACTCTTGATTCAGAGGTTAAGCTCCGTTTCTGTTTTGCTTAGCGCTGATATGCTTCAAAGCTCACATAGGAATCTCTCTTCCCATGGGATTATTCACTAAGGGCAGGTAAAACAGCCCCTTCTCATGAGGCTTTTTGAGATTATCGACAGTGTCCATGAACTTCTGGCAGCCCTTTTGTTGAAAGGTATTACTGCCTTTGTGTATGAGGTTATTAAGATAAAATATTCATTTGCTTCACTGACAGTGAGACACTTTGCAATTTTTTTTAAAGGACTTTTTTATTTTTAAAGATTTTTAATTATTTATTTGACAGGCAGAAATCACAAGTAGGCAGAGAGACAGGCAGAGAGAGAGAGAGGGGGAAGCAGGCTTCCTGCTGAGCAGAGAGCCCGATGTGGGGCTCCATCCCAGGACCCTGAGATCATGACCTGAGCCGAAGGCAGAGGCTTTAACCCACGAGCCACCCAGGCACCCCAAGACACTTTGCAATTTTATCCAGATGCCGTAGAATGGCTAGGTCCCTACCAGCTAAAAAGCGACCCTCAATAGCAGAACAGTTCTAACCATGTGACACGAATCATAGACACACACAATCTCCTACAGTCTCTTGTGGTGCTTGAGACCCATTCAGAGACGTCTCCTTCCCTTTCCCTTGCCCCGCACAGTCTGTATGAATTACCAAGAGCCTGCAAAGTGGAATGAGGAATGGGGTAGGGAAGAACGCTCCAACCTTGTAACATGGGTCCCCCATTGTGCCTGGCATTGCTGACAGTCTAGAAGAATCATCATTTAGATGCGGAAATTAAAAAAAAAATTATGGTGTAGATTTGGACTGCTGGGTTTTTTCCTTTGTGGTCCTGTTAGTGCTCAGGAAATGAGAGTTATCATTTTGCCAGCCATAGTTCCACTGGTGCAGGAGACTTTCCTTGTGTCTTGCCTCCCGTAGATCACTGCAGCAGTGCTCCCCACCCCCTGAGTTTTTGCTTGTTAAAATTCAGACTTCAGTGATGTTCACAGAGTTTTTAGCCAGAGTCAGTTCAATTAGAACCTCCCAAGGGTTGTCTGTTCCCATGTTAGGACTGTAAGTGGTCTGACTTGTGTGACCTTGGTCTTTGCTCGTGTAGACATAGATTAAGAAGAACCTAGCTACCTGGGAAAGAATGTCGCAATTTATGATTTCCTTATTTTATCTACTTAATTCTGTTCCTTAAAAGACATGGTGTGCATGCACGAATACTGAAAGTCTGCTGTAGCTCTCACTAAATATTTAAGTAAATTAATTGCCTTGGAAAAGGTCACCATAAGCTTTAAACATTCTAAGTTAAGAGGTTCAGTGAAATTAATTCTGCCACTAACATCCTTCTCCTGCTTCTTATGTCTGAAACATACAAGAACCTTAGTTTAGGGTAGATTTCTCATTTCTTTCCAGCCCACGTTTGCTGTCAATCTGTTTTATCTACTTTTTGTCTGAAGCTTTACCCTCATTTTCACAAGGGAAATGGCACTCATTGAGATTACAGGAGTGCTCCAATTAATTCCACTTCTGTAAAAAAAGGAAGTCTTTCCACTTTCCATAAATCAAAATGAATAGGATAAAATGGAAGAAAAGAAAGAGTAAACCTCTTGCCAACCATGTATATCAGAATCACCAGAGATAGTCTCATTAGATAGTTAATCGACTTTTTAAAAAAATTATATCTGAGGTTTTTCAGGAGATCTAAATTTTTAGGAGTTTCGGCTCTCTGTCTTTAAATATGCTATTCAAGGGGCTCTTGGGTGGCTCAGCTGGTAAGCAGCCGGACTCCTGATTTTCTCTCAGGTCATGATCTCAGGGTTGTGAGATTGAGCCCCGAGTTAGGCTTTGCACTCTGTAGAGAATCTGAGGTTCTCTCTCTCTTCCTCTATCCCTCCCCGTCTCTCTCACTGTCTCTTTCTAAAATAAAAATAAATCTTAAAGTTTTTTTTTTTTAAATATAGTATTTAAGTTCTTCTACCTACATGATGTTATGGATTATTAATTTTCAGTAACAGTAAAGGTGATGGGTTCTTCCAACTTATTTAATAGTTAATCTAGTAGAGTAAATGATAGTTCTAATTCTTGCAAACACTTTCTGCATGAAATTTGGCAAGGCATTTTAATTCTCTGTGCTTCTGCTTCCTTATCTGTGAGCCAAGAGCACAGCTTTCCTTTTCTCTCCTTTGTGTGCCTGCAGGTTGGTAAGAGAATGAGGGAAAGGAAACAAAAGGAGGGGGAGGGTTGAGGGAGTCTCCTAGTTGCTGGCTTAGTGAATTAAAAAAGAACGTGCGACTTTTGATCTCTGGGTTGTGAGTTTGAGTCCCACATTGGGTGTGGAAATTTCTTAAAAATAAAATCTTTTAAAAAAAAAAAGTTTTACTTCCACTTGGACAGACTTAAATTCCTCAGAGGGAAGTGTGCTGTTTTCCCTTCAATTAGATTGGAAGCATTTTGGAGATGTGAGCGTGTACTTTCCCCCTGTTGCCTAACTGTACAGAGAAGCCTCAAAACCTGTAGATTTTTACTTCCCCCATTTGTGCATGCTGACACCATCTTGATTGGTTGTTTAATGTTTTTGGAAAGTGCTCCAAAATTTTAATCAGGAGACAGCAGTCTGAGAACAGTAGTGTGCACAGATACTAGTCGAATAACAGTTTAAAAGCAGGTGGGATTTCGGTCTGTTGAAGAAGTTTGAGAACGTGCTTGCTGTAGTCTGGATGTCTGTGTCTGCCCAGAATTCGTATGTGGACCTCCTCACCTTCAGTGGGATGGTATTTGGAGATGGGGCTTTGAGGGAACACTCATGAACTTGGGACTGTGCGGCCTCCAAGGTTAGGATTCATGTTCTTTGGAAGCAAAGACCAGAGAGCTCACTCTTGCTCTCTTGTATCTCTCGATACGAGATGCCCACCTGCAGACCAGGAAGCGGCTCCCACTAGACACCAGCTATGCCCGCACCTTGATCTTGGACTTCTCGTCTCCATAAATGGGAGAAATACATTTCTGTTGGTCAGGCCACCCAGTCTACAGTATGTTTGTTATATATAGCAGCTCCAAACTGTCCTTTGAGAGAATGACACTAATTGTAAGTATGTGATCAGCAGGAGTACCTCAGAGTTACACGGATCCTCGTCCTTAATGACTGGCCATGATGTGTTTCCTTGGGTAGCCATGGCTTGATAGTTCTCTGTGCAGGAAGGCTTTCTGAAGCCACGCCAGGTACTGGACAAACATTTTGTTCGGATCATAAAAGCATTTTTAGTAATTTCTCTCTCTCTGGAGGATTAATGTAAATTTTTACAAACACCCACAGCCACTATAGAGGTGCATGCATTTTAAACTCTTGACACCCTAATTGACTAAATCATCTTCCAGAAACTGCATGATTTAATAGTCTAGGCTTACTGAAGTGATTTTTTTTTTTTAATCTGGGAGTGGGGTGCAGCTGTAGAATGCCAGAACAGGGGTTCCCAACAGGTAAAAGTCATCAAAGATCCTCAGACCTTACCTGCTCCCTATCTGCTTGTACTATTGTTCCTTTCCGCTCCTCTTTCTGGTTTCTACAGTTCTTCAGGGACTTCTGAGTCCATTTTTCCTCTACCTCTAGCATCTCAGAAGTTCAAGAAATATGGATTATCGTCATAAAATGTTTTGGAGTCCCGGTCAGAATTTCTGTTTTTTTTTTGTTTGTTTGTTTGTTTTTGTTTTGTTTGTTTGTTTGTTTCTTTCCTTTTCGCTAATGGAATTACCTTTGTCCTGTTCTTCTGTGCACGTTTATATCACAAACACCCACTTAAGAGTTTTAGGGAAGTGCAGAAAGACTCAGGTTCAGAACCCATTCCTCTCCACATCTGTCTAAAGAAGGGATCACGTCACAGATCCCCAGGAATGGAGCCCCTCTGCTGACATTTGTGGACAGTGGTGCCCCTACATGCTGTCGGCAGTTATTCTTCGGCTCCATCACTGAGCTTAAATGTAGCCTTGATCATCATCTTAGTTCCTCAAGTTCAGTGCCTGCTTGTTTTTTTTTCAGTCTGCCCTTCGAATACTTTCATTTGGTGTTTTCTGCCATGGACAGTTAGTTCCTGGAATTCTGTTTCGTTTAGTTTGAACAACACTATGTACAGATTTAGGCTTTTTTTTTAAAAAAAAATTTATTATTTGACAGAGAGAGAGAGAACACAAGTAGGCAGAGAGACAGGCAGGCAGAGAGAGAGGGAAGCAGGCTCCCCGCTGAGCAGAGAGCCCGATGCGGGGCTCGATCCCAGGACCCTGGGATCATGACCTGAGCCGAAGGCAGAGGCTTAACCCACTGAGTCACCCAGGCACCCCAGATTTAGGCATTTTTAAGTGCACCCCGTCAATGACATGGCGGAAGGTTTTTAGGTGGTGATTAATGCCAGTCTCTGTAACACCTGGTTCCAGGAGTGAAACGGTAGAGGTATATTTTCATTCCCAAGAGGAACTCAAAATACATTTATTTTTACTTCATAAAATTGGGCACAGCTGATTCAGAACCAGTGAGACTCGGCTGGTCGTGTTTCGGCATAGTATCTGGATGAGTCGAAAAATAGGAGTTGTTGGAAAATAGTTACATTGACGAGATCAGAGGAAGGTCTTGTTTACTTATTGAGAAGAGTAGTGAGAACCTGGGAAAGTGAGCTCATCTTCTGTCTTCCTCAAAGCAGACTTTTCTCGTCTTTCAAAGGAATGAAGATGAGATAGTTGGAGAGGCCGGTCTGCCCGCTCTGGAATCCTAGGGTGCTGTGTTTAGGGGTGTTTCAGCGCACACTTGGTGAGTTTTAGGATCAGTCTCAGGAATATATTGATTGTTTCTTGGAGACCATCAGAAATGGTTTCTAGCACTTTCCTGGTGGTAAAATGCCAGACAGTATACTTTCTAGTATACCATTGTTGGTTTGCAGTTTATTCAGTCATTATTCTGAGAATATTCTGAGATCGGTCAATATTACACTGAAAATTGTTGGCAACTTGTAACTAATTCATAAGAATTATACAGCAGAATTCTCAAAGCTTCCTATAGACTGAAATTTTGTGTTCCAAACTCCTATGTCGGAGTCCTAATTCCCAGTGCAATGATATTTGGTATTTGGAGGTGGAACCTTAGAGAAGTAGTGGGTTCGAGTCGGGCAAGAGGACGGTGATCTCGTGATGGGACTCGTGCCCTTATGAGGGGATGAGCAGTCCAGAGCGTGCTCTCTCCCCACCATGGAGGGCACAGTAAGAAGGCTGTCTGCAGACCAGCAGGAAGGTCTTCATCAGAACCTGACTGTGCTGACTCCCTGATCTTGGACTTGCCGGGCTCCAGGTCTGTGAGAGATAAATTTCTGTTCTTGAGGCCTCCAGGCTCTGGTGTTTCATAGTAGGCCAAATGGGCTAAGATACATCTCAAGAAAGTTTCTCCCTCTCTTTGGATTTCGTTGTTATAAAATGATATTATATCTGGGAGCTTCTCCCCGTCTCCTCCTCCTTTCCACACAGCTCGCGCACTCATTTCGTAACCACCAGTTAAACAATGTGGGACATGGTCATCCTTGTTCCTGGATTTGTGGTTTCTCCAGTCTCTCTCTGACTGCTCCTTTTCTGTCTCTCTGACAGAAAGAAAAGGTGCCTTTTCTAGTTGTGGCCTCTAAATCATTAGTTTTATACCAGAGAAGAGAGAGGGCCACAGAGTCGGAGACCGCGGGGGAGCTCATCAGCGTCCACATGCCTCAGTGTTCCCAACAGAACACAATCACAATCACAGGGGACAGGAGCCCGTGCTCTGGCCCATGTATACAGCTGGCACAACGGTGGGAATGAAATCACGAAACGGTAAATCTAGCGCAGGCGCCCTTTGCTGGAGTGTCGCACGGAATGCTGTATTTTCATCTTTGCTTCTTGCACACTTAAGGATCCATTTTTCATTTCCATTCTTCTTCTCAAATGGTGTTTAAAGCCTCCCTCCTACCGTCAGGCTGCCCCCGAGGGTCCTCACATTGTCGAGATCTGCAGCCGCCCGGGAGACCTCAAGAAGCAAGAAGTGAGCGTGTCAGTCACAATCAGACTATGCAGATCAAAGCCCCACAACATGGAGATCCAAGCCAGACCCAGACCACTCTTCAAGCCCCTCTGGCTTTTAGTTCTCCCCTGTCTCTGAGTGAAAGGAAACTTGGGAGACTGACACCGGAGTCTGCTGTTTGTCTCTTACTTCCAGCGTGTTACGTGTGGATGTGGCTAGTGGTGTGTTTCTCCGAACAACACAACAATATTTTCTCTTGCATTGTCAACTGCTTTAGTTACTTTGTAGGAGGGCGATGTCAAAAAAAACCCCCACAATATTAAAATGTTTACATTGGAGATGCCAGTTATTATTTATGACATTGGCATGCAGTTTATGAGTCAGACGGAGAAAGGTGTGAATAAAGAATCAGCGATACAATTTTAAAAGGAAAAGAACAGTAACTGCTGTCTGTAGACTGAGGATGTTTTCCCCAGACCTGTGTGTTGAATCCGAGCCCTCATGGTGATGGCGATGGCATTGGGAGATGGAGCCTTTGGGGGGTGATTGGTTCATGAGTTTGGAGTCCTCATGAATGGGATCAGTGCCTTAAATAAGGGATCCCAGGGAGCTTTCTGGGCCCTTCCTCCATGTAAGGATGCAGCGTGAGCCGGGAAGCAGACCTCACCAGACGCTGAAGTGTTGGTGCCTTGATCTTGGACCCTCTAGCCTCCAGAACTGTGAGAAGGAAATTTCCATTGTTTAAGAGCCACTCAGTTTATGGTATTGTTTGCAGCAGCCTGAAGGGGCGGAAACAGTGGTTTTGTCCTCTTTCACTAGTGTCAGATTTAATTTACTCTTCTTTCCTCAGCCAATAAAATTATTTGCTCTTTCCTTTGAAAAGTGATTTTTTAAGTCAATATGAAATAGAAATGGATAGTTTGAAATATATGTATACTGTATAGAATAATATATGAATAAACACCTATGAACTCACCATTAAAATTAAGGCAAAATTTTGAAGCTTGCCCAAATTCATCACTTTCTCCTTATACTAATGTTACCCTTATCATAAATTTTGTATTTACCTTTCTGTAGCTCTTCTATACAATTTTACCACATATATTTGCATTCTGAAACAATATGTCACCAGCTTTACAGATCTCTTTGTATAATATTAATAGAATCATACTGTATGGATTTTTAAAAATTCACCATTATGTTTAACAATCAATTCACTGTTAGCTGCCATATAATAGCCCATAGTTTATTTATGTACCAATACATAACCATTTATTTATCCTCTTTTCTGATGAAGAAAAACTTCTAGTATCTTTCTTTTTAAAGCAGTGGAACTAGGGCCATCTTTTCATGTGTCTCCTGGTGTGTTGTCTAAGAGCTTCCTAGATAGATTCCTAGGAAGGATATATGGGTCATAAGGTAGGGATATGCTATTATTATAATACAGTGGAATATTAGTCAGTCATAAAAAGGATGAGATCCTTCTATTTGTGACAACATGGATGGACCTAGAAGGTCTTATGCTAAATGACAAATACAAATATGATAATGAAAGACAAGTACTGAATGATTTCACTTACATGTGGAAACTCCCTCCCCCCCCCCAAAAATAAATCATATAAACAGAAAACAAGCAGACTCTTAAACACAGAGAACAGATTGGTGGTTGCCAGTGGGGAGGCGGGTGTGGGGATGGGCAAAATAGATAAAGGGGATTAAAAGGTACAGACTTCCAGCTATAAAATAAGTAAGTAAGAGAGATGAAAAGTACAGCACAGGGAGTAGAGTCAATACTATCACACTAACTTTGTGTACTGACAGATGGTAGATATACTTATTGTGGTAAGCTCTGAGTAATGAATGCATAGAAATGTTGAATCATTATATTGTTCACTTGAAACTAACATAACACTGTGTGTCAATAAGAAAACGGAAGACACAAGGTGATTAGTAGTTAATTTCCTCCCCAAAGATCTATAGATTTAATATAATCTCCATCAAAATCCCAGGAAGCTTTTTTAGATAGACAGTGACATACTGATTCTAAAATTTGTATGAAAGTGCAAAAGGCTTAGCATTGCTAAAACTACTGAGACAAGGGGGTCAAAGTTGAAGAATTTACACTACTGATTTCAGGACTTAGTAAGTAAGCAGAATAGTGTGCTGGTGTAGACAGACGATCAGGTCAATGGAAGAGAATAGGAGTCTAGAAATAGACTACTCACATGTGGTCAGTAATTCCTAGCCTTTCAGTGCTTGGGCTACGTCTGTGTGGGATTGTTGGGGGGATGCAGTCTTCACATAAGTCAACACAGGCCCTCTCCCTCGTGTGGCTATCATTTATTTATTATGAAGTGTCTGTGTAAGCATTTGGTATCCAACATAAAAGAGAATACTTTTCTCTGAGGCTGTAAACTCCAGAGTAAACAATCCTGAGATGAGGTCAGATGTCCTAGATCTCTACTCCTACCTTTCTAATACCCAGTGTTCTCTTAAATAAGTCATTTAGAATTTTGTTTCTATTTTTTACCTTTAAACTACAAATAATGCTTGTCTTTTCAACCCCTTTAATAAGTATGGATAAGATAATAGGAATGAAAGTATTCTCAAAATTATAAACAGGCAACAGTAGAATAAAACTTACTTACCCAGAACTCACAGGGAGCTAGTAATTCTTAATTGCTGGTGATTTGAGGTTCGTAGGTATGGATTAGATGCTAAAACTCTTTAATTGTTTTGGATTAAAAGTTAGGTAGGATATGGTCTATGAGACCTGATCAGATTCACACTTCAACATTGCCCTATTTTACTAGGGCAACCATGGGTAAGCCACACATTCTTGGACATTGAGGCTTTCACTTAGTAAATGGATATAAGAACAGGACATGTTTTGGGGCGCCTGGGTGGCTCAGTGGGTTAAAGCCTCTGCCTTCAGCTCAGGTCATGATCTCAGGGTCCTGGGATCAAGCCCCATATTGGGTTCTCTGCTCAGCAGGGAGCCTGCTTTCCTTCCTCTCTCTGCCTGCTTCTCTGCCTGCTTGTGATCTCTCTGTCAAATAAATAAATAAAATCTTAAAAAAAAAAAAAAGAACAGGACACGTTTTATTTATTTAATAAGATTATTATGAGTGTCACATGAAAAATACATTAAAAAGCTTTTTACATTCTAGTGGCCTTAAATAGATTTTTAGTATATTAAATGTTATATATGTAAGCTTTATAGAAGACATTATGAATATTTTTGCATGTCCTATGCTAAACCACAGGTGTAATATGCAAACATAATTGTGGTAGAACGAAATATTAACACTACCACATTACACAGCAAATGTGCACTTGTCACCATCCCCACATCCAGTGATTCCTCCCACAATAAACATATACAACAAATTTTTCTAATTTATTTTCTTCAAATCCCGTAGTGCTAAAGTATAGGTTAATTTTTAGCCTCCACATATTCCTTTCCCCCAGAGCCAGAAATATTATTTGTTCTGTTATTTTTCCTTAACTTTTTTTCTGTACTTTTTGTGTGATAGTATTTGGCCCATTACAGATATCTTGGCCATCAGAAACTTTGTTTCTTCTAGATGAACAAATTACTCTGTGATGTAGGCCAGTTAACATGTCTAACCTCTATTCACCCATTGCTGACAGCAATTCTAAGAGAGAAGTTTATAGTGATAAAAGGCTGAACAGTTGATTCTCAAGTACATGGGAATTAGGGGCAGTGACACCCACCTGCACTCAAAAATATACATACAGCATTTGACTCCTCCAAAACTTAACTGCTAATAGCCTACTCTTGACTAGAAGCCTTAGCAATAACATCAATAGTTGATTAACACATATTCTGTATATAAGAGGTATCATTTACTGTGTTCTTATAATAATAAAGTAAGCTAGAGAAAAGAAAATGTTATTAAGAAAATCATAAGGAAGACAATACATTTACCACACTCTAATTGAGAAAAGCGCATTTAAGTGGACTTGTGCAGTTGAAACTGTGTTGTTGAAGGGGTGTTAAAAAATTAAAAAAAGCTAAGCTTAATAAACAGTCTACCTTTATACAACAAGGAACTAGAAAAAATAGAACAAACAAAGCCCAGATTTGGACAAGGAACAATAGAAAAAAGATCAGAGCAGAGCTGAATGAAAGAGACCAGAAAATAATGGCCTAAAACTAAAAAATATTTTATTTTTAGTAGTTTTAAAATTTTATTTTTAAAAATAGAAGCTAAGAACTTGTTTTCTGAAAAGGTAAAACTGACCAACCTCTAGCTAAACTAAGAAGGAAAAAAGGAAAGACCCAAAGAACGTCAGGAATGGAAGGGAGACGTTACAATTGATAACACACAAATCCAATGGAAAAAAAAAAAGTGTGTTAAAAGAGAGTACTCTGGCCAATATATACCAACTTGGATAACCTGTAAGAGACTGATAAATTACCAGAAACATACAACCTACCTAGACTGAATCAGAAAGAATTAGAAAATCTGAACAGACTAATAATGAATAAGGAAATTGAAGCAGTCATCAAAAACCTCTCAACAAAGCAAAATGCAGGTCCAGATGGCTTCACTAATGGATTCTACCAAATATTTAAAGAGGAATTAAAGCCAGTCCTTCTCAAACACTTCCAAAAAATTGAAGAGGAAAAAGCATTCCCAAACTCATTTTATGAGGCCAGCATTACTGTGATACCGGAGCAAAATGAGAATACCACACGAAAGGAAAACTACAGGCCAATACCACTGATGGATATATATGCAGAAAACTTCAAGAAAATATTAGCAAACTGAGTTCAACAGTATATTTAAAGGATCATACACCATGATGAAGCAGCATTTATCTGTGGGATGTGTAGCTCAATAAAGACAAATATTTGTGATACACTACACATTATTATCATATGTTTTTTATCTTTCATATTAAATGCAGAAGAAGCATTTGACAAAGTACAGCATCTTTTCATGATTAAAAACAGTCAACAAATGGGATACAAAAGAAACATATCTCAACATAATAGAGGCTATAAATGGCAAGCCCACAGCTAACTTTATACTCATTGGTGAAAGATTGACAGCTAGGATGCCTACTCTCACCAGAGCAATAAGGCCAGGAAAAGGAAAAAAAAAAGGCATTCAAATGAGGAAAGATGAGGTAAAATTGTCTCTGCAGATGATACCATCTTATATGTATAATACCTTGAAGATTCTACCAAAAAACTGTTAGAAATAATAAATTCAGTAAAGTTGAAAGATACTCAATGAACATAAAAAATCATTTTATTTCATTTGCTAACAGTAAAATGTATGAAAAATAAATTAAAGAAACAATCTCATTTATAATACCATCAAAAAAATAGAATTCTTGGGACGCCTGGGTGGCTCAGTTGGTTAAGCAGCTGCCTTCGGCTCAGGTCATGATCCCAGCGTCCTGGGATCGAGTCCCACATCGGGCTTCTTGCTCAGCAGGGAGCCTGCTTCTCCCTCTGCCTCTGCCTGCCAGTCTGTCTGCCTGTGCTTGCTCTCCCCCCCCCTCTCTGATAAATAAATAAAATCTTAAAAATAAAAACATATCTTAAAAAAATAGAATTCTTAAGAGTAAATTTAATTGAGGGGCACCCAAGTGGCTCAGTCAGGTGAGTGTCTGCCTTAAGCTCAGGTCATGATCCCAGGGTTCTGGGATTGAGCCCCACTTAAGGCTCACTGCTCAGCATGAAGTCTGCTTCTCTCTCTCCTGCTGTGCTTATCCCCCAGCCCTGCCCATGCTCCTACTGTCTCTCTTTCTTAAATAAATAAAATCTTTGAAAAAGTAAATTTAATCAAGAAATTGAAAGATCTGTTTCAATAAGGTATTGATTTTTATAAACAAAACAACAAAAACAAACCAAAACCCAGAAACAAATAGAAAACTATCCCATGTTCATGGATCAGAAAAACTAATATTGTAAAATATTCACACTGTTCAAACCCATCTATAGACTTAATGAAATATCTGTCAAGATTCCAGTGGCATTTTTTATAGAAATTAAAAAAAAAAGGAACCTTAAATTTTGTATGAACTACAAGACCCCAAATAGCTAAAGCGATCTTGAGGAAGAAGATCAAAACAGACATTATACTACCTAATTTCAAACTATACTACAAATCAGTAGTAGCAGTATACTACAAAAAAAGTCGAATAATGACAAAAACCAAATATATGGATCAATAGAACCAAATTGAGAGCCCAGAAATAAACTCATGTGTATATGGTTAACTAATATTTGATAAATTCAAGAATACTCAGTGGAGAGAAGACAGTCTCTTCAATAAATGATATAGAAAAATGTATATTCACATGCAAAAAATGAAACTAGGTCCTTAACTTGTACCACTTACCACTTACCTAAATTAATTTGATATGGATTAAATACTTCAATGTAACACCCAAATCATAAAAACCCTAGAAGAAAATTGGGATAAAGATACTTGACATTGATCTTGGCAGTAGTTTTTTGGATATGACACCCAAATCACAAGCAACTAAAACAAAAAAAGAAACAGTGAAACTACAGGAAACTCAATAGCTTCTACATAGCGAAGGGAAACATCCACAGCATGAAAAGACAAGGTACCAAATGAGAGAAAATATTTGCAGACCATGTATTTGCTAATAGGTAAAATCCAGACTATATAAGGAACTCCTACAATTCAATAGTAAAACAACAAGCAATCCAATTAAAACAGTGGGCAGAGGAACTGAACAGACATTTTCCCAAAGAAGATGTATAAATAAATGGCCACATAGATGCACCACATCATTACTCGTGAAGGAAATGTGAATGAAGATGAGATATTTCCTCACTCATTTTAGAATGGCTGTTATCAAAAAGATAAGATACAAGAAGTGATGGTGAGGATATGAAGAAGAAGAAACACCACTGTTGGTGGGAATGAATATAAATTGGGATGGATCATTATGGAAAAGACGTATGGAGGTTTCTCAAAAAAATTGAAAATAGAACCGCCATATGATTGAGCAATCTCACTTCTGCTTATATATAAGGAAATCAGGATCTCAAAGAGATATCTGTGCTCTCTGCTCATTGCTACATTATTTACAGTAGCTAAGATATGGAAGTAATATAAGTGTCCATCTGTGGATGAATGACTAAAGAAGATGTGGTGTACAAATACATATGTATTTTTATGGGGAGATATTTGTCAAAGTGTTCAGATATCCAGTCACAAGGGATCTAACTTACAGCATTGTGGTTATAGTTAACAATGCTTTATTATATACTTGAAAGTTGCTAAGAGAATAGATGTTAAGTGTTCTTACCACAAGAAAAGGGTAATTATTTGAGGTCATGGGAGATGTTAACTAACCCTCTTATGTTAATCATTTTGCAAGTTATGTATATGCGTGTGTCAAATCACCATGCTGTACACCTTAAACTTATACAATGTCATACGTCAATTACATATTAATAAAGCTGGAAACAGAAAACAACAGTAAAGAAAATAGAAATACACTTTTAAAAATAACATTTAACCTGAAATAATACAGGAAATGAGCAAGAAATGAAGGATAAAGCAGAAAGGTGAAGGGAAGGAAGACTTAAAAAATAAAAAAGCAAGATGGGAGATTGAAACACAAGATTCAAAGAACGAGGAACTCAAGATCCAACCATATGGTGTCTATAGATAAATATTTTAAATATAAATACACACACCGATTGAAAGTAAATGGATGGAAAAATGTATATCCTTGCACACACCAAGCATAAGAAAGCTTGGTTATGTAAATATTGAAGTAGACTTCAAAATAAGGAATATTATCATACCTGATAATAATTCTAAATGTTTATGCATCTAACAACATAACTTCAAAGTACACAAAAGAAATATTGTCAGAAATAAAGGGAGAAATCTACTTGGACTTTTCTAACACTGCTTTCCCAGTGACCAACAGCACAAATAGATGAAAAATCAGGGAAGAGACAGAAGACTTGGTCAGCACTGTTCATCAACTTGACCATATTGCTAGTCGCACAGTAGTAACTCAACTGATGCAGAATACACATTCATTTCAATGTACGTGGATAATTTATCCCAAAAGCCTGCATATTGAACCGTACAACAAATCTACTGATAGAAGACATTGATTCTTTTTTTAATTTTAACCCAAGAGCAAAGGGTTTAAAATTATTTTCTTATTAAACTTTCTAAGAGTAATTAGAGATCTAGCATTACTAGTCCTACTATTGTTTTTGATTTTTATTTTGTTTTTGTTTCCACGGGGAAAAGAACTTCAGTTAGTCCCCAGGTTATTCTTGCTAAATCCATTTTAATTCTTGTTCCTGGTAGTGGCACACACAACACTTACATGTTGCATCATATTAAGAAATCTATCAGGGCGCCTGGGTGGCTCAGTGGGTTGAGCCTCTGCCTTCGGCTCAGGTCATGATCCGGGGTTCTGGAATCGAGTCCCACATCGGGCTCTTTGCTCAGCAGGGAATCTGCTTCCCTCTCTCTCTGCCTGCCTCTCTGCCTACTTGTGATCTCTGTCTGTCAAATTAATAAATAACTTAAAAAAAAAAACTTTAAAAAAAAGAAAAAAAAATCTATTACAGGGACTTAGTCTCTGGGCCTCCTTGGCTGGCTGTCACTGGTACTACTGGTAGCGAACAGCAGCATGTGGCTGTCACTTTCATCTAAATGATTTATGCACAGAAAATCCCTGTCTTCCTGCTATTACAACATCAAGCTCATTTAAAATAAGTTATTTCATGACACTCGTAACAATTGAATTCTAGGTATACAATTCAAAAAGTATGAGTCGGGATGCTTTAAAACAAACTGAGGTGTTTGGATTAAAAGGTTTAATTCAGGGCTGCCTCAGTGGCTCAGTCGGTGAAGCCTCTGCCTTTGGCTCAGGTCATGATCCCAGGGTGCTGGGATCGAGCCCTGCATCAGGCTCTTGGCTCAGCGGGGAGCCTGCTTCTCTCTCTGCTGCTCCCTTGCCACTCCTCTTACTTGTTCTCTCTCACGCTCACTCTTTCTCTCAAATAAATATAAATCTTTAAAAAATAAAAATTGAAAAAAAATGTGTAATTCAAAGATATCTTTAGCCTTTCATTCAGTTATAATTATCAAGTCTTTCTTATCTGGTACATTCTTGTTTTTTTTGTTTGTTTGTTTTTGTTTTTTGTTTCACCATTAATGTTTATTTCTACTAATTATAAAATTTATTTTATTTTTTAAATTTAATTTAATTTTTTCATTGTTCCAAGATTTATTGTTTACATAGAATACCCAGTGCTCCATGCAATCTCTGCCCTCCGTAATACCCACCACCAGGCCCACCCAACCCCCTACGTCTCTCCCCTCCCAAACCCTCAGTTTGTTTCTCAGAGTCCACAGTCTCTCATGGTTCATCTCCCCCTCCTATTTCCCCCAACTCCCTTCTCCTCTCTAATACCCCTTGTCCTCCATGATATTTGTTATGCTCCACAAATAAGTGGAACCATATGATGATTGACTCTCTCTGCTTGACTTATTTCACTCAGCATTATCTCCTCCAGTCCTGACCATGTTGATACAAAAGTTGGGTATTCATCCTTTCTGATGTTTTGAAAGAACTTACAGCCTTGAAAAGGATATAGTCAAATGTTCCAGGGATGTCTCATTTTGCCTAAAATGAGGACACATTCTCTTTTAAAGACCAGATGTACAATGGCTCCAACCTCCCACCCTCCAAAATCTAGTTTTTTGCCAAGTTCTCTTCCCATATGTTTCTGGTAGTCCTACGGGGATAGTCCCTATTAAATCAGTTCCTCCTTGCTGCCATGTGCCTCAGTGAGCCACCATCTTGGTGCTGCTCTGGGACTACTGCTTGCTTGCTTCTATGCCCCCCTCCACATTTCCTGGAAATGGCTCTCTTTGGGCTGCTGCTACTCTCCCCTGTGATGCTTCCTTCATGGATGGGCATTTAATTTTGCAAAATTTACAGTACATTCAGGAATAATCGAAGAAAAAACAGCCAAGAGAAATTTATGATGGCAACTAGTTGTGGCCCTCACTAAAGCTGACATGTACAGATCTCTCAGATTCGAGCCTATGAGCATTTTCCAGAAGCCAGTTTACCTGCCTCTAAAGGATTGCTCACTCGTAATCCAGAGCCGTGGCTCCTCCGAGTCTCTGGGCAAGAAGAAGCTTTGTTCTTCTTATTTTCATTCCTTCTAGTTAAGACGCACCTTCCTGAGTCCTGTATTGGTACAGGAATGCATCTCTCCATTGGAACATGGACAGTGAAAATATTTATTTCCTTCAGAAGAAGTTTCATCTTCCATCTCTTCAGGGACATGGTCTAGCCCCTGAGTTAAAAGCATGCAGTCAGGGGCACCTGGGTGGCTCAATGGGTTAAAGCCTCTGCCTTTGGCTCAGGTCATGATCCCAGGGTCATGGGATCGAGCCCTGCTTCGGGCTTTCTGCTCAGCGGGGAGTCTGCTTCCTCCTCTCTCTCTCTGTGCCTGCCTCTGCTTGCTTGTGATCTCCTCTGTCAAATAAATAAAAATATTAAAAAAAAAAAAAAAAAAAGCATGCAGTCAAGCTAGGACCGCAATGGTGAACCTTTAGTGTATTTCTCTGTATCTAAGCCATTGTTTGGAAATGCCCAAGTGGAAAAATAAAGGTAAATTTCATCAAGCCAGGTTTTATTCTTCCTTATAGTCATGTCTAACTTGGAAGTAGATTCTGCAGCCTACATGTATTTCCTGGTAATTTGGGGATATTAACTCCTGATGTCTTCTGAGGTAGCCCACTCAATCTTAATCCAAACCCTATCACCAAAGACTTGCACACATTTTTAAATAAAATAATATATAATTGTTTAGGCCAGTCTAAGACCATAACTGGGAAAGGAATTTTGCTCTGAAGAGAAAAATCTGCAGACATGGTACACTGCCCACCACAAAGGAGCTCTTTTACATCACTCTGCTCTATTATTTTTGGCTTCTAACACCTTTGCATCCAGAAAAATTTTTGCTGGGCATTTGCATATCTCGCAGTCCTTCTGGAAGAAAAAAAAAAAGTTCTCTGAGTAATGAGATGTGCTGATTCCAAGGCAAAATCAAGTGTTTACTTCTTGTAATAGACAGTCTCTCTGCTGGGGGCTCCAGTGTCGTGACACGTTCAGGGTCTTGCCACTAGAAAGAGGTGAGTTTTCCTTCATTTTTATTTGCTTGTTTAGTAGACACCTGGAACATAATGAGGTCAATACAGAACTCTTGATTGCCTTTCCTTCCCTAAATTTCTCCTGTCCCTCTGTACTGATCTCATTAAAGGGCAACCTTTCCACTTCAGTTGCTCAAGTAGAAGTGGAGGAATCCACCTCGATTAACCCTATTTCCTCACAGCTCTCATTATTTCTTCCTTCCAAGCCATTAGGTACGGCCTTGTTGACACCACACAAAGTATACCCCCGATTCTTCTATTTCCCTCCCCCTAGTCAAGTGACACTGAGATCTTGCACGACGCCTCTACCTGGTTTCTCTGCTTTCATTCTTGTACCTCCAAGAAGCCAGGCCATTCTTTTTTTTTTTTCATTAAAAAGATAAATGAAGAAAAATTTTTCATAATCTAACAATATATTTTGCTTAAAAAATTTTTTTTGATGTGGCTATTATATTTCTATTAATTTTTTAAAATTTTAATTATTTATTTTTATTATAGCCAGGTAGTCAGCATATAGTACATCCTATGCTTTTGGTATAGTGTTCAATGATTCATTAGTTGTATATAACACCCAGTGTTCTTCATATCACCTGCCCTTCTTAATACCCATCACCCTGTGACCCCTGACCTCCTCCCTTCTGTAACCCTCAGTTTGTTTTCTGGAGTGCAGAGTCTCTCATGGTTTGTCTCTCTCTCTGATTTCTTCCCATTCAGTTTTCCCTCCCTTCTCCTGTGGTCCTCCATGCTATTCCTTATCTTCCATGTATGAGTGAAACCATGTGATTATTGTCTTTTTCTGCTCGACGTATGTCACTTAGCATGATCCCCTCCAGTTCTATCCATGTCAATGCAAATGGGTATTCATCCTTTCTGATGGCTGCGTAATATTCCTTTGTATATATGAACCACATCTTCTTCATCCATTCTTCTGTTGAAGGGCATCTTGATTCCTTCCACAGTTTGGCTATTGTGGACATTGCTGCTATGAACATTGGGTGCCTGTGCCCTTTCTTTTTACTACATCTGTATCTTTGGGGTAAATACCAATCACTGCGTCATAGGGTAGCTCTATTTTTAACACGTTGAGGAACCTCCATACTGTTTTCCAGAGTGGCTGCACCAACTTGCATTCCCACAAACAGTGTAAGAAGGTTCCCCTTTCTCCACAACCTCACTAACACTTGTTGTTTCCTCTCTTGTTAATTTTGGCCATTCTAACTGGTTTAAGGTGGTATTTCATTGTGTTTTTGATTTGTGCAACAGAGTATTTCTCTGTGTCTCAGTATATTTCTCTGTATCTAAGAAGGCTAGTGATGTTGAACATTTTTCATGCGTCTGTTAGCCATTTGTGTATCTTGTTTGGAGAAGCATCTGTTCATGTCTTCTGCCCATTTCTTGACTGGATTTTTTGTTTTTTTGGGTGTTGAGTTTGAGAAGTTCTTTATAGATCTTGGAAACCAGCCCTTTGTCTGTAATGTCATTTGCAAATATCTTCTCCTAGGCCATTTTTTTAAAAAGTGAAAACCAAATCATATGACTTTGTTGCTAAAACTGAACTCTGGTTTCCTATTGTATTTAGAGTAACATTTAGGCTTGTTTCCATGGCCTATGAAGTCTTACGTGATGAGAGAATGATTCTTGATTCTTGGTGACTCACTGGTATGAAAACAGAAGAGTCAAGATGGAGCTATGTTTAATGAAATGCCTGACATGATTCAGGTGGCACTCATCAACTCTACTTTCTTTAGTTCAAATGTTAGGTATGGGTTTCTGATGAAATCACCTCCTCCAGGATAAAGAGAGAAATCAAGATGGCTTGGGGAGTAGGAGTAGGAGAAGAGTAAACAAAGAGCAGAAAGGTGAAAAAAAAGCAGGAAAAAGTATTGCAAATGTTTAGGAAAGAAATTTCAAAGAACAAAGGTATTGACACTTCTAAGAAAGAAATAGATCAGTTTCACCCTAGGTTGCTGTTTTTTGGGTGGTAATCCTGTGAAAGAATAGGCTTTATAGAAACATGGATAGTAGGCATCTATTAATGTGCATGGACATGTGTATCATCATGGGTAGTAAAGTTGGGAGTGTAGGGATTGTATATGTCTCATGCACGTCTGAAAGGTGAAGAGAGTTCTTCAAGATCACCACACTCCCAAAGGTGTTTTTCTAAGTGTGGAGCAGATGTGGTTGCTAGTCCGTGAGATTACCAAGCATTCCCACAGGCAGAGAGGTGGAAGATCAAAGCAGCCCCCTTTGAAAGGCTCTGTGTTGTCCTTGCTCTATGACATTTAGCCCATGGAATGTGGAGGTAAGACTAGACAATGGCTCTGAAAAATGTATTTTCAAGAAATATTGAGCCAAATTTATTTGCTAAGCAGTGCTACTGCTGTTTCTAGAAAAATAAATCAACTCTTATTTAAAGTCAGAAGGCCAGGCATGCTGCCAGGTGTCAGAGAAGGACTGTTCCCTTTACTTGAATTATCAGATGGGAGGAAAGTTTCTCCTCTGTTGCAGGAATAAGTCTCTCCCATAAGTCTCTCACTTCCACCCTAGCTAATTACCGGTGCTGGGAGGGTGAGCTGAAGGCTGTCCTCTTAATGAGCTCTGATCTCCTAAGGAGGGCAAATGACCTACCTGTAATGAAGATGAGGAAATGTTGGCATCTGTCAGAAGGAACCTAAAGGCACTTGGATGTCACTTCTGAAGCCCAGGAGGCCTGTGTGAGTCCCCAGAAGAGGGCTTAATATCAGCAGAAATGGCTCAGGGATTGGGGCGGTGGTTTGTTGATGCTGATATTCACCCCCAAATAATAACATTTGTTTGTTTTTTTGTGTGTGTTATAATTGTAAATTGTAGTGCTATTAAAGCATTATAGTTCAATGTTTAATATTATAATTAATGTTAAAATTTCATTATAGTTTTGATGTTATATATGATCCTTATATATGTCTAATTTCTAACCATCCTCTCTCTCTATATGTGTATACACACAGAGGAATATACAATATAACAAAAATGATATATAATTACATATATATCATTCCTAACTACATACAATACATAGTTATATATAATGCCTTTATTTGTACTTGTAAATATTTATGTACATTCTTACATATATTTATTTACATCTCAGTGCACACATTTATAGACAGAGTGTTTACACATACTCAGTATTTTTATTTATATATACTCACTATTCTACCGAGTATTCATATATACACCGTGCATACAGTGTGTATTTATTTATATATGTATACATACTAATCATATATATATCAGTATATAAATAAAATGCATTTGGCCCCCCCGTGTTTCTATGACATCTACTTTTTTACATGGTTACTGTCATCTTAGAAGCTGCAGTAGATTGACTCTGATAGACCCGGATTTCTTTCTTTTTTTTTTTTTTCAAGATTTTATTTATTTATTTGACGCAGAGAGAGAGATCACGAGTAGGCAGAGAGGCAGGCAGAGAGAGAGAAGGGGAAGCAGGCTCCCCGCTGAGCAGAGAGCCTGATGTGGGGCTCAATCCCAGACCCTGAGATCATGACCTGAGCTGAAGGCAGAGGCTTAACCCAATGAGCCACCCAGGTGCCCCTAGACCCTGATTTCTTACAAGTAATGTTTATACGACACAAACTTCCATGTATAATATTTGTGTTCACGTTTACAGCACAAGCTCTCGCCCCATCACACTTAGCCATGACTTGAGTCTGATCCTGGCTGGAATCCTAGCCTAACTGGGGCATCACTTTTACCTGGGGCAGGGTGTCCAAACTGTAAGATCAATGAATTGTTTGGAACAACACACGTCACGCTTTTCATTCTGTCTGGGTGGCCTGTGTCAGTGGCCGTTAGACGACTCAGCCATTTTGCTATGTAGCCTTTTCCTCCCACAACACATTTGTTTTAGCTTTCCCCTGACCATCTGTCTGACCTCCGGGGAGCCACTCACCTTTTGGGGCCTTGTGTTCATTTTCTGTGAAATGCTGAGATTGGATGATTTGACCTTCTAGGACTCGTGAGACCCTGAGAGTCACTGCTTCTGTGTTTATAGGACTCCTCAGGCCACAGGGCCTCTCATTATCTACTTCCTCTCCTTAAGCCACTTCTGTTTTAGCTTGGACAAGTGACCCCGATGGTTTTCAGTTCAGCCACATGGAAGGCAAAATGCAGACAATGTAGTAATTGAGGACATGCTACTTCTTTGTGCAGTTCTGTACTTTCTCTCTTCTTAGACACAAGCACGCCAGGTGGGATTATCAGATCTACAATAACTATTGACAGATTGCTGGTCCCATGTCCAGAATTCTGATTCAGAAGGCCTGGGGGAAGCCTGATATTTTGTACTTCCTACAAGATCCCTTGTTGATACTGAGAACCATCAGACTAGATGAAGTACAGGGCAGGTCATTCTTGGCGAGAGGAGTCACACAACACCATGGCATGTTTGGGGTTTAACAGGTTTTCCTTCATCTGGATTGAGTAACCAGAGAAGAGTCAGGTTAGGGAGAGCCATAAAACAGAGTAAAGTATGTGGCCCTTTTCCTGGAAGTTATTGGGAGAAGCCATTGAAAGGCTTCCAATGGAGGACGCATGCCATGACATTTATAGTTCACGAAGATCGTTCCACCTGCTGGGTTGGAGGACAACCTGGATAGGGACCACAGTGGAGGCAAGGAGGCCCACCTGCCTCTTCCTGTCACGGTCCAGATGGGAACAGGAGAGCTTAACTGCAGGAGCCAGTAGAGTGACCGTAGGGTTAAAAGTACGAGGGATCCGAGAACTGTTGGGGGACTCAGTTGCCCATTAAATCTGGAAAGCAGGTTAAATAATGTTTTGTAACAGATTTCAAAAACTCATTAGTACTTCATTATCTCCTTATCTTTCTACTTTTAATATTTCTAGACATTATTCATATGTCCACTTCATGAAATGTTCAATTTTCATTTTTCAATGTTGTTTCTTCCTGGATCGTTCAACAGATTTAGTGTAGCAGGTTGATGAGAGGGTTGGTAAAGGTGCTTAAGGGAAAATAGTATTTATTAAAATTCTTTGCGCAAGTGAGTAGGTAACAAAGCTGTCATCGGGGCCTGTTTTGATGCGAAGCCACTGGCCCCAAAGTAGCGGGTCCTAAGCGGCATGTTGAAAGCAAAAGCTTGGGATATTTCCAAAGACATACCTGTACGAATTGTATTATCATCAGGTGGAAGTTGTAGCCTTCCTTTTCTTCCTTCTCCTCCCCAGTACTTGAAACACACATGCGTGCGTGCACACACACACACACACACACACACACACACACACATATAACACACACTCTCTCTCTCTCTCTCTCTCACATACATGATAAACACAGGTTGACTGGCCCTGTGTGGTTCCCTCTCCTGCCCCCGTAGCATCCCACACTTCATTTCTGTCACCACCTTTTCTGTACTGTAGTCTTGTCTTCTCCAAGAGCATGTGGGGCCCTGGTGGGAAGGGACGGTTACGGAGAACAGGGGAAGGGAGTTATCCTTCAGCTGCCAGGCTTAGCCCCAGGGACCATCTTGGCAGATGGAGTTTCAGGCTCACACAGAGATTCTGTTGATTTCAGTGTATCTCCAAATCCCTTGATATACCTGGTCTTGCCCCGGCTAGTTGGAATTCTCCGAGGAGCCCAAGAAAAAAAACCTTCTTTTCCTAGAAGATTCTAGAGCACAGTAAAAAAGTTGCATTAACGTCTTTCTTGGCTCAGATGATTCTTGAATGCTGTGTTTGGGGGCTTTACCCTGTGCTGTCTTTGCCCCCCCCCCCCAAAAAAAAAACCAATCTAGAAACAATATGTACCACAAAAGTCGAGCTTCTCTGGTTAACTTGCCTCTCCTGGATCTCTCTGTATCCTTCAGATACAAAAGAGAGCATTTTTTTTTTAATTTTTTATTTTTTATAAACATATATTTTTATCCCCAGGGGTACAGGTCTGTGAATCACCAGGTTTACACACTTCACAGCACTCACCAAAGCACATACCCTCCCCAATGTCCATAATCCCACCCCCTTCTCCCAAACCCCCTCCCCCCAGCAACCCTCAGTTTGTTTTGTGAGATTAAGAGTCACTTATGGTTTGTCTCCCTCCCAATCCCATCTTGTTTCATTGATTCTTCTCCTACCCACTTAAGCCTCCATGTTGCATCACCACTTCCTCATATCAGGGAGATCATACCAAGGAGAGCAACAAAAGAGAGCATTTCTTAACATTTAAAAATATTTGAGTCTCTCAATAAAGTTTTCTTAATTGATCCTTTGTGTATTCTTTCCTCTGGAGAAGTCTTGGGGGAGTCTTAGTTGCTGTGGTTCATATTAGACAAACACAAGAATATAAAATTGGCTTCTTTAGGCAGAAATTCTGAAACAGAGATTCTGCTGGGGGTTCCTCAGGAAACACCATCGCTGGGGGTGTTCAAATGTACTAAGCTGTGGTCCTGTGCCCCGAGGTCCAGGGCCATTGGGCGGAGCTGGGTGACCCTTGCTTGGCTAGTGTCATTTTTATTATAATCTGGGAGTCACTCTAAATTTTATATTTTTTCCTAAAATATACTCTCTGGATATAAGTTAGTTTTAAATTAAATAATCTGACCCAGGATTATGAATTCTGTGGTCCAGAAGTAATGCCAGTGTGTTAAGAATGTGACCAAGATCTCTAGATTTCAGTTTTGTTGTTCTTCCTTAAAAGTTGGATTATTGATTAACTTTCCCCCCATCATTTCTTTTCTCTTCTTTTCTCTTCTCTTCTCTTCTCTTCTCTTCTCTTCTCTTCTCTTTTCTTCTCTTCTCTTCTCTTTTTTCTGGTTTATCCCATAAGGTTTGACCCAGCACTTATCTGTGTACTTAAATCACTCTCTCAAAAGACCACTAACAAGTGCTTGATGTGCATTTTCCTTGGCCTGCTCTCCACGGAAAATGCTACATAATGGACTAAAATGAACAAAGCAGAGCTTCTGGGAAGAAAAGAGAGTTTTTCTTTTCTTTCTTTCTTTTTTTTTTTGAAAGGGGAGTTTTTCTTTGTAGCTTTAACAGGGCATAGGTTTTGATCCTGGAATTTATATATATTGAAAATAAGATACATTTTTTTAGAACCTAGAACTTATGTTGAGTTCTTGAATGGTCTTCCTGTAGGTTCTCTGCTCAGCCCTGTGTTCAAGTTTTAAGCCATATCAGCCTCAAACTCAAACCCAAATCATATTAACTTTTTTTTAAAATTGTTTATTTATTTAACAGACAGAGATCACAAGTAGGCAGAGAGGCAGGCAGAGAGAGAGAGGAAGAGAAGCAGGCTCCCTGTTGAGCAGAGAACCCCATGCAGGGCTTGATCCCAGGACCGTGGGACTGTGGCCTGAGCCGAAGGCAGAGGCTTTAACCCACTGAGCCACCCAGGTGCCCCAAATCAAATTACTTCTTTAGTGAATGTAACTCTAGCATCCGCCCAAGTGTGACTTAGTTTTTGGCTTAGTGGCAGATACTGTGAACAATTTGATAAGATAGGAGGTCTTTGCTGTCTCTAACCAAGGTGTTTATAAAATAAGAAAAATAAACACTGTGCCGTACATGGGATGGATGTGCAGAAGTCCTTCCTTAGGGTCACATGACACAAGGTCATAACAAGAGAAAAAAACATCTGTGGGAGATCCAACTGGGTCAGTTGATGTCTGTAAATTTGTTTCATGGCTAAGTCTATATGCTGTGGAAAAATAAAAACCTAGCCTTGCAAAATTGCATATTGTATAAGATATTTCTGGGTACATTTCACTTTTTACTTGTTTTGAGATGAAGAGGCAAAGTGATTGGTGCCCAAGTGTTTTGTTTTTTTTTTTTAAAGATTTTATTTATTTATTTGTCAGAGAGAGTGAGCACAGGCAGACAAAGTGGCAGGCAGAGGCAGAGGGAGAAGCAGGCTCCCCGCTGAGCAAGGAGCCCGATGTGGGACTCGACCCCAGGACACTGGGATCATGACCTGAGCCGAAGGCAGCTGCGTAACCAACTGAGCCACCCAGGCGTCCCGGTGCCCAAGTGTTTTTAAGTGCACATCCATGACCTGGGTAGTTGGCTTTGTGGCGGTACACATTCGGTCACACATGTGAAATGTCAGCGCTAGAGAAGGTATCTATCAGGGACGTTTACTTGGGGTTCCGCTTCCTTCTTCCCTTCCTCGCAGCGTGTCCACGGGAAGGCGCACTCCAGTGCTGGGTTTCACACGGGTAAAGCCGGACGGTTCCAGAGGCTCCTTCCACTCGATCGTCCCTGGCCCTGCCGCATTTCTGCTCACAGGCAGGCCTCGAGTCCAAGGTGGGCCCCTCAGACCCTTTGCCCGTGGACTTAAAATCCTGAGTGACGGGACACTGGGGATGCTTCGTGGCTGAAAGCAGGAGATGAGCAGCTTGTCATGCTTCAAGCAGTAAATAGGTGATCTCACGCCCCAAGGGATCTGGAGGAGGGGGGTCGGGGGTCGGCAGGGCGGGCTCAGGGCTCTCCGCAGCTTTCCCTGCAGCTGTGCTCACTGCGGTAGC
The DNA here is from genome assembly GCF_964662115.1 of Mustela nivalis. Taxonomy (NCBI): domain Eukaryota; kingdom Metazoa; phylum Chordata; class Mammalia; order Carnivora; family Mustelidae; genus Mustela; species Mustela nivalis. Next base: position 6,540,337 of record NC_139035.1, on the reverse strand, counting down.
TTTCTTCCCTACTTTGTCATCTCCTGAGCCCACACTGGAGACGTCACACATTCACACGGGCACAGAGGAGTGTGTACAAACAGAACTTGAGAGGGAGCCAGGAAACCAAAAAACTCATTTTGTCTCTGCGTGTCTCTGTCTCTCTCTCAGAAAGCAAACGCTTCCCGGGGCACCTTCAGGAGACTGCTCTTAGGTCTTGCTTCTCTACACCAAGTTAAGGGGAAAAGGAGAAATGGATGCCTGGCGTTCTCAGTCAGGATCCCGGGAAGCGGATCAGTCAGCAGGGAAGGAGGGAGGGATGGGAGAAATATATGTGTATACATTTAAGATACGTGTAAAAAAAATATATATATATATACACACACACACACACACACACACACACACACATATATATATATATATAGTATTTGAAAAATTAAGTATGTATCCTCCCCAAGCAGAATGAAGAAAGAACAGTAAACATTGCTGGAATTTATCCATTCATTCCATTGGCTACATCAACCTGAGCCCTGCAGCCGATATTGCCATGGAAACCTCCTAAAACTGCCTAGTTCCCATCTGTTCCAAGTTTTTGATCTTGTAAATTCCCAGACTTAAGGAAAAATTATTTTCCTTTTTGCTTAAGTGAGCCAGTTTGCTCTTCACAACCAAAAGAACCCTAACGGATTCAAAGACTAGCAAGCGGGAAGTCAGAGAAGCGGAGTTCTGACATCCAGAGAATCGGAGTTCTGACATCAGCTCTGCCATTCAGTGTGTGTGTGACCTGGAATTAGTCACGGTACCTCTCTGAACCTCAGCTCTTCATCTGTGGCATCCAGTGGATTAACGGCTTGTATGCTGTTATTGCTAACCATTCTGATTTTGCGAGTTCTAGTATTATATTCTGTTATAGGCCTTCTGTCTCGTGGACATCCCTGGATTCATTGAATACATTTGCTCTTTTATCCTACACCCAAGAAAAACCACACCCCCGCTTATTAGTATCATCATCAATAAATTAGAATAGGAAATTAGATTTAAAACTGAGTGGTTTCTGAAGGTCACATACCTAAAAAATTAGGATTTTAGTACCCTGGTGCAGCATGGAAATAAAAGTTGGTGTTTCATGAAGGTCCCCCCTCGCGCCCCCCGCCCGACTTTTGCTTCTACTTTGGAAAATGCCTAAATATCATTGAAAACATCTACAATGTGTAGCTACAACAGCCGTTCCAGGGGGTGCAGTAAGGTGTGGTGTGTGTGTGTTTGCATTAAGTGCAGCACGAGGTGACAGACACCCAGAAAACAACAGCCAAGTTCAGGGAGAGCTGCAGGTCTCTCTGGTGGAACACCAGGCAGTCCGGGGTCGTGTGGGGAGACCCAGGCTCTTCCCATGTCGTCGCTTTGCTATGTGTTGGTCTCTGTTCCCAAGGTCACCTTATGGTCAGGGTGGCTGCTAGGACAGCTCTCAGTTTTGATGCTAAGTAGCAAGAAGGAGAAAGACATAAAGAAGGTAAGAAGAGAGAAAAAAAATAGTGCTTTGTCTGTGTTTAGGGAAGATCTCTGGAAGTTGCCTTACAGACCCCTGCTCACTGACCACAGGAAGTCACACTGCTTTATCTAACTGCTGGGAGACATGGTCTTCTTGCCTAGTGGAAATGAGGAGTTTTATTACTTTGGAAGGAGGTGACTACCGGTGGACGGCTAGCGGAGTCTGGTGCACATGGTAGCTTACTTTCTCAAGATGTACGCTGAAGGACTTAGTTAAAATGCAATAGAGAAAAAACGACAGATCTTAATTTTTAGAATTTCAGGAGCACATGAGAAGACCTGTGTGTGTGTGTGTGTGTGTGTGTATGCGCGCGCGCGCGTGTGTACATGAATTTCACAAGGTGAGTGGTAGAGCAGGTAGAAAGAAATTAGGAAAGGTTCCTAGGATAAGGTAATGTATAAACTAGACCTGAGGTATAATTGAAATTTAATTGAGAAACATCTCAGGAGTATAGGGTACCACTAAAGGTTAGGAAATAAGGAAACAAACACTATGAGCTATGAGTGGCGAGAAATTATAATTAAGTAGCAGGCAGAGACTGTGGCATGGAAATCTTTTCATACCATCATGTGAATTCTGTAAAATGATTGCAAGATTTTATTTTTATAAAGAGCAGTCATTTACAAATGTAATTATATTTCAGTATGCTAGCAATGGAAGATTCAGCAATGAAAATAAAACCATGATTTCATTTACGATAGCAGCAAAAAGCCCCAGACATTTAGGAATATTTGTACCAAAAGAAGTGCAAGGTGTCCGCCAAAAACTATAAAACATGAGTGAGAGGTATTAAAGAAGATCTAAATAAAATGAAAGAAAAATTACACGTTTATGGATTGGAAGACCTATTATCGTCAAGATGATCATTCAGTTGACCTGCAGATTCAACACAGCCTTTAGCTAAGTCTTCACAAGCTTTCTTTTTTCTTCTTGTTTCTTTCCAAAAGTTGATGAGCTAATCCTAAAATTTAAGTAGAAATGCTAAAGGACCCAGAATATCCGAAGCAATTCTGAAAGAAGAGAGTTGGAGGGACTGACACTACCCAATTCAGAGCTTGTGATTGATCCTGCATTATTAGTGTGGCATTGGCTTACGAGTACACATACAGATCAATGAAATAGAAATAAGAGATCCAAAAATAAATCTTTATAGATATGGTCACCCAGTTTTCAACAAAGGTGTCAAGGTGACTAAAAGATTAGGATAGGTTTTTTGGTTTGTGTTTTGTTTTTAGTTTGTTTCGTTTTTTACAAACAGTAGTGGAACCATGAGCTGTCCATATGGAAATGGTGAGTTTAGATCCTTACCTTCCACCATACACAAAGTTAGTGTAGAATGGATCACAGATCTGAAGATAGAGCTAAAGTTATAAAACTTCTAGAAGAGAACATAGCAGACAACCTTTAGGATCTTGGGTGAGATAGTGAGTTCCTAGGTACGATACCAAAAGCACAGTCCACAAAGGAAAAATGAATATGTTGGATTTTTCAAAATTAAAAACTTTTCTTCTTGAGAAGACACCATTAAGAAACTGAGAAGACAAGGTACAGCCTGGGAAAACATATTTGCCAGTCCTATATCTGGTAAAGACATGTATTCAAGATAAATAGAGAAGTCTTACAACTCAGTAATAGGACAGTTTATTTAAAAAGTGGGAAAAGAGGGGCAACTGGGTGGCTCAGTGGGTTAAAGCCTCTGCCTTTGGCTCAGGTCATGATCCCGGGGTCCCGGGATTGAGCCCCGCATCGGGATCTCTGCTCGCTGGGGAGCCTGCTTCCTCTTCTCTCTGCCTACGTGTGATCTCTGTCAAATAAATACATAAATCTTTTTTTAAAAAGTGGGCAAAGAGGGGTGCCTGGGTGGCTCAGTCAGTTAAGCATCCGACTCTTGATTTCGGCTGAGGTCCTGATCTCAGGGCTGTGGGATTGAACCCAGTGTTGGGCTCTGCACCGGGCATGGAGGCTGCTTAAGATTCTCTCTCCACCTCCTGCCCCATCTCTAAAAAAATAAAAAGTGGAAAAAGAGCTGAATAGACATTTCACCAAAGAAAATGCATCATAAGAATAGCCATTAAGCACATGAAAAGATGTTCACCATCATTTATCATTAAGGAATTACAAATTAAAACTACAGCAGGATACCTTTTCTCCCCACTAGAGTGGCTATCATCCACAAGACAGACACTTATTGTGTGGGCTAGGCAATGGAGAGGACACATTAGTAGCCAGAATGTCAAATCATCCAACCACTGTGAAAACAGTTTGATGTTCTTTCCCCAAAGCTACGTATTAACTTAAAATACAGCTCAACAGAGCAAACTGAAAAAAATATATCCACACAGAAATATGAACTCACATGCTCAAAGTAGATTTCTTCATGGTAGCCAAAATGAAAATAATCCAAATGGGGAATGACTAAAAAGAATGAGGTATATGCTTATAGTATGATACTTAGTGGCAATAAAAAGGAGCCGACTACTGATAAAAGTTACAACATGTAGGAACCTCAGAAACATTATGCTAAGTCTAAGAAGCCAGACTTAATAGATATTTATCTGAAATAGCCAGGATTGGCAAGTCTGTAGGGACAACATGATTCCTGGTGCGGGGGTTTGGAAGCAGGCTTCACGGCAGACAGACACAAGGAATCTTTTAGGGGTTACAGACATCTTCTAAAAACGGGACTGTGGTTACAGTTGCCCAGCTTTGTAAATGTACTAAAAATCATTGACTCGTACACAAACAGGTGAATTTTATCGTATGTAGGCTGTACTTCCGTAGTGCTCTGAAAACAAAACACAGTGATCTGAATCAGACTGGTCCAGGTCTGAATCAGACAGAAATCGGAAACCCTGGGATGACTTCTGAATGTATACGTGTGGTTCTGATTCTCTCGGTTTGGACTGGGCTTGGACGCTTCTTTTCTGAAAATGCTCCCAGGTGATTTGATGGGCCCCCCCCTTAGGCGACACCTATAGGAGGGAGACGCTAAAGACCAGCAGTCAGGCAAGGGCCTGGGGTGTACTCATCATTTAGGCAATTTAGTGGAGGGCGAGTTTGAAGATGATTTCACTGCACTTGCCAGGAAGAAACTATAAGGACCCAGATGGGAGGGGGCTAACATGCCCGTTTTTCCTTATTTGTAATGTAGGGATAATAGGCGCACATTATTAGACGTACTTCAGAGAGGAGTTGTCAGGATTAAATGGGTTTACTCATGTAGCTCATGTACGAGCTTTGAACAGCTCCTGGCACAGAGCGCCAGCTGAGTACTGGTGTTCATGATCACGACCTTTGCTCTTGAGCAGCAGCTTGGGAAATGCCCAAGGATCAGAAATGTGGATTTGGATGACTCCTGAAGGAGGTAAGTCTGCAGGAGAGAAGGCGAGGACCCACAGTGACACGCGGCCGCAGTGGGCAGGAGAGGGTGCGGCAGGAGGAACACTGGTGTGGGTGTTCTGCGGTGTGTGCTTGGGGACGGGCATCTGAGAATGGAAACAGGCCCCTCAGCTGTCCCCACGTTGGGTCTGTGCTCCAGGGAGCAGAAAGCAGCCCTCAGTTGGTTGAGACAGGCCTAGTAGTGGGTGTAGGGAAGTGACTTAGTGCTGAAGAAATCCTGTTCCCTTATCTTTTCAAATTTTACTTCTGATCATTAACATGACATTAACCTCATGATCATTAACATTGACATGTTCCTATTCCGTACCCTTTCCTGATGTCCTCGTGACCAATCTAGAAGTCACTATTCCTTAAAATCTCCACACTCGTGTCTTTCCCTTAGGTTAGAGATTTCTCAAGTCATCTTTGATGGAACCAGGTCTGAAATGGCCTCAATTTTAGTCATTTGCTCATAAAATAAACTGTATGACAGGCAAGAGGATGCCACACATGTCCCCGAGACAGATGGGGAAGACTCTGCCAGTATTCTTGCATTTTACAAAGCAAAAGAGCAACTGTTTATGTATCCCTTTTGAGGACAAAAGACATAACAGGCTATTTGATTGAAAGTTAATAGTATACCCCCTTTAGTTCTACTGAAAAATTCATGTATTACCATAACATCTTTATTGTTACAAGATGTCTTCCTCTTAATGATTTTCTAGAACTCCAGTGGCAGGATCTCATCTTGCTTCCTGCTAACTCTGGAAGATAGTTGGGGACAGGAGCAGGGCCGCCTGATCAAGCGACTGTAGGGCAGATCAAGAACTGTAGCTTCTAGGAGTCATCTGACATCCCAGGGAGGTAATAAGATGGGATCTAGCTTCACCGTTGAAGAAATAAAGGTGGAAGAGGGCTAAGATTTCTCCCAGATATAAAGAAGTGAACCTGAATAAGAATAGTTAACATTTGCATGATGAGCTATTTTATCTAGTATGGTTGGAGAACAGTGAGTTCTAGTAGGTAGGATTCTAAGGCAGAGATCTCCATTTAAACCCAAGGACAACTCATTTTCAAGAAATCAGAATAAAAGATGCCATCCTGGACCCTGTGGCTTTATTAACTATCACTGAGACTTACCTCACGATTCAGAAAGTGCTCAGGCCTTGTACAGTATGGTTCATGGTCACGCCTGTTGCTCTGAGCGGCAGCTTGGGAAATGCTGCTGGGGGATGTATCTTCGTTCACTCAGTCTAGAACTGGAGGAGGTAAGGATGGGCCCATAGTTTAGGGATGTACGGCGCACCCAGCAATTTTTTTCTAGAAAAGTGAGTTTGTGTGCTCCCAAATTAGATGTATTTTGTCACTCTGTGGAGTCATGTCAAGTAGAAATTTCCAAGAATGATAAGATAAGGACTTTGGGGAGGGAATCAGCTTAGTGTTCGAGAACGTGACAGAAAGAACCTTGAACATGGACGGGTGGGTTTATTGGTTTTGTAAACTCATAAAGGCTGATTATCCTGTGACCCCGATTCTGGCTGTTGAGCAGCGGTCCTTCAGCTGAGCTGGGGAGGTTATCTTTTCCTGTCACAGACCCACAGCAGTGTGTTTAAGAACAATTAATCCCTGGGGTTTTGAGGTAGGAGGCCAAGCCTGTTGCTATTCTGTTCATTCAGTATCTTTATCTTCATAGACAAGTTTTGTGAATGTTCCCAGGATGTGAAGATTGGCGCTGGTGAAATCATTTTAAAATGATTTTGGTCATCTCCCAGAAATTTCCCCTTCGGTCTCCCCGTCCGGATATGGCGAGCCTCCCCA